>NC_064643.1:714394077-714994077 GCF_023864345.2 Schistocerca serialis cubense
AAGAGAAGACACAAGATGGTAAACAATGACATACAAACACAAGCTCATACATAACGTCACCAACATTTTTAAAAGACAGGGTATAAACATAACAAATACAACAGATAATTCTATCCAAAAATACACCCCAAAACTGACAAAAGACATAGACACAGACACAGACCAGAAAGCGGGTATATATCAATCACAGTGTAACACTTGTGGTGGGAGATACTTGAGACAAACAGGCAGAACATTTACTTAAGCCAATCTCTAGAGAAGAAGACATGAAAATAATTGCAAACAACAACAAAAAAACACTTCCTGACCCTGTAAGAAAATTTCAACATACAAAAAAAAACTACAGCAAAAAAGAAAACCCCTTTGAATGATCACGTACACATGACAAACAACCCAGTATCTACACTAATAGATAAAATAATAGGGTAACTGTCCAACAGCGCATATGCTGTTCATTTTTGGAACACAACCTACGACCAGCCTAGAGACAGAAGTGATGACATTTTCTGCACGACCTGACCATCGTTTTGGAGGACAATGCTCAAGCACGTACTGTGCAAGCTGTTACTGATTTGCTTGAGTGATTGGGCTGCTAAGTGCTATACCACCTACTGTACTCCCCTGACTTAAGCCCTCGTGAGTTCAAATCGATTTCTAAACTGAAGGAAACACTTTACGGCATTCGCTTCAGAACTGTTACAAATTCGTCGGGCAATAGCCGCGCTGCTCGAACTGTGAACACAACTGGCACTGCTAAGAGTATCCTACGACTTCCACATCGCTGGCAACGGGTTATACACAATGTTGGTGACTACTTTGAAGGTCAGTAAAAGGCGGGAAGAAGAACATAACACTTTTTTAGGTAGGTTCAAGAACAAAATTCACTATGACAAGGACACAGTTCTACATAGCCCCAGCGAACGCGTAATTTCCAATAACGTGAATACGATCGGATTGCTAGCTACTTGTAATGTCGCCACAGTGCTGGAAGTCGCAAGTCGAATGCGCCGAAATCGGAAGTACAAGAGAAGAGTGTAAATCACGTCTGCTCGATGTGCTGCGAGGAATCAACGTCCTTTGTGCTCGGACAGCGCGAGGCGTCCCAGCTGAAAAATTCACACCCAGCACTGTGATTGGACGGCACTGGTCAAAGCTGTCACGTGTCCTTAGGAGATACTTGCCGATTCCTACTGTAGATATGGACCACTCCAGCAGACATTCGGTTTGTCTCGCATCGTCTTGGAGTTGACGGGTGACTTGACACATGGCGCACGAGTTCGCGATAAGGAAAACGCTCGTGACACAGTGGCCGTTTTCCAAGGCTAACTTCAATTTTTCCGTCTGTGCTTCGTTGGACGTTTCATCGCGACAAATGCTTGGCTCTTGGTGGAAGGTTAAACTCCATTTTGCCGCCCATGCTGTCATCCTATAGCAGGTGGTCTGTAGGCAACTCTGCGTGAGTTGGACAATCATAACGCACGTAAATAGTGCATTGTCGTTTGCATACAGCACAAGCTGGACTTGTAGATAGTTTGGCAGATTCACTGTGTAGAGAGCGTACTGCAGTGAACGCAGTCTTTCGGGACTCCTGCTTGGACACAGCTCTGTGAGTACATTTTAAAAAATTTACATTTCTGTTCTGAGTCTCCTAAATACCCATCTTCTTTCTTCTGGCCTTATATCACGCTCATGGCTGGGTAAGGTAATGAAGAGCAATCGTCTGTTCATAATTTGACGGGTACTTTATTTTAATTCTGTGGTTGAACTTCTTTCGTTTACCTGCAATCGTTATTTACCCTAAGGGAGGAAAGTCGAGTGCGCCATTTGTCCGTTAATCGTCTAGATGTCATTCGGTAGTGCTATTTGAACTGTTGTGTGTGTCCGTGAGGCGTCCCGAGCCGTGAAACCACACTCAGTCCAGCAGTCGGTATGCGATATGTCTATTCAGTCCACGTGGAGTTTAGACGACAACGAATTGTTACATTTAGAACCGTGGATGAAAATACTTATGGTTCGTGACGTCGTGTATATTCCGTACAGTTGTAACAGCGGCTAAAATGTACGCTAACAGTCAACAATGTTGCTACGTAGACAAATAATTCTGAGTAAAGGTACTAGTTGGCTTGTAACAATGTACTTGTGTTGTCAACACACATGGCTCGCTCAAAAATATGGTGGTTCGTTTAAAACTGTAGTAGTTAATGCTCGATAGATAAATATTGTTGCAGAGAGAGACAAGATGTAATCACCTAGCCGGCCGAAGTGGCCGTGCGGTTCTAGGCGCTGCAAAATGGCTCAAATGGCTTTGAGCACTATGGGACTTAACAGCTGTGGTCAGCCGGCCGCGGTGGTCTCGCGGTTCTAGGCGCGCAGTCCGGAACCGTGCGACTGCTACGGTCGCAGGTTCGAATCCTGCCTCGGGCATGGATGTGTGTGATGTCCTTAGGTTAGTTAGGTTTAAGTAGTTCTAAGTTCTTGGGGACTGATGACCACAGCTGTTAAGTCCCATAGTGCTCAGAGCCATTTTGAACAGCTGTGGTCATCAGTCCCCTAGAACATAGGACTACTTAAACCTAACTAACCTAAGGACATCACACACATCCATGCCCGAGGCAGGATTCGAACCTGCGACCGTAGCAGTCACGCGGTTCCGGACTGCGCGCCTAGAACCGCGAGACCACCGCGGCCGGCCTAGGCGCTGCAGTCTGGAACCGCGAGACCGCTACGGTCGCAGGTTCGAATCCTGCCTCGGGCATGGATGTGTGTGATGTCCTTAGGTTAGTTAGGTTTAACTAGTTCTAAGTTCTAGGGGACTAATGACCTCAGAAGTTGAGTCCCATAGTGCTCAGAGCCATTTGAACCATTTTTTTTGTAATCACCTACGTAGCCGCACTATTGTTCTCAATGTTACGTAAATTCTTTGTTAAACACTGACCTTTTATACTGTTAATTATGATTTGAATAAGATTCACGGCAGTGAAAACAAGATTTGTTCCAGTCAACGATTTACTCTTAAGCAAGCACGAGCATCGTGTCATTATTTATTATCTTTGGGTTCGTCGTGTATATCTAATGAGGACTGTTCTGCAAAAAATGTTTTCGTTTCCTAATAGCAAAAATATTTACAGGATATTTTCTGTTGTCTTGTGGGTAAATCCTCAAAATAATGTGAATAATTATACTTCATGTAAATGGCTGCAAATGCGCCATTACGACAAAAGAATGGCAGACGGCCAATGATAAAACTTGAATTCTAGAAATAATTAATTTCTTTCACTTAATTATATTCACATGTAGGGAGAGGTATGAAGTGAGATTACAAGGATAGATACATTTTATACATGTGTTCTGAAAAACCCACGTACAATTAGAAAATCGTGCGTCCAGGAGCAACCTCGTACAAAAGCTTCTAGTAGGTCCGAGAGCTGACGCCAGAGTGATCATGTTATTCATACAGTTCTTCATCACACAATTATATAGAAATTCCATGACATGATGTACTCATAGTCTTTGTTATTCTTAGTATTTATTACACAGGAATATATTTATTATTAACATTTTTATGTTAAAACACGTAAGGGTGCAGAGCTTTTCTCGTTCAAAAATAATATTCCATCATTGATAGCACATATACATACATGAACACGCATAGTTTTGTTCGTTATTAACACAGTTTGCTTATGGTTATCGTAACATTTTACTAGGGTTTTAGAAGGCTTTCCAAGAGACGGAACATAAGAAGAAAGAGTATACCGTTTTTAGGATAAAGGAGACTGGTCCAGAAACGAATGTTAAGTAGGAAGTTATAAGCGCAAATGAGAAGTTTCAAATAGGCCATTGGTCTACTGAGCATGATAAAAAAAAATTATAAGCATTAATATTATCGTTTCGTTAAGTCCAGTTCGTAGACATCGTCGACCAGGGGATACCGATTTGTTCTAATTTTTCAATTTATGTTGGGGATTGAAAACCCATCAAGTCAAGATCGCACATGAAATCTTCTCTATTTGGATTGATTACCAGTTTCGGCTGACATCAGATCATAAAACATTCCTGATTAGCGTTGGTGCCATTACGGCTTCACATATCGTTAAAAATTTTCTTAAATAACAACATCCATACATGACGTAGTTAAAAACAGGTTTTCATCGTTCGTGGCCAGCTTTATTAAACAATTGTCATAAAACAAAGCCGTTATAACTTCGTAACTGATAGAACGAGTATTGCCATCTTGTAACAGAGATCATCATTCATATATTGTTTTAACGTAGTATACGTGAATAGTATATAGCAGCTGATACCAAATTGCAACGTTCAAGAAACGCAACATTCAGCATATACGTAGTATACACATGTGTGGCAAGTACCGTAGCGTAATAGGGACCCGAAATAGTTGCTGTGGACTGTTGCCAATCGCTGTCTCGAACATCAACATTATCTTAAGCACAGAAATTTTCAAGAATCAGCTGTTGCGAAGCACAATCTAATAAAGAAACAAAATTATGTTTGAATAGACCCGAGGAGCAGTCGAAATTAGACTGGGTGGTAGCAACTTCAGTAGAAACACCTGGTTATGATATTAGCAATGCATTGAAGCGTGCACTTGACAAAATAAGGATCACAGAGGAAGACTTTACATAACCCCCCGCCTCATACGAGTGTTGGCTCTGCAAGAGACGCCGGCTAGCAAACCACAAACGTAACCTACGGTCGCACAGAATGGCACCTCAGCGTACAACGTGACGTCATCGTGACATAATCCAGCCAATCACATGCCGTTCTCCGGGAATGAACGTGCGGAGAGCCTCGCTAATTTAACGATAGTCAGACGATGATGGAGGCAGTCGTCGAAAGCTTGGGATTTTAACCTAATTTGACGCTGCAAGTTAATCGAGAACTTATCTTTATCCGTTAACTACACTTGCTATTTAGACTGACGTTAGTAACTTGGTTGCGAAGTTTTCGACCCCAAAAAGAAAAACCACCTGAGACCCATTTACTTCTATATTTCTGTAAAGTATTGGTAAAGAATGAATGGCAGCTGTTTATCAAAAATCAGTCTTCACTAAAAAAGGAAACGCGATCTTAGCAATACTTTAGGCTCTTACTTTAACAACATCCTCTTAAACAGAAATAAGTTTTGAGATCAAGTAATGATTAATTAAATAAACAATGAAGAAAAAAATAACGAATGACTTTCGATGAAAAAAGTCACATTAGGTACATGAACGAATGAACTAAAACAACGAAAAGTATCCTGCCCTAAATGGCGACATTTATTTTCATTAATCACAGTCGAGATATGCTTTTCTGCCCATGAAAATAGCCAGACCGTCTTACTGTTTCTTGTTTTTCTTTGCGATCATCCTCTACTTCACTGTCTCACGATCTGATATTTCCGTATGACTGTCGCTAGGCTCGGCTCCGATGAGTGAGTCCTCGCTAATTAACAATAATTCCAAAATTTGATCACTGTTTTAACATAGTTCCATTCTGCCTAAAACAATTTTAAAAAATTATGATGACAAGTAAGAAAAGTAACATTTATAGCTTCAAGGAGTAATTTCGACCCCGACCGGTACGTAACTACGGAAATAATGGTCGCTGCTTAGCACGACATTGCACGAAGCGAAAGCACAGCCAGACTAAGAATACACTGAAGCAAAGTGACAAAGTTGCAATCAGAACGGAATTACATACAAAAGGCACCGAGCGAGGTGGCGCAGTGGTAAGTGCACTGGACTCGCATTCGGGAGGACGACGGTTCAAACCCGCGTCCGGCCATCCTGATTTAGGTTTTCCGTGAGTTCCCTAAATCGTTCCGGGCAAATGCTGGGATGGCTCATTTGAGAATGCGCAGTCGATTTCCTTCCCCATCCTTGACACAATCCGAGTTTGTGCTCCGTCTCTAATGACCTCGATGTCGACGGGACGTTAATCCCAATCTTGCTTGCTTCGTTCCTTCCTTCCGTAGTTAACCCCTTAATGCCTGGATAGATATTATGTAGAAGTACCTGAGACGCTCAGGAGATGGCAGCACATGTCACCTGCTCCTACCCTCACCGACTCTCGTAAACAGTCACCCCTCCACTTATTAGAGTCGCAAAGGTGTGAAGCGAATAACTTCGCCACGTCCGGCGTTAAGGGGTTGAGAGTTAATCTTCGTTCCTTATTTTCCGTCCAACCGTCGATATGGACCAGGCAGTCCCCGTAGATGCACTGTTGCACGTCGTGAATTAGATGTACACTGATGGTAGCTGCTAACTTGGCGCATTTCAAGAGAGAAAACCGAGTCTTTCTTCGGGCGATGTCCTTTCCAAGTTCGCCGAGCACCTGTGCGGCAGTTACGTATGAAACCGACCGGCT
Organism: Schistocerca serialis cubense; assembly: GCF_023864345.2. Classification (NCBI taxonomy): domain Eukaryota; kingdom Metazoa; phylum Arthropoda; class Insecta; order Orthoptera; family Acrididae; genus Schistocerca; species Schistocerca serialis. The sequence goes on from NC_064643.1 coordinate 714,400,444, forward strand.
ATGGCCGTTGCAGAATGCCTCGCAATTCCTTCACGTAGATGCGGGCAGTTGTCTGGGACCGGTTCTGTGCGGTTTTCCTTGCATTTCTTTGCAGGCGTGCATTACTTTTCCAGAGTTATCCGACCAAACTAAAATCTTCCTTTCGGCCTCGCTGTTAAGTGATTCATGTGTCATTTCCTCTTCGCACTGCTGCAAAGGGTCCTATCGACTACAATGTAGATTTGTTATTTCTCCCCTTAATACTCATTAGCTTCCATTTATTTTCGTGTAAGGCGAACTGCAGATTACTTCACCAATGAAAAAAACTCTGTATATCAAATTAATCTGTCTTACATCACCTAGGGAAGAAACTTCTTTATAGACAACTACACAATCGACGAATATTTATATCAATAACCAGTCACGTTGTGTCTAGGACTCCTGCATACTAGGTTCGCTAGACAAACTCGTATTAATGAGTTTTATTATAAAACACAAACACAATCACTTACCTTTTACACATGCCGCAAGCTAAGGGGGACATGGAAAATAATCAGTCCTTTTCAGAATAGAAAAACCAAGTCTGTGCTCATTTAGAGAGTGCTAATGAAGAGGCTAACGTTGGAGAGGCTATAGAGGTTGGCCCTACCATTCGGGCGCAGCGCTGACTTCTTCTCACATCCTTCTCTTCCCTGTTGTTCCCGACTGGCGTGCCGGCCCTGATTTTACGCCGCAACAAGTCAAGTTATCGAAACGAGGCTTTCTGCAGATAATGGTACACACATCACAAAAAGTTTTTCCTCACCCCAGTTCCCAGAACTCCTGAAGCTAGACGTTGACTGTGGATACTGAATCACATATACAGTCCCTCTTACTGTTGTCACTAAACCCGCCCAAAGATGTCAACAACCATGCACGAGCAGTGCCTATTAGACGCAGGGGGTCCGACAGCCGGTCAGTTCCAATCATTCCACCAGGAAGGAGTACACGGCTCGTGTTATCTGTAGTTCAACCATGCCTAGACGGCCAATACCGCGGTTAAATCGCGTCCATATTGTTACTTCGTCCCAGGAAGGGCTCTCAGCGAGGGAAGTGTCCAGAGGTCTCGAAGTGAACCAAAGCGATGTTGTTCGGACATGGAGGAGATACAGACAGACAGGAACTGTCGATGACATGCCTCGCTCAGGCCGCCCAACGGTTATTACTGCAGTGGATGACCGCTACCTACGGATTATAGCTCGGAGAAATCTTGACAGCAACGCCACCATGTTGAATAATGCTTTTCGTGCAGCCACAGGACGGCGTGTTACGACTCAAACTGTGCGCAACAGGCTGCATGATGCGCAACTTCTCTCCCGACGTCCACGGCAAGGTCTATCTTTCCAACCGCGGTTCTAGGCGCTTCTGTCTGGAACCGCGCGACCGCTACGGTCGCAGGTTCGAATCCTGCCTCAGGCATGGATGTATGTGATGTCCTTAGGTTAGTTAGGTTTAAGTAGTTCTAAGTTCTAGGAGACTGATGACCTCAGATGTTAAGTCCTGTAGTGCTCAGAGCCATTTATTTTTGCAACCACGACACCATGCAGCACGGTACAGATGGGCCCAGCAACATGTCGGATGGACCGCTCAGAATTGGCAGCATGTTCTCTTCTCTGATTAGTGTCGCATATGCCTTCAACCAGAGAATCGTCAGAGACGTGTTTGGAGACAGCCCAGTCAGGTTGAACACCTTAGACACACTGTCCAGTGAGTACAGCAAGATGGAGGTTCCCTGCTGTTTTGGGGTGGCATTATGTGGGGCTGACATACGCCGCTGGTGGTCATGGAAGCCGCCCGTAAGTCTGTACGATACGTGAGTGCCATCCTCAGACCGATAGTGCAACTATATTGGCAGCATATCGGCGAGGCATTCGTCTTCATGGACGCCAATTCTCGCCCACATCGTGCACATCCCGTGAATGACTTCCTTCAGTATTAGGACATTGCTTGACTACAGTGGTCAGCATGTTCTCCAGACATGACCCCTATCGAACATGCCTGGGATAGACTGAAAACAGCTGTTTGTGGACGACGGACCCACCAACCACTGTGAGGGATCTACGCCGAATCGCCGTTGAGGAGTGGGACAATCTGGACCAACTGCGCCTTGATGAACTTGTGGATAGTATGCCCCGACGAATACAGGCATGCATCAATGCAAAAGGACGTGCTACTGGGTATCAGAGGTACCGGTGTGTACAGAAATATGGACCACAACCTCTGAAGGTCTCGCTGTATGGTGGTACAACATGCAATGTGTGGCTTTCATGAGCAATAAAAAGGGCGGAAAGGGCGGAAATGATGTTTATGTTGATCTCTATTCCAATTTTCCGTTCAGGTTCCGAAACTCTCGGAACCGAGGCGATGCAAAACTTTATTTGAAGTGTGTATATAAAAGGGCTGATTCTTCGCTGTAGGTTTAACACCTGTATTTACCTATCGGTATACTGAAGAAACGCTTTCTTCATTAAGGAAAGGTAACACAGGGCGTCTCAGATAAAACCGGTAGGCCTCACGTACTGGTTAATCATCTCTAGTCAAATTGTTTGTGAAGTGGCAAAACTGTCTCAAAAGTTGGCTACACTGCATTTTGCCGGAAAGTGAACATAATTCAGAATCGCAATAGTGTGAAACTGAAGCCGAATTTGATTCGCTATCTGTAAATTCCTTGAATGAAGCAAGTGGTCAAAGTGATGAAAACAGAAGTGAAGACACTGAATCTTTAGCTAAAAGTTCTGCTAGAAATATATTTGGTCGAAACAAATGTCGCTGGTTGCTGACGATTCCTTGCAAGCAATTTTATGTTCGACAGCATAACATCATTCATTTGCCAATGGTGCGAGCAACTACTAAAGTTGGTAACAATCCAGATCCTCTTACTATTTGGAATTTGTTTATGATACTGGAATGGACTAATGTCAAACAGAGAAACGTCTGAGAATGAACCAGACGTTCAGTATGAAGCTGATTTATGTGAACTGAAAGCATATTTAGTGCATGCATTCGCCATGTTGTGGGCGTAGCAGATCCAAGAGCAGCAGCCGTTGTAGATCGATTGGAAAGACTCAAAACACGCTCCACCCGTGACCCAGTAAGGCAGAGGAAGACGCCTTGTGTTTGCTATTGCTGCAAGAAGCCAGTATGCGTTGAGTACTCGACAAAAATTTGCAGCGAGTGCAAAGAAAACTTCTGAGAAGGAAAGTAAAAACCTAAAAATTACTAATGTAATTTTTATTTTTTTTGGATGTGTTATGGAAGTTTATTGTGTTTTTACTGTTAAATGTATAGTAAGCAATAAAAACAGCAAAAAATATAACGGAGATTTCAGGGTGTTTGTGTTCGTGTAGAATTAGGATTATCATGTAATGTTATGCTCATTTTCTGCAGGTTTCTGTTTAAATGCGTCTTGATCGTAAAAGTAAACTTCAAAATTTATTTGAATATATTTTGTGTGTGGTAACAATGTAATCTCTTACATAAAAAATGAATTGTCTCACAGAAATTGCTGAAAGTAATTTTTATAGCTGTTTAAATATGGCGGTCTGTCAGACAGTACCCACGACAAAGCGTGACAAAAAAAAAAGTTACCTGGGACGCTAAGAATTAAAACATCACTTATAGCTTTGCCCATTTTCTATAATAACGCAATATTTCAAATCAATGCAAATTTTACGAATACAAATTACTCGTTCTTCAAAAAAGGTTAATTTAAAACCAAAAGTTTTAGTAGGACGAAAAAACCAGACCAAGTTGCAAATTTTTACTTTTTATTCATTCGCTGACTAGTTTCGTGCCGAGACCCTTTTTCAAACCATCATAACAAAGTCGAAAATGGCATTTCCGAAGATGAACATGATGATATGAAAATGGGTCCTTGCAGGAAATTAGTCATCGATTGAATAAGAAGTAAAAATTTGCAACTTGGACTGGTTTCTCGGTCTACTGATTAACAGAAGTTGCTGACCCAAAGTACCCCGGCATGCTGGATGTTCGAAAAATTTTAGTACTGCTGCTGTGGATAATTGATATTTCGGTTTTTTTTTATCCAGTTACTACGAGGGTAATCCCAAAAGTAAGGTCTCCTATTTTTTTATAAGTACATAGACCTCTTTATTTCTACAATGGTTTACATCAGTTTACAGCTTGAACATTTAGCTACTTTTCGACATAATTACCATTCCTGTCGACGCATTTTTTGCAGTTTTTGTATGCCCATGTCATACCAGCTCGCCGCTATGCTGTTCAGAATGTTATGAACCTCTTCTTTCACCTCGTCGTCGCAGCTGAATCGCTTTTCGGCCAAATGTTCTTTTAACCTAGGGAACAGGTGATAGTCACTGGGCGCCAAGTCAGGACTATAGGGTGGGTAGGTGATTATGTTCCACTGAAACTGTTTCAGGAGAGCAGCGGTTTGCCGAGCGATGTGTGGGCGAGCGTTGTCATGAAGAATGTGTACGCCCTTGCTCAACATTCCTCTTCTCCGGTTCTGAATTGCCCCTTTGAGTTTTTTCAGAGTCTGACAGTACCTGTCAGCGTTAATTGTGGTCCCAGCCATTTAGCTCCGACGACGAGGTGAAAGAAGAGGTTCATAGCTTTCTGAACAGCATGGCGGCGAGCTGGTATGACATGGGCATACGAAGACTGGCACAACGTCTACAAAAATGCATCGACAGAAATGGTGATTATGTCGAAATATTAGATTAGATTAATTAGATTAGTACTTGAAAGTTCCTGGCACATTAAAACTGTGTACCGGGCTGAGACTCGAACTCGGGACCTTTGCCTTTCGCGGGCAAGTGCTCTACCAACTGAGCTACCCAAGCACGACCCACGCCCCGTCCTCACAGCTTCACTTCTGCCAGTACCTCGTGCTTGGGTAGCTCAGTTGGTAGAGCACTTGTCCGCGAAAGGCAAAGGTCCCGAGTTCGAGTCTCGGCCCGGCACACAGTTTTAATCTGCCAGGAAGTTTCATATCAGCGTACACTCCGCTGCAGAGTGAAAATCTCATTCTAGATTAGTACTTGCTCGATAGATCATGAATATGACACTTCGTAATTATGTGGAACGTGTCAGCTAAATGTTCAAGCTGTAAACTGATGTAAACTATTGTAGAAATAAACAGGTGTATGTACTTATAAAAAAAAATAGGGGACCTTACTTTTGGGATTACCCTCGTAGAAACAATACAAACACCTGTTATAATCGAAACCAACAAACACCAAAAAATACTGATTATTGAGAAATAAAATACCAGTGTCGGTTTTAACCGATCGGTTTTGTGTGTCCCCACATCTGATTTCTAATCGGCGCCCCAAGGAATCTAAAATAAACCCTATTTTGTGGTTTTTTTTATCTAATGTACAGCTTTTGAAGCGAGTTGTGTCAGTGTGCGCTGTCTTGGAGGAGGGGCCGGCCGATGTGGCCGAGCGGTTCTAGGCGCTTCAGAGAAGAGAAAATATGACGCTGTAAGTAGTCAGAATGTGGTGCTGTTGCAGGAAATGGGGAGGCACGACCAAACACACGATAATGGTGCTTTCGGCACGTTTATTAGAATATGGCCACAAGTTACAGCATGTGTTCAATATCGTCTTCCGACCCAGCGACTGCATTCGTAACAGGGTATAGTCGACAGTTGCAGCATATCGGATGTAATCAGAGTCTACATCTACATCTACGTGATTACTCTGCTATTCAGAATAAAGTGCCTGGCAGAGGGTTCAATGAACCATCTTCAAGCTGTCTCTCTACCGTTCCACTCTCGAACAGCACGCGGGAAAAACGAGCCGTGATTTCTCTTATTTTATCGTGATGATCATTTCTCCATATGTAGGTGGGTGCCAACAGAATATTTTCGCAATCGGAGGAGAAAGATGGTGATTGAAATTTCATGAGAAGATCCCGTCGCAACGAAAAACGCCTTTGTTTTAATGGTTGCCACTCCAATTCACGTATCATGTCCGTGACACTATCTCCCCTATTTAGCGATAGAACAAAACGAGCTGCCCTTCTTTGTACTTTTTCGATGTTATCCGTCAGTCCCACCTGATGCGGATCCCACACCGCACAGCAATACTCCAGAATAGGGCGGACAAGCGTGGTGTAAGCAATCTCTTTAGTAGACCTGTTGCACCTTCTAAGTGTTCTGCCAATGAATCGCAGTCTTTGGTTTGCTCTACCCACAATATTATCTATGTGATAGTTCCAATTTAGGTTATTTGAAAATGTAATTAAGTATTTAGTTGAATTTACAGCCTTCAGATTTGTGTGACTTACCGCGTAAGACATGTCGTCGTGTACTGTTCTTCACATCAGGAAGAGCCCGATACATGACTGACAGACATGATCTTTTAGTCACATCAAATGAAATAGCAAATGCGAATAAGGCCTACCACATCTTGAAATTACCTAGAGATGATGATGAGATCATTGCCGACGGTTTCTCGAAGCATGTCTTTCTCCTGGCTACCTACATGTGGTGTCGCTCCATCTTGCGTGAAAATAGTAGTGTGCAAGCAAAGCTGTAATCACGTGTTGCGGAGTGGCCGAGCGGTTCTAGGCGCTTCAGTCCGGAACCGCGCGACCGCTACGGTCGCAGGTTCGAATCCTGCGTCGGGCATGAATGTGTGTGATGTCCTTAGGTTAGTTAGGTTTAAGTAGTTCTAAGTTCTAGGGGACTGATGACCTCAGATGTTAAGTCCCACAGTGCTCAGAGCCCTTTGAACCATCTTGGAGGAGGCGAGGCTGGCAGAGAAGCAGCCCGCTGCCTGCGGGCGGTGGAGCTGCGGTGGTCCGCGTTGCCCTAGTCCAGAGCCACGCAGGCCGCGCTGATCTGGAGACTCCAGAGGAGGCAGCGGGCGCGTGTGTGTGTGTGTGTGTGTGTGTGTGTGTGTGTGTGTGTGGGAGGGGGGGGGGGGGTGAGGCACGCGGATCGATGCACTGCCAGCACCGCCTCCCCCTCCCCCTCTTCCCCTCCCCGCCTGCTTTGTCTTTCGCGCGCGACGCCGCAGCTCCGCTAACCGCTCTGGTCGAGGTTTCCAGACGTCCCGCTCAACTCGCCAGCATCCAGGGGCTGAGCTAGACGCTGCTGGACCGGAGAACACGGCGGCGCATGTACGTCGCTACTGTCCTGAATTGACTCGTTTGTACAGTCTGGCCCTTTACTAGGGTACGAGTTACGTACTATCCGATTTCTTTATCCAGCTCGAGCAGTGCGGTAGGGTCAGCTGTGTAGTAGCTACCTACTTGTGTATAGCTTTGTGGCTGATAACTACATTTAATGTAACTGGATTACGAAGCGGTAACAGACTTCAAGAAGAATATAACAATTCCAATCCCAAAGAAAGCAGGTGAAGACAGATGTGAAAATTACCGAACTACTATCAGTTCTAAGCAAAGAAGGGAAAGCAGAAAGGTGCAAGGAGTATATAGGGGGTCTATACAGGGGCGATGTTGTTGAGGACAATATTATGGAAATGTAAGAGGACGTAGATGAAGATGAAATGGGAGAGATGATACTGCGTGAAGAGTTTGACAGAGCACTGAAAGACCTAAGTCGAAACAGGGCCCCGGGAGTAGACAACATTCCATTAGAACTACTGACAGCCTTGGGAGAGCCAGCCCTGACAAAACTCTACCATCTAGTGAGCAAGATGTACGATACAGGCGAAATACCCTCAGACTTCAAGAAGAATATAATAATTCCAATCCCAAAGAAAGCAGGTGAAGACAGATGTGAAAATTACCGACCTATCAGTTTAATAACTCACAGCTGCAAAATATTAACTCGAATTCTTTACACACGAATGGAAAAACTGGTAGAAGTTGACCTCGGGGAAGATCAATTTGGATTACGTAGAAATATGGGAACACGTGAGGCAATACTGACCCTACGACTTATCTTAGAAAATAGATTAAGAAAAGGCAAACCTACGTTTCTAGCATTTGTAGACTTAGACAAAGCTTTTGACAATGTTGACTGGAATACTCTCTTTCAAATTCTAAAGGTGGCAGGGGTAAAATACAGGGAGCGAAAGGCTATTTACAATTTGTACAGAAAGCAGATGGCACTTATAAGAGTCGAGGGGCACGAAAGGGAAGCAGTGGTTGGGAAGGGAGTGAGACAGGGTTGTAGCCTCTCCCCGATGTTATTCAATCTGTGTATTGAGCAAGCAGTAAAGGAAACAAGAGAAAAATTCAGAATAGGAATTAAAATCCATGGAGAAGAAATAAAAACTTTGAGGTTCGCCGAAGACATTGTAATTCTGTCTGAGACAGCAAAGGACTTGGAAGAGCAGCTGAACGGAATGGACAGTGTCTTGAAAGGAGGATATAAGATGAACATCAACAAAAGCAAAACGAGGATAATGGAATGTTGTTGAATTAAGTCGGGTGATGCTGAGGGAATTAGATTAGGAAATGAGACACTTAAAATAGTAAAGGGGTTTTGCTATCTGGGGAGCAAAATAACTGATGATGATCGAGGTAGAGAAGATATAAAATGTAGACTGGTAATGGCAAGGAAAGCGTTTCTGAACAAGAGAAATTTGTTAACACCAAGTATAGATTTAAGTGTCAGGAAGTCGTTTCTGAAAGTATTTGTATGGAGTGTAGCCATGTATGGAAGTGAAACGTGTACGATAAATAGTTTAGACAAGAAGAGAATAGAATCTTTCGAAATGTGGTGCTACAGAAGAATGCTGAAGATTACATGGGTAGATTGCGTAACTAATGAGGAGGTAGTGAATAGAATTGGGAAGAAGAGGAATTTTTGGCACAACTTGATTAGAAGAAGGGATCGGTTGGTAGGACATGTTCTGAGGCATCAAGGGATCACCAATTTAGTATTGGAGGCCAGCGTGGAGGGTAAAAATCGTAGAGGGAGACCAAGAGATGAATGCGCTAAGCAGATTCAGAGGGATGTAGGTTGCAGTAGGTACTGGGAGATGAAGAAGCTTGCACAGGATAGAGTAGCATGGACAGCTGCATCAAACCAGTCTCAGGACTGAAGACCACAACAACAACAAGTACTTGTGCACTTTCATCATGGCAGACGAAAGAGACGATACGATTACTTACGATGAATGCGTGGACGACTTGTCAGACGTTCCGGACGACTTGCCGATTGGGAAGAAGACATTGGATATCAAAAAATGAAAGTGAAGCAGAATCCTCGGAACATAGTGAAAAACGTCCAAGAATAATTCGCCGAGCGCTGCGGTTGCCAACTGATTCGTATGAATCAGACGAATAAGACTATGATTTACTGAGGACCAATAATAAATTTGAAGGATCTCCGGGTCCACACATATTTCCCAAAGATACACAGAGCGTTGTGGACATCATAGAATTATACATTGGAAGCGATCTATTTGAATATATTAGCAACGAAACCAACAAGTATTACAGTCAAAATTGCAATAGAAGGAAACTGGATAAAAAAAATGCCAATTTGTCGATGTTACCGGACCCAAACTTAGAAAATGGTTTGGGCTTGCTATCCTTCTGGTAACTGTAAAAAAAGTATGGATCGATGATTACTGGTCAACGAATCCGTTGATAGACACACTGATATTTCGCAGAACGATGTCCCGCAACCGATTCAGACAAATATTATCATTTTTACATATTTCCGACAACAATAATAAACCAGATAAAGCCGACCGGCTTTTCAAAGTGCAGTTTCTAATTGATTATTTTTCCAAAAAGATTAAACAAACGTTTAATCTAAGTCAAAACATCTCAGCTGATGAAGGAATGGAACCGTGGCGTGGACAGTTAAATTTTAAAGTTTACAATCCGTCGAAAATTACCAAATACGGCATACTCTTTCGGATGCTGTGTGATTCGCGTACGGGATACATTTCCTCATTCAAGATATATTCCGGCGCTGGACAACATTTAGCAAAAACAGTGATGGAACTATTGACACCTTCTTATGGAAAGTGTCATCACTTCTACATGGATAATTATTACACTACTGGCCATTAAAATTGCTACAACACGAAGATACGTGCTAAAGACGCGAAATTTAACCGATATGAAGAAGATGCTGTGCTATGCAAATGATTAGCTTGTCAGAGCATTCACACAAGGTTGGCGCCGGTGGTGACACCTACAACATGCTGACATGAGGAAAGTTTCCAACAGATTTCTCATACACAAACAGCAGTTGACCGGCGTTGCCTGGTGAAACGTTGTTGTGATGCCTCGTGTAAGAAGGAGAAATGCGTACCATCACGTTTCAGAATTGATAAAGGTCGCATTGTAACTTATCGCGATTGCGGTTTATCGTATCGTGACATTGCTGTTCGCGTTGGTCGTGATCCAATGACTGTTAGCAGAATATGGAATCGGTGGTTTCAGGAGGGTAATACGGAACGCCGTGCCGGATCCCAACGGCCTCGTATCACTAGCAGTCGAGATGACAGGCACCTTATCCGCATGGCTGTAACGGATCGCGCAGCCACGGCTTGATTCCTGAGTCAACATATGGGGACGTTTTCAAGACAACAACCATCTGCACGAACAGTTCGACGACGTTTGCAGCAGCATTAACTATCAACCCGGAGTCCATGGCTGCGGTTACCCTTGACGCTGCATCACAGACAGGAGCGCCTGCGATGGTGTACTCAACGACGAACCTGTGTGCTCGAATGGCAAAACGTCATTTTTTCGGATGAATCCAGGTTCTGTTTACAGCATCATGATGGTCGCATCCGTGTTTGGCGACATCACGGTGAACGCACATTGGAAGCGTGTATTCGTCACCGCCATACTGGCGTATCACCCGGCGTGGTGGTATGGGATGCCATTGGTTACACGTCTCTGTCACCTCTTGTTCGCATTGACCGTACTTTGAACAGTGGACGTTACATTTCGGACGTGTTACAACCCGTGGCTCTACCCTTCATTCGATCGCTGCGAAACCCTACATTTCAGCAGGATAATGCACGGCCGCATGTTGCAGGTCCTGTACGGGGCTTTCTGGATACAGCAAATGTTCAAGTACTGCCCTGGCCAGCACATTCTCCAGATCTCTCACCAACTGAAAACGTCTGGTCAATGGTGGCCGAACAACTTTCTCATCACAATACGCCAGTCACTATTCTTGATGAACTGTGGTATTGTGTTGAAGCTGCATGGGCAGCTGTACCTGTACACGACATCCAAGCTCCGTTTGACTCAATGCCCAGGCGTATCAAGGCCGTTATTACGGCGAGAGGTGGATGTTCTGGTTACTGATTTCTCAGGATCTATGCACCCAAATTGCGTGAAAATGTAAACACATGTCAGTTCTAGTATAATATATTTGTCCAATGAATACCCGTTTGTCATCTGCATTTCTTCTTGGTGTAGTAATTTTAATGGCCAGTAGTGTATAACAGTGTAGAGCTTGCAGAGAAGTTACTTGAAAAGAAAATTCGAGTTTGTGGAACGATACGGCAAAATAGGGGAATTCCGGAAAAATTAAAGCGCGCAAAAGTGAATGTGTTTCAAGCTTGTCATCAACTGAAAGGTGACAAGTGGCCGGCGACAAGCCAACTAATCCGAATTAGCGCTGCCGGCGCCAAGCGAATAAATTTGTACGAGTCGTGCGGACGGCAAAGTGTTAACCTGCAACCAGCGACCTTACAGATGTTGTGCCGACCCTAAAAATTACCTCCACCACATTGTGGCCTCCTGCGGTAAGTTGAAAAAGAGAGGGAGATGTGCGTGTGATAAATCACTTCCCTCGAAAATTTCCCTCCTTCGTACCTCCTCTGTCTTACCAAAGATGACGTATCACTGACAGTCCGCAGCTCGTGGTATAGTGGCTAGAGCTGGTGTCTATGGATCACGGGGTCCCGGATTCTATTCCCGATCGGGTTGGGGATTTTCTCTGCCCGGGTACTGGGTGTTTGTGTTGTCCTCGTCATTTCATCATCATTCGTGACTGGATTGTGGAAAGATTGGGACTCTGTATAGGCGCTGATAACTGTGCGGTTGAGCGCCCCACAAACCAAACATCATCATCATCATCGTGTCACTGATATCATTTGTAGTAAGATTGCAGCACACAAGAGTTGCCTGTTGCTTCCAGCTCTCTGAGTAGAATTAACGTTCACCAACGTGGCATCTTCTATAGTTGCCCCTGCGCGGAAAACAGTACGTAGGTCATTAATCCGTTATCTTGAGTCTGTAATAAACTCTTAGCGAGCAACTGATATTGTATGAATAATTAAATTTTCAATTACTTTGTTTATACGGGGTGCCTCTCGCTTTTTTACTAGCAGAACACAAGAAACTATACATTATTATAATCCACTTCATGAATCACAAATAATCTCTGTTCTTCACACTTTCACAGATAATAAATAAATTAATGAACAGCGTATTTATGTAGTTACTTCAAATTGTTCTCAATTACATTTCCAAATAACCAGAGATTGTTAGTTAAGTCCTTAACCGATACCGACCTAGGCAAAGAACATGTCAGTCTTCCGAGGTTGCCGGGCCAGTTCTGAACTTACAGCCGAACCACTTTGCCCGCCATCCAAGTTAGGCGCGACCCGAAGCTCTACGAAGTTCTTCGTCTGCCTTTCACTTAGCAACTGTTTAATATTCTGCTGGTAATTAACAATTTTGAAGTAATAGAATGATAGTCTGCAATAGAGAGATACATGAAATTCAAGTAAATACATCCTTCAGTTTTCCTAATATTAATAACAGAAGATTATTGTTTTCGGACGCAAATTACGGACGCAGCAGCAAATCGCGGAGAAGGACCACAATGTAGTACCCGTACTGAGCAAACTATCTTTCATCGGTACCTCATACCACCTTACGTCAGCTAGCAATTGATTGCAGAGTACGCCAGTCTGTCGTTAGTTGCCTGTGAAACTCGCCCTTTCCAAATCATGTGACTCCATCGCATTCCATGTTTGCCAGAGTAGAACAACGGCTGCGGGAAAGTAGGAAATTCACAGGCGATAGAGCAAACTGTGGTGCTCCGAGAAGGCAGCCCACTGTCCTATTGGAAGACGATGTGCTTCATCAAGTTGAAGAGAACCCATCTACATCTACATCTACATGGATACTCTGCAAATCACATTTAAGTGGCTGGCAGAGGGTTCATCGAACCCCTTCACAATTCTCTATTATTCCAATCGCGTATAGCGCGCGGAAAGAATGAACACCTATCTTTCCGTACGAGCTCTGATATCCCTTATTTTATCGTGGCGATCGTTCCACCCTATGTAGATCGGCGTCAACAAAATATTTTCGCATTCGGAGGAGAAAGACGGTGATTGGAATTTCGTGAGAAGATTCCGCCGCAACGAGAAACGCCTTTCTTTTAACGATTTCCAGCCCAAACCCTGTATCATTTCTGTGACACTCTCTCCCATATTTCGCGATAATACAAAACATGGTGCCTTTCTTTGAACTTTTTCGATGTACCCCGTCGGTCCTATCTGGTAAGGATCCCACACAGCGGAACAGTATTCTAAAAGAGGACGGCCGCAGTAGGTCTGTTACATTTTCTAAGTGTCCTGCCAATAAAACGCAGTCTTGGTTAGCCTTCCCCACAACATTTTCTATGTGTTCTTTCCAATTTAAGTTGTTCGTAATTGTAATACCTAGGTATTTACGGCTTTTAGATAAGCCTGATTTATCGTGTAACCGAAGTTTAACGAGTTCCTTTTAGCATTCATGTGGATGACCTCACACTTTTCGTTATTTAGGGTCAACTGCCACTTTCGGCCTGTGTGCAGGCCCGAAACTGATAACGGAGAAATAAATCACTCGCTGAAAAATGCTGTTGCCAGTTGCCGTTTTTCCTCACTGATATTTCCTACGAGGGCCCCGGTAGTCTTAAGCCATCAACGAAAAAAAAAATTATTTGATCTATCAATACATTAAACCATGCAAACCATGCTAAGAAATCAAGGGGAAAATGTACAGAAGAAATAAAACGTCATTCCTGAGGTATGATGAAGAAAAAGGAGAAATAGGAAATGGCAGAAAAACAAGAAAAACTGAAATCGTGCGGTTCTGCTTGTCGATTAATACAAGGAAGCAAATTGAGAAAAAAAAGAAAAAAAAAGCGTGCCGGATGTCATAATAGCGAGCTGTGTTTAACACACTGGTGTTTTCCGAACCGCTACTGATTCTGTCAGATAAGCTCATTGTGCTGTGGACGATCGTTATCGTGAATGAGAGTAATGCGCTTGGTAGTGTGTAACACCGTTTATGCGGACTGGCCGGTAGGCAAATAACTGCTGTCATGTTATGAGCATGCAGTAAATTGACCACTTCCAGAATTTGAAATGTTGAATCTGTTTCGATTCTGCCCATCTGTAGAAGTACGTCACCAGCGGTACATACACTGATGAAGGTAGAGAACCAGCATCCCGTTGGCATGCACTTGGATACAAATTGCAATACACTGCCGATAACTGTGACGTAGTTTTCCATGTATGAACGGTACAGGCTGTTGCTTCCTCAGTACTTGTGTACTATTTCTTACAACTGTGTTCCCTATTTTTTCTAGGTTTTATGTTTACTGAAGGAAGAAAGTAAGACTAGGGACATTAGAGACGCGGCTTCAGCACGGGTTGGTGAAGAGGACGGGTAGGAAAGTCGCTGTGGCCTTTCATAGGAACCATCACAGGATTTGCCATGGGTAATGTAGGGAAACCACGCGTAGCCATAGTGTGGATGGCCGGACGAGATTCGAAATCTACTCCGCACGAATGCGAATAGAGTGGTTCAGCTGCTTTGCCACCTGACTCAATGGTATTCTTACTATTTTATTCCATGTAATTGTGAATGATTGATTGTATTCAAGAAATGGGTCACTAACTGCTGATACTGATACATAGTGAGCGGTTCTAGGCGCTTCAGTCCGGAACCGCGCTGCTGCTACGGTCTCAGGTTCGAATCCTTCCTCGGGCATGGATGTGTGTGATGTCCTTAGGTTAGTGAGGTTTAAGTAGTTCTAAGTCTAGGGGACTGATGACCTCAGATGTTAAGTCCCATAGCGCTTAGAGCCATTTGAACCATTTGATCCGTAGTATTTCACTTCAGTTTGCACCAGTCACATGCAGAATTGCGGTATTGCAGGCAAAGTCATCTATCGCCAGGGAAAGAGAATTGATCTTATGGATTTACATTTTCCTTGAGACATCTGAGTCTCTACTTTATCTTAAATAATGTAAACTGTAAATGTCGTATGACTAGGGTCTCCCGTCTGGTAGACCGTTCGCCGGGTGCAGGTCTTCCGATTTGACGCCACTTCGGCGACTTGCGCGTCGATGGGGATGAAATGATGATGATTAGGGCAACACAACACCCAGTCCCTGAGCGGAGAAAATCCCCGACCCAGCTGGGAATCGAACCCGGGCCCTTAGGATTGACATTCTGTCGCGCTGACCTCTCAGCTACTGGGGGTGGACATCTTAAATAATGATAGAAACTGAAGAAATGAATTAAAATTTGTGCCATTTGGGAACTGTGCCTTGGTCTTCTGCTTGCTACTTAGATGTGCTACCCATTACGCAACTGTAACAGGGTGTTTCAGTAGGGTATTCCGTGGGCTGGTGTTATCAACACTGCTATGATGGTGTAATGATTAGCGTACATGCCTAGTAAGCAGCAGACCTGAGTTCACGTCCCAGCTGTTACATAAATTTTAATTCATTTCTCCAGCTTCCATCGTTACCGAAGGGAAAGAGAATGTTTCAGAAAAATCTGTTTTCAGAACTAGAAAAAATGATGTACTCATTGTATTGCACATTCTTTTGTGAAGATAGTAATAGAGGTGACCGAGACTGTGAAGAAGATACCACTATTAGTCATAGCGCGAGTGTAGGATGTGCATGGGCCGGCCGAAGTGGCCGTGCGGTTAAAGGCGCTGCAGTCTGGAACCGCAAGACCGCTACGGTCGCAGGTTCGAATCCTGCCTCGGGCATGGATGTTTGTGATGTCCTTAGGTTAGTTAGGTTTAACTAGTTCTAAGTTCTAGGGGACTAATGACCTCAGCAGTTGAGTCCCATAGTGCTCAGAGCCATTTGAACCATTTTTGAGATGTGCATGGGACGGTGAAGGTACGCGTGGCTTCTGTCGTGTCGCCGATTGGCCGTGGGTGTTACGCCACCAGCCGTGGATGCGCCAGTGCTGAAACAACGACGAAGTGTGGCATTCAGGAAATGGTAGTATTGGTTGGTTGATTTGTTGGAGAGGACCAAACAGCAAGGTCATTAGTCCCATGTGATTAAGGAAAGAACGGGTGAGGAAGTCGGCCGTGCCCTTTCAAAAGAACTATCCCGACATTTGTTAGGAGCGATTTAGGAAAACCACGGAGAATCTGAATCAGGATGGCTGGACGCGGGTTTGAACCGTTGTCCTCCTGAATGTGAGTCGAGAGTGCTAACCACTGCACCACTTCGCTCGGTAACTGGTGATGATGTTGCATATCTTATACACATTATAAACGATAACTGTTTACAACGTAATACAGTGGTGCAGGTGAAATCGAGACAAACAATCTGATAAAGGGCACTTTTGGTCTATCAAGCTTGGTAACAGCCTCGAATTGGTCCACTAAAGCCACCTTGCCGAGCGACATGTTTAACACTCTCTCGCCCCATTATGCCGCCGGCTTTAACATCAGTCTGTCTATCTTTCCTGTGAGGGTAGTGAGAGGACAAGCCTTATGAGCAAGTTGAGCAAAAAGCACTCTCCCCTGTAATTCGACCTCAGGTTAAACCCTTACAAGCACAGTTGTCTCGTAGTAACATTGTGGGGTCCTGCCCACTCGTCTCTTATAGGGTGCCTAAAGGATGCTGCGTTCTCGGACAGCTATTCAGCAATTAAGCATATCACATTAATAGTTTTTATTACAATAAAGAAGTATGACAGTACTTTGTATTACAAGCCGGTGTGCAAGTGATGGGTGAGATGCAAATAGTCAGTATCCTTCTCTACACACTACGTCCATAGAAGCAATGGATATGGATCACTAATAACTGCTATCGTAATGCTCTCGTAGGGTCCGTCTTCTAACTGTCCTGGTCTGCTAGTCCCGGGTTCAAAAATGGTTCAAATGGCTCTGACCACTATGGGACTTAACTGCTGAGGCCATCAGTCCCCTAGAACTTAGAACTACTTAAACCTAACTAACCTAAGGACATCACACACATCCATGCCCGAGGCAGGATTCGAACCTGCGACCGTAGCGGTCGCGCGGTTCCAGACTGTAGCGCCTAGAACTGCTCGGCCACCCCGGCCGGCTCCCGGTCTAGTACTGTGCGGCCGAGTCTGGCAGGACCTGAAGGTTTGGGGAGCAAAACCAGTGGACTTGCCCATTGACTAGCTGATATGGGCGCAATAACTCAGTAATCTTGCAGTTCTGTAAGTTCAGCAGCGACTTTGTCCCGTAATGCAATGGGAACAGTTCTGACCCGGCAAAATTTCGGCTGAGCATTGTCTTTCAGATTAATACGTGCAACAAAATTGTTAGCTTTACCTAAACCTTCAGAAAAGAGTTCTGGGAATTATGTTAGCAAAGCTAGGTACACTGTCTTTTGCGTTGAATACAGACACTGACAACAAACTGTCCTGAATATTAAAGCCAAACAAATGAAAAGAATGAAGACCAAAAATGTTCTCACACTTGCATGATTGTAGCACTGTAAAAGTCACTGTTTGTGTATGTGAGTGATACACGACAGACGAAGTACATTTTCCGAGATCGAGAATGTCGTGTCCATTATAAGCCGTCAGTAGCGTGCTAGTTTTAGACGGGCATTGGGACTCTAACAGTTCATATGTGTGACAATTGAGCAACGTGACAGAGGCACCTATGTCCAACTGAAATTTCACACATTTCCCATAAATTTTAATAAATGAACGAAAAGTTTGTTTGACTGGCGTATCACCGAAGAAACTCCACGCTTGCTAGTTTTGCTAATGCCTGCTGCAGACTTGGAATATACTGCATTCATGACATGGGCCTGATGATTATATTTTTGTGAGTGGGCCGAATTCTTATGGTTTGTTCCATTGTGAACATACGTATTGCACATGTCCTTTCCTACCACTGAGCTTGTCGGTAAGGGCAGTCTTGGTGTTTGTGCCGTAACACCTAGGGAAATGGTTCAAATGGCTCTGAGCACTATGGGACTCAACTGCTGAGGTCATTAGTCCCCTAGAACTTAGAACTAGTTAAACCTAACTAACCTAAGGACATCACAAACACCCATGCCCGAGGCAGGATTCGAACCAGCGACCGTAGCGGTCTTGCGGTTCCAGACTGCAGCGCCTTTAACCGCACGGCCACTTCGGCCGGCTGTAACACCTAGGGCAAGACTTAATTCAAATGTGTGTGAATTCCTAAGGGACCAAACTGATGAGGTCATCGATGGTGCCTCTAACCGCGCGGCCACTCCGTTCGGCAAGACTTAATTCTGTCCGCCTGTGCAGCCGCATGTTTAGCGAACTGCTTATGCTGCATGGAACGTTCTTTAATCGGCGTGGCTAGGGCATGCCGCCGGTGCAGAATGGGGCGATCGCAAGCAAGGGACTCAACCCGGCAAACAGCTGTCTGCTCAGATGTATGAGCCGACAAGGCAACGGAATCGTACTGACCTAGTATTTGCACTACCTGCTGAAATGATGGATAGGACTCTTTCAAAATTTGTTCTCTCAGTTTGATATCAGGCACATTGTACACGATCGCATCACACAACATAATGTCTGAATCCTCAAAAATATGTCTGGATCCTCAAAATTACAGACCAATATCCTTAACATCGGTTTGTTGCAGGATTCTCGAACATATTCTCAGGTCGAATATAATGAATTTCCTTGAGACAGAGAAGTTGCTGTCCATCCATCAGCACGGCTTTAGAAAGCATCACTCCTGCGAAACGCAACTCGCCCTTTTTTCACATGATATCTTGCGAACCATGGATGAAGGGTATCAGACGGATGCCATATTCCTTGACTTCCAGAAAGTGTTTGACTCGGTGCCCCGCTGCAGTCTCCTAACTAAGGTACGAGCATATGGGATTGGTTCCCAAATATGTGAGTGGCTCGAAGACTTCTTTAGTAATAGAACCCAGTACGTTGTCCTCGATGGTGAATGTTCATCGGAGGTGAGGGTATCATCTGGAGTGCCCCAGGGAAGTGTGGTAGGTCCGCTGGTGTTTTCTATCTACATAAATGATCTTTTGGATAGGGTGGATAGCTATGTGCGGCTGTTTGCTGATGATGCTGTGGTGTACGGGAAGGTGTCGTTGATGAGTGACTGTAGGAGGAGACAAGATGACTTGGGCAGGATTTGTGATTGGTGTAGCCGGCCGAAGTGGCCGTGCGGTTAAAGGCGCTGCAGTCTGGAACCGCAAGACCGCTACGGTCGCAGGTTCGAATCCTGCCTCGGGCATGGATGTTTGTGATGTCCTTAGGTTAGTTAGGTTTAACTAGTTCTAAGTTCTAGGGTACTAATGACCTCAGCAGTTGAGTCCCATAGTGCTCAGAGCCATTTGAACCATTTTTTTGATTGGTGTAAAGAATGACAACTAAATCTGAATATAGATAAATGTAAATTAATGCAGATGAATAGGAATAAGAATCCCGTAATGTTTGAATACTCCATTTGTAGTGTAGCGCTTGGCACAGTCACGTCGATTAAATATCTGGGCGTAACATTGCAGAGCGATTTGAAGTGGGACAAGCATGTAATGGCAGTTGTGGGGAAGGCGGATAGTCGTCTTCGGTTCATTGGTAGAATTTTGGGAAGATGTGGTTCATCTGTAAAGGAGACCGCTTATAAAACACTAATACGACCTATACTTAAGTACTGCTCGAGCGTTTGGGATCCCTATCAGGTCGAATTGAGGGAGGACATACAAGCAATTCAGAGGCGGGCTGCTAGATTTGTTACTGGTAGGTTTGATCATCACGCGAGTGTTACGGAAATGCTTCAGGAACTCGAGTGGGAGTCTCTGGAGGAAAGGAGGCGTTCTTTTCGTGAATCGCTACCGAGGAAATTTAGAGAACCAGCATTTGAGGCTGACTGCAGTACAATTTTACTGCCGCCAACTTATATTTCGCGGAAAGACCACAAAGATAAGATAAGAGAGATTAGGGCTCGTACAGACGCATATAGGCAGTCATTTTTCCCTCGTTCTGTTTGGGAGTGGAAGAGGGAGAGAAGATGCTAGTTGTGGTACGAGGTACCCTCCGCCACGCACCGTATGGTGGACTGCGGAGTATGTATGTAGATGTATAAAGCACCACAAGCACATTTGAATTTGCATTGTCTTGTCACACCCTGCAAATCTATTTATCTATACGTGATAAGTTCGTTCTGACCGTTCTTTTTTTTTTTTTTTTGTGCAATGAAAGAAATTATACCTAGCTGGTACCACTTTCTCTTGTTGGACATAATAGTTAGTCAGCGAAGAGATAAAACTGTCATACGCAAGTTCACTTGGGGTTTTGTAGGGAAAGAGTTTTTGAATTAACGTGAACACTGCACGTCCTACCGTCGATAACAGATAGGGAAGTTTCACAGTACCTGCAACATTGTGGGCTAGTAAGTGTGCCTCAGATTGGTGCAACCACTCGAGCCATTCTTGTTCACAAAACTGTCGAAAAGGTGCTACAGCAGCTGTAGTAGGCGGTGTTTGTTCCGTCGGGCCAGTACCTGCTTCACCTTGTTGAGTAGTGCAGAAATCTGCTGCGTCTGGAACTGAAACATCTGCGTTCGCTGTGCGGCATATAACGCTTGCAGCTGCGGCGCCATAGCAGGGGGCGGCACAGGTGTTGTGGGCATGCTGGAAGACACAAATGTACAGCCGCGCGGGATTAGCCGAGCGGCCTTGGGCGCTGCAGTCATGGTCTGTGCGGCTGGTCCCGACGGAGGTTCGAGTCCTCCCTCGGGCATGGGTGTGTGTGTTTGTCCTTAGGATAATTTCGGTCAAGTTTCGTGTAAGCTTAGAGACTGAAGACCTTAGCAGTTAAGTCCCATAAGATTTCACACACACAAATGTACAAACAGATAAAAATATGTACAAAAAGTTTTTGCAACGCCCACCAGAAAACACTGATTAGCAAAAACGACAAGAAACTGTTATAGCTAAGAGCGCCCCTGCAAGTAAAGACAAGAGAGAATTAATGCGCCAGCACAATACGAACAAGAAGTTCGTGGCCGTCGGTCACTGGGTTCGGCAGATAATCGAATACTCGTCGCCAAATGTGTCATTGCGCCCACTCATGTCATATAGGGCGCCTAAAGGATTCTGCATTCTCCGAATGCTGTACAACAGTTCAAACAAATAACATTAACAGTTTTATTTCAATAAAGCAGATTTACAGTACTTAACTTGAATGTACAGCAATGTCGCAAGCGATGGGTGACATGCAAACAGTAATGATATTCGCTATACAGGGTGGTCCATTGATAGTGACTGGGCCAAATATCTCACGAAATAAGCATCAAACGAAAAAACTACAAAGAACGAAACTTGTCTAGCTTGAAGGGGGAAACCAGATGGCCCTATGGTTGGCCCGCTAGATGGGGCTGCCATAGGTCAAACGGATATCAACTGCGTTTTTTAAAAAGTAGGAACCCCCATTTTTATTACATATTCGTGTAGTACGTAAAGAAATATGAATGTTTCAGTTGTACCACTTTTTTCGCTTTGTGATAGATGGCACTGTGATAGTCACAATTTTAGACGAACAGTTGGTAACAGGTAGGTTTTTTAAATTAAAATACAGAACGTAGGTACGTTTGAACATTTTATTTCGGTTGTTCCAATGTGATACATGTACCTTTGTGAACTTATCATTTCTGAGAACGCATGCTGTTACAGCGTGATTACCTGTAAATACCACATTAATGCAATAAGTGCTCAAAATGATGTCCGTCAACCTCAAAGCATTTGGCAATACTTGTAACGACATTCCTCTCAACAGCGAGTAGTTCTCCTCCCGTAATGTTCGGACATGCGTTGACAATGCGCTGACACATGTTGTCGGGCGTTGTCGGTGAACCGCGATGGCAAATATCCTTCAACTTTCCCCCCAGAAAGAAATCCGGGGAAGTCAGATCTGGTGAACGTGCGGGCCATGGTATGGTGATTCGACGACCAATCCACCTGTCATGAAATATGCTATTCAGTACCGCTTCAGCCGCACGCTAGCTATGTGCCGGTCATCCATCATGTTGGAAGTACATCGCCATTCTCTCATGCAGTGAAACATCTTGTAGAAACATCGGTAGGACATTAAGTAGTAAATCAGCATACATTGCACCATTTAGATTGCCATCGATAAAACGGGGGCCAGTTATCCTTCCTCCCATAATGCCGCACCATTCATTAACTCGCTAAGGTCGCTGATGTTCCACTTGTCGCAGCAATCGTGGGTTTTCCGTTGCCCAATACTGCATATTATGCCGGTTTACGTTACCGCTGTTGGTGAATTACGCTTCGTCGCTAAATAAAACGCGTGCAAAAAATCTGTCATCGTCCCGTAATTTCTCTTGTACTCAGTGGCAGAACTGTACACGACGTTCAGAGTTGTCGCCATGCAATTCCTGGTGCATAGAAATATGGTACGGGTGCAATCGATATTGATGTAGCATTCTCACCACAGACGTTTTTGAGATTCCCGATTCTCGCGCAATTTGTCTGCTACTGATGTGCGGATTAGCCGCGACAGCAGCTAAAACAACTACTTGGGTATCATCATTTGTTGCATGTCGTGGTTGACGTTTCACATGTGGCTCAACACTTCCTCTTTCCTTAAATAACGTAAATATCCGGCGAACGGTCCGTACACTTGGATGATGTCGTCCAGGATACCGAGCAGCATACATAGGACACGCCCGTTGGGCGTTTTGATCGCAATAGCCATACATCAACACGATATCGACCTTTTCCGCATGTGGTAAACGGTCCATTTTAACACAGGTAATGAATCACGAAGCAAATACCGTCCGCACAGGCGGAATGTTACGTGATACCACGTACTTATACGTTTGTGACTATTACAGCGCCTTCTATTACAAAGCGAAAAAAGTGGCCCAACTAAAACATTCATATTTCTTTACGTACTACACGAATATTTAATAAAAAAATGGGAGTTCTTATTTTAAAAAACGCAGTTGGTATCCGTTTGACCTATGGCAGCGCCATCTCGCGGGCCAACCACAGCGCCATCTGGTTTCCCCCTTCAAGCTAACGAGTTTCGTTCTTTGTAGTTTTTTCGTTTGATGCTTATTTCGTGAAATATTTGGCCCGGTCACTGTCAATGGACCACCCTGTAGACAAAGTCCAAAGAAGCAATGGATATGGATCACTAATAACTGATATCGTAGCACTCTCAGCTACTCCGTGCTAATACTGTCCACTAATGTCCGCCCGAGGCTGGCAGGTGTGGCGCTTATATTCACTTCTTGCAGATGTCGCTCCTGTCGTGGGCCAGTCCTTGTAAGCGGGCTACTGGCTGACGCCGCCTACTTCCGTCTCGGGTCTTCAGTTCTCCATCGTTCCGGCACTTGTGGTTTTGCCAGAACAACTGGGAAACGGCTGCCTCTGTCATGCGACCATAGGTATGTCGCCGTACCTTAGCCGGCCGCGGGGCCGAGCGGTTCTAGGCGCTTCAGTTCGGAACCGCGACTGCTACGGTCGCATGTTCGAATCCTGCCTCGGGCATGGATGTGTGTGATGTCCTTAGGTTAGTTAGGTTTAAGTAGTTCTAAGTTTTATGGGACTGATGACCTCAGCTGTTAAGTCCCATAGTGCTCAGAGCCATTTGAACCATTTGTACTTATTACAGGACCAATCGTAGTATGCAAGACCCCCCCCCCCCAGTACATCGTCTCAGTATGAGGAAAACCGATGCGTCTCCGTAAATACACTAAAGTTATGTGATTCATGCACAGCTCCACTGCAGGCGGCATTCCAACTCACCTTGGCAACACAGCGGCCAGCCTTGCTGTCCTACATGATGCAGATGGTGTGGTGATTCAGCTTGGAATTACACTACTGACCATTACAATTGCTACACCACGAAGATGACGTGCTACAGATGCGAAATTTAACAGACAGGATGAAGATGCTGTGATATGCAAATGATTCGCTTTTCAGAGCATTCAGACAACGTTGGCGCCGGTGGCGACACCTACAACTTGCTGACATGAGGAAAGTTTCCAACTGATTTCGCATACACAAACAGCAGTTGACCGGCGTTGCCTGGTGAAATGTTATTGTGATGCCTCGTGTAAGGAGGAGAAATGCGTACCATCACGTTTCCGACTTTGATAAAGGTCGGATTGTAGTCTATCGCGATTGCGATTTATCGTATTGCGACATTGCTGCTCGCGTTGGTCGAGATCCAATGACTCTTAGCATAATATGGAATCTGTGGGTTCAGGAGGGTAATACGGAACGTCGTGCTGGATCCCAACGGCCTCTCATCACTAGCAGTCGAGATTATAGGCATCTTACCGGCATGGCTGTAACGAATCGTGCAGCCACGTCTCCATTCCTGAGTCAACAGATGGGGACGTTTGCAAGACAACAACCATCTGCAGTACAGTTCGACGACGTTTGCAGCAGCATGGACTATCAGCTCGGAGACCATGGCTGTGGTTACCCTTGACGCTGCTTCACAGACAGGAGCGCCTGCGATAGTGTACTCGACGACGAACCTGGGTGCACGAATGGCAAAACGTCATATTTTCCGATGAAGCCAGGTTCTGTTTACAGCATCATGATGGTCACATCCGTGTTTGGCGACATCGCTGTGAATGCACATTGAAAGCGTGTATTCGTCATCGCCATACAGGCGTATCACCCGGCGTGATGGTATGGAGTGCCATTGGTTACACGTCTCGGTCACCTATTGTTCGCATTGACGGCACTTTGAACAGTGGACGTTACATTTCAGATGTGTTACGACCCGTAGTTCCACTCTTCATTCGAACCCTGCGAAGCCCTACATACATGACCGCATGTTGCAGGTCCTGTACGGGCCTTTCTGGATACAGAAAATGTTCGACTGCTGCCCTGGCTAGCACATTCTCCAGATCTCTCGCCAATTGAAAACGTCTGGTCAATGGTGGCCGAGCAACTGGCTCGTCAAAATACGCCAGTCACTACCCTTGATGAACTGTGGTATCGTGTTGAAACGGCATGGGCAGCTGTACCTGTACACGTCATCCAAGCTCTGTTTGTCTCAATGCCCAGGCGTATCAAGGTCGTTATTACGGCGCAAGAGCCATGGCAGTAACTGTCAACGGTGTACGGCTCATCAATGTATATGCCCCTTCAGGATTAGGGAGACGGAGAGATCGGGCCCGCTTTTTTTCGGAAGATATTACGCGTCTATTTATGGGCCGCATAGACGATATGGTGATCGGAGGAGATTTTAACTGTACATTATCTCCGTCTGATCAGCAGCCACATTTCAATTGGAAATGCTAGTGCGTGACCTCCACCTGATTGACACGTGGCGCCACATCCATGGCCCAGCTCCTGGTTACACCCATCATACAAGCCATTCATCAAGTCGTTTAGACAGAATTTACGTCACAAGCACCCTTTCGACGGCGACGAGAGGAGCAGAGCTCTGGCCCACTGCATTCACCGACCACACAGCCTATATTTGCACTATTGCCCTCCAACCTGCACGTGTGTGGCGCAGTAGGCCCCCCTGGAAACTGAACGTCGCCCATCTGGACGAGCCGGCATGTAAAGGTGCAGTCGAAGAGTCGTGGAACGCGTCCTTACAGCGTCGTGGTCGTTACCGATCGACCCTCAGTTGGTGGATTGAATGTGCGAAGCCTGCTCTTAGGCGCACCTTCATGGCTTACGGCCGGGAAGCAGTGGCATGGAGGAGGAGCACGGAAAACTTTTATTACACCGTCCTACGGGAATGTCTTGCTATGGAGTCCTCACCTGACAGGCAGATCATAGTCAATCGCGCGAAAGCGCAGCTCGTCTCCTTAGCACGCCATCATTTACAAGGCGCTGTTATAGGGTCGCGTGCTCCAGACGTGATACAATCAGAAAGGCCATCTATGCACCACGTGCTCCTAGAGCGTAGGAGGCGCCGTAGGGCACTGGTAACCGACATGATAACGGACGACGGTCGACACGTGGTAGAACAAGCAGATATAGCAGAAGCCTTCTATGGGCATTACGCTCAACTTTATTCAGCAGTGCTCCCTGATATGGCGACGGTAGACACCGTTTCAGCACATGTCCATGGTACAGTTCCGCCAGACATGGTCCCGACTTTACTGGGAGAAGTGACAGCAGAGGAAGTGCTCGACGCCATTGGCAAAGGTGCTCCCCATAAATCACCAGGAATCGATGGATTACCATTAGAGTTCTATCGAGCCTTTAAACAACTGTTGCTACCGTGTTTGATTGAAATTTGCCAGGAATTGATGTCCCCGGGTATAACATTGCCTGCATCATTCTTGGTAGGTCTGATTGTCCCTATCCATAAGCCGAAGGGACGGAATCATGTCCACGATTATCGTCCCTTAACGTTATTGAACAGTGACTTCAAGATCTTTTCGAGGCTGCTATCAGAACGTATTCGCGGCACACTATTGCACGTCTTGTCCGGCGATCAGACGTCCTTGGGGGGACTCAACAACATCAGAACTGCGTTATGTCGTTACAGAGATCTCATCTCCCTTGCACGGGTGAGACGTTTGCCGGCAGCCCTCGCGTCTATCGACTTTAGCCAGGCTTTTGACCGTGTGGGCCACACTTTCCTCACGGCCGTTCTACGGCGCATGGAATACCCCGACCCCTTTATCACAGTGTTGACACGCCTACTACATGGTGCAACTTCTCGAGTTCTTGTTAATGGAAGACTGACGGCACCCATGCCGATCCGCCGATCAGTACGACAGGGATGTCCATTATCAACATTGTTATATGCATTGGCCTTAGAACCTTTTTTGTGTGGTCTCCGAGACAGGCTCACTGGGATACAGTTCGGCGGCTCCATCTATCGTTGCACCGCATATGCGGATGATTTGATGATCGTCATACGTGGAGCTGACGACATGGCCGCGGCTTTGGACTGGATTGCAACCTACGGTACAGCTTCTGGTAGCCAAATCAACGTTGACAAGTCCGTCGCCTTGAGCATCGGGATTGGGCTACCGCAGGAACACATTGCCCCCTTACGCTTCACTGATACTGTACGCTGCTTGGGCTTAGATTTCATGAACGACATGCGACGCGCGACGACGCTCAATTATCGACGCCTTCTTAACCAAATTAGGACCGGAATTGCAAATCAGCGCTTGCGATCCCTCAACATCGTTCAGCGGGCGTATTATGCCAATGTCTACCTTGCCTCCCGCAAACCGCATGTCGCCCAAACGCTACCCATTCCGAAGCCCTTGGCTCGTAGCATTATGGCAGCGCTGGGTTACTTCGTCACCGCTGGTATGTTACTGAAGATCAGATACGTATCTCTTACCCTCCCCAAGGAAAAAGGTGGTCTCGGCCTAGTTAACATCCATGATAGGGCCATTGCCCTCTATGTTAGCTCACATTTATGTCTGCTGCGCCGTTGTCCTACGAGCCTCACGAGTCTGCTTCTGACGGCGCTACGACCAGCTTCACTAAGAGCGGCTGTGCCCCTACAGGACATCCCAGCGCCCCTCTTTTATATAGGACGTTTCTATTTAGAACAAAGTTATTGAAGTGTCGCGCTCACGACACCAAAAATGGCCACAACTCGACGCCTATATCATGACACGCTGCAACGCCGCCCCCTAAATGTGGTCGAACTAAAATATCCTGACGTACGGTGGCGCGTGGTGTGGAAGACTGTACACGATGCCATGCTTGATTCCGATGTTGTTTCCCAATGGTACGTAGTCGTTAATGGGAAGCTGGTGACGCAAGAACGTCTCTACAATATTCACATGGCAGAATCTCCCAATTGTGTGGGCTGTAATACAGTAGATTCAGACGAGCACCGCCTCAGCTGTGGGGAGGCGGAACCGGTTTGGCACCTAGTGCGGCAGATGCTGGTTTATCTCTTGCGAGTTAGGCCTGAGCATATATCTGCACGCACGTTATTGTTTCCGGATGAGACATTTTACCCCAAGACTCGAACCAACTCTGTCACCTGGATACGTGGACATGCAGTCCATTACCTCTGTCGTAACGGACACAAGAATTTCCTAGACTTCTGGCTCTATTTGCAAGAAAGACATCATGCTATTTCCGGGCATACCAGATATCGGCAGTGCTTCGCAAACTACCTATGGAGTGCCTTTCACAGCCCGCCGTGCAGCTGGAATGTTCCAGGCAGTGGCAGATGAGGTCAGAACGAACTGCAAACGAGCATATATTGAACATCTTTATCAGTGGGCGCAGTCGCTGGGAAGCCTCACTACGACGTGGTAGCTTTCTTTTCATGTTATTTATGTTTCATATCTTCGATGGCGTCTTCATTCTGTTTTAGTTTTCCAGGCTTGATTAACTATGACTGTTCGCACATTGATATCTATATAAATAAAAGAAAGATTAAAGCAAAAAAGTGGGCAGGAGACCTGCGTTCGAATCCAAATAAATAAACAAGAACAAAATAAGAACAAAATGAACAACAAATAAAATATAATAAAGTATTATACCCTTTCCTTTCTCCTTTTATTTTATTTTTTATACAAAGTTCAGAGGCATATTTAATTTTTGTTCGTTGGCGGAACCTGAAGTGGTGGCGATCGGCCGTCCTAGTTAGCTTTAGGATGAAAGTGGCGGTGGCGCTAGCTTTGTTTTTGTTTTTAGGCTACATAGGTTTTTGGGAGTAGTATGGGTGATTGGGGCCAACGCCTGAAGTGGAAGAGGTAATTTTCTTTCATTTAAAAAAATAAATAACTAATTAATAAAAAATAAAAAATAATAAAAAAATACAAAAAAAATAAAAAATAGAAAAAAAGGTGTTTGACTACAAAGTGAAAGGTTCTGTGTTCAAACCTTATTCGGTTCTAAAAAAAAAAGAAAAAAAAAGAAAAAAAAGGTAGCGGAACGGTTAAGGTGTTGGGCTGCCAAGTGAAAGGTTATGAGTTCAAACCTTGTGCGGCGTGTAAAATTTTCTTTATTTAAAAACAATATTGGAGTGCCTAAAAAAATGGAGATAAAGACCTGAAACTTTTACAGTGTACAGCTGAAACATCATTTTCAAATCACATAAAAATGGTTAATGTATTTTATATATTTCATGAGTAATCATTTTTTTGTTCTATAAGACAAAAAAATTAAAACTTTTCTAAGCACATTGGAGCTTGTAAATCTGTTCTTTTTATCACTACTGGTCTATTTTTTTATCTAATTAATCATCGTTGTATTAACAAGAGATACTGTAAGTCTGATGTCTGTAGCAGTCATAGTTTTTGAGAAAAGCGTACCAGACGGTCAAAAAATGTAGTTTTGAGAAAAATGGTATTAAAGTTTTACATGCAAGAAAGTAATGTACAATGTCATACAGACACACTTTTAAAACATTCCAGGACTATACTGTGGCTCAGCTTCTTGATCTTTATCTTCTTTTCTTCTTTTCTTTGATCTTCTGGCTATCCTGGCCTCCTTAGTAGCATTTCCTGCAGAAATATCAGCGTAACGGATACGGTCCATGTCAATCTTTTTCAGTCTCCTTTCAGTATTGATACCATCCTTTGTTCCCAAGAGTCTTAATACATCAGTCTTCTTTGACACACCAGCATTGAAGCACATCACTGCATCATGAACACCAAATTTTAGTGTTTCTTTTCTAACGAAAACAGTTCTTGGTAGCCTTGTCCAAATGACAGAATTCAAACTTTCATTTGGGTTTTGAGTTTTTCCGTGGAGACACTTTTTCAAGAGCTCTTGCTGGCTAAGGTCTCTGAAAATGGGTTTCACAGCTAGCAGGATTTTTTCTGGAATTGAATGTTTGTGCTTATAGCTGGAAGGTGTAGCTGGGTTGTTGAATTTGCACCAGCTGTCAGGTCCCCGTGTGCAAAGGTTATGTTGTGGTTCCTCATCTGTTGAAATTTTATGAAAGAATATAGCCCAGATGGCTCTCCTCATTGCTTCTACATTGTTGCAGCTATTTCTAATGGCCATACCATAATAAGTCTGGATCCTGTCTATTTCAGCCTTTGTCAGGCCTCCTTTACCACTTAACTATTTTGCCTTACATATCTTTAGAAGTCGTGATCCCATTCTTTTCTGTGCATGTCCTGTACATTCCAGTTTATTAATTTTGACTCTAGGCCCATAAGGGTTATCTTCTACCACTTTCTGATAAGCCTTACTGTCCCCGTCCCCAAGATAGTCTGTATAGAGGATACAGACCTTTTGAAAATGTTAGCAACACCAGGCACTTCCATGCCTCCGCTAGAACCATCATAGTCCTTTTTGCACACATGTTGTATAGTGGGATTTTTGCTATAGATGTCAGAACTTAGGAATAATTTCAATATCCAGAACCTTCCCAGTATCAAAAGAAGTTGCTGACACAATGCCATTTAGGGATGTATGCCCACGTTTCTGCCAACTGCCATCAAAACCAGCAGAAATTTGACTTGGGTCAGATTTCGTATCATTCAACTGAATTGCTTCTTTGGCTGCTTTCAACATTGCAGATTCACTTACCTCGGCTACAACTGCACCAATAGTCTTGTTGTACACATCAAACTTTCTTGGAGGTGGAGGAATGTTCATCACTGCACAAAGAACAGCACCTGCACTTCGCAGTACAGCTACATTCCAAACATGTCAAAACTAAATTACAAATTCACCACATCTTCGTGCAAAGTAGCGTTTCCACCACAGTTTTTACAATTTGTGTGTTTTTCGATAAGTTCACGTAATAACCTCATGGAGATCAGAATGTTTGTGTCAGTAACAACAGAAACACGGTTCACACTACATATTGCATTGTCACGCATTTGAGAGGCACTTGGAAAACCGGCAGCACCTGGAAGCTTCTTGCTTGAAGCACTGACACTCGCACTGACTTCACTTTCAATATTATTTTCTGCCCTCTGTTCAAATCTAGCAGTTTCGCGGTTTATTTTTACATATTTATTTCCACGAAAGTTAGGCTTATATCCAAACTTCCTTATTCTACCCATTGTGTTATAACGTTTCACAAAATCATTACATTTGTATCACCAAAACGTAAACAACTAGGATGAAGAAACTGACAAACGATAGTCGACAATGCAGACAGGCTGGCAAACATCAGAATAACAATTCTCTCTTGCAACCCAAATAAAGAGTATTTATATCCGTGGAACATAAATGATTGTTGTACTATAGTCAATGCTGACTACCGCGCAAGACACAGCAAAAATGGACGTGGCGCTAGTTACCATGCTTCACGAACAAATTAATAACTCCGAATCTAATAATCAGATTTGTATGAAACAAACGGCATTTTATAGCCAAATAATTGGAGCATAGATTAAGACTAAAAAAATCGATTTTTTGAGCCTGTTCGCGACTGTGTCCCCTTATTTTTTGGTGTGTAGGACCGCGCCGGTGACCCCGCATTAGAGATGCAGGCCACAACAGCAGTATGCCCAGAGCAGATGCCGGCAGCCAGAAGTGTACCCGGTCATCTGATGACGGACAAAGGATGGGAACCAGAGACCGCCAGAGCGGAAGGCGTCAATTGCTGAAGCTGGCCCTCCAAGTGGCCCATAGGGATGATGGCTATGACTGAGACAACTGGTTTTCGGTTACACCAGTGTCTTCAACGCCACTTTAAGCCGCACAAGATAACCGCTTTCTGAAGTAACCGATTTTGGATTTGTTGTTCCCATTATTTCCTGTAGTAAAAGAAGAATAACAAGTACTGAAAAATTTTGATTTCCTCAGTTTCAAGATATATAGAATGAAAATATTAAATTAAATAGGCAAATAAAAAAAATAAAAAAACTTTGTCCATCCACCGTTTGCCTACTTTCTCGAAAAGATAAGTGGTGGATTACTACAAAAATTCACTAGTATTCTCCTGTTGTATCACGAGAATCTCTTTATTCTACCACACGACTAATTTCGGCAGCACATTACCGCCATCCTCAGCCCCTGTTTACTAAAAAACAATAATAAAATGCCTATATTTGAAAACTAAACAACTATAAACCAATAAACACGTAAAATTATGGTAGTTTTATGTATTAGTTGAAGTAACCTTAAGGTAATATTCTGCGAAGTACCAATAGAGCGCATTTGTCAGTACCTCAATTTTTTTCCTGCTCCATTCCAGGAAATAATAGGAATAACAAATTGAAAATCTGTTACTTCAGAAAACGGTTATTTTGAGCGGTTTTCACAGTCCGGTTAAAGTGGCATTGAAAACACCAATGTAATAGAAAACCAGTTGTCTCAGTCATAACCACCATCGTTACAGCCATATGTTTTGTGAATGTGGTTCAGCCTTACACATCGTCGTTTTCACACATTCGTCGAGGAATAAAGGGCGTAATTACAATTAAAAATCCCTTGCGTCTTTTATTTATGTTACGTAGTTCTCGAACGACAGTTGGCGTTTGTCACAGCAGGAAGAACTGATACTCCCAGCTACGTCACAGACCAGTGCTATTCTCTCGAAATCTTATCACGTTCCGACAACACATTTCCATGGTTAGAAGGCTGTGTAGTCCTCCACTCGTCACTGAATAGATGGGGAGGTATCACGACGAGAAAAATAGCACACTAACTTACAGGAGGAAATCCACAACCATGTAGAGTATATGCAGACTGTACACAGAAATTCAGAAACATAACACTCACAATTCATCGATATCAAATAACGGTCTGTAAATATCCTCCTGTGCATGTCCTACTCTCCTTTACCGTATTCCTATGATTACCACGCTAGAAATACGACATTGTTATGGTGTCTGAGGCTTCGTTGACAGAATAGTGTCTCTCTCTTTCTCTCTCGTCGTTATTGTTTCAAATCAAACGGAGTAAAACTGTGAACAATACAAACTTCGCTAACGTCACCTGATAGACAACTCAATAACAATTTACCGCGTCTCTCTCTTCCGATACATCGGAAACAAATAGTGTCAGTATGTTGACATCGACTATATGTGGTGACACCATTAAATATACATGTATTGGCCCAAAGGAGCAGGTGGCCAGTGATCAAAGTCGCTTCCACAGGCCTGCGTAAAGTTTTGTCGTCTGTACTGGAGGAAGACCATATCCCACAGACTATTAATCACAATCGACGGTTCTTATTCTTTTGTTTAATAATCAGTTTGATGCACTGTTTGTGCAGCGTACGACTACATCTGTGTACAGAGCCATACATTTTGTTCTTCTACCGTGAGTCTGAGGTCTGTATCAGGTACAAAATTGACATTAACACGTTGCGAGGGTCACATACATCCTGGCATGCCGCGAACCCTGCTACACTACCTACATCACATGACACAACTACTGCTTCTTAATGTAGGAAACAGCCATCAGCAGAGACCAGGTGCAAAACTACATTTCTTAGCCGAAACACTTTATAAGTTCGGTAAGATGTTATACAATTTGCCATCTCCCACTACATGGATGGGAGTCACAAAGTATTCTCACATTCATAGAGAATGTCAGAGATTGAAAGACCTCACCAACATTACCACCCCAACAAACGAATCATATCTGTAGCAGCACTCCGCCTTCTATTTCGAGATAAGCTACCCCTTCGGTCTCCAGATTTTACCATTGTTGCTGCGTCACACACGATCTCTCTAGATGCTTGCATGCTGAGAAGTTTAGCACTGCTTATTGGTGTATAGTAGATACGAGCCTGATATATATGAGAGTGTTCTGGGGATGTAACAGACGATTAAGAAGAAGACGAAGAAGAAGAAGAAGAAGAGATTTATGGCTTATGCACGATGAAGCTCCAGACGAAAGGAGTTTGAAACATTTTATGTAAATCACTTGTGCTATCAATTCTGCAGTAATGTTTTAGTGTTTCGATTCCATACCAAGAAGGTACTAGGAAGAGACAAATGACCATAGAACATAAACACACACTCCTAACACTGCACAGTTCTACTGCGGGGTGATAGGTTTATTACGTAAACACCTGCACAATATGCCAGTCCAAGGGTTCAACTGGATCTGCTGTAGTGTACATAAACAGGTCGGGCAATACGGCTATGACATAACGGATATGCAGAACGTCCTCTCATTGGTTCCCCTAAGCATATCCTCACATGTTCTTATCTCACTGTTGATTGCTATGTTTACTGCAATACACCAACCCATATCGGTGATGTCACCTACAGGAACACAGCTGGTTATCACATACTGACGGAAGTCTGTGCTTTACAATACTTGTTTCAGAGAGTCTTGGCGGGATGCAGAACCTACCGTAAGCGCTAACTGAAAATACCTGCAATCTGTTCTCGAATATTATTGGCTGGAAGATCTAAATGTTAAATAATTTCCTAGAATTGACGAGAGTCGAGACACCTAGCCACTGTGTGTGTGGACATACCATAATTTTATTTCGGATGATATACACAAAAAACGACGGTCGCACTGCTTGTCTGATTTGTGAATGTGTTGGGGTGTAAAGCTACTGTGGTCAGTATTCCGACACGTGGAAAGAAAGTGATGTGGGTGAGACTATGTCCGTTCATAAGGGGGGTATAGATTAGAAGTGGAAAATTGAGATTTCAGTGCGTTGAGAGCCGCAAGGGACATGACAAATTTTACATGGGGAATTATAACCAGCCATAAAGAGGGTATAAACTGAAGCGCCAAAGAAACTGGTACAGGCATGCGTATACCAATAGCGAGATATGTAACCAGGCAGAATGCGGCGCTGCGGTCGGCAACTTCTTGTTAGATCGGTTACTGCTGCTACAATGGCAGGTTATCAATATTTAAGTGAGTTTGAACGTGGTTTTCTAGTCGGCTTACGAGTGATGGGACACATGATCTCCGAGTTAGCGATGAAGTGGGGCCATTTCACGAGTGTACCGTGAATATAAGGAATCCGGAAAAACATCAAATCTCCGACATCGCTACGATCGGAAAAAGATCCTACAAGAACAGGACCACCGAAGACTGAAGAGAATCGTTCAACGTGACAGAAGTGCAAGCGTTCCGCAGATTGCCGCAGATTTCAATGCTGACCCATCAACGGCTGTCAGCGTGTAAGCCATTCAACGAAACATCATCGACATGGGCTTTCAGAGCCGAAGGCCCACTCGTGTGCCCTTGATGACTGTACGACACAGGGCTTTACGTCCCGCCTGGGTCCGCCAACACCGACATTGAATTGCTGATGACTGAAAAGAGGTTGCCTGGTCAGACGAGTCTCGTTTCAAATATTGTATGAAGCAGGTGGACGTGTAGGGGTATGGAAACACCCTCATGGATCCGTGGACCCTGCATGTCAGCAGAGGACTGTTCAAGCTGGTGGAGGATCTGTAATGGCGTGGGGTGCGTGCATTTGGAGTGATTTGGGACCCCTGATAGATCTAGATACGACACTGACAGGAGACATGTACGATAGTATCCGGTCTGATCACCTGCACCCGTTCATGTCGATTGCGCATCCCGACGGACTTGGGCAATTCCAGCAGGACAGTGCGTTACCCCACACATCCAGAATTGCTACAGAGTGGCTCCAGGAACACTCTTCTGAGTGTAAACACTTCCGCTGGCCACCAGACTCCCCAGACATGAACATTATTGAGCGTATCTGGGGTGCCTTGCAACGGGCTTTTCATAAAAGATCTCCACCCTCTTGTACTCTTAGGGATTTGTGGACAACTCTGCGGATTCATGGTGTCACTTCCCTCCAGCACACTTCTGACATTAGTTGAGTCCACGCGAGGTTGTGTTGTGGCACTTCTGCATGCTCGAGGGGACCCTACACGATATTGGCCAGGTGTACCAGTTTCTTTGAGCCTTCAATGCAGATTATCGTTGAAGATTAACATTTCCGGAGCCACAGTAGTCAGGAGGAGGTATTTCCAAAACTTTGCTTATTGTCGAATGTCACCATACTGGTGTGCTGCAATCGTAATATTTAATTGTAATTAAACTGATAGGTATGTGGCTGGCTTCCTAGGACGACACCACTTTATGTCTGGGCAAGTGGTGAAGCTAGCTGGTGGCCAGAACGAATGGACATTTCTGGCTTAAGGTGTGACCCACCCCTGAGCTCCTGGTCGGCTCATGAGAGGTACGATGATGATGTTGAACTAACTGTGTCACCCTCTGGGTGGGTGAAGAGTGAACTAATACTCAATATGTGTTGGGCAGCCTTCATGATGGGGTGTGAGCATCTGGGAGATGAGCGTGTAGCTGCCAGCACGGCCAATGTTTGGCAATGGTGCATGGCGGCCTATGGAAGTTTCTGTGATCTCCGACAGCTATCTGTGATAGCTACTATGGAATGGTTCGTGCTTTAGGCGTGTGTGTTTACAAAATGCCCTGTTCATGTGATGACAGCTGCCACGTGTGGCGTTGAGTTCTTCTCAATACCCGTGCTCTGTATTACAGTGGAAAGGATTTGTTGTTGCTATCCTGTCACACTGTAGAATCTTTCCCTACAGCTGTCATTTTATACAGCACCAGTTCCACTCATGATGTAACTGATCAATGAGATAACTGACCGATTTATTGTTTCTGATAGTGCTACTGTGAGCACACTCCAGTCAAACCCCGGCGCTGTCTCCTGCATACTGTTTAAGGTCATAGTGCAATTGAGCTGAAATTTTAAATTCTTAATACCATTTTCATCTGCCTTCAATGTAATCGATTTCCCACCAGACTACCTAACTGCAGCAGTATCTACCAATAGAAGACAAGGAAAACCCAGAGTAGGGCTTGGAAACTGGTTAGTTGTGGAATCGAATCTCGGATAGCCCCATAATTTACTGGTAAATATGCCAGTCCTAGTATCCACCAATAAGAAGCACGGAGAAACTGTCCCACACAGAAGGTATCAATTAAACTAACTAGTCAATGGGGACCTATTTCCGAGACATGCAGAGCCCAGCATTGGCTGGTTGGGGATTTACCCGGTGTCCTCTAATTGTTCAGGTCAAAAGACGGGTTTGTGTGGTTATCAGACACATTGTCTAAGGGCATTTAAAATACACTGTTATACACATTGTCTAAGGGTCAATATTTCTCGTAAAGGCCTACTGCTCTGTTTTATCACATTGCAGTAGGCTTTTACCAGAAATAGTGTATTTTAAGTACGATAGTATGCCATCTTAGGCACTGTATAACATTGAAACACTTGATAAGGGCAATTTAAAGCCGAAATCATGATCGTGTAAATGTAACACTGCAAATAAAAAACAGTCTAATGCCGGTAATGACTTTAAAGAAGTGTAATTACATGTGATGAATTATATTAACATCAGTTTCATGATGGTATTCCTTCAGAAACTGGAAAAAAGCGATCTATTTACGTATTTAGTTACTTCTTTTCGATGTATTTTACAAGACCTGCTTGAAATCTTCACGGGTTATCAGCCCAGTGGCGTCATCTCCTAGTCGCAACGTTTCAATGGATTGCGTATCCATCATCTTCAGGCGAAGATGATGGATACACAATCCATTGAAATGTTGCGATTAGAAGACGACGCCACTCGGCTGATAACTCATGAAGAATTCATATCTGAAATACGCCGAGAAAGCCTCCAATTGCACACAAGACCTGCATCTTCTAAAATTAAATAAACAGCAGAGAATGATGAACTTTTCCCATCAAATAAAGAGATCCAACCCCTAAAAGTTGAATTTTACAAATAAATAATATATGATTATGCTCTCGGCATTGCAGTTGAATTTCCTGTAATAGGATCCTTCCCGTCCACCAGCTCAGCGATTTTCCAGCCAATTTTTTCCAGGAGATGTGGGGAGGGAGGGGGTGAGGGGTGGGTGGTGGCACATCCTCTGGTGGTGGCATTGTGCATTAGCTTCATCGCTGCACATCAAGGTGAACACACACAGAGCTTTTTCCTATCAATTTCGAGAAAATTTACCTCTGATCTGCATCAGTGTAAATAAGTAATTAGGACACATAGTTGCTGGACAAGGTAATACTTACACCTTTCAGTCCAGTAGCTTTGTACAGATTGAGCGTTTCCTGCCAATTTTCTGATGAGGAGGGGTTAGGGGAGAGACTGAGTTTTTCCAGCCAATTTCGATCAGGGTAGCTCTCCAAATAAAGAAGATGAACTGCCCTATGTCCTACCTCTCCTGCAACTCAGCATGGACTCAAGTCTTTTTTCTGCCAATTTCATGACAGGAGAGAGAATGGGGAAGTGAGGGAGAGGGGGGCTGGCGGATTTCCCAGAGACAGAGGGGTTAATTAATTGATTGATTTACTTTATTAGTCAATCAATTTGATATAAAAAGTGAGAGTGTATCAGAGAGAGGGAGGGGGGAGGTTGGGAATTTCCCAGGATGGGGAGTGGAAGGGGGAGGGTTAGGGGTGCGTGTTTCTCATGAGGACAGATTATCCTCAGGGGACCATAAATCAACCCAAGAGGGCTATAAACTAGTTATAATAACAACAGGTTTGCTCCTGAATATATGATTACCCCTGAGTGTAGGCAACCCTCATAAACAAAATGTGCCAGAAGCAGCTTTGTCCTGCTAATCATGGGGAACAAATCGGAAACCACTGTGTGAATGTTATTCTGTCGGGAAAATCTGCAATTGCTGCAGCTCACTTCCCCAATTGGCTGGGCATAATCACCTGTGATGTCCACCCCGATGGCTGAGTGGTCAGCGTGACGGATTGCCGTTCTACGGGCCCGGGTTCGATTCCCGGCTGGGTCGAAGATTTTTCTCCGCTCAGGGACTGGGTGTTGTGTTGTCTTCATCGTCATTTCATCCCCATCTGGCGTGCAGGTCACTCAGTGTGGCGTAGAAATTTTATAAGACCTGGACCAAGGTGGCTGGACCTGCCCCGCAAGGGGCCTCCCGGCCAATGAAGCCAAATGCCCTTTTCCATTTCCATCATCTGTGATGAGTGTCGATGGCCTTCCTTCCCAACCAGCATCTTCTACGTCTGTGAAGTCTTGTTGGCACCATTTCACTACTGCTGGAAGACACATTGCATTTGGACCACAAACTCCCAGTTTTTCATGGTGAATCTATGTGCAATTTAGAAGTCGGCCGACGAGAATCGTACTGTTTCGCGTAGTTCAACTTTTGAGTTGCCACAGCATTCCATTTCCAAACTGCGATGCACCATTGATCTGTACCTTAGAAGAACTGGGTCTACAGGAACATGTACTCTTCTCTGACCATGTGTCGCTTGTTGCGCAATGGCATTAGCTTGGAACGAAATGTATAACGCACTTTCTGAAAGTCCCCTCGCGCTTTGCGACCAGCGAAAACCTCCCGAAAACCTTGGTCAGTATTGGAATATTGAAACTATTTTAGTTTATATAAAAATCGTCTTTGGGCGCTATTAATGAGTTTATTCCACAACCAGTTTCAGTCACATAAATACCATGTTCTGGTGTATTGTGACGTAATCAGACGTATGAAAAATATACCTGAAGATGATACTTCACTGTCCCAAACGAAAATCAAAATTTCGTTTATGTGCATGTTGCGTATATGGATATGTGTTACTGCACGGAGTGATTTACAGAGGAGAGACGATTCCGATACATCCCTTTAGTCTCAATGCTGAAGATCCATAACATGCTTGCTGAGGGGCATGCATTTTAACAAATTTAAGGTCCATGGCATGACTGCTGTGGAGCATGTTGTGGAACTTTAGCATTAGATGAATACATTTAAGAATAAATATATAAATTGTCCTCGTTATTTCACCTGCAAGTTTTCTTCAAAGTAAATACTTTTGTTTTCGCTACTTGACAGAGGGGAGCCTTTAAACTGTCTGTTGGTTCTTGCTATATACACTTGACTGTGCTTGTTCGGTTCACTTCTGATGTATATATTTGTCGATGCCCAAAGATATAAGCAAAGAAGTTTCTCCTGCTTGATGACGTATATACATGGTGTTGATAGTGCAATCTCTGTCTTCGCCGACTTCGCAAACATGGCGTCGCATCTGCTCGATTTTAAGCTAACGTTCACCAAAATAATTATTGACTTTCGTAGGCGATAAGTTGCCTTGAATCACTCAGCTTTTCTGAAAAGTGTAAATAAATTCAGAGCCATATATTAGGGAATTATCCGGGTGGGACTAATATTTTTAATTTGCTCACCATCTCCGATTCTCAGCCATATCTGATCACAACACTCAATGTATAAATAGTAGTACAGAAAAGCAATTAGATGTACTAAGCCTTTTCATATGTATTCGGTCGCAATTAATCATTCCTTACCAGAAGACAGGAAAAATCCACTACCCCCTTCATTCATAGCTCACACAACAGCTTATCTACGCTCAGAAATCGTTTGCAGAAACTAAACTATTCTACTCACTTGGAATCATGCATTCTTCACTCCACCTTTATGCCCCCTTTTATCAACCGTTTGTATTTGAGATTTTCATACCCTCTTTTTCAAACAATCGATGTAAAAAAAAAAAATAATAAATCTCATGCTATCCCTCATTTTCTTTCCGTTTTCCACAATGCTCCAACTGTCCGTTCTTCCGAATTTACACAGATATTAATCTCTCTGTGTATACAACACTTAGAGTGGGTACAAATTAACGTATTTCAGATAACATAGATGCTATTAATTAAAGAAAAAATTCATAAGCAAACGCGTCAGGAATATTTTCGTCTCATGATGTTAAGACGAGACGAAACGGCTGTCTCTGATGTGTCTGTCGTCCTTTCTCACTGTATAAATACGTAGAACACAGTTGCAACTCCATGCTCCAGAACTAGCTCCGAGCAATCCCAGTAAATTGCTGGCGACGACCGAGTGCTCACGGACGAGAGGACTGATACCAATGGCTGCCAACATCTCAATGCGCCTCATCGGGGCGAAAGGTCCA
Organism: Schistocerca serialis cubense; assembly: GCF_023864345.2. Lineage (NCBI taxonomy): Eukaryota > Metazoa > Arthropoda > Insecta > Orthoptera > Acrididae > Schistocerca > Schistocerca serialis. Next base: position 714,441,460 of record NC_064643.1, read on the forward strand.
CCGGGGCGATGCCCTTAATTCAGTGGCTCATGAATGTATGCAGGCACATTGCAAAGAAGTGCTGACCCGCTAACATTCTCAGATCCGGAGACCCTATCCGTTGACTTGCAAATGACCAGCCAAAAACCGAATCTGAAGCTTCTCATTCACATACGCAAGATCTATATTCAGAGCTGATGTCCTGTTTGTCTGAAACGGGATACTATAGTCGGGCGTGGGAAAGACTCTTCTCCACTTGAAGAGATATTTCGTTCATATTTGCGATGTTGTTAGGGGGGCAGAGAGCGACCAGGAGCTCGCTAAATTTGACTACAAAAGTTATTATTTACTGCTCTTAAATTTTATTTACTAATTAAATCGGTATCGATTTGTAAGCAGCCCATCTTACTTACGGAGTTGCAAGTATTAATGAAAAGGGAAGATCGCATTTTACTTCCTGAAATTTACTCCTGGTAAGTGAATTTAACCCATGGATACCACCACACTCTGAAATTTTTATTAGCGATAGGTGCAAGGGCAAATGCTTTTGCCAACTTCTACCTGCTATGCATACTAACCTATAAAATTTAGCCTGTGTGGCGATTACTACGATGTGCAATCACATAGTCTCAGCACTCGAAGATCTCAAAGTACAGCACCAACTAACGCCTTACCTTCTTTGCTAAAATTTTTTGTCACGTAAATGAATAACAGGGAAAGCATGCCTACTGCAGCCCTGAATACCAGTTTGAGTGTAAGCAAGAAGCATACTAGCCTATAAAAATACATAAAAATTCCAATGTGGGTGCGGATACACATGGTCGTAGTTGGAAACACCAGGAAAAAGTATAAGTTAATGAATCCACGAGATCTAAATGCAATAGATAAATCAAAAACTTTCCCACAGACAAACTATACAGCGTTTTCGCCAGAGTGGCGATGGACAGAAATCGGGTAAGAACACTTAACAGTCCCTCCGAAATAATATCTAGGACTCACGAAAGAAATAATGTAAAACCCCTGAAAGAACATGTTTGTAAAATGCTACTGGTAAGTCATTTTAGTTTACAGACTGCTAATCTGGAGAGGGATTCAGACCATCACATGTTTTTCATCAAACATGTGGAAAAAGACACGATATTCTGCATGTGATATTTGCACATAAAAGCTCACGAAAACAGTACGACATAGTTACCAATTAACTACACGCTATTGCAAGGCTTGTGGCAAGACGCTGTCTTACCAAGGTTCCTGGTCAAGTACCCTCATATCCACACTAGACAAAAAGTCTACAGGGCTATAAGGTGTCGTTCACATTTTGGAAGGAGAGCAGTGTATGGGTAATGTTAACGTGTTATCTATCAATTCAAGGTAGTAATGAACTTTTCTACTGCGTAAGGATTACCTGTGGTAATTTTAATGTTATTCATTTTGAAGTGCCGGACGGTGAACTCAATGCGTAAATTTAAATCATTGTTGTTAATTTCTGGTGAGACCTGTGCGATTTCCTTCAGCCATGTTAGTTACTGGCATTTTTTCGTTATGAAAAATCATCTGTGGGCGCTTTAAAATTGTTTACTCTAAATGCAGGGAGGAAATCCCAGCATATAATTTGAAAGTTTTTTGCTTGATTTCAAATGCGCTTATGCCATGCTGATTGCTTGTTAATTGATACTGAGACTTGTGCGATTTCTGTCTGCCATGTTAGCTGATTGGATTTATACAGTAAGATTGTCTGTGGGACATTTTAAAATTGTTTATTCTAAATGCGGGAAGGTGAAGCCAGTACTTAATTTGAAAGTTGTTATGGTTGATTCCAAGTGCGCTTGTTCATTAGATGCCGTCATAATATTAGTTGTTTCTTAAAGGTAAAAAGGAATGAAAGTTTAAATTCAAATTTTCGCTCCTCATTGATCTTAAAAGTTGTATAAAGAAAGCATTGTGTTATAAATTTGTTTTATCGGTTCTCTTCTAAGGGCACCTGGTGGTTAAGCTCTCGAGTTTTCTGTTTAAATATTTGTGTGTAATAAAAGCATGAAACTTTGTTCAGTGGAATGTCATTGCGTATGTCTGTAAACGTTAGAAACAGTCAAAATCTAAATGCAGCAGCCCATTACAAACAGTATTGTAAGGTGCTTAAAAAGTTATTAGGAAGGCAAAAAGTATGTGGTATGCAGATAGAATAGCTAAGTCTCAGGATAAAATTAAAACCATATGGTCAGTCGTAAAGGAAGTGGCTGGTCTGCAGAGACAGGTCGAGAATATAGAATCAGTGCGTAGTGGGGATGTCCGTGTTACTGATAAGTCGCATATATGTACAGTACTTAATAATCACTTTCTGAATATAGCAGGTGAACTAAATAGAAACCTAGTCCCAACAGGGAATCATATAGCGCTCTTAGAAAAAAGTGTTCCGAGACTGTTACCTGAAATGCTCCTCCATGATACTGACAAGAGGGAGATTGAGTTAATAATTAAATCTCTAAAGACCAAGAACTCTCATGGATAAGACGGGGTATCTAGCAGAATACTGAAGTATTGTTCCACGTATGTTAGCTCAGTACTTAGCCATATCTGTAACTTTTCCTTTAGGAGTGGTCGGTTTCCTGACCGATTAAAGTACTCGTTAGTGAAGCCACTTTATGAAAAGGGAGACAGGGATAATGTTGACAATTATAGACCTATTTCTATGCCATCGGTGTTTGCTAAAGTTATCGAGAGGGTTGTATATACATGGTTACTGCAGCATTTAAATTCACATAATTTGCTGTCAAATGTACAGTTTGGTTTTAGAAATGGCTTAACAACTGAAAATGCTATAGTCTCTTTTCTCTGTGAGGTTTTGGACGGATTAAATAAAAGGTTGCGAACGTTAGGTGTTTTCTTTGATTTAACGAAGGCTTTTGACTGTGATGACCACAAAATATTACTGCAGAAGTTGGAACATTATGGAGTAAGGGGAGTAGCTTATAATTGGTTCGCCTCCTACTTTAAGAACAGAAAGCAGAAGGTAATCCTCCGCAATATTGAGAGTGGTAATGATTTTCAGTCCCAATGGGGCACTGTTAAATGGGGCGTTCCCCAAGGGTCGGTGCTGGGGCCACTGCTGTTTCTTATTTATGTAAATGATATGCCTTCTAGTATTACAGGTGATTCAAAAATATTTCTGTTTGCTGATGACACCACCTTGGTAGTGAAGGATCTTGTGTGTAATATTGAAACATTATCAAATAATGTAGTTCATGATATAAGTTTGTGGCTTGTGGAAAATAATTTGATGCTAAATCACAGTAAGACTCAGTTTTTACAGTTTCTAACCCACAATTCAACAAGAACTGACATTTTAATCAGACAGAATGGGCATGTTATAAGCGAGACGGAACAGTTCAAGTTCTTAGGCGTACGGATAGATAGTAAGCTGTTGTGGAAAGCCCATGTTCAGGATCTTGTTCAGAAACTAAAAGCCGCTTTATTTACCATTAGAACAGTATCTGAAATAAGTGACATTTCAACACAAAACGTAGTATACTTCGCATATTTTCATACGCTTATGTCATATGGTATTATTTTTTGGGGTAATTCCACTGATTCAAAAAGGGTATTTTTGGCTCAAAAACGGGCTGTTCGAGCTATGTATGGTGTAAGTTCGAAAACCTCTTGTCGACCCCTATTCAATAGTCTGGGAATTTTGACATTGCCCTCACAGTATGTATTTTCTTTAATGTCGTTTGTTGTTAGCAATATTAGCTTATTCCCAAGAGTTAGCAGCTTTCACTCAGTTAATACTAGGCAGAAATCAAATCTGCATGTGGAATGCACTTCCTTGACTCTTGTGCAGAAAGGAGTGCAGTATTCTGCTGCATCCATTTTCAATAAGCTACCACAAGAACTCAAAAATCTTAGCAGTAGCCCAAACACTTTTAAGTCTAAACTGAAGAGTTTCCTCATGGCTCACTCCTTCTATTCTGTCGAGGAGCTCCTGAAAGAGCTAAAAAATTAAGCAAATTCCAGTGTTACATTCTTGATTTTCTTTATTTAAACTAACGACTTGTCGCCTGAATATGTTTCTTATATTTCATTTTATCTGTTTCTACAATCGTGTTATAATTTCATGTATTGACTCGTTCCATGGCCATGGAGACTTCTCCTAAATGTGGTCCCACGGAACAATAAATAAATAAATAAATAAATAATAAATAAACCCTAGCACCACCACTCCATTGCTACATCACAATAACGTATTGCTCTGAACGACGACGGAAAGGAAGAAGCTCCTCCCCAGACGGCGAATACGAAAGAAGTAAGTTCTGTCTCTCGACACGTGGCAGTAACAACAGTATCAATTCTGGTCGCGTTGTCGCGCTTTCATTGGCCGAAGCTGGTCAAAGCCCATAGGTCGCACGAAGAGAGCCTACATTTTCTAACTTTGGCAGAAAAAGGCGACGCAAGGCTGAATTCTTACATCGAAATAAGAGATTTGGCGCCGAGCATTGAGTACTGCTCTAGTAGGAGCCCTCGGAGACAGTGACTCATACTTTGTGAGCGTGGAGTTGATCTGAGATTCTGTTATTCTACGCAACGGATTAATCTGAGATGTACCCTTTACCCTGTGGCTCCTGAAAGATGCAATTTACACCCCCACACTACTACAGAAGTCAGACAGACGCTCCTAACGTTCTAACGAGAAATGCCTGAAAAACTTTCAGCAATAAATATCTTAAGGAGTCGTCCGCTGTAAGGAAATGACACAAAAATTCGCAAAATTTCTTACGTAACTAGTGGGATACTTGGGTACTGGAGTAGTGCTAGTTAGTGTAAGAAAAACATAAAACTAACGAAAGTTATTATTTATTTTGCAAAAATTCTGAGAAATCACAATGGCACTTTTAGTTATGAATTGAACAAGTTATATCCTGGTTCTTTTCGGAATGTGAAGTTACCTCTCAAGGATAGGATTTGCTAATGAAATTTCTATACAAAGTTTAAGATGGTTGTTGACTTGGTGCACCTACTCAACTTGAATAATTATCCTTTAGAATGTTGCTAGGTACGGTCAGGGCTGTCGTGTGTGAAATGCAGTGAAGTGTACTGTTGTGGAGGAAATATGAGGCTCGCAAGAGCTGTAGCGCACAATACCGTAAGCTGCGATGACTGCTGTCTGCATCGCTCACTGCTGACAAATAAGATAACTCTCGTTCTATATGGATTGACCTTCGCCAATCAAATTCTCCCTACACCTTGATGAAGTCAAGGATTCCTATTCACCCCTAGTCTAACTATTGGCGTGGTACACCGGTCAGATAACCAGTCCACCGCGATGCCACTCAAAAATTCGCTCGCAGGCGTTTAACTATAACTCTGTCCATTCGCACCGCACAATAAGTGTGTCGGCCAACACAGTGAACAACGCTTAATCGCAAGGACTCAATATAGAGAGTCGCACTTTGATTCGCTCTCGACAGAGGTGCTCTCCCAGTGAAGTACTGAGGAGAGACTTGTTCCTCGCTCCAAGAGCGACAACGGAACGGCGCCTCTCCACGCCAGAAGTGAAGGGGTATATCTTTTGGTCTCTTCCATTACTCCTTCAGCTCAAGGCATCAGAAATATTGTCTGCCAATCAGCATTGCTCTTCTAAAATGGGAGAATGACGTTTCGTTTAAGGCGACCAATCTGTAGTATTGGCGTTTGGCATTTGCTGTCTCCCTGTGAAAATCTCTGAAACTGCGTGCTATGTGTAAAGAATGCGTAGGCTGGCCGCTCCCACACAATGTAGCGGAATTTGCTTTCAAGCCGAACACGGGGTCGTTTCTCCTTTCCCTCGGGCGAACGCTGTCTGCTCCACAGGCGGTCACCGGCCGACATAGATGGGTTGGGACTGACCTCCTGGGGTGCGGTTGCCTCTCTCGAATTAAAAGCTCCTGTGACCATTGTGTCTGGAATGTATGTGTGTACACCAGCCTTGAGTATTTCAACCATGGTGTGCACTTGCGATTTATTAGTTATTTGCATATCGTTTACATGAATTCATACAACACTGACTTTATCTTATCGAGTTTGGGTTCGAATGAAGCGTGTTGATGTGTGGAATATGATTGTGAGGGCGGAATATGTAAGCGATGAAGGTCAGGAGACCACGACATCTTACAACTTCATTTGGACTCAATAAGCCAAGAAGCACTGCCGGCCACGGTGGCCGTGCGGTTCTAGGCGCTGGAGTCCGGAACCGCGGGACTGCTACGGTCGCAGGTTCGAATCCTGGCTTGGTCATGGATGTGTGTGATGTCCTTAGGTTAGTTAGGTTTAAGTAGTTCTGAGTTCTAGGGGACTGATGGCCTCAGATGTTAAGTCCCATAGTGCTCAGAGCTATTTTGAACCAAGAAGCACTCTGGATGTTACAAATGATTAATAAGTCGATACCGATACAGACAATAAGCAAAATATGTGAGGACTGACTGTTGGCCTTTGTAGTGAAGAGATATTTCTCACAAGATTCCTAGGTGCTATCAAGAGTTATCCATATTCTTCGAGGAAGTCTGGATCTTTCCCGAGAGCAGTAATAACTGAGATCTGAAGTTGTTTGATGACTCCCGCACCTCGTTTCCTTTCAGCCGTTCGGTAATGAGACGTTATAATTTTGGATGCAGTGTGGACAAGGAGGTGCCTGAGAAAGTGTGTATCCCCAGGTATTTTGGAAGTCGAGGGCGACTCGTACTTAGCTTGAGCTGTCAACCAGCTACTCGGTCAGTTGGAAAAAAAGAGAAAGAAAATTACCGAGTGGCATACACTGGACTAACATTCGGGAGGACATTGTTCAAACCAGCCTCTGGCCTTTCTTGATTTAGGTTTTCCGTAATTTCACTCAACCGCTTATGGCAAATGTTGGAATGCTTCATTCGAAAGGGCACCGCCGCTTTCCTTCCCCATCCTTCCCTAAACCCAGCTTGTGCTCCGCCTCTAAAGACCTCGTTTTCGACGGGAGGTTATACAGTAATCTCCTCCTCCTCACATTGTTCTGCTAGTCCGACATCTCCATTTTCGGAAGGACGAGGGTCACTCCAAAAGAAATGCACACTATTTTTTTAAATCCATATTTTATTCTACATGTTTGAAAGTTTAACAGTGTGTAGATACATCCTTTAGGAACAATATTTTCACTTCTCCACATAATTTCCATCCCTCTCAACTGCCTTACGCCATCTTGGAACCCGCACGGTAAAATTCTGGACCAACCTGTTGGAGCCACTGTTTGGCAGCATGCACAAGGGAGTCATCATCTTCAAACCTTGTTCCCTTGTTTCTTTGTGAGCCACTGTCAACATCCTGGGAACGCACCTGGCACGAACCTTTTTTAACGGCAACACTTTCAGTATTCCGCAAACTCTTACTTCCCCTATCCCAACGTAGCGTGACAATTCGTTCACTGTGGTGCGTCTGTCAGCAGTCACCAATTCGTTAACTCTCTGCACATTGTCTGGAGTGTGTGCAGTACTAGGCCTGCCGCTGCGAGGACAATCCTTAATATTGCCGCGCCCACTTTCATCAGTAACCTGCTTGCCCACCGACTAACTGTACTGCGATCGACAGCAGTATCTCCATACACCTTTTTCAACTTCTTGTGGGTGTTTTCCACTTCTCGTTTTCACAGCACAGGAATTCTATGACAGCATGTTGCTTCTGACGAACGTCAAGTGTAGCAGCCATCTTGAAGACATGCTGTTACGGTGCCACTCACAGGAACAGGTTGAACTAAGTTTGAAAACAAGCGTGAAGGATCTATCTACACACTGTAAAACTTTCACACAAGCAGAATGAAAACTGTATTTTTACAAAAATAGCATACATTACTTTCGGAGTGACCTTCGGAAGATTAGTAGCTTCTCAGGCATGCTCCACGTTTTTGTATGATTTCATCTTGATGACTGTCGTCTACGATGCTTTTGAGTTGCTGGCGGGCCAGATCGTAGATGCCGCTTGCTGTCTCGATTTAACCATCCGCTGGTTCTTATCAACATCCTCAGATATCTAGAAAGAAAGTTACTGTGATTAGTATTAAAAATCAAAAGTCTCACAAATGGAAACATTGGCAGTTTACTTTTTTTCTCTTACCTTTTAAAACAGGATTGTTGTATAAGTCTACAAAATAAATACCATTTTAACACAACTTGCAAGTCAATTCCTTTGACCAAAACCTTCTCCGCCTTTCTCTTAGCAGTTAAATATGCCCCCAAAAATCAACTTGCACGTTGTATAAGTCTCCAAACGACTCCCCTAATGACCTGTTCAACATTCGCCACCCGTAAGGAGTGAAATAGCGAAATACCGCTCCCTCTTCCACGTAAACTGTAAGCCCTCCACTCTGGGCCACACACTAGCTTTCGCAGTCGGAACCCCTAGAATGCTACAGCTTCGTCTTCTAGTCCTGTAGTTCGCCAGCCCTGTCAGTTTTTAAAAGATATGCACCTTACAGCTGGTTACTCAACTACTGAGGGACTACAGATAACATTCAGTCTTTAAACTAATCAAACCTACAGTTGCAGATTTATTGACTTGTTCCTTAGTATTAAACATTCTCATTCATACCGCTCCTTCTTCTGCTAATTTCCGTATTGATGTTTAGTAACAGGACCTCTCATTACTGTTATTTCTCTCCTAACATCGTCTTAAAAATTTTGAACTGACATCGTGGAAAATTTCTGGTTACTAAAGTAAAAAAAATGGCTCTGAGCACTATGGGACTTAACATCTATGGTCATCAGTCCCCTAAAACATAGAACTACTTAAATCTAACTAACCTAAGGACGTCACACAACACCTAGTCATCACGAGGCAGAGAAAATCCCTGACCCCGCCGCGAATCGAACCCGGGAACCCGGGCGCGGGAAGCGAGAACGCTACCACACGACCACGAGCTGCGGACCTACTAAAGTAGGGCAGTGGCTTCTCCAGAAACATTCCTTGAACACTGCGACCGTTTCACACTCCAGCTACACGTATCTTAGGAAACCTAACCTCTACTTCAAATAGACAGTTCCCGGTAGATGTTTACCACTACAGTTGTTCAGAAACGTTTTCTTCGGTTGATCACTGATGGAATTACAAGTTGCGCAACTGTCTCTAGTGCCACATTCGGTGTAAGTGAATCTCTTCCATGAATTAAAATAGGGTTCGAGGAATTATAGAGCAGCACAGGCTAGGAAATGAAACGCTGTAACGTTAACACTCATCATTCGCGCCAGCTCTGACCTTTCTGAATTACTTGCTACGGCCCCACAATGCTTTGTTTAATTCCTTTGTGACAGTATTGCGCTATTTCGCTGCAGCACAAATGTATTTGTGAAATTTCGTCCATCATTAAAAGTGAATTGTATCCCATATTAACGAAAACTGTTTACAATGCAGCGCACAGAACTGTTCAAAACTTCAAACAATCCTGTTGGACGAGCATTCGCAACTGAGCATTATACAAAATGGTTCAAATGGCTCTAAGCACTATGGGACTTAACATCTAAGGTCATCAGTCCCCTAGACTTAGACCTACACAAACTAAGCTAAGGACATCACACACATCCATGCCCGAGGCAGGATTCGAACCTGCGACCGTTGCAGCCGCGTGCTTCCGGACTGAACCGCCTAGAACCGCACGACCACAGCGTATTACACCAGAGGTTGAAAATACCGCGTCAGTTGTAAATTTCTTTTATTATCACGACCGGTTTCGGGCTCTCATAAGCCCATCCTCAGGTGTCGCAACTGTGCTGTGGTCCCCGAGCGCCGCGGTGGAGTTCTGCGCTCATAGGCAGCAAACTGCGGCATGTACACGCCCACCACAGCCCTCGGGGACCACAGCACAGTTGCAACACCTGAGGATGGGCTTATGAGAGCCCGAAACCAGTCCTGATAATAAAAGAAATTTACAACTGAAGCGGTATTTTGAACCTCTAGTGCTCAAATCCTGTTATAGCTCTATGGAGTAACTTATCCTGAGGCAGCAGTACGTAGATATCCGGACTGGAAAGAGAAACATGTGCATTGTTTTAAAATGAGGCCGCGTTCATTGTCAATACGTCCCAGAGAAGGCAGCACCGTACGGCAGATGGAATTTTACCGCCAGCGGCGAGCATGAGAACTGTTTTAAATACTTTCCTTACTTGAACAGCGTGCAATCATTCGTTTTCTGAATTTGTGTGGTGTGAAACCAATTGAAATTCATCGACAGTTGAAGGAGACATGTGGTGCTGGAGTTACGGATCTGTCGAAAGTGCGTTCGTGGGTGCGACAGTTTAATGAAGGCAGAACATCGTGTGACAACAAACCGAAACAACCTCGGGCTCGCACAAGCTGGTCTGACGACACGATCGAGAAAGTGGAGAGAATTGTTTTGGGGGATCGCTGAGTGACTGTTGAACAGATCGCCTCCAGAGTTGGCATTTCTGTGGGTTCTGTGCACACAATCCTGCATGACGACCTGAAAATGCGAAAAGTGTCATCCAGGTGGGTACCACGAATGCTGACGGACGACCACACGGCTGCCCGTGTGGCATGTTGCCAAGTAATGTAGACGCGCAACGACAGCATGAACGGGACTTTCTTTTCGTCGGTTGTGACAATGGATGAGACGTGGATGCCATTTTTCAATCCAGAAACAAAGCGCCAGTCAGCTCAATGGAAGCACACAGATTCACCGCCACCAAAAAAATTTCGTGTAACCGCCAGTCCTGAAAAAATGATGGTGTCCATGTTCTGGGACAGCGAGGGCGTAATCCTTACCCATTGCGTTCCAAAGGGCACTACGGTAACAGGTGCATCCTACGAAAATGTTTTGAAGAGCAAATTCCTTCCTGCACTGCAACAAAAACGTTCGGGAAGGGCTGCGCGTGTGCCGTTTCACCAAGACAACGCACCCGCACATCGAGCTAACGTTACGCAACAGTTTCTTCGTGATAACAACTTTGAAGTGATTCCTCATGCTCCCTACTCACCTGACCTGGCTCCTAGTGACTTTTGGCTTTTTCCAACAGTGAAAGACACTCTCCGTGGCCGCACATTCACCAGCCGTGCTGCTATTGCCTCAGCGATTTTCCAGTGGTCAAAACAGACTCCTAAAGAAGCCTTCGCCGCTGCCATGGAATCATGGCGCCAGCGTTGTGAAAAATGTGTACGTCTGCAGGGCGATTACGTCGAGAAGTAACGCCAGTTTCATCGATTTCGGGTGAGTAGTTAATTAGAAAAAAAATCGGAGGCCTTAGAACTTGAATGCACCTCGTACTTTGTAACACTACAACACTGTACACAGAGGTGACAAAAGTCATGGGATGACGAAATGCACGTATACAGATGGCAGTAGTGTCTTATACATAAGGTATAAAAAGGCAGCATAAGGTATAAAAAGGCAGTGCATTCGCGGAGCTTCAGTTTGTACTCAGGTGATTCACGTGAGAAGGCTTCCGAAGTGTTTATGGCCACACGGAGGGAACTAACAGACTTCGATTGCGGAATGGTAGTTGGCGCTAGACGCACGGGACGTTCCATTGCGAAAACCGTTAGTGAATTCAATATTCCGAGATCCAAAGTGTCCAGAGTGTGCAGAGAACAACACATTTCAAGCATACCTCTCACTATGGACAACGCAGTGGCCGATGGCCTTCACTTAACGACCGAGGGCAGCGGCGTTTGCTTAGAGTTGTCAGCGCTAACAGGGAAGATGAACGTATCCGTTAGACATTTCGGCGAAATCTGACGTTAACGGGCTTTGGCAGCTAGACATCGCCTGCAGCGCCTCTCCTGGGCTCATGACCATATCGGTTGGACCCTAGACGACTGGAAAACCGTGGACTGGTCAAATGAGTCCCGATTTCAGATGGTTAGAACTGATGGCAGGGTTCGAATGTAGCGCAGATCCCACAAAGCCATGGACCCAAGTAATCAACAACGAAATGTGCATGGTGGTGATGAATCCATAATTTTGTGAGATGTGTTTACATGGAATGGAATGGGTCCTCTGGTTGAAGTGTACCAATCATTGACTGGAAATGGTTATCTTCGGCTATTAGCAGACTATCTGCAGCCATTCGTGGACTTATATATATATATATATATATATATATATATATATATATATATATATATATATATATTATATAGGGTGAGTCACCTAACGTTACCGTTGGATATATTTCGTAAACCATATCAAATACTGACGAACCGATTCCACAGACCGAACGTGAGGAGAGGGTCTAGTGTAATTGTTTAATACAAACCATACAAAAATGCACGGAAGTATGTTTTTTAACACAAACCTACGTTTTTTTAAATGGAACCCCGTTGGTTTTGTTAGCACATATGAACATATAAACAAATACGTAATCATTGTCGTTTGTTGCATTGTAAAATGTTAATTACATCCTGAGATATTGTAACCTAAAGTTGACGCTTGAGTACCACTCCTCCGCTGTTCGCTCGTGTGTATCGGAGAGCACTGCAACATACATCGCCTTTCTACAGAATGATCTGCCAACGTTGCTCCAAAATGTCCCACTGGAAACGCGTCGACGTATGTGCTATCAGCATGATGGTGCACCTGCACATTCCGCAATTAACACTAGGCTGACCCTTGACAGGATGTTCGACGGGCGTTTCATAGGACGTGGAGGACGCATAAATTGGCCAGCCCGTTCTCCTGATCTTACACCTCTGGACGTCTTACTGTGGGGTACGTTAAAGGAGAATGTGTACCGTGATGTGCCTACAACCCCAGAGGATATGAAACAACGTATTGTGGCAGTATGCGGCGAAATTACACCAGATGTGCTGCGGCGTGTACGACATTCATTACGCCAGAGATTGCAATTGTGTGCAGCAAATGATGACCACCACATTGAACATCTATTGGCCTGACATGTCGGGACACACTCTATTCCTCTCCGTAATTGAAAATGGAAACCACGTGTGTACGTGTACCTCACCCCTCATGCTAATGTACATGTGCGTCAGTGAAAAAGACCAATAAAAAGGTGTTAGCATGTGGACGTAATGTGCTGTTCCAGTCTCTTCTGTACCTAAGGTATACCACCGTTCCCTTTGGATCCCTACGTAATTCGGTGCTCTCCGATACACACGATCGAACAGCGGAGGAGTGGTGTTCAAGCGTCAACTTTAGGTTACAATATCTCCGGCTGTAATTAACATTTTACAATGCAACAAACGGCACTGATTACGTATTTGTTTATGTGTTCAGATGTGCTAACAAAACTAACGGGGTTCCATTTAAAAAAAACGTAGGTTTGAGTTAAAAACATACTTCCGTGCATTTTTTTATGGTTTGTATTAACCAATTACAGTAGCCCCTCTCCTCATGTTCGGTCTATGGAATCGGTTCGTCAGTATTTGATGTGGTTTACGAAATATATCCAGCGGTAACGTTAGGTGTCTCACCCTGTATATATATATATATATATATATATATATATATATATATATATATATATATATATAAAGGCATTTTTATGGATGACAATGCGCCGTATCACCTGGTCACAATTGTTTGGGACTGTTTTGAAGAATATTATGGACACTTCAAGCGATTGATTTGACTGCCCAGATCGGCCGACATGAATCCCGTCGAACATTTATGGGATGTAATCGAGTGGTCAGTCACTGCACAAAATCTTGCACCGACAACACTTTGGGAATTATAGACGGCTGTAGAGGAAGCATGGCTCAATATCTCTGCAGGGGCCTTGCTGAGTCCAAGCCACAGTCGAGTTACTGCACTACGCCGGGGAAAAGGAGGTCCGAAAGCATGTTAGTAGGCATCCCAAGACTTTTACAGTACTGGCCATTAAAATTGCTACACCAAGAAGAAATGCAAATGATATACGGGTATTCATTGGACAAATATATTGTACTAGAACTGGCATGTCATTACATTTTCACGCAATTTGGGTGCATAGATCCTGAGATATCAGTACCCAGAACAACCACCTCTGGCCGTAATAACGGCCTTGATACGCCTGGCTATTGAGTCAAACAGAGCTTGGATGGCGTGTACAGGTACAGCTGCCTATGCAGCTTCAACATGATACCACAGTTCATCAAGGGCAGTGACTGGTGTATTATGACGAGCCAGTTACTCGGCCACCATTGACCAGACGTTTCCAGTTCGTGAGAGATCTGGAGAATGTGCTGGCCAGGGCAGTAGTCGAACATTTTCTGTATCCTGAAATGCCCGTACAGGACCTGCAACATGCGGTCGTGCATTATCCTGCTGAAATGTAGGATTTCGCAGGGATCGAATGAAGGATAGAGCCACGGGTCGTAACACATTTGAAATGTAACGTCCACTGTTCAAAGTGCCGTCAATGCGAACAAGAGGTGACAGAGACATGTAACCAATGGCACCCCATACCATCACGCCGGTTGATACGCCAGTAAAGCGATGACGAATACACGCTTCCAATGTGCGTTCACCGCGATGTCGCCAAACACGGATGCGACCATCATGATGCTGTAAACAGAACCTGGATTCATCCGAAAAAAATGACGTTTTGCCATCCGTGCAAACAGGTTCGTCGTTGAGTACACCATCGCAGGCGCTCCTGTCTGTGATGCAGCGTCAACGGTAACCTCAGCCATTGTCTCCGAGCTGATAGTCCATGCTGCTGCAAACGTCGTCGAGCTGTTCGTGCGGATGGTTGTTGTCTTGCAAACGTCCCCATCTGTTGAATCAGGGATCGAGACGTGGCTGCACGATCCGTTACAGCCATGCGGATAAGTTGCCTGTCATCTCGACTGCTAGTGATACGAGGCCGTTGGGATCCAGCACGGCGTTCCGTATTACCCTCCTGAACGCATCGATTCTATATTCTGCTAACAGTCATTGGATCTCGACCAACGCGAGCAGCAATGTCGCGATACGATAAACCGCAATCGCGATAGGTTACAATCCGACCTTTATCAAAGTCGGAAACGTGATGGTACGGGTTTCTCCTCCTTACACGAGGCATCACAACAACGTTTTACCAGGCAACGCCGGTCAACTGCTGTTTGTGTATGAGAAATCGATTGGAAACTTTCCTCATGTCAGCACGTTGTGGGTGTCGCCACCGGCGCCAGGCTTGTGTGAATGCTCTGAAAAGCTAATCATTTGCATATCACAGCATCTTCCTCTTGTCGGTTAAATTTCGCGTCTGTAGCACGTCGTCTTCATGGTGTAGCAATTTTAATAGCCAGTAGTGTATTATGTCAGTGTATTTTTTGCTATGGAAATGGAAGTACTGTGTGACTGGGAGCCTCCCGTCGGGTAGACCGTTCGCCTGGTGCAAGTCTTTCGACTTGAGGCCACTTCGGCGACGTGCGTGTCGATGAGGATGAAATGATGAAGATAAGGACAATACAACACCCAGTCCCTGAACGGAGAAAATCTCCTACCCACCTGGGAATCTAAGCCGGGCCGTTAGGTATGACATTCCGTCGCGCTGATCACTCAGCTACCAGGGTCGGACTGTTCCGCCACGATACACTTTCATTTTGTATTATTCCCTGCTACTCTTTTTCACTAATGTAAATGTTTTCGATGTTTTTCGTCATACATAATCAATTTCAGTATTGTTAAATTGATTTCTTGCACACGGCTGTAACAATTTTTTTTGTAAAGTTTGTAAAATAAACACACTGGCAGTGTCAAAGATGTTGTTCCGTATAAAATCCCTGATATAATCTGAACGGTTGATTAATATCTTTGTCGTAGGTACAGAGAGGAGAGAGCCGGCCGTGAGTACTGAAACAGTACGCTATGGTTAAAATATGGCGAAAATTGGTGTTTGTGGCACCGCCATAGTGGTTATGTGTGCAGCAATGTTTTGCGGCTGTGAGAAACATGCGATACCTGTGGTTCACAGTACAATGCTAATTTATGAGGAGGTTTAAGAGAATGGTAAGGGAAGCGTGCTGTTTGGTTAAAGCACGCAATACATTACGCAACTGGAAGATAAGCCTTGGTTAATATTATTGTTGTCGCTGAAATGATACGTCACTCCAGCAACTCCTCAGCAAGTATGACTGAACTATTTCAGACACACAGTTTTGTAAAATACTTGGCATTTTCCTAGAGTTTTCTTTGAACAATATATTAATTATATGTAATCATAGCTAATACTTGGTTTAAGAATCATAAAAGAAGGTTGTATACATGGAAGAACCCTGGAGATACTAAAAGGTATCAGATAGATTATATAATGATAAGACAGAGATTTAGGTTCAAATGGTACAAATGGCTCTGAGCACTATGCGACTTAACTTCTGAGGTCATCAGTCGCCTAGAACTTATAACTAATTAAACCTAATTAACCCAAGGACACCACACACATCCATGCTCGAGGCAGGATTCGAACCAGCGACCGGAGCGGTCGCTCGGCTCCAGACTGTAGCGCCCAGAACCGCACGGCCACTCTGGCCGGCCAGAGATTTAGCAACCAGAATTTAAATTGTAAGACATTTCCAGGTGCAGATGTGGACTCTGACCACAATCTATTCGTTATGAAATGTAGATCAAAACTGAAGAAACTGCAAAAAGGTGGGAATTTAAGGAGATGGGACCTGGATAAACTGAAAGAACCAAACATTGTACAGAGTTTCAGGGAGAGCGTAAGGAAACAACTGACAGGAATGGGGGAAAGAAATACAGTAGAAGAAGAATGGGTAGCTTTGAGGGATGAAGTAGTGAAGGCAGCAGAGGATCAAGTAGGTAAAAAGACGAGGGCTGGTAGAAATCCTTGGGTAACAGAAGAAATATTGAATTTAATTGATGAAAGGAGAAAACATAAACATGTAGTAAATGAAGCAGCCAAAAAGGAATACAAACGTCTCAAAAATGAGATCGACAGGAAGTGCAAAATGGCTAAACAGGGATGGCTAGAGGACAAATGTAAGGATGAAGAGGCTTATCTCACTAGGGGTAAGACAGATACTGCGTATAGGAAAATTAAAGAGACCTTTGGAGAAAGGAGAACCACTTGCACGAATAACAAGAGCTTTGATGGAAACCCAGTTCTAAGCAAAGAAGGGAAAGCAGAAAGGTGGAAGGAGTATATAGAGGGCCTATACAAGGGCGATGTACTTGAGGACAATATTATGGAAATGGAAGAGGATCTAGATGAAGATGAAGTGGGAGATATGATATTGCGTGAAGAGTTTGACAGAGCACTGAAAGATCTAAGTCGAAACAAGGCCCCCGGAGTAAACAACATTCCATTAGAACTACTGACAACCTTGGGAGAGCCAGTCCTGACAAAACTCTACCATCTGGTGAGCAAGATGTATGAGACAGGCGAAATACCCTCAGACTTCAAGAAGAATATAATAATCCCAATCCCAAAGAAAGCAGGTGTTGACAGATGTGAAAATTACCGAACTATCAGTTTAATAAGTCACAGCTGCAAAATACTAACGCGAATTCTTTACAGACGAATGGAAAAACTGATAGAAGCAGACCTCGGGGAAGATCAGTTTGGATTCCGTAGAAATGTTGGAACACGTGAGGCAATACTGACCCTACTACTTATCTTAGAGGAAAGATTAAGGAAAGGCAAACCTACGTTTCTAGCATTTGTAGACTTAGAGAAAGCTTTTGACAATGTTGATTGGAATAGTCTCTTTCAAATTCTGAAGGTGGCAGGTGTAAAATACAGAGAGCGAAAGGCTATTTGTACAGAAAGCAGATGGCAGTTATAAGAGTCGAGGGACATGAAAGGGAAGCAGTGGTTGGGAAGGGAGTGAGACAGGGTTGTAGCCTATCCCCGATGTTATTCAATCTTTATATTGAGCAAGCAATAAAGGAAACAAAAGAAAAGTTCGGAGTAGGTATTAAAATACATGGAGAATAAATAAAAAGTTTGAGGTTCGTCGATGACATTGTAATTCTGTCAGAGACAGCAAAGGACTTGGAAGAGCAGTTGAACGGAATGGACAGTGTTTTGAAACGAGGGTATAAGAGGAACATCAACAAAAGCAAAACGAGGATAATGGAATGTAGACGAATTAAGTCGGGTGATGCTGAGGGAATTAGATTAGGAAATGACACACTTAAAGTAGTAAAGGAGTTTTGCTGTTTGGGGAGCAAAATAACTGATGATGGTCGAAGTAGAGAGGATATAAAATGTAGACTGGCAATGGCAAGGAAACGTTTCTTAAGAAGAGAAATTTGTTAACATCGAGTATAGATTTAAGTGTCAGGAAGTTGTTTGTCAAAGTATTTGTATGGAGTGTAGCCATGTATGATAATGAAACGTGGAAGATAAATAGCTTAGACAAGAAGAGAATAGAAGCTTTCGAAATGTGGTGCTACAGAAGAATGCTGAAGATTAGATTGGTTGATCACATAACTAATGAGGAGGTATTGAATAGAATTGGGGAGAAGAGGAGCTTGTGGCACAAGTTGACTAGAAGAAGGGATCGGTTGGTAGGACATGCTCTGAGACATCGAGGGATGACAAATTTAGTATTGGAGGGCAGCGTGGAGGGTAAAAATCGTAGAGGGAGACCAAGAGATGAATACACTAAACAGATTCAGAAGGATGTAGGTTGCAGTAGGTACTGGGAGATGAAGAAGCTTGCACAGGATAGAGTAGCATGGAGAGCTGCATCAAACCAGTCTCAGGACTGAAGACCACAACAACAACATGTATTTCAGTAGTGGTTTAAACCCAAGTCGTCGCTACCATAAGCTCATATCTTAAAACCGAGAATCACACTATAAATGAAGAAATATTTCAATATAAAGAAATGGTAACTTCGCCAGAAAGTATAGCTTAATTTTTCTCGTGAATTGAAAGATCGTTTCTTGTTGGTTAATCAAAGTCATTATATAAATGTTGAACTACAACAGTCTTGAGTAACTTTTGAAAGTAATAATGATAAATGTTGAAATTGCTAAATCTAGAAAAAGATATTGAATGTTAACTCTTATTGAAATATGTGTTTTGGTAAATTTATGTATCAACACCCGACAGGTTAGCTGAGGACAGTAATGGACTCGGGTAGGTGTGCCGGCCCGAGATCGAATCCACCTGGCGGTTTGACGACGAGGGCGGGTGTGCCGGCCAGCCTGGATATGGTTTTTAAGCGGTTTTCCACATCCTCCTAGGTGAATACCAGGCTGGTCCCCACGTTACACTACTCGCAGACTTTTGAAAACATTCACACTATTTCATGGCTTACACTTGATGTAGGCAGCTGGGGTGCCCTAATTCTGTCCTGGGGGGTGCAGGGTGGCGTCAGGGGGGGCATCTGGCCACCCTCTGACAGTAACATCGCCAAATCCATAATAACTAGGACGGCCCTGCGTTGAGGTGGGACAAAGGCCTAAAGAAAATGATGATGGTAAATTTATGTATCAAATACTTAGCTGTTATATTTCAGTGTTGGCTTGGCACTGTGCTGTCGTTTTGACGTCGTTCGTATTAATACGATTTTGGCAAAGAATTTTAGATATTTGGAAGGCTTGGTTACTTGGAATCAGTAACAATAAAAATTGTTGAGTTTACGCTAAATAATTATTTTTATGTCGCTTAGTGCAACAATTCATTCCGTTTTGATTTTAAAGAACTCTAAGGCTTTGAATATATTCTTGGATTTTATTAAATAAATTTGTGATCACTTGCCGATTCAAATGAGATTCCTGGTGATTAACGACCATTGTTGCCCCTACATATATTACTAATTGGTTCATAAACTTTAAGTCAGTCAAGCTCGACAGCTTTAGGAGTGAACTGACGCTTTAATGGCTGGCTAGCGTCTTATTTCTTTATATAATTAAAATTTCATTCAACTGCAGTTGCTTTAATTAATAGAAAATTGAAAAGCTAATAAAAATTAATCTTTGTAATTACGCAAGTTTGGACACATTCGTTATTAGAGCAGTGTATTCACTTGCGATATTAACGATTAGTTTTATACTTTTCCACATCAAGTCCTTTTTTTTTAAAAAAAAAAAAGTTGGGGACAGGTGCCTTACCGGTAGCTTATGTACGAGTACACGTAATCACAGTCGACTGGAACGCATACCGAAGGGTGTGAGAATATTTGGGAAGGTTGCAGTCTGTGCCCCGCAACTGTCCCTGAAAATTCCGTTAAGTCTCTGAAAACATCGTACAGAATCAGCAAGTCACCCACGATGAGATCTGTTCTGAAAACATCTTCGTTTAGGAGTGCAGTCGTATAGAAATGGCTCTGTAGCCAGTTGCACGGCACTTTAGAAAATGTTGCCACTTGCCGTAGTGATCATCAGTTTACCAAGAGATAATCTCAAGATAAAGTGAGTAAACAGGATAAGAATCCTGCAATGTTTGATTTCAGCATTGGTGACACACCGCTGTAGTCACGGGACTGAGATACAATATCTTTCCCTCACCGCATAAAACTACACTCACGTCAGTCACGACATTGGGGTACGATATCTTGCCGTTATCACGTCAGCTGGTACCATATATATTCCCTGACATTGCACCGCGATACTTCTTCGTCTCCTTTAGTGAAGTTAGAGGTATCGTGTTTCGTATGTACATAGTATATCAACTTAACTTCATCCGTAATACATGCAAAACTGATGAAGACATCTATGCTTTACAGTTTATCAGATGAATTACATTTCCGTTATGCGAGGTTCCACGAGTTATCTTGATTAACAGTCCAGGGGTTTGCGTTGATTCACGGGATATTTTGATAGAAATGTAGCCCAATCTTAACTGGTTTACAGCTGAAATATTCAGTCCGGAACCGCGCTGCTGCTACGGTCGGAGGTTCGAATCCTGCCTCGGGGATGGATGTGGTTCAAATGGCTCTGAGCACTATGGGACTTCACTTCTGAGGTCATCAGTCCCCTAGAACTTAGAACTACTTAAACCTAACTAACCTAAGGACATCACACACATCCATGCCCGAGGCAGGATTCGAACCTGCGACCGTAGCGGTCGCACGGTTCCAGACTGCAGCGCCTAGAACCGCTCGGCGACCCCCGCCGGCGGGCATGGATGTGTGTGATGTCCTTAGGTTAGTTAGGTTTAAGTAGTTTTAAGTCTAGAGTACTGATGATCTCAGATGTTAAGTCCCATAGTACTTAGAACCATTTGAACCATTTGAACAACTGAAATAAGATGATTCATATTTCAGGAAACCTACTCAGAAAATTCGAAGAACTAGTTTTCAGACTGGAGTAAACACACTAATTTCGAAGGGACGATGAAGATGAAATTATGCTGACAGCAGAGACACCTAGAGCGGTCGTTCTTTTCATGCCCCACCTACAAAGTGACTGACAAGTGAACTTAATGAGTTGCACAACACTCAGTGTGCAGTTATGTGGATGATATGCAGACATAAATATTTATGTCCGTTGATTTTTCACCTCGAGCTGTGGTGCTCGTGGAGCTGGCGCAGCGTAATACCCCATCACTGCCAAACGTTTCGAGACTGCCTTAATAGAAAATCGAGAAAATTTCTGATGGCGCTTTTAATGCTTTAGGGATATTGTTGAACTCGCGCGTCACATTGGATGGAATGTCGGTTGTGTCAAAGTGTTGACTTTCTTTTCTTTCTTTCTTTTGCTGATGCCTTGTCCCGCAGTTTCGCAGGGTCGGCACGGTTAGGAGCGTATTTGGCAAGGTTAGTTGTGAGGGGTGGCTGGATGCCCTTCTTGCCGCCACCCCGCGATCTGGCAACACCTTAATTACGTGTATGGTAAGTGTTTCTATCAAGAAACAGCAGCAGAATCGTGCAGTTGGCGCAGTGGGTAGCATTTTGAATTAGCATGCAGGAGGTCGAAGGTTCGATTCTGGGTCGAAGCCTATTTGTTTTTATTTTGTAATAGTAGTCTGCATGGTACGGTGTTTGGTGTCTTAATCGTCATACAGCGAGTACACTGGATCTTCTATAAAGCATTTGCAAGTACGTATTACAAGCGCAGAA
Organism: Schistocerca serialis cubense; assembly: GCF_023864345.2. Lineage (NCBI taxonomy): Eukaryota > Metazoa > Arthropoda > Insecta > Orthoptera > Acrididae > Schistocerca > Schistocerca serialis. Next base: position 714,463,396 of record NC_064643.1, read on the forward strand.
ATCGAAAATTCAATGGTATTCATTGGTCAGCTTTTAAAAAAACCTTTTGCATGTCGTGGTTGCGAATTGTTTCACATCTACTAGGTTCCAAAATTGTTTTGTGTGTACCCTCCCTGAATGGTCGCATCGATTAATACCAACTATTAATCTTGCCACGACCAGGTCCACTACATTTCGTTAGGGCCTTACGTCACCAGTAGGGCTAGCAATGTGCTTTGCAAATAATTTCGATGGGACCATTGGGGGAGGGTACACAGAAAACAGATTTGGAATCTTCTAGATGCAGTGGCGGGAAAACATTCGTGTCCGCGACGTGCAAAAGGCTCCTTTAAAAGCTGCCCAATGAAAACGATTGTACTTCCATTTCGCTTGGGTAGTATGTAACTGCAAATGTTTTGTAGAAGACCCAGTGTAATTGCTATATGACGATTAAGACGCCAGATACCGTACTATGCTGACTACGTAGAGCAAATAAAAACAATCCTCTATCAGAATCGAACCCTCGCCATCCTGTCCCTACACACTATCCACTGCACCAACTGCAAAGCGTTGCTATGTCTGCTGACAGAGGTAGTTATCGTATATGTGATCACATAGTTGCAGATTTAACGTTCATTTACTGTCCGAAATATGCACAGGACGAAATTTTGTGAGAGATATTTTTGTATTGCCAGTGTTTGATGAATCGCGCTGCGAAGTACAAGTGCGCGAATTTTTGTTCACCCTGTATATAAAAGACCTAGTAGACAACGTCGGAAGTCCCATGACGATTTTCGCAGATGATGCTGTTGTGTACACATAAGTTATAACTCTAGAAAACTGTAGCAAAATGTAGGAGGACCTCAGAAGACAAACGCTTGTTGCAGGGAATGACACTTGACCATCAACATGAACAACTGTAACGACTTTCGAATACATAGACAGATCCATTACTGTACGATTAAACGATTGCATACCAATCAGTGGAAGCAGTTACTTCCATAAAATATCTATGAGTATCTGTACGGAGCGAGTTTTATGTGGAACGACCGCATAAAACTAATAACAGGTAACGTAGATGCCAGACTGAGATTCACTGAAAGAATCCTCAGAAAACGCAGTCCATCTGCAAAGTAAGTAGCTTACAAAACACTTGTTCTACCAGTACTTGCATATTGATCGTTAGTCTAGGAGTCGGTCTAGGAACAGTACCAGATAAGGTTGATAGAGAGGATCCAAAGCACAGCAACGAGATTCCTTACAAGTTTGTTTAGTAATCACGAAATCATCATCTAGACCCACAGCCAACTCCAGCAGCAGACCCTGCAAGAGTGGCGTTTTGCACCACGTTGTGGTCTACTGGTAAATTTCCGAGAGCGTACGTTCCTAGAAAAGTCAACCAATACAATGCTTCCTCCTACATACACTTCGCGAAAAGACCGTGAACCCAAAATTAGATTTGAGCTCACTCAGAAGCCTAACAGCACTCGACTAGCTTTGCTGGGCCGTTTCTGATATCAAAGTGTGTCACCAATGGCGTCGCCAATGACGTTACCTGTGAATCGCCGGATTTCTACCGGTGTGCGGACATTTGCCACGCCGGACATTTGCCATGGCGGACATTTGCCACGCTGGACATTTGCCACGGCGGACATTTGCCACGCCGGACATTTGCCACGCCGGACATTTGCCATGGCGGACATTTGCCACGCTGGACAATTGCCACGATTTTACCTGCTCTGAAGGGTTGTGTCCCTTGTCTCCCCCTCCTCCTCCTCCTCCCCCTCCTCCTCACCCGCCGCCCGACCCGCAGTAAAGGTACTTCCGCTGGTTTTCTTAACATAGGAACAGAATCTCTATGGATTTTTCGCCACATTTCTAGAGAGAGTTTCGTTGTGGAAACTATTAAATGCATCTCGCATTTGAAATCCGCACCAGTTTCCAGCCACAGTGAAACTTCGCGAATCTTGGAGATTTTGCGCTCATCTAAATTATACATGTCTTTTTCGGTGCTCCTGCAGCAGCTTTCTGTCGTGTTTTGTGTACCATGGGGTATCAGTTCCGTCTGATATTAATTTATCTGGTATGAGTCTCTCGAGTGCTGTTGATACTATTTCTTTGAACTTAAGCCACGTATGGTCTTCACTTACATAGTTTGGAAGGATTGGAGACTGTCTCTTAGAAAGACTTCAACCGAATTTTTAGTTGCTTTTAAAAATATATATATTTCGCGCTTAGTTTTGGTGAATTTCTTTGTTACGGAATTGAGCCTCGCTACGACTGTGTGTTCACTAATTCCTGTACCTGTCGTGATGCTCAGGATTATTTGTGGCTAAGAGGTCAAGTGTGTTTTCGTAACCATCTACAATTTGAATGGCCTCGTGAACTAATTGTTCAAAGTAATTTTATAAAAAGCATTTAGAACAATCTTGGAAGTTGTTTTCTATCTACAGTATGGTCTGAAAATGTATTTTTGTCAAGATACGGAAGGTAGATTGAAGTCACTGCCAACTGTAATTGTTTGAGTAGGGTACCTCTCTTGCGATGAGACTCGAGTTTTCTTTGAAATGTTCAGCAACTGTTTCATCTGAGACCGGGAGTTGGTAAAAGGAGCCAGTTATTAATTTATTCCGGTTGTCGAATATAAACTCTGTCCATACTAAGTCACAGGAACTACCTGCTTCAGTGTCGCTTGTGAGCTGGAACACACATTACATTATCTTTCCGTAAGCTGTGCTTCTTGTTTCTGTTGTAGTGGAGATCATTACAATTACGACTTTTCCCTCCAAAACCTAGGATGTTTTCTCTGTGACCCTGTAAATACCAGAGGTAAACAATGTAGAACAACGACATACGGTACAAGTATAGCATTCTGTATTACTTCATTTCCTTATTTCTAACATTTTAAAATTGTACGTCGACTTTAGATGACATGTCAATCATAGATGTTCTTATCTCTGTTCATGAACGTACTTACAGTCATGTTTTGAACATTGTCCCGCTACACTTTATTAACTAATGTTTCGCCGCAAGGGATATCGGATTTTGAGTAAATTAATATGGAGTATGTCGTCCTTCTTTTCAAACAATCACATACCCATTTCTTCTTTCCTTATTGTCTTTTGGGCATGCAGTTGTAGTAATTAAAGTAGGCACAAATGCAGCGATCAAAAAGATATGATTAGCGCACATTCGCATTCTGTTTACAGCGTTCCTTCCTTGTTGCTCCCGTGGCGATGGACTGTTTCTACCGCAATCAGTAATCGTGAAAGGAAGCTGCCGTACAGGCAGAGGGATCGTATATTTATACTTGGCAGAACTAATTACATACTGACATAATCGTCGGAATTGCTTTCGTTTCCCAAAAGATATAAATATTTCGATTTCGGAAAAGAAGCTCTGTATTTGGCCAAGATGTCGAAGAAGAAGGTCCCTTACGTGCTGGTTGTATCGAGTAAGATGTGGAGACGGCGGCTTGAAAGCGGCCAGAAGAAGTACGAGGAAGGGCGTCCCTTACCTGAGGGATCGCTACTCAAGCTACCTGGCGAAGGGGCAAGTGTGGCAAATGTCCGGCGTGGCAAATGTCCAGCATTCTTTCTACCAGCCCTCTCTCCTTCCTTGTCTGACCAAGGTCGATTGCCCTATGTATAAACTGTCGGAAAATACGGATTTTGATGGGAAACTCAAAACTGGTGGAAAATATAAAAAAATACCACTACTGCACTAACGTGTTTCCCCCGACCCCGACTCTCACTCCCATGACGTAGGTCTGTTGTCCTTACTACAGATCGGCGAGAAATTAAAAAATTCAAGATTGTGCAAAATCATGCTAGCTGTCCTGGAATACTGCCACTGGCTCTATGACGGCAGAACCCAAGACTCGGAATACTGTCACTGGTTCTGTGATGTCAGAACCCAATACAGCTGACCTCTGGCTCTATGACGTCAGTTAGTTACGTGTTCCATTGACCAATCTCACGGTAACCGTTATGATGTGAAACATGTCTAGTCCATAAGAAATGCACACACTAATGAACTTTATTTTTTTAGAAAAAGAAAACCTTAAAATTTTTGTTACCTACCCCATGCCCTTAAATGGCACAAAGTACATATATCATACCTACAGATTTATTTATTCCTATTCAAAACTTCATCTATGGTATAGAAGGAGTTGTCAAGGAGACATGATTTCAGTTTATTTTTAAAACTGTTACTGCTGTCTGCTTGTTTCATTTGGTAATTCATCGAAAAGTCTTACAGCAGCATATTTTACCCCTTTCTGTGCCAAAGATAGGTTAAGTAGAGGATAGTGTAAATCTTTCTTTCTTCTGGTATTATAATCATGAATGTCATTGCTGTTTTTAAACTGGTCGATGTTGCTGAGAACAAATTTCATTACTGAGTGAATGTACTGTGAGGCTGTTGTAAGAATTCCTAACCGTTTAAAGAGATGCCTACAAGATATGCAACTATGAGCCCCACACATTATTTTAACCACTTTCTTTCGAGCAGTGAATACTTTTTGCCTGAGTGTTGAGTTACCCCAAAATATTATTCCGTATGACATCAGAGAGTGAAAGTATGCAAAGTATGTTAGCTTGCTAATTTCTATGTCCTCAAAACTAGCAATTATTCTGACTGCAAAAATTGCTGAACCAAGTCGCTTTAGGAGATCCAAAATACGAATTTTCCGATTAAAATTCTCATCTATACGTATACCCAAAAACTTAGTATGCTCTGCCCTGGCTACTGACTTCTGTTGATGTGTTATATTTATTGAAGTAACTATATTGCTTACAGTAAATAACTGGATGTGCTGTGTTTTTTCAAAGTTCAGAGCAAGCCCATTCGCTGAAAACCAATCAATAACTTTTTCAAAGACATTATTTTTACCATTTTCCATTGGAGTTTCTTTCACTGGATTAATAATGATGCTTGTATCATCAGCAAACAGTGTCACTTTAGTTTCTCGTTTCAGATAAGAAGGGAGGTCATCCACATATATCAAGAGCAAAAGGGGACCCATGATTGAACCCTGTGGGACACCTAATGTAATTTCACCCCAGTTAAATGAAGTGGGAAACTTCCTTAAATCACTTAAACCATCTAAAGAAATTTTTTGCTTACTGTTCTGAATCCGAATTCTGGAATACTGGTACTATGCTCTCAGAAACAAAGAATGATTGTGCAGGCCTGTCTGCTGGACAAAGGATGTCCTACTTAAAGTGTACTACTCACTCGGAGGTGGATGGTCACTGCATACAGCTCCTCCGAACCCTAAGTCTGGATCCCTCCTCTTGTATCTTCATTTAAACCAACCCTGGAGGACGGAGAGGGCCATCTGGACATGCCCCCAACCCGCCGCCACAACTTATTCCGCAAAGTCCAAACTGTATGCTGTGTAGTAGGAACACTTACACCTTTATTTCAACAAATACCTTACCAGGGAGAGCCCCCCCCCCTTCTGCAGTCAAGAAGTCTGTCACCAGCCAATGCACAGTGCGCTGCTAAGAACCAAGTCACAGCACACCAGTGCCGCTCCCAGAAGGTTGGGCAGGGCCAAACCATCAGCCGCTGGTGTCGCAGTTCTGCGTAAGACCTGTAGGAGGATACAAGATGACTTGGACAGGATTTGTGATTGGTGTAAAGAATGGCAGCTATCTCTAAATATAGATAAATGTAAATTAATGCAAATGAATAGGAAAAAGAATCCCGTAATGTCTGAATACTCCATTAGTAGTGTAGCGCTTGACACAGTCACGTCGATTAAATATTTGGGCGTGACATTGCAGAGCGATATGAAGTGTGTAACGCCGGAAATGCATATCCTCCTGTTTCCATCTATTGTACTATAATTTTTTTTCCTTGTTTTGTTACCTCAAGATATGACATTTCTGTCTCTTTATATATTGTAATTGTTTTACTGTTTGTATATATATATATATATATATATATATATATATATATATATATATATATATATATTTATGCATTTATGTTGGTTTGTTTTGTGAATATTATTTGTATTTATACGCTGGGTCTGGCCTAGGGAAAACTATGCTATCGAACGAATACATCGACAGGTCGTGTGGGGAACCAAAGTGCTTAGGATCTTTGGTAGTGTTAACTCTGTCGCGTGGAGCGCGGGCAGAGGGAGAATGCGGCTGGGGTGGTGCAGTGGAGCAGGTGTGTTGTGTGAAGCTCCCGCGAGTTGCCGCGCTTTCGGGGTTTGGCAGCATGTAATTGCGCTCGACTTGCGATGATAGTTTCTGACACGGTGTCGCGGACGGGAAGCATTAGCTGGCGCACATCAAGAGCCCGTTTCGTCTGGTGACCGTGTCGAGAAGAAGGCGTGCCAACATCCAGCTTCTGCAACAGCGACGGCCGACAATGAGTGACTGTCGCCACCTCCTCGATCGACGGCTTCAAACCTTCAATCAACCAACAAGGAAGACTTTAAGCACGTAAAGTTTTAGAACTGTATGGCAGACCTCAGCTTTTCAAACTTTTAAAATTGTTGCATCACAAAATTACAGCAACTTAGCATCAACGTTTGTTGCTCATTGTCCCAATTGCATCACCAAGCAGGGTCCCTTCCTTTTCCGGAATGAACCCGAGTGTCGTTGAAATTCAAACGCCAGCATCATTCGATTTCACTGCTTTAATTTCAAAGTTCAGTTAAGGTATTCATAGCTGGCTACAATATTTAGATTACGCAAGCACAAATTAAGAGTGCGAGTTTTGTTACCGTATTTTAGCTTGCCTGTTGACTGCAGCTCAGCTTGGTACGTACTAAATTTTACTATTGTTAATTGTTCAGAATCATTTAATTCAAGTTCAAAGTTAAATCTCTTATTTCTAAATTGCGTAGATTCAAGTAGCTTTTGAAATGATTGTTGAGGTAGTCCAAGACTACCGTATTTTACTAAATTTCGGTGTGCTTCAGAAGCAAAGCTCACTATTAATTTCAGTCACTAAATTAACTTTCAATTTTCCGGTTTTATTAATTCTTTTGCTAAATTAACTCAGAGTGTAGCGAAATTTATTACTTCTGACAAACTTTCAGTTTTCACACTACACGTGTCAACCTTCAGTTGCCACGCTTCTAGTGCTAATTATATGTGTAATAACCTTTCTTTTTCAGTTACTATAGTAATTGTCCATAGGACTGGCGACCGTAATTTCCACCAAATCTCAAACATCTAATTACCTCTAGTTAATTGTTAACGTAATGGCCGCACATTTACTTTCTTTATTAACTTTACCCCTTTTCAAAATTAATTTCCACCAGTTTCATTTGCATTTTTCCTTTCATTTAGATGTAACCCTTTCCTCCCTCTTTACCGACAAATTAACTTCCGTGACGATTGCTTTTCCCAAATTTCCATTAGGTACACGCAGTTTAATTTTTCACTGTCATTAAGGTCGATAAGTGAGGGGGAGGTTACAAGTGGGACAAGCATGTAATGGCAGTTGTGGGGAAGGCGGGTAGTCGTCTTCAGTTCATTGGTAGAATTTTGGGAAGATGTGGTTCATCTGTAAAGGAGACCGCTTGTAAAACACTAATACGACCTATTCTTGAGTACTGCTCGGGCGTTTGGGATACCTATCAGGTCGGATTGAGGGAGGACATAGGAGCAATTCAGAGGCGGGCTGCTAGATTTGTTACTGGTAGGTTTGATCATCACGCGAGTGTTACGGAAATGCTTCCGGAACTCGGGTAGGAGTCTCTGGGGGAAAGGAGGCGTTCTTTTCGTGAATCGCTGCCGAGGAAATTTAGAGAACCAGCATTTGAGGCTGACTGCAGTACAATTTTACTGCCACCAACTTATATTTCGCGGAAAGACCGCAAAGATAAGATAAGAGAGATTAGGGCTCGTACAGGGGCATATAGGCAGTCATTCTTCCCTCGTTCTGTTTGGGGATGGAACAGGGAGAGAAGATAGTAGTTGTGATACGAGGTACCCTCCGCCACGCACCGTATGGTGGATTGCGGAGTATGTATGTAGCTGTAGATTTAGAATGTCCCACTTGTCCTGGAGTCGAGCTGCCGTGTAGTTCTGACAGCTCCATCCAGAGAGACACCACACATGTACTACCAATTCCATAGCCTAATGCGAAATGGAATGCCAAAGTTCCGATTCCCAATGCTAGTATGCTGTTGTGATGGCACTGCGACCACGGTCTTCATGAACTGATTTAAAATGACAGGAAACTGGAAAACTGCAGGAAGCACATTTGTACTAAAACCCAAATGACAGGCAGTCCAAATTCACATATCTGCAAATAACCTATGACCCCACACACAGGTTCTGCCTGGAAATTGAAAAATCTTGAGATGTACATTTGTTCTTACGGCGGTGGACACTTGTATGGTAGGACGACGGTTCAATCCCGCGTCCGGCCATCCTGATTTAGGTTTTCCGTGATTTCCCTAAATCGCTCCAGGCAAATGCCAGGATGGTTCCTTTCAAAGGGGACGGCCGACTTCCTTCCCCGTCTTTCCCTAATCCGATGAGACCGATGACCTCGCTGTCTGGTCTCCTTCCCCAAACCAACCAACCAACACTTGTATGGTAGCTTTAAAGCCAAAAAGCACAGTAATCAAACACTATGCTAGTAAAATTCACCGCAAAAATACGTATGGAACGGACGGTGGCCATTTCATCGGCAGGAGCATGATCAAGCATCACAGAGCGGCCAAACATGCCAACTTACACTACTGGCCATTAAAATTGCTACACCACGAAGATGACGTGCTACAGACGCGAAATTTAACCGACAAGAAAAAGATGCTGTGATATGCAAATGATTAGCTTTTCAGAGCATTCACACAAGGTTGGCGCCGGTGGCGACACCTACAACGTGCTCACATGAGGAAAGTTTCCAACCGATTTCTCATACACAAACAGCAGTTGACCGGCGTTGCCTGGTGAAACGTTGTTGTGATGATTGCAGTTTATCGTATCGCGACATTGCTGCTCGCGTTGGTCGAGATGCAATGACTGTTGGCAGAATATGGAATCTGTGGGTTCAGGAGGGTAATACGGAAACGCCGAGCTGGATCCCAACGGCCTCGTATCACTTGCAGTCGAGACGACAGGCATCTTATCCGCATGGCTGTAACGGATCGTGCAGCCACGTCTCGATCCCTGATTCAACATATGGGGACGTTTGCAAGCAACAACCATCTGCACGAACAGTTCGACGACGTTTGCAGCAGCATGAATTATCAGCTCGGAGACCACCACTGCGGCTACCCTTGACGCTGCATCACAGACAGGAGCGCCTGCGATGGTGTACTCAACGACGAACCTGGGTGCACGAATGGCAAAACGTCATTTTTTCGGATGAATCCAGGTTCTGTTTACATCATCATGATGGTCGCATCCGTGTTTGGCGACATCGCGGTGAACGCACATTGGAAGCGTGTATTCGTCATCGCCATACTGGCGTATCACCCGGCGTGATGGTATGGGGTGCCATTGGTTACACGTCTCGGTCACCTCTTGTTCGCATTGACGGCACTTTGAACAGTGGACGTTACATTTCAGATGTGTTACGACCCGTGGCTCTACCCTTCATTCGATCCCTGCGAAACCCTACATTTCAGCATGATAATGCACGACCGCATGTTGCAGGTCCTGTACGGGCCTTTCTGGATACAGAAAATGTTCGACTGCTGCCCTGGCCAGCACATTCTCCAGATCTCTCACCAATTGAAAACGTCTGGTCAATGGTGGCCGAGTAACTGGCTCGTCACAATACGCCAGTCACTACTCTTGATGAACTGTGGTATCGTCTTGAAGCTGCATGGGGAGCTGTACCTGTGCACGCCATCCAAGCTCTGTTTGACTCAATGGCCAGTCGTATCAAGGCCGTTATTACGGCCAGAGGTGGTTGTTCTGGGTACTGATATCTCAGGATCTATGCACCCAAATTGCGTGAAAATGTAATCACATGTCAGTTCTAGTATAATATATTTGTCCAATGAATACCCATTTATCATCTGCATTTCTTCTTGGTGTAGCAATTTCAATGGCCAGTAGTGTAAATTGTCCAGGCATGTAGCAGCAATATTTGAGAATGAAACACGATTATACTTATTTACAGGACCAATCGTAGTATGCAAGTGCCCTCCAGCACGTCGTCTCAGTATGAGGAAAACCGGTGCGTCTCCGTACATACACTACAGTTACGTGATTCACGCACAGCTCCACTGCAAGCGGCATTCCGACTCACCGTGGTGGAAAGCTCTCGCTGTCGAGTCTCAGTCACAACTCGCCACTGTATAAGGGCTTGCAAGGTACACATAGTGGTTCCTGCTGTACAAGGCTTGCAGGTTAGCAGAGGCTGATTGATAGTCTGTAGCTTAGAACAACACGATGATTTCTTATGTTCTTTAGACACAGCGATTTTCGACAAGGATATGCCTTGATGTGACGGAAATTTGATATCGATGTAGACGAAACGTAAAGCCATCCAGGTTCGTGAACGAAAAGAGTGAGCCTCCAGTGTTCAGAACAACACGCTATCTGATAGGAACTCATCAAGTCAATCATAATTCCCACATAAACATTCCTTATTTTGTTGATGTTCAGGCATCTCGGAACTGTAAGTAACACGTTGATATCAACGAATATACTACAAAATATTCAATTTTACATGTATCATTGGTGATCTTATGCTTGCTACAACGAATACTGTACCGACAAAACTGAATCTTGAGTGGAAATCAGCGTCTGTACTACAAAATAATCAATCTTCGACGTAAACCGGAAAATTTCCACGTCAAATCAATCTTCCTCACATAGTTGGACAATTGCTTGGAAGAAGCAAGTGTAATCACCCACCCAGCAAACGACCCGTGACACCAAACATGTAACAGAACTTCACATCTAAGGATCCAATCTCACTATGTGTATAACAATGCGTACTTAACATCAGATATCTCCGTAAGATTACTCACCAGTGACAGGTGACATAGATACAGCAAGTCACTGAACTTTCACATAAATTTTATGGTGAAATCAACGAACAACATAATCGAAATCAATCTAATTTCCACCTAAAGAAATGTAAACCTCCTTTCCAGGTGTAGTCCTATGCTTTGAAAACGAATATTGCATCGAAAAAACTGAGTTTCGCGTTGAGAGTAGTGAATATTAATTTAATTATCACGTTAAGGTATACCGAGATTTTTCTCAGTTCATTCAGACAGTGTCTGTCTCTTTTTGTACCCAATAGAGTGTCACGATTTTGTGCTACATCGATTGGACAAGCTCTTGATAGGCTGAAATGGACTGAATGCGCAATTTTTGCAACGGTAGAACATTTATCGTCTTGCTTGAGGGAAACATGTTCAGATGAAACGCTTCCTACTGAATCAGACATATACACACAAGGCGACAGTGTAGAACACACAATGCGAACATGCTGACGATCTATCGCCATCCAATAGTCCTTAGGCCCATACGTTAAAGTATAATCAATAGAGCAGTACTACAGTGGGGTAGCTACTTTTCCACGAAAATCAGAGAACTTTCATGAAAAGTAAATCTCTTCCCTGCGATTGGACTTATATATCGAAGAATCAAATGTAATTAATTACTCAGGAACACGACACATGACAGCAGCCGTGTAACTGAAATTCACATCTGACGGTTCCTTCCTCACCGAGAGGTACACGCTGCACACACAACAGAGTATCCACAGGATTTGTGAATAGAGACAGCTGACATGCATTCAGAAAATCGTTGAAGGTACATCGAATAACTTGTGGCAGTACTATCCACTAAATTATCATGTTAAGGTATCACCATTTATGCTACAGATCCAAAATCACAACTACTAGGAAACTGAAAGTTCCACAAACATTTTTGACAAATACTGGTGCTAGTGGTATAACGTCTCGTTAATATCTCGCAGAAATCTAATTTTACCATCTGCTTCTCCAACACTTTACGACGCCAAACTACGACTCAGCTCTAACTGTAATGTTCATAATACAAGCACTGCAAGTAGCACTAGATTCGTTGATTACCTATCTTCCAAATCTCTGTAAGTCTCGGGGATGGTACCTCACAGGTTTTTCATACACGCTTTGATTTAATACACTGTCTATGGTAAACTACCAGTCTTTCAGAGTTCGTTATAGGTTATACTTACAAACTCTACTATTATCAATACGAATTGCACCAGCCAAAGTGATGTCCAATATGTGACAGGGAAATGGTGTACTATGCATCATCATTTGCTTGACTATCATTTACAGGAGCCGCAACATAATTTTTCAGTTTTGCAACAGAAACAAGGAATTTTACTTTGAAATTGATTTTCCAGCTGTTTTCGTCCAATCTAAAGCAATCGTCATCCACTGGTAAGCTTCGAATTTCTAGCTTAACAGAAGTAGCGTGAAAGTCTAGCAATTAAAAGCGTTGTAGATAGTTCTAGACACGGCAGAGTAACAATTTGATTTCGATTCTGAATGTCCTACATCTCAATATACACTGCCGAAATAAAAATTGTACGCCGGAAAGACGACGTCGATTATGATGTGTGGCCGGCCGGGGTGGCCGTGCGGTTCTAGGCGCTACAGTCTGTAACCGCGCGACTGCTACGGTCGCAGGTTCGAATCCTGCCTCGGGCATGGATGTGTGTGACGTCCTTAGGTTAGTTAGGTTTAAGTAGTTCTAAGTTCTAGGGGACTGATGACCTCAGATGTTCAGTCCCATAGTGCTCAGAGCCGTTTTGATTATGATGTGATGACGGCATGTGCCACCTGGGGGATAGCAGAGCTCCTGCTAACGGTTTCATCATTGTCTGCCAACAGACAAAGCAGTGGCATACCTAGCAGAACACAATCTGTGTCTATCCTTTAGTAGGGAATGCTCACAGCCAATGTGATGTAAATGTGTGAAGCAAGCAGGCAAACATGCTGTGGAGATGCACGTAAGCTTCCTACAGCCAACTGGACGAGTCTGAAAGGTATCAAATTGTGACCTTCCGAGTGGCGGGATGGTCCTTCCGGAGAATTGCCTTACAAGCTGAACGGGCTGTGTCACTCGTGTAACGATGCTGGTACCTGGTCACGTGAACATTCTCACACCCAAAGGCAAGGTTGTGGACAGCACAGGCGTCCGCCAAGATCGTCATATTTAAGGGCACCAGTGGCAGATCGTACAGCTCATAGTATGAAAGCTTTCACGACTGGATGACATGTCTTCTGGTAAACCTTGCGGGATGTAAGGTCGTGGTCCATGAAACTCTTCAGCTCCTAACGTTTCGTCCAGAGCTGCACTGGACATCTTCAGAGGGGTGTTTCTCCTCCGGTGAGTCGGCAACTTCAGAGGGGTGTTTCTCCTCCGGTGAGTCGGCAAGACTCACCGGAGGAGAAAAAACCCCTCTGAAGATGTCCAGCGCAGCTCTGGACGAAACGTTAGGAGCTGAAGAGTTTCATGGACCACGACCTTACATCCCGCAAGGTTTACCAGAAGACAGATCGTACAGCTACCACAGCACTGATAAGAGGGCTTGTGAGCGCAGACGTGTCAACACGAATTGTTGCAAACCGGTTATAAGCAGTGGGAGTACGGGCCTCATTCCTCTAGCCCGTCTTCCACTCACGCCACAGCATCGACATGCAAGGCTCGACAGGTGGCGTCAGAGGGATACTTGAAAGATGGACTGGCGCTCCGTGGTCTTCAGTCATGAAAGCACATCCTGTCTGCACTCACGTGATGGTCGTTTGCGCGTACTACGTAGACCTGGTGAGCGCTGTCTCGTAGAGTGCATCCTGGCGCCACCCTGGCCTTACGGTCTAGGGTGTGATAAGTTACAACTCTCGTTCACCTTTGGTGTTTCTCGAGGGGACGCTAGCCAGCCTCTGTACGTGCAAAATGTTATCAGACCCGTTCTTTTGCCATTGTTGCAACAGGAAGGAGATGTGTTGTTCCAGCAAGATAATGTTCGCCCACACACTGCCCTGCAAGACGTGCAGCAACTTCCCTGACCAGCACTATCTCCGGACTTGTCTCCAATCTACATCTACATCTACGTGATTACTCTACTATTCACAATAAAGTGCCTGACAGAGGGTTCAATGAACCACCTTCAGGCTGTCACTCTACCGTTGCAGCCGGCCGTTGTGGCCGAGCGGTTCTAGGCATGTCAGTCCGGAACCGCGCTGCTGCTACGGTCGCAGGTTCGAATCCTGCCTCGGGCATGGATGTGTGTGATGTCCTTAGGTTAGTTAGGTTTAAGTAGTTCTAAGTCTAGGGGACTGAAGACCTCAGATGTCAAGTCCCATAGTGCTCAGAGCCATTTTGAACCATTTTTTTCTACCGTTGCAATCTCGAACGGCGCGCGGGAAAAACGAGCACTTAAATTGTTCTGTGCTAGCCCACATTTCTCTTATTTTATTGTGATTATCATTTCTCCCTCTGTAGGTGGGCACCAACAGAATGTTTTCGCAACCGGAGGAGAAAACTGCTGATTGAAATTTCATGAGAAAAAAATGGTTCAAATGGCTCTGAGCACTATGGGACTTAACATCTGTGGTCATCAGTCCCCTAGAACTTAGAACTACTTAAACCGAACTAACCTAAGGACATCACACACATCCATGCCCGAGGCAGGATTCGAACCTGCGACCGTAGCAGTCGCGCGGTTCCGGACTGAGCGCCTAGAACCGCTAGACCACCGCGGCCGGCATTTCATGAGAAGATCCCGTCGCAACGAAAAACGCCTTTGTTTTAATGATTGCCACTCCAATTCACGTATCATGTCTGTGGCACTATCTCCCCTATTCCGCGATAGTACAAAACGAGCTGCCCTTCTCAGTACTTTTCGATGTCATCCGTCAGTCCCATCTGATGAGGATCCCACACCGCACAGCAGTACTCCAGAAAAGGGCGGACAAGCGTGGTCTAAGCAGTCTCTTTAGTAGACCTGTTGCACCTTCTAAGTGTTCTGCCAATGAATCACAGTCTTTGGTTTACTCTACTCACAACATTATCTATGTGATCGTTCCAATTTACGTTATTTGTAATTGTAATCCCTAAGTATTTAGTTGAATTTACAACTTTCAGATTTGTGTGACTTGTTGCGTAATCGATATTTAGCGGATTTCTTTTAGTACTCGTGTGAATAACTTCCCACTTTTCTTTATTCAGTGTGAATTGCCACTTTTCGCATCACACAGATATCTTATCTAAATCATTTCGCAATTCGTTTTGGTCATCTGATGACTTTACAAGACGGTAAATGACAGCATCATCTGCAAACAATCTAAGACGGCTACTCAGATTGTCTCCTATGTCGTTAATATAGATCAGGAACAATAGATGGCCTATAACACTACCTTGCGGACCGCCGGATATTACCTCTGTTTTATTCGATGACTTTCCGTCTGTTACTACGAACTGTGACCTTTCTCACAGGAAATCACGAATCCATTCGCATAACTGAGGTGATATTACATAGGCACGCAGTTTGGTTAGAAGAAGCTTGTGAGGAACGGTGTTGAAAGCCTTCCAGAAATCTAAAAATACGGGATGAATTTGATGACACGTGTCGATAGCACTGATTACTTCATGAGTATAAAGAGATAGTTGTGCTTCACAAGAACGATATTTTCTGAATCCGTGCTGACTATGTGTCAATAAACCCAAATGAAATCGACGTTAGTGATATGGGCCTGTAATTCAGCGGATTACTCCTACTTCCCGTTTTGGGTATCGGTTTGACCTGATAAGTTTTCCAGTCTTTAGGTATTGATCTTACTGTGAGCAAGCGGTTGTATATAATTGCTAAATATGGAGCTGTTTTATCAGCATACTCTGAGAGGAACCTGACTGGTATAAAATCTGTACCGGAAGCCTTGCCTTTATTAAGTGATTTGAGCTGCTTTGCTACACCGACGATATCTATTTCTATGTTTCTCATCTTGGCAGTTGTTCTTGATTGGAATTCAGGAATATTTATTTCGTCTGCTTTGGTGAAAGGTTTCGGAAAACCGTGTTTAATAACTCTGATTTAGTGACACTGTCATCAATGACTTCGCCGTTGTTATCGCTCAGTGAAGGTATTGATTGCATCTTGCCACTGGTGTGCTTTATGTATGACCAGAATCTCTTTTGGTTTTCTGCTACATTTCGAGACAGAGTTTCGTTGTGGAAATTATTAAAAGCACCTCGCATTGAAGAACTTCTGCAAGACTTTGCCAATCTTGGGGATTTTGCGTTATTTTAAATTTGGCTTGCTTGTTTCGCTGCTTCTGCAACAGCGATCTGACACGTTTTGTGCACCATGGGGGATCAGTACCATCACTTATTAATTCATTAATTTTTCTCGCAATTTCCGTCGATACTATATCTTTGAAATCATTACACAATTTTTCTGCATTTACGTGATCAGTTCGGAAGCAGTGAAGACTGTCTCTTGAAAAGGCGTTAAGAGCATTTTTATCAGCTTTTTAAAATAGTTATACTTTGCGTTTCTTTCTGATGGTGATAGGAGTTACGGTATTCAGCCAAGCAGCTACTGCCTTGTGGTCGCTAATCCCAGTATTCGTCACGATACTCACTATTTGTCCAGGATTATTTGTTGCTAAGAGGTCAAGTATGCTTTCGCAAAAATTTATGCTTCGAGTGGGCTCGTGAACTAATTGTTCAAAATAATTTTCTGAGAAAGAATTCAGTACTCGGATGACGTTTTATGACTGCCGCCGGCTTTAAACGTGTAATTTTTCCGGCATATCGAGGGTAGATTGAAGTCACCGCCGACTATAATCTATAATTGTATGAATGGGGTACCTATTTGAAATGAGACTCAAGTTTTTCTTTGAACTGTTCAGCAACTATATATTCTGAATCGGGGGGGGGGGGGGGGGGGGGGCGGTCGGTAAAACGATCCAATAAATAGTTTAATCCGATTGTCGGATATAACCTCTACCCATACTATTTCGCAGTAACTATCTACTTCAATTTTACAAGGCAAACTACTTCTGACAGCAATAAATACTCCACCACTAACTGTATTTAATCTGTCCTTTCTGAACACTGGTACATCGTTTGAAAAAAAAGTCGGCTGAACTTATTTCCGGCTATAGCCATCTTTCTGTACCTATAACTATTTGAGGTTCAGTGCTTTCTATTAGGACTTGGAGCTCTGGTTCTTTTCCAACACAGCTACGACAATTTACAACTTCAGTACCCATCGTTTCTACAACTATTTTACTATGTTTTACCTTCCCCTTTTAGACGGACGCCCTTTCTGTGGTTCCCTGACACCCTCTAAAAAACTGCCAAGTCCCTTCCACACAGCCCCCGCTACCCGTATAGCCGCTTCCTGTGTGTAGTGGACTCCTGACCTATTGAGCGGAATCCGGAAACCCACCACCCGATGGAGCAAGTCAAGGAATCTGCAGCCTACACGGTCACAGGACCGCCTGAGCCTCTGGTTCAGACCCTCCACTCGGCTCTCCGCCAAAGGACCACAGCCGGTTCTATCGACGATGCTGCAGATGGTGAGCTCCGCCTTAATCTCGCAAGCAAGACTGGCAGTCTTTACCATTTCCGCTAGCCGCCCGAAACCAGAGAGAATCACTCCAGTCCAAAGCGACACGCGTCATTGGAACCGACAAGGGCCACGGCCTGCAATTCGCTGCACGCTGTACTCTTCTTGGCATCCGGAAGCACCCTATCCACATCCGGAATGACTCCCCCCGGTATGCACACGGAGTGCACACTGGTTTCCTTCGCCTCCATAGCAGCCATGTTCCTAACGGTCCACATTATACGCCTAGCGTTGGAGCTCCCAACTACCAGCAAACCCACCCTCTGTGAACGCCCAGACCTTGCGGGCCGATAAGCTTCCTCTGGAACAGGGTGGACGACTGCACCCGGCTTAGAGACTTCGTCAGCCACAGATAACGCCCGAAACCTGTTCGTTAAACGAACTGGGGAGGCCCTACTAACCATCAAGAATGTATTGGCCAATGTGACCACACTGATGATATAAGATTCCATGTGGAGTCATGGAACGCTCATATGGTGGTATGAGATTGTTGATGCTGTAGTTTGAGATGTGTCTTGTTGGGCATTTTGGCATGATCTGGAGACATTTTGATACAATGAATTTTGCTGTAACGTGTACGGGGTGAATTATTATATAGGCTCTACTGCTTTACATAAATTCTTACCGAGCGAGGTGGCGCAGTGGTTAGCACACTGGACTCGCCTTCGGGAGGACGACGGTTCAATCCCGTCTCCAGCCATCCTGATTTAGGTTTTCCGTGATTTCCGTAAATCGTTTCAGGCAAATGCCGGGATGGTTCCTCTGAAAGGGCACGGCCGATTTCCTTCCCAATCCATCCCTAACCCGAGCTTGCGTTCCGTCTCTAATGACCTCGATGTCGACGAGACGTTAAACACTAACCACCACCACCACCACATAAATTCTTCAAAGTCCAAAATTCATCTGAAATATTTCAGATTTACCAGATGCTTCCAAGGAATAAATCTCTGCTATGTTTTTTGCATATGGCATTCTAACACAGTAAATCGCTTAGCAGCGCATCAGTATGACTTCACCCTGCAGGTGCTAACCTACGTGGTTCTAAGTTTAGACTTGATGACGTCTTTGATGACATCAGAATCCAAAATGACTGGCGTGTGGATATGGGTGCGGTCCAAAACAGTTATTCCAGTTGCCACAGCGCTGTGGTCGTCTACCCCAACCATTCTTCCCCAGCCTCCCCATGTATTAACCATCAAATGGACCCACCACTTGTGCCCCATTATCGATAGTGATAGATTGACCATCATTGTAACGTGTCGTCAGAGAGCTACCACCTCCCGGCAGAAAAAACCGACTTGCACATTCGACTGTAAGTATTATGGCATCCTTTTCTCTCAGTGTTTATCATTCCTTTTGTGTACATGTGTACCTATGTGTTTTTCGTGGTTTTTTTTTATTTCTCCCTCACTCCAGCTGCTCCATGATTTAGATGACCCACTGACTGATGCATTTGAGCAGCGTATGTGAAAATGAAGAAATTACAAAAAAAACAAATGGTTCAAATGGCTCTGAGCACTATGGGACTTAAATTCTGAGGTCATCAGTCCCCTAGAAGTTAGAACTACTTAAACCTAAGGACATCACACACATCCATGTCCGAGGCAGGATTCGAACCTGCGACCGTAGTGGTCGCGCGGTTCCAGACTGTAGCGCCTAGAACCGCTCGGCCATCCCGGCCAGCCGAAAAATTAAAGGCGAGCCGTGGCGACTGGCGCTAGCTATGCTCCACTTGCGTCACTCGTCTGGTCTTATATCTCTGACGGTTCCGCCTTTGGTTTTCCGGCTTGGCGTGTGGCCGAGCTCTCTCTCGCTGGTCGGCGTTCCAACGAGCCAACATGTTTTGAAGGCAGGCCCTCGTCTGTATCCTCCGTGCCTGGACCCTGCTGTCCTCGCCGCCGTTTTGCCGCGCGCCGGGTGTACGGTCTGATTAGCCGACGCGTTCGCGTGCGAAACGGTGGCGGGTCTGTCATCTCCGGCTGGACATCTTCTCATCGCGTAACTGGAAGCATTCAGTTACGTATGATTCATATGATGCTGTTAACCTGTGAAGATTTGTGAAACTTATGGTGGCATCTTGTATCTGCCGGAGGTCAGCCAAGGATGGTTCCGAAT
This sequence comes from Schistocerca serialis cubense, assembly GCF_023864345.2. Taxonomy (NCBI): domain Eukaryota; kingdom Metazoa; phylum Arthropoda; class Insecta; order Orthoptera; family Acrididae; genus Schistocerca; species Schistocerca serialis. The sequence goes on from NC_064643.1 coordinate 714,483,067, forward strand.
AAGAGAGTGTTACACTGTAATTACGAAGTCTAAGGCTTCCAAGTGTTGTTTACTGCTTGTTTTAAAAGTTCCTCGCAGTGTTAATTTGACGGAGTGGCATCAAATTCGTTAGGCACACAAACGCACGCTGAACTCACTGTGACAACTTTGACGACGGTTGGCAGAATGAAACAAATCTCTTCACTGCTTGATTAATTCACAGCTGAGTAACGACACCGTCTAATCGCTGAGCCAAGTGCTTTTAACGCAGTAGGGTCTTCAAGTACTAAACGGTACGCAGCTCCACCAAACTGCACATCACAGCGCGATGATAATCTGTCACGACGACACATATATAAGGCCCACATGGGTTACTGACTCCGCTCTACTGGGATTGAAATGCACTCATCTTAATGCTTGCTGGATCCAGTTTACGACGAGGTCGTGCACCCTCGTGACCACAGGCCTTCCATCCGGCCATCCACGCATGCCGCCAGCGGTTCCGGCGTGTTTTCACACTGCGCGGACCTGGCTCCTCCTGAGTCCCCAACCGAACTGCCACACTCGCACGACATGGAAAAACAACGACGTCGCCCCAAAGATAGGGCAACAGTTACTACATATCGATAACGCCGCTGCTGCCACTAGCGGACAGGCAACGCTTGCGAAACGAGTGGCGCCAATAAAGGCAAGAAGAAGACAAACAACCGCAACCATGCCAACTAAATGATACCGTCTGGCCTCCAACAGAGGGCGGAAACCTACAAACAGCACCAACGCGAGCCGCAGCACGGCTCAATCCTGTTGTTTAAAGCCTGCCTTTAGTAACTGTAACTGGGCTACAGATTAAGGTCAGTTACATTGTTAAATGTTGATTGTCAAGAAGACTATTTTATATTTCACAAATTTTTCATAAAATTAAGCCCACGCCTGCACAACTCCAGCCAGGACAACACTGCAACAAATCTTTGGTTGTGTGGTGGCGCTAGTGTTTATGACACGCAAGTGTGTGTGTGTGTGTGTGTATGTGTTGTCTTTCGACATATGCCCCTCATATCCAGATTTTAAATTTCCTCGTACAATGCTCTTTTCCTGTATTTTCAGCTTGAAAATTGCCTCTCGAAATATCGGTGGTTGTCACAGAAGTCACCTGGTTCCATTCCCGTAAGGTGTTTGAAAATGTGTATATTTAAACGAATATCCTGATCCTATCCCAATACTGCGTGGACATCTGACTTCCAGATTTTACCACTCCTTGCAAATCCTAGAGAACCAAGCACTTCGCCTTGTCTTCTGTATTCGAGTACCCTTCCCTACCCATCTCTGTTACCAGTTAGTGAAATATCCGCACCTCCTCCGACACTTAGAACGTCAATGCCTCTCCTATATCTCCAGTGAACTTCAGTCCTTATGCCCTACAGTCTCCCGCTGTCCTTGAGGACTTCACCTGCTGTCATGCTAGCATCAGCAGGTCTCACTCCACTGACTCTCCATGCCCTCCATATTTTCTCAACTGAATTTAAGTCGCCTTTTCCCAAACAGTGACTGAGCTCTAACCCTCCCTCCAGCCATAAGCTACCCTATCCATCCAAATTATGTCTCTAAGTCACCCTGTTGTAGCCCCATTGTCACCACACATGAATCCCAACTATTAATTCCTCTCCAGAAATCTATCCTTCATCCAGTTCCATGCAATATCTTTCCCAACCCCCGTTCCCCTCCCTTTCACCAAACTCACTCTCAGTTACCTGGAGCCAACGACACACCATCATCATTATGACTTAGGATGTTCATAACATCATCACCCTTTTTAATAGACAACATCTTCTGCACTTTTAACCTCGCAAATTTGTTTTATTTTAATCTTGCGCTATTTTATAAAATCAGTGACTGATAGTGGCAACATGGCCACTGCCAACGATTTCCCCCTTCCTGTTGGGGGAGCCACGAAAGTAGGTAACTTTTAAATAAATGGTTCGAATGGCTCTAAGCACTTATGGGACTTAACAACTGAGGTCATCAGTCCACTAGACTTAAACCTAAATAAGCTAAGGACATCACACACATCCATGCCCGAGCCAGGATTCGAACCTGCGACCGTAGCAGCAGCGCGGTTCTGGACTGAAGCGCCTAGAACCGCTCGGTCACAGCGGCCGGCTTTAAATAACAATAACGTCTGATGATGTCTAATATGAATAGATAAAACATATTTGATTGAAAACAAGGTAAACATTCAGGTTCAAAACAATGTTTCATCTTGTCTGCATTACTAAGTGACTATCCTGCAGTACGGAACTCAAACGCAGTTGGAGTTGAGTGTCTAATGCCTTGAAAGGTTCAACACTAAGACAAGTACTACAGTTACAAACTGACTATACGTCTTGAGGAAGTGTAACTCACAGCGTGTAAATATCCAGACTACAGGGTGCGTCAAAAAAATGTATACACACTTTGAAGCGTCACAGAAAATTTATTTTCCGTTCTACAATGTTAAATTTCTGGAAATGGAAAGCTTAAAGTCCAGTTGGAAAAACAAATGTACTTTGCAAATGTGTCTTATGTTCAAACTGGTGGCCTTCAGCATCAATACGTTTCTGAGTACGAGTCATCACTGATTCCGTACATCGTACCAAAGTGTCCAATGAGATTTCTGCGCACACCACCTGAATCTCATTCCAAAGTGTGTCCAGGTTACGTGGTTTACGTTTGTACACCTCATGTATTACTGTGCCCCATAAGAAGAAATCCAGCGGCGTGAGTTCTGGAAAGCGTGCAGGAAACTCGATTGGTCCCCTGCGTCCTATCCACTGGCCTGGCACATTGTGATCCAGGTATGCTCATACGTCCCTATGATAGTGCGGCAGGATGCCATCTTGTTTGGAATAAAACTCATCATTGCCGTATAATGCACGGATGGTAGGGAATATGGAGTCAGCAAGCATTGATAGTTACGTTTCTCCAGTAACAGTACCTTCAAACCGGAAAGGCCCAGTGAGTCCCCTTGCAGACAAACCACACCGCACATTTACACCAGGCAAATTCACAGCCTTTTCAACTGTAATGTGAGGAATATCTTCAACTCAGTACACACTATTGTGCCTATTGACAGTTCCATTGAGTTTGAATTGGAACAAATTATGCTACCCATAAATCCCGGTTCACATCCCACCATCTCCTGAACCCATTCACAAAATTCTAACCTTCGATCTGGATCGTCGTCACTTAGCTGTTGCACCAGCCTTGGAATGTACACACCAAACTTGCCTTTCTTCAGAATGTGTAGCACACTACTAGCACTTAACATTACCCTCACGTGTCACTTGCCTTGAAGATTTTTGAGGCGAACGCTGAAACAGGTTCAAGACCGCAGTTGTGGAATCATCACTTGTAGCTGTACGAGGTCGCCCTGATCGACCTTTATGCACATCACACACTGTTCCATGAATTTCGAATTTGTCTCGTAGACGTGTAATTGTTAACCTTGAAGGTGGCTCTGTACCATACTCACTTCTCCACTGTCTTCGAATCGCAGCTGCATTCAAAAACTTCCAGTACCACTTAATTATCAGCTTCCGCGCTTCAAAGCCCAAACGCACGTCCGCCATGTTGCAGTTACTTCCTTGCCACTGCTGCCACCTGTTGAAGAAACATAACATTACTTTGTCACAGATATTTAACCTTGTAGAACGGGAAATAAATTGTCTATGACAGTTCAAAGTGTGTATACATTTTTTGACGTACCCTGTATTTTCTCGCTGACAGCCCCCATCAGATGATGAAAGGGAACTTCATCGCTTAATATATTTCAGCTGTTCGTGAAGTAAAACTGTTACATCAGACATGACGTTTTATTTTATTCCTTCTTTGCCAATCTTTTGCAGGCACTATCCGCACGATTATACCACTGAATGTACCCGCAGAATTTTATTATTCTACGACAACTGGTTCATTTGATATGACGTGATAAGCATTGAGATGCATGAAAAATTAGTTTCTGCTTTAAACGAATGCAAATCACCCAGACTATGGTCATCCAGCGTTTCATAACGAGAGCACTTAAAAGCGGCTCCAAGAAATATTTAACACACCAACTCATTTGTAATCAAAAGTTTGAATCTGTTTTATACAAGGGAGTGATATTCTTTGAAGGGTCGGAGGTTTACTGCACTGCTGTATCTGACGAAAAGTATCCCTTGTAATACGGAATTGAGTTCTACTTGACACGAGACGCGAACCCGCCAGTAAAAGAAATAGTCAGGGAGTGCTGTGTTGTCAGTACAGAAGCAGTAACAGTAGAGTGGGTCGGTGAGGACAACTCAGTGACTTTGAATGCGGACAGGTCATTGGCTGTCAGCTGAGTATCAGTGCATCAGAGACACATTCAGCCCTTCCACAGCTGCTAAACTGGAAAGGCGATGGAAGGGCCATAGTTCAACTAATACCAGGCAGACTCCGTGTACTGACAGATAGGGACTGTGGAGCTCTGCGGAGGGTGGTTGTATCAGAATGATACGCACCCTGTCATAAATCAGCATCTGCGAAGCAATGACTTGTGGACAGTAACATTCCTGAAACCGACTGTCTTGCCCTAAGACCCCATGTAAACCCCATGAAACACCTCTGGGGCGCGTAAGTCTGGACTTTCCTCCAAAACCAAACGCCCAAGATCACTACTGTGGTTGGTTTCAAACCTTGAGGAAGAATACGCTACCATTCCTCCACAGACAATTAGAAACATCACTGAAATTGGCCCCTGTAGAGTTCAAACCGCCATAAAGCCCTAGGATGGACACATCAGAGGTGTTCAGATATTTTTGATCATAGCAGCAGCGTTCCCGATCGCGACCGTCGTCGAATATAATACCAGTCTGGCATCATTCCGCAAATTCTGCTACAAAACGGGCTACAATGGACCAATATGCCGAAAGAGTGAGCTAGCCAACCAAAGAGTCGGCTCTTTTTGGAGCCCACCCAAACAATTATTTCGCTCAACTTCGAAGGCATTTCAGTCGCTAAACAAGATTTAATTATAGAAATGTGCAGAACTAACAGTTGTGACTATCTTTTCTTACAGGAGACCAATAGGGGCCCCTCTCAAAACAAGCCCAACATTGAAGGTACGGCGAAGTACATGAAAAGTATCGAAGAGCCGCTTTTATAAGAGAAGGTTTGAAAATATCAGGAAATCGTACCATGTCACAATAATTTTGAGCTCACAGTTGTGGCATTGGATAACAACAAAATAGTCTCTATATACAAACCCCAGACCTAGTAGAGAAGACGCCAGCGGCGTTGCCGCAGTGGTAACACCGGTTCCCGTCGGATCACCGAAGTTAAGCGCTGTCGGGCTGGGATAGCACTTGGATGGGTGACCATCTGGTCTGCCGAACGCTGTTGGTAAGTGGGGTCCACTCAGCCCTTGTGAGGCAAACTGACGAACTACTTGATTGAGAAGTAGCGGCTCCGGTCTCGTAAACGGACATACGACTGGGAGAACGATGTGACCCTCCATATCCACATCCAGTGAAGCCTGTGGCCTGAGGATGACACGACGGCCGGTCGGTACCATTGGGCCTTCATGGCCTGTTCGGGCGGAGTTTAGTTTAGTTTTAGACAAAACTTCTTGCATTAATATTCCTTTTCTGTCACACACAAGGGATGCTGAGTAAGAAGTTGGCCAATTACTTGAGCAATGGGCAGAGGTTGGCCAGATGCGTTTAATCCATGACGCCAAGCAACCACCTTCCTTTAATAGCGGACGACACAGAAAGAGTTAGAACCATGATCTGATTTTTGCAAGCAAAGATCTCTGCACCTTAAGCCGCAAACAAGTTCTGAATCCTATTCCGAAATAACGCAGACCAATTAAACTCGATGTAAGACCTTCTGCCAAGCTTGTAGAAATACCAGTCAAAAAGAACAACTGAGTGGATTTCGGAGATAAACTTGATGAATTTATAAAACTGACTGAATCCAAGCCAGAGCACTAGGATATCTTTGTGTAAGCTATTAAGGAAGCCTCTGTTAAGAAAATCCCAAGAGGATGCAGGACAGAGTATACACCTGTTTTTACAGAAGAAAACAATATTGTATTCGAAAGGTTTTGTGACCTCTACGATAAGAATCCCCTTGCCAAATAAACAATCAGGTCTGGGAAGGAAATACTAGTAGCTTTAAATCACTAAAAGCGCCAGACGTGGATGAAAATTGCTGAGGGCATGGACATTACGCACAGTAGTAGGAAAGGACGGGAATTTGTTTAGAAAACTGTCAAATGACCCCACAATAAGAACTCCGCACGTAAATGTAACACCTAAGCAAATAGCCAACCAGCTTTTTTTAAACGCCAAAGCTGAGGGAAAAAATAAAGCAGCTAGGTCTAGCTTGAAAGTAAACAAGGCAAAGAAAGGTAACGCATCGAGTGCAGATTTTTCAGTGGAAAAGCTAAAAGATGCCATAAGTAGTTTTAAAACAGGAAAAACTGCTGGACTTGACGTCTTCAGGGTGAAATGACGACTTCAGGAAAGAAATAATTAAAAATCTGTCCGAAAATACCAAAAAGTGTTACTGAACATTTTCAATTGCTGCTCGAGGACTGCGAACATTTCCAGAATATGGAGGCAGATAAAGGTCATCGAAATTCTTAAGCCTGCGAAGGACCCAAATAATCCAAAAAATTATCGACCAATATCGCTGGGTGCCCGCTGCTGAAACTTTTTGAAAGGTTAATAATTAACAGTTTATATTAGTATACTGACATCTGTCTAACTGAAGACATGGCAGATTTCTAGGCGCTTCAGTCTGGAACCGCGCTGCTGCTACGGTCGCAGGTTCGAATCTGCCTCGGGCATGGATGTGTGTGATGTCCTTAGGTTAGTTAGGTTTAAGTAGTTCTAAGTCAAGGGGACTGATGACCTCAGATATTAAGTTCCATATTGCTTAGAGCCATTTGAACCATTTTTGAGCAGATTTCTGCCCATGGAAATACTGCATAGGTCAGGCCCTAAAGCAGACTCGTTTTATTAAAGTCGGTTTTGTGAGCTGCAACAGGAGTTCGTTTATTAACCTAACTGCAGCGTACGACACTAAACCTGAGAACTGTCATCTCTAAAGTACATCGGATGACAAACAACGAGAGAGTGGTAGACATTCTTAGAACACTGCTATTTAACAGAAGATTCTTTGTCGAATTCCAACAAAAGAGAAGCAGATGGAGAAATAAGAAGAATGGGTTGCCTCAACGTAGTGTGCTGTCGCCACTGTTGTTAAACATATATACTAATTATCAACCTATTGGTAAAAAGACCAGATATTTTATTTACGCAGGTGATAAGACAATTGTGTACCAAGAAAAAATCTATTAATCAAATTGAAAATGGCCTGAGCGAAGACCTCACAACACTAATATGCTACTACAGACCTAATCACGTAAAACTAAACCCCAGTAAAACCAGGAGGAAGGAAAGGAGGGTAACATCGTCTGGTACGCGCTTCAACAACTGTCCACGTCCAGGCTGCCTGGGCATCATTCTCGACAGAACCTTAAAATATAAGAAAAATATCGAGAAAACGAAAGCTAAAATACAAACACACAATGGCATACTGAACAAACGGGTAACTGCAAAGTGGGGCGCCAACGCGAATGCGTTCCACAATACTCGCCACCCGCACCTCGGCTGCTGAGTATGGTTGTCCACTTTGGGAAATACTTCGTCACACTAGAAAAATAGACGAGTTCGTAAAGGATACCTGCAGGAAGATTAATTGGCTGCCTGAGACCTATTAGAGTGGACCATTTATATTCATAACCGACTGCTCCCCCATCAAATGTCAGAATATCATCCCCGAGCTTGAATGAAAGAAACAAACAGATGAGTCACCAGTGTCAACCGACAACTGACTGACGACACTGGGGAACACTGAACCGACTTCGTACAGCGAGGAGCTCAAAACACCTTATACAGCCCCTGATCGTGTGAGTGGGATGAAACGCGAACAATGGAACACCTTGTGAACTGCCCATTAATGGATACACGCAGAGTGTGCATTCTGGAGGACCTACTGAATTATACCGAGACAGCTGCAGCTTACACCGAATTCTGGATGAGCGAAATATGATATAGCAGTCAGTTCCACAAGAAAGCGTACGCTTTCGTCTGTATGAAATAAAAGACACTATTATAAATACGAGGCGTGTTTTTTTAAGTAAGTGCCGTTTTGAAATTAAAAAAAGACGTGCTAAGATATCTCAATAATTTTATTTTTACATGAAAGCCTGTACCTTAATCTACGCACTGACGCCATTACAGTCTGATTCTTCCTTGTTTACGTTGTGTACTGAGTCTTTAAGATGCCTCCGAAGATCGTGAGTCCCGCCGACTGTGAAGTACGGGCTGTTATAAGATATCTTAGTGCTAAAGGCCTAAAAACTATCGACATTCATCGTGAGATCTGTGCATACGGAGAAAATACTATGAGTGATGGAATGGTAAGAAAGTGGGTGAGAGCATTTAAAGGTTGCCGCCCAATTGTGCACGATGAACTACCGAGTGGGCGTCTTTAGGTCGTTAATGAAAGTTTGGTGCAGCAAGTGGAGAATAAGGTGAGAGAAAACAGACGCTTTACGATTTACTCTTTGTGGGATGACTTTCCTAATGTTTCTCTTAGTGTTTTGTATAGCATTGTGACCGAGCACTTGAATTACCGAAAATTGTGCCCACTTTGGGTACCGAAAATGTTGACGGATGTGCACAAAACCAAACGTTTAGACAGTGCATTGACTTTCCTTGAGCGGTACCACAAAGACGGTGATGATTTCTTAAGCCATATTGTTACGGGCGATGAAACATGGGTGGCCCACGTCACACTAGAATCAAAGCAACAGGTTATGGAAGTTGAGCAAGGGCATCGTTTTGCTGCAAGACAATGCCCGTCCGTATGTGGCAAATCAGATCGGCCGGTCGGGGTGGCCGAGCGGCTCTAGGTGCTACAGTCTGGAACCGCGCTACCGCTACGGTCGCAGGTTCGAATCCTGCCTCGGGCATGGATGTGTGATGTCCTTAGGTTAGTTAGGTTTAAGTAGTTCTAAGTTCTAGGGGCCTGATGACCTCAGAAGTTAAGTCCCATAGTGCTCAGAGCCATTTGAACCATTTTTGAATCAGATCAAAGATCTCATCACATCTTTTCGATGGGAAATTCTAGATCATCCTCCGTACAGCCCCGATCTTGCGCCCAGTGACTACTATCTGTTCCTGCACTTGAAGAAACACCTGGGCGGCCAGCGCCTTCAAGACTATGACGAAGTCAAAACAGTGGTGATGCAGTGGTTAACAAGTCAGGCGGCAGACTTCTATGAGGAGGGCATTCAAAAACTGGTACAACGTTATGACAGGTGCCTCAATATTGACGGAAATTATGTAGAAAAATGGATTAAGGTACAGGCTTTCATGTAAAAATAAAATTATTGAGATATCTTAGCACGTCTGTTTTAAATTTAAAAACGATACTTACTTAAAAAACACGCCGCGGATATGTTTACATGAAACTACATGTTATTACTAATTGCACAGCTACCTAATAGTTAATCCAATCGCCACCATTATCGATTATGGCTTGACACCGTAGCCCTCTCTTGGGTAACTCATCCACGTTTCCAACCTCCGAATATCGTTTGACCCACTTCGCAATGAACGTCTTTCACTTTCTAAGAATTTTACTAGCAGCTCCATATGAAAGCTTTGGTCCCTTACGATGGTTTACAAGGAACACTACCTTGCGACGCTTCACGTATTTTACGCTCATTTTAAACTGCGATCGACAAAAGAAAACATTCAACTCTCACATTGTTCATTTACACATTGCGCAAAAGCGCATTGATTACAGATTCAAAACCGCTAATAGATGTGTCGCTGCGGACGTTTCATTTAAAATTATGGCGTATGCTTTCTTTTGCAACCGTTTCTTATACACTACTGGCCATTAAAATTGCTGTACCAAGAAGAAATGCAGATGATAAACGGGTATTCATTGGACAAATATATTATACTAGAACTGACATGTGATTACATTTTCAAGCAACTTGGGTGCATAGATCCTGAGAAATCAGTACCCAGAACAACCACCTCTGGCCATAATAACGGACGTGATACGCCTGGGCATTGAGTCAAACAGAGCTTAGATGGCGTGTACAGGTACACCTGCCCATGCAACTTCAACACGATTCCACAGTTCATCAAGAGTAGTGACTGGTGTATTGTTACGAGTCAGTTGCTCGGACACCATTGACCAGACGTTTTCAATTGGTGAGCGATCTGGAGAATGTGCTGGCCAGGGCAGCATTCCAACATTTTCTGTATCCAGATAGGCCCGTACAGGACTTGCAACATGCGGTCGTGCATTATCCTGCTGAAATGTAGAGTTTGGCAGAGATCGAATGAAGGGTAGAGCCACGGGTCGTAACACATTTGAAATGTAACGTCCACTGTTCAAAGTGCCGTCAGTGCGAACAAGAGGTGTCAGAGACGTGTAACCAATGGCACCCCATACCATCACGCCTGGTGATACGCCAGTATGGCGATGTCGAATACACGCTTCCAATGTGCGTTCACCGCGATGTCGCCAAACACGGATGCGACCATCATGATGCTGTAAACAGAACCTGGATTCATCCGAGAAAATGACGTTTTGCCATTCGTGCACCCAAATTCGTCGTTGAGTACACCATCACAGGCGCTCCTGTCTGTGATGCATCGTCTACGTTAAAGGCAGCCATGGTCTCTGAGGTGATAGTCCATGCTGCTGCAAACGTCGTCGAACTGTTCGGCAGATGGTTGTTGTCTTGCAAACGTCCCCATCTGTTGACTCAGGGATCGAGACGTGGCTGCACGATCCGTTACAGCCATGCGGATAAGATGCCTGTCATCTCGACTGCTAGTGATACGAGGCCGTTGGGATCCAGTACGGCGTTCGGTATTACCCTCCTGAACCCACAGATTCCATATTCTGCTAACAGTCATTGGATCTCAACCAACACGAGCAGCAATGTCCCGATACGATAAACCGCAATCGCGATGGGCTACAATCCGACCTTTATCAAAGTCGGAAACGTGATGGTACGCATTTCTCCTCCTTACACGAGGCATCACAACAACGTTTCACCAGGCAACGCCGGTCAACTGCTGTTTGTGTATGAGAAATCGGTTGGAAACTTTCCTCATGTGAGCACGTTGTAGGTGTCGCCACCGGCGTCAACATTGTGTGAATGCTCTGAAAAGCTAATAATATGCATATCACAGCATCTTCTCCCTGTTGGTTAAATTTCGCATCTGTAGCACGTCATCTTCGTGGTGTAGCAATTTTAATGGCCAGTAGTGTATCAGTCATTTCCACAAGAAAGCGTACGCCTTCGTCTGTATGAAATAAAAGACACTACTATAAATATATGTTTACATGAAACTACATGTTATTACTAATTGCACAGCTACCTAATAGTTAATCCAATCGCCACCATTATCGATTATGGCTTGACACCTTAGCCCTCTCTTGGGTAACTCATCAACGTTTCCAACCTCTAAATATCGTTTGACCCACTTCGGAATGAATGTCTTTGACTTTCCAAGAATTTTGCCAGCAGTTCTATATGAAAGCTTTGGTCCCTTTGGATGGTTTACAAGGAACACTACCTTGCGACGCTTCACATATTTTGCACTCATTTTAAACTGCGATCGACAAAAGAAAACATTCAACTCTCTCATTGTTTATTTATACATTGCGCAAAAGCGCATTGATTACAGATTCGAGACCGCTACCAGATGTGTCGCTGCGGACGTTTCATTTAAAATTATGGCGTATGTTTCCTTTTGGAACCGTTTTATTTTTGATTGTGTATTTCTGTGTTTGACAAGTATGTTTTTATATGAAGATACCTATTTTGCATTTCAAATTGTGTAATTGGCGTTTTTGAGTTTCTGTATATTTTATGACGTAATTCGTACACGAATAAATAAGAAAATTTGATCTAATAGGAAACATGATAAACGTACTTGAAAAGTGTTGTGTCATAAAAATTACCAGCCAGTCTGGAATTCCTCGTTATTTACAACGCAGTTTTTGTGTTAATTTTTTCTCCGGTAGTTATCTGTGGAATTTGGTAATTAATGTGTGGAAAAAATATAAAAATCGCTACAAAAATATGTTTTGGGGAAGTGGGACTTAGGCTTGACATTTAACGGACCTGAGGATCTGATCGCCATTCCGCTGCGAACAGCAGAAGCCCTGCTTGGGGAGTGGCAAGGAGGGAGAAGAACTGCTCTTGCGGTAGTCGTGAGATAATCTCGGCAGGCGCCGCGGCTCGGCCACCGGCTCCGTGGCTGCCTTCAGCGAGCGGGAAGCCTAGTCGGCGGAAAAACAGCAGTCTCCGCTCCCCGCTGCTCCTCGGTCACGCGAGCGCCCGGCGCGAGAGTCATGGAGGAGGGGGTGAGGGGAGGGGAGGAGGAACAGCAGGCCCGCCTGAGGCTGGTGACGCAACCACTGAATCCCCCCCCCCCCCCCATCCTCACGGCGTGACGCTATTTCGGGGAGCGTGGCCGCCACCGCCTTCCTTCACGGTCTCGTGACCGCCGCGCCCAGTAAACACCGCGTACTTCATTCCGTATTCCTCTTCTCGATCCCAAATACCGTTCTGCTACCTATCCAGCATTCCTGTGTTATCACCCCCTCTCTCTGTCTTCCTTCTTCGTACCTCCTTCCTTCTCCCCTTATCCGCCTTGTTCCTCGTCTTTAACTCTTGGGCGTCCAGTCGTGCCTACCTGTTGCGATGTTTGTGGTTTCGAATTTCGCGGTGACTCTCGTTTTCCCTCGTGGTTTCGACAGCTTCGCGGCGACTCAGTAAATGTCACAGGGAAACCTGGAGTGCCGGCGTTGTGGCCGAGCGGTTCTAGGCTCTTCAGTCCGGAACTGCGCTGGTGCTACGGTCGCAGGTTCGAATCCTGCCTCGGGCATGGATGTGTGCGATGTCCTTAGGTTAGTAAGGTTTAAGTAGTTCTAAGTTCTAGGGGACCGATGACCTCAGATGTTAGGTTCCATAGTACTTAGAGCCATTTGAACCATTTTTTGAGCAGTTTTCTGCCCATGGAGGTACTGCATAGGTCAGGCCCACAAGCAGACTCGTTTTACTATAGTCGGTTTTATGAGTTGCAACAGGAGATTGTTTATTAACCTAAATGCAGCGAACGACACTGTAAACCTGAGAACAGTAGTCTCTATAGTACATAGGATGACAAACAACGAGAGAGTGGTAGACCTTCTTAGAACACTACTATTTAACAGAAGATTCTTCGTCGAATTCCAACAAAAGAGAAGCATCAACGTAGTGTGCTGTCACCACTGCTTTTACACATATATACTAAGTACAGACCTATTGGCGAAAAGACCAGATCTTTTATTTACGCAGATGATAAGGCAATTGTGTACCAAGAAAATTTTTTTTTAACATCTTGGTCGCCTTTGACTGCAACACAATTTAGTCATAATATCCACTATTGCAACTTTGGCCTAATGCCCGTTATCAAATGGAGTACGGCGAAAACTGTACTTCAGCAAATGTACAAAAATAAATAAATAAATAAAAATGGAATGTGAATAGGTTATCATAAACTCCATATACTGAATTTATTGTTACTATTGCTCTCATATTTTACAGGGTAAACAAATAACATCGAACGACTACAGCCAGCCGCGGTGGCCGTGCGGTTCTAGGCGCTGCAGTCCGGAACCGCGGGACTGCTACGGTCGTAGGTTCGAATCCTGCCTCGGGCATGGATGTGTGTGATGCCCTTAGGTTAGTTAGGTTTAAGTAGTTTTAAGTTCTGGGGGACTGATGACCTAAGATGTTAAGTCCCATAGTGCTCAGTGCCATTTTTTTGAACGACTACAAATTGTTCAAATGGCTCTGAGCACTATGCTGAGGTCATCAGTCCCCTAGTACTTAGAACTACTTAAACCTAACTAACCTAAGGACAACACACACATCCATGTCCGAGGCAGGATTCGAACCTGCGACCGTAGCGGTCGCGCGGTTCCAGACTGAAGCGCCTAGAAACGCTCGGGAACTCCCGTCGGGTAACGACTGCACATCTCCATTCTATTAACGTTGCCGTTAATTCAATCAAAGCTCCGCAGATGTTCACAGTAATAATGTTGCCATTGATACATTGTACATGTCTAGTTCTTTCATGCGATTTGCTAAAAGATGACAACAGTACTAAGTTCAGTTGTACTATTCCTCGTATGAGCATATAACAGTAAATTTATTAACTGTATTTGTATGAAAATCATATCATATGAACCTTGTAGCATTTAGGTTTTTTTGCATGCAAATTAAATTGCAGGTGGGCAATTATACCTCATAAATTAATGACAGAAGACCTTTTGTAATTTCTGTAAGTAAATATGTCGATGTCAAACTAAGATATTCCTATTATACTCGTACAGTAATCGCTGGTGTGTTACGACTTTCTTTTGTAAATAGAAGAGACACGATTCGCCTCCTGTCCTTTGTCACCGCTTCCTCCTCGTCAGCCAAAAAGCTTGCAGCAGCTTAGCATGTATTTCCGTACTTATTTTAAAGAGTTGAGTGATAATGATTATAATTTGTACTGTTGTCTATGTTTCGTTTTAAGAGCTTTGTTGCTAACCCTTGTCGCTATTGATACCAAGATCTCTGTTCTTCACTATAACAAAAGTTGGTAGGAGATCAGTTGGGTGACGTGTCTATTTGCGAGCCATTACACCTCGAAATAGTAGAATCTTTGCAAGCTGAATTTACTATACGAAGTCCGATCTACGCTCTTCTACGGAATGCAAAATTATTCGTTGCGTCGCGTTTAATTCAAACACGGTTCTCAGGTACCAGACTTATCTGCTCACCAGAAACGATTCGGTAGCTGATTACCAGCACAACAGGTAACGTAATTAATTACAATAGACCATCCGCGGCAGAAATTATAATGTATCGTCATTATTTGCTTCAGTTCTAATTTTCATACATGATTCCTGCAATGATCAGTGTGACCCATCCCGACTTCCGAATAATTAAGATTCGGAAGAATGCTACCTCAGCAATTTATCCGAATTAACTTTCTCTTTTCTTTTATCGAGATGAGTTACATTTTCCAGAGACTCAGTTCATTCGTAGAGTAGAGCCAATGAAAAGTCTATCGTTAAGGAAAGTGTAGTGTTAACTAATGGTAATTTATTGAGAATATGCCAACAGCACCATAATCTGGTCGTAAATACTCTTAAAAGACTGAAAACTGAGGGACAAGTGAACTTTCTGTGCATTGTAGGAACAATGATCTCGATCAATGGCAATTGTGTGTATTAGTAGGTACTTAATGACAGAATTAATGAATAAAGTTCAATTTTTATTACTTACTTGACGACGAGTTATGA
The DNA here is from genome assembly GCF_023864345.2 of Schistocerca serialis cubense. Classification (NCBI taxonomy): domain Eukaryota; kingdom Metazoa; phylum Arthropoda; class Insecta; order Orthoptera; family Acrididae; genus Schistocerca; species Schistocerca serialis. The sequence continues at coordinate 714,498,496 of NC_064643.1, forward strand.
GCTACGGTAAATGAGACTTTTTAGGTTGCCCTTACGAGAAAAAATTACCAGCAGCGTTCAATAAGTATTCTTGTTGCTGTTGTTGTTGTCGTTGTTGTTGTTGTTGTTGTCTTCAGTCCAGAAACTAGTTTGATGCAGCTCTCCATGCTACTCTATCCTGTGCAAGCTTCTTCATCTCCCAGTACCTACTGCAACCTACATCCTTCTGAATCTGCTTAGTGTATTCATCTCTTGGTCTCCCTCTACGATTTTTACCCTCCACGCTGCCTTTCAATACTAAATTGGTGATCCCTCGGTGCCTCAGAACATGTCCTTCTCCTACTCAAGGTGTACCACAAATTTCTCATCTCCCTAATTCTGTCGAATACCTCCTCATTAGTTATGTGATCTACCCATCTAATCTTCAGCATTCTTCTGTAGCACCACATTTCGAAAGCTTCTATTCCCTTCTTGTCCAAACTATTTATCGTCCACGTTTCACTTCCATACATGGCTACACTCCATACAAATACTTTCAGAAACATCTTCCTGACACTTAAATCTATACTTGATGTTAACAAATTTCTCTTCTTCAGAAACGCTTTCCTTGCCATTGCCAGTCTACATTTTATATCCTCTCTGCTTCGACCATCATCTGTTGTTTTGCTCCCTAAATAGCAAAACTCATTTACTACTTCAAGCATCTCATTTCCTAATATAATACCCTCAGCATCACCCGATATAATTCGACTACATTCCATTATCCTCGTTTTGCTTTTGTTGATGTTCATCTTATATCCTCCTTTCAAGACACTGTCCATTCCGTTCAGCTGCTCTTCTAGGTCTTTTGCTGTCTCTGACAGAATTACAATGTCATCGGCGAACCTCAGAGCTTTCATTTGTTCTTCATGGATTTTAATTCCTACTCCGAATTTTCTTTTGTTTCCTTTACTGCTCGCTCAATATAAAGATTGAACAACATCGGGGATAGGCTACAACCCTGTCTTACTTACTTCCCAACCACTGTTTCCCTTTCATGCCCCTCGACTCTTATAGCTGCCATCTGGTTTCTGTACAAATTGTAAATAGCTTTTCGCTCCCTGTATTTTACCCCTGCCACCTTCAGAATTTGAAAGAGAGTATTCCAGTCAATATTGTCAAAAGCTTTCTCTACATCTACAAATGCTAGAAACGTAGGTTTGCCTTTCATTAATCTATTTTTTAAGATAAGTCGTAGGGTCAGTAGTGCCTCACGTGTTCCAACATTTCTACGGAATCCAAAGTGATCTTCCCCGAGGTCGGCTTCTACCAGTTTCTCCATTCCTCTGTAAAGAATTTGCGTTAGTATTTTGCAGCCGTGAGTTATTAAACTGATAGTTCGATAATTTTCACATCTGTCAACATCTGCCTTCTTTGGGATTGGAATTATTATATTCTTCTTGAAGTCTGAGGGTATTTCGCCTGTCTCATACATCTTGCTCACCAGATGGTAGAGTTTTGTCAGGGCTGGCTCTCCCAAGGCTATCAGTAGTTCTAATGCAATGTTGTCTACTCCCGGGTCCTTGTTTCGGCTTAGGTCTTTCAGTGCTCTCCCATTTCAGCTTCATCTACATCCTCTTCCATTTCCATAATATTGTCTTCAAGTACATCGCCCTTGTATAGACCCTCTATATACTCCTTCCACCTTTCTGCTTTCCCTTCTTTGCTTAGAACTGGGTTTCCATCTGAGCTCTTGATATTCATACAAGTGGTTCTCTTTTCTTGAAAGGTCTTTTTAAAATTCCTGCCGGTCGGAGTGGCCGAGCGGTTAAAGGCGCTACAGTCTGGAACCGCACGACCGGTGCGGTCGCAGGTTCGAATCCTGCCTCGGGCATGGTTGTGTGTGATGTCCTTGGGTTAGTTAGGTTTAAGTAGTTCTAAGTTCTAGGGGACTTATGACCACAGCAGTTGAGTCCCATAGTGCTCAGAGCCATTTGATTTAATATTCCTGTAGGCAGTATCTGTCTTACCCCTAGTGATAGATAGATGCCTTAACGTCCTTACATTTGTCCTCTAGCCATCCCTGCTTAGCTATTTTGCACTCCCTGCTGATCTCATTTTGGGACGTTTGTATTCCTTTTTGCCTGCTTCATTTACTGCATTTTTATATATTCTCCTTTCATCAATTAAATTCAATATATCTTCTGTTACCCAAGGATTTCTTCTAGCCCTTGTCTTTTTACCTACTTGATCCTCAGCTGCCTTCAGTATTTCATCCCTCAAAGCTACCCCTTCTTCTTCTGCTGTATTTCTTTCCTCCATTCCTGTCAATCTTTCCCTAATGTTCTCCCTGAAACTCTCTACAACCTTTGATTCTGTCAGTTTATCCAGATCCTATCTCCTTAAATTCCCATCTTTTTGTAGTTTTTTCACTTTTAATCTACAGTTCATAACCAATAGATTGTGGTCAGAGTCTGCCCCTGGAAATGTCTTACAATTTAAAAACTGGTTCCTAAATCTCTGTCTTACCATTACATAATCTATCTGAAACCTTCGAGTATCTCCAGGCCTCTTCCATGTATACAACCTTCTTTTATGATTCTTGAACCAAGTGTTAGCTAAGATTAAGTTATGCTCTGTGCCAATAAGAATTACAACAACTTTTTTCTCGCTGATTTTCAGTTGAAAATAAGTTGTGGGACATCGTGGAACATTGTCCCTTCAGCCCCTATAGTTTCATGAAGTTCCGATAGGTGGCTGCCCTATACGTAGCCTTCAAAATGGCGTCTGTAACGGAGGTTTCAAGCATATAGCTGCCAATGAGTTATTTTTGGCGGAAAACCAGAGCATGGCTGATATTCTTAGGCACTTGCAGAATGTCTATGGAGACCTGGCAGTGAACAACAGCAAGGTGAATCGTTGGACGAGATGTCTGTCAACATCACAGCAAGGTCGCGCACACCTGTCCGACCTCCCGGCTGCCGGCCGGCCGCACACAGCTGCGACTCCTACAGTGTTGAAGACTCTCGTTCGAGGCGATCGATGGATCGCAATCAAACACCTCGTTGTTCAACTAGACGTCCCTGTTGGTAGTACTGACACACTCGTCCAGTTGGGGTATTCGAATGCGTGTGCCCACCGGGTTCTTTGCCGCCTAACAGAAGCCCGTAAAGAGCAACGAAGGACCCTCTGCTAGGCCCAGTGAAGGATGCACTCCGCACGAAGCAGTACATGGACGATCGGGAGGTCATTGATGCAACAAGACGTTGGCTCGCACGTCGTCCATTAGAGTGGTGCCATGCGGGTATAGAGGCCCTCCCAGTAAGGTGTCGTAATGCTGTCGCATTGAACGGAGATTGTGATTAAGGTGTTTTAGTCTGAAGAGTGAGGAATAATATGATGTATTGGAATCCTCTATAAAACCAACCTGCTTTCACTCAGAAAACATGTCGCATTACTTACTGAACGCCCCTCGGAAACTAATAAAATTAGGGGAAAACAATTGCATGGGGGCTTAATTATTTAAAATGCAAATAATTTTTATTTTCGTCGCTGTATGTCCGGTTACGAAGTCTCGTAAACGGTTGGCCCTGACTAGTTTTTGTACGCAATCTGACTGCATAGAACAACAACAAAGAATGAAAGAAAATTTCTGTTAACACAATTAATTAATTAAGTCCCCAGCAACTATAAAACGTACGAAACCAACAAAACACAAGTATAGCTGTTCTGTGTGTGGAAGCGTGATTCAACGTACGCATCTGGCACGGTTCTTCTTCAATAAGACAAGAAATTTTAAATACCATTTATACTGAAGTAATTAAAAAAATATAAATACTATAATTGCGCAAGAAAACCAGAATTACACTCTAATACAAGCACACAAGCCAGATATTTTGTTGACTGAACCTGTAATGACGCATTATATACGACATTGAAATAATCAAAAATAAAGCGAGTTTTGTTACCTTCATATATATTGATGAAAAGCACTCTAATCATTACAATATCTCCATTAGAACAACACCTGCTGTCTAGCCCATCAAACAACTGCATAAAACATTGAACAAGCACTCACTACTACAACATCTCGACAAGCACTCCCTACTACGACCTCTCGACAAGAACTTTTCACTACGACATCTCAGCAATCACTGCCTACTACGAGTTCTCGACAAGCACTGCCAGTGGAGGCGGCTGAATAATACTCTTTGGCGCAATCTCTGGCGCTGTGGCTCAGTGTAGCCACCTTTCACAAACTAGATCGCATTGGTTGTTTCATTTAAAGTGAACGCTCTGGAAGAAATAGATATACTTGTGCATTTCAAAAATAATTCAAGTGGCAAATAGTTCAAATGGCTCTGAGCACTATGGGACTTAACTTCGGAGGTCATCAGTCCCCTAGAACTTAGAACTAATTAAACGGAACTAACCTAAGGACACCACACACATCCATGCCCGAGGCAGGAGTCGCAGGTTCGAATGCTGCATCGGGTATGGATGTGTGTGATGTCCTTAGGTTAGTTAGGTTTCAGTAGTTCTAAGTTCTAGGGGACTGATGACCACAGCAGTGCTCAGAGTCATTTTTTGAACCTGTTGAATGAACAGCTGGATTCCCGAGAAAAAGCTTTTTCCGAATTATTTGGTCATTTAAACAGACTGGTGCTTTTCTGTTTTACCTTAATTCCAGTGGTATTTTCATTTTGTGGACTAAATTTTCGTAACAGAGAGATACATACAGTTATGTTGTCGTGAACGTATTAACAAAACGTTGACATGAGCGACTACTCTAGAATTTTTCCAGTTTTATTAACTGGCCATACGTTCTTTTATCGCCGGATTTTATACGCTGACGTAAATTCTCGACAAATAACTGTTTATGGACTTCCAAGTACATGTTTTTTTGTAAAAAAATAGTTCAATATTAAACAATATGAGCATATCCCAGTTTTATTATATGGTCAGACACTATTTTATAATCAGATTTTATTCGTTGACGTAATTTCACCACAAATAAAGGTTTATTGACTTCCAAGTACTATTGTTCTTTTCCAAAACAGGTCTGTATTACGAGTATGACTAGCTTTTTGCTGGCAACTTATAGTAAAAATTGTACTGGCGCCACTTTAGAAGACACAATCCTGATTACCTTTTACAGCTGCGATCGGCCTCAGTCGTAATGGTAACACATGGCGTCCATGATATACATCTTTGATATTTAGTGGCCGTCTTCCGTATATAGCAAGATCAGGCCAGAAGAGTGCGCCAACGTTCTAATAAATTTCTTATTATTCAGATCACAGTGTTATTACTGTATAATTAGATGGTAGTTATTTTACACGAATCGATTTGTTTATTCTATAAACATATTCTGTTGATTAAATAGCCGATGTGATGGATATATTATACTAGTTAAATAAATTATTTCTGTCAGATGCTACTAAAGAGATATAAGAGAAATAATTTCTAAATAATCTTATTACAGTCACTCACTCTTTTTAACAACCCGTTCTGTCCTATACGCACTACTTTTTATATGATTATTCACTTTTATACAAGCTGTATGTTCAGGTGATACGTAATTTATGTAACTCTTTCGTCATTGCTGATGTTGACGTCATACAGCACAAACACGGCCTCACCAGATCTAGACAACGCAGTGCTGCCCAGCCAACAGCAGCAGTTCCAGCAACTGAGGTCTATTGACTGGTCTCGACATCATCTGCTTCAGCTGATGGGTAACGACTCTTTAATAAGTGTAAATTACTTTATTTTAAGTCAATGACCGCTTTATGTAGTTAGCACGATTTCTATCTTTTACAGTGCTATTCTGAAGACGGCCTAAGACTAGGCCGAAACTGGCCATTGTAAATAAAATAACCAGTGCAACCTAGACTGTTATCCGTCTCATCCTCTGTTATGCCAGTCCCGCCTGGATATCCGCCCTCCCCTCCCCCCCCCCCCTAAATTCTATGAGATCCTCCAGATCCTTGAGCGCCATGCACTCCGCCTCGCTTTCCATATACGCCTCCCGTCCCCCACGCGGCTCCTCTACTACCTGATTCCTTTCCCCCATCTGCTCCTATACCTCGAACATATCCGCAAACTCTACACCTCCTTCCGCCTTGATCCCCCTCACCCCATGGTTGCTCCTCTCCTCTCCCACCCCCCCCCCCCCTTTGCCACGTCTTCACCGTTGTGTCCCCCCTACCCTCCATCTCTACACCCTCCATCTCCTTTCCCAAGGTGGCTTCCATCAACTCCCCCTCCCGGATGATGCCCTCTCTCCCTCCATTTATCCCTCCTATCAACTCTGATCCTCATCCCCCCTCCTTTCTTCCACCCTTTCCTGGGCTCCCTCTCCCGCCCTTCCATCCTCTTTTTTTTCCCCACCTACCCTCTCTCTGCCCCCCTTCTCTCCCCTCCCTGAGTCCTTTTGCATTCCCCTCCTCTGCCTTTCTCCACTCCCTGTCACGTCTGCACAGTACCCGCCCCCCCCCCTCTTATGGGTCCTCATCCTCCATCGACTCCTCCCCACCCACTTCGTTTTTTCCTCTCCTTCCCCCCCTTTCCTTTCCCATTGTCTGTCCAGGTCCCCCCCCCCCATCTGCCCTCGGCTGTGGTATCTCATATTTGTGAAAATTTTTTAGTGCAGTGTTCAAGTGAATGTTCAGTGTTGTTCGTCTTTCCAAAGTGTTGTGAACAGAAACCATGCTGTCGCTGGGTGTAAATTTTATATCTCTTGCGAACAGAAACCAGACTGCCGCCGTGTTTTTTTATTTGTACGTCTATTCTTTTACCTGTCTGCTTCTTATGTATTTTATTAGCATCATCAACCCTTTGTTTTATGTTTTAAGTTCCACAATTTTCCGCCATTTTACCGTTTAAGTCACCTGGGGGGGGGGGGGGGGGGGGGGGGGGGAAGGGGGGAATCAAAACTCAATAAAGGAACAGTCTAGTTTTTCACTAATTTCATAGTTTTCAATAGTGTTGGAGCGGCTTTATTTACCTAACTTTCTTTTACAAGAAGGAAAAAGAAGAACAAGAAGAAGACGAGGAAAATAATATAAAGTTCTGACAACAAATGTTTTTCTATTCTTCAGTGTATTTTCTGTCCACATGTTATTTTAGTGCATCATTCACATTTCTGCCAAAAAGTTGTGTTTTCGATTCCTATTACACTGATGTACCACGCCATTACGACTAACCACTTAATGGCGTGTTGGTTCACATAGGGATCGCAATACAGCAGCGATTCGGCAAGTCCTCTGTAGCTTTCCGGGGGTCTGGGGCACCACATAGCTGAAGCAGTTCCCGTAAAATATGGGTCAGTGGTCTGTGGGCGCTGAGCTGGCCCCCGATAGCGTCTCAGATGTCTTCCGTCAGGTTCAGATCTGCCGAATTTGATGGCCAAGACGTCAACGTGGGTTCACTATCGTGCTGTAGGACGATTCTGGCCTCGTGACACGGACAGTTATACTGCTGGAGGATTCCGTCGCCGTTAGGGAAGACATCACGCATAAAGCGATGCAGATGGTTGATAACAGTGTTCACATAGGTCACAGCTGCCATGGTGCCTTCCATTACTACCACATGCCCCACACAACTGAATGTGAATTTCTCCCACAGTACAATACCATTCTGGCCTGAATCAGTGGTGGAGTGTGTATTTCGAACATCAGTTCATCAGAATGACAGTGCATATGGACAAGACGATCGAGCTTCTGGAACACGAAACGTGACTCATCCGACCAGGTGACACATCCCCGCTGATCAGCGATGAGATCTCGATGGTCTCCTGCCCTCTGCCATCGAAATCGACGATGTAGGTTAGTTAGCATGGGAACACGTAGGGGTCGTCTGTTGTGGTGCACCATGTCGGACAGTATACACTGAAGGATGTGCTCCAAAACACTTGTGCCTGCACCAGCACTGGACACTGTCGTTAGGTCTGCCACAGATCGCCTCCTATCCCACTTTACAGGCTAGACCAACCTCCAAACTGGATGTCCTTTGATGACACGTGGACGTCCAAACACCTTGTCACCTACTCGACTATAATGACTTTTCTGGAGACTAGAAATCTACTCCGTAGGAATCAGCATGGGTTTAAAAAAAGACGACCGTGTGAAACCCAGCTCGCGCTATTCGTCCACGAGACTCAGAGGGCCTTTGACAAGGGTTCCCAGGTAGATCCTGTGTTTCTTGACTTCCACAAGGCGTTTGAAACAATTCCCCACAGTCGTTTAATGAACAAAGTAAGAGCATATGGACTATCAGACCAGTTGTGTGATTGGATTGAAGGGTTCCTAGATAACAGAACGCAGCATGTCATTCTCAATGGAGAGAAGTCTTCCGAAGTAAGAGTGATTTCAGGTGTGCCGCAGGGGAGTGTCGTAGGACAGTTCCTATCCACAATATATATAAATGACCTTGCGGATAACATCGGAAGTTCACTGAGGCTTTTTGCGGATGATGCTGTAGTATATTGAGAGGTTGTAACAATGGAAAATTGTGCTGAAATGCAGGAGGATCTGCAACGAATTGACGCGTGGTGCAGGGAACGGCAATAAATCTCAATGTAGACAAGTGTAATGAGCTGCGAATACACAGAAAGAAAGATCCTTTATCATTATCTACAATATAGCAGGTCAGCAACTGGAAGCAGTTAATTCCGTAAATTATCTGGGAGTAGGCATTAGGAGTGATTGAAAATGGAATGACCATATAAAATTAATCGTCGGTAAAGCAGATGCCAGAATCCTAAGGAAATGCAATCCGAAAACAAAGGAAGTAGGTTACAGTACACTTGTTCGCCCACTGCTTGAATACAGCTCACCAGTGTGGGATGCGTACCAGATAGGGTTGATAGAAGAGATAGAGAAGATCCAAGGGACAGCAGCGCGCTTCGTTATAGGATCATCTAGTAATCACTAAAGCATTACGGAGATGATAGATGAACTCCAGTGGAAGACTCTGCAAGAGAGACGCTCAGTAGCTCGGTACGGGCTTTTATTGAAGTTTCGAGAACATACCTTCACCGAGGAGTCAAGCAGTATATTGATCCCTCCTACGTATACCTCGCGAAGAGACCATGAGGAGAAAATCAGAGAGATTAGAGCCCACACAGAGGCATACCGGCATTCTACGAACAATACGAGACTGGAATAGAAGGGAGAACCGATAGAGGTACTCAAAGTACCCTCTGCCACACACCGTCAGGAGGCTTGCGGAGTATGGATGTAGATGTAGATGTAGAAGTCTTACAGTCTTTCACCACTCCCCACAGTTGCTCCCGGCTGTAGCACACGAACAGCCGACCAGCTCTGCCGTTCTCCATATTTTCCTTCCCAGGTGCCGAGCCTGTCTACCTACTCTTTCTGGAAGTCACTTCCATTCTTTCGTTCGCCGCGGCACCAGCAGGGGGAGGGGGGGATGGGGGGGGGATAGAGGGGGGGGGTGGCAGTGAGCCGTAGCCTACGGGATATTGAGCCTGCGACGAGTGACTGCCAGCACGTGTGACATCACGAAGTCTGTGCTGTGCCAGGGTGAGTTCCACGTGAAACCTCGCTGTAATTTTGGCAATACCTTAGGCTACGGTCGTAATTTTGAACGTTCTTTGTCGCAAGACTGGTTGTAGCCTCCGAAATCCATTGCAGGAACCAGTATACAGTAGAGCAAATTCCTAATACAGTGAAAAAAGTTTGCCATCGCCGGTACTTTCATATAAACATACTTGAAAACGTTCACTTCTCAATTTTGTCTTTGTTATGAATAACAACAGCAACAACGACAGACAACAACAACCACTGTTCATTTAACTGAATAAGTTTTCAATGGACTACAAATATTTGTTACTGGGTAATTTTCAGACAGATCCTCTAGCCTCTAAAGGGTGTGTTTGTTTACTACCGGCAAACGTGTGGTGCATGTTACCTATGTGTCAGTTTCCCAGATCATAGGCTCCGAAAAGAGATTAAAAATACCTCTCACTATACCTGCCTTTTAACTCCTCGTTTAAACCTTGCACCCTTATTGCTACTTCTGGAGCATGTTAAGTTTTAAAGCCTTTTACCTATGAGTATGAACTGTTGAGGTTTTTCCTTTTTATCCACAGTCATTAGCTAACTCCACTCACTGTAAAACTTGCCTGATTCTTGCCTGTTGGCTGCGATGGGCGCCTGCTGTATTTGCCAGCTTATCTTGTATTTTGGGGGATAGTATATTTATATAAGGGTCATTGTCAATGCTTTTGCTGGTGTGTACCAGCTGGGAGTTATATTTTAAATTGTGTGCCTTTTCAGCTTTGCTTGTATTTTGGGCGATTGTGTATTTTATTGCTTAAGGGATATTATTAAGGCTTATAGCTCGTTAAAGGCTTTCCAACAGCCCTAATCAGCGGCATGATTTGTTATCCTTCAGTGTTTTGGGTGGGCGTTGCCTATTCGCTTAAGGTGTTATTCACGCTTAGGAATTATTAGTACATTTAGTGGCAGTCATTTTACTGGTAAAACTTAGTTTTTTGAATCCGCTTCCAGCCACATCGAGTTGGAGTGATTTCTTGCTTGTGTTTGGGAACTGTATATTTCTGGTTTCAAGCCCTGTTCTTAATGGTGTAAATTGTTAAAGTTTGTTATTAATGAATTGATTCTGTTCGAATTCAAAATTATTGTGAGTGCTGTTATTCTATTTGTAATTATAATAGCTCTTGTTAAGCAATAAAGTATATTCCCTGAAACGACAAATGACATACATAGATTCACCTTCCATCTGTTTTTCCTTTAAAGTTACCCCAACCCTTGTTGTGAAGCATCAGTGCCTAACTGAGGATTTAGAGCACGCTCATGAATATGGAAATAAAACAGAAACGTCTCAGAATGTTCTGTATTACTCTGTACTGAAAGTTACGTATCGATTTGTTTATTAAAAGTCATAAATGTGTGCGATAGATGTAAGGTGAGTTCACTGCAAATGGGATGAGTTGTGTCATTAATTTGTATTTTATAAATCTGCCCAGAGTTGTCTTAAGGCAAATGTATTGTTTAATACGCTGTTTGTCACAGTTCCAGAAGGACTGTGGCTTTGAAAAATAAAATTAATGGCTTTTGTTCACAAAATCACTATATTTTTTCAGAACAGCCTTGCCCTGAATCAACACGCAGCTGAAATCGCTTTAAAAGTGTTTTGAAACGGTCACTGGAGTCCTCTTTCGGAACCGCATTTAGTACTGCAGTACAATTTTCTTGGCTATTCTTAACTGCATCGTAACGGTGTCATTTCATTGTGCAGCTTCAATTTGGGGAACAAGAATATTCTGTGATGCATTTGTTGGTCAAAAGCTCGTGCACAGTCTTCATTTTGTGGGCCGGGGTGTCGTTATGGAGGAGCGATCACGAACTTAGCTCTCGGTATTCACGTCGAATTCGACAAACTCTCTACCACAAACACAAAACTTGGCACAAAACTTGATACTGCCTTCCTGCTCCACCACCGTTTCCCGACGAGTGTCAGCCACTTGCTGATACATACGCGGCCAGGACGCTTCCTGCTTTTGACCTACGCGGCTATAGTTGAAACTTAACGCCGCAACTCGCCATGAGATAGCATTCCCGTTTGGAGTTTCACTCAATCACTCCTAACGGAATTTGGACACACTGTATATTCAAAGCGTCGTTGAAGGACAGTAATTGTTTCTAACAAAACTGATGGCGTTGAAACTATGTTCCTAAGCAAACAACAGAGAAATCTTTAAACAACTTTTGGAAATGACAGTTGCCTACTCTCACTTTTCTGATAAATCTACTTCAAGTAAAGACGTGAAGGAAATCACTTCAAACACATGGCTTGTTTTTGGAAATATATTCACAAACAATGATTCTAAAATAAGGAACAACCTGAAATGTTGCTTTTTGAATAATTGGTAAAATGTGCCGCAAAAGTTTAATTATTGCTAAAAGACATTAAAAATAAACTTCCTCTGTATAAATAAATCTATAATGCAAGCGGAAAACGTCATAATTTAATATAAAAATGTATTTTTTATACTGTTCATATAAAGAATGTTCCAGGGACATTTTTATATATATAAACTTTAGAAAAGACGCTCTGTGAAGGAAGTTGAAGGCAGTCGCCGAAATTTGTTTCGACTGTATAAAAGCAGGGGTTGCGCCCCTTATCTCTCTCGTTTGTTATTGACTGCTGTCTCATAAAATGTAAGTGTCGCTCTCGATCTGTAACTTTATAATTACGTTAATTTAATTAGGCGCGCTTGAATCAAGAAAACTACTTTCCTCTTGCATTAATGCGACATCTCAATTTATTATGTTGCATTTTAGAACATTTTTCAGGCTGGAGCGAAGGAGAATTGCCGACTAATAGTTTGGTGGCCACAGTCGAACGCTACTAGTATTCAGTCGGCAGTTACTTTATCAAACTTGCAATGCAGTCTGCAGGAAACGCACAATGTGCGACGGTTTATACGTTCAAAGCAAGATTTCGTACTGGAATTTGCACGGTGAGTCAATAGCGTCTTCTCGCCCGTGGCTATGCGTAGCGTGCAAACTGTGACGTCACTGGAGGCAGCTGCAGACCCCCTTCGGCGAAGGCTCCGGGCGCGCCCTAACCCCGACCGTCGTTCTACGCCGGTACGCAATCTAATGGCTGCCGAGTGCAGCTGGGGCCGTCCTGGAGGGACTGGAACGAGGAAAAAACCCCACTTCTATGCGGGATTGAACTAGGGATCGCAAGCGCTGTTTGCAGTGTTGCTGAGAAAAGTGGCACGAGTATTTTGACTGAGACGTGTGGAAACAAGGTTGAGCTGTTACACCACTTGCTGTGCCACCACTTTAGCGGCATGCCGAAAGTCAGCTTTAAGGCTGTACTCGATTCAAAACCTGTCAGCAACCAGTAGCCCGCCCAAACTGGCCAGGACTCGCGTCGGCCCGGGAACATCACTTGTGCTGACGCTCCTCTGATGATCCCCTCATGTACGTGTCGTAGGTGGCGCATCTTATGAAGAGTCCCCTTCTGTCTATCAGACATTTTGTTTCTTCTGGTCAGTTAGTTACGTGTGCCATTGATCAATCTTACAGTAACCATGCTGCGGGGAGTGGCTGCGCGGTTTAGGGCGCCATGTCACGGAGCGCGCGGCCCCTTCCGCCGGAGGTTCGAGTCCTCCCTCGGGCATGGGTGCATGTGTTGCTCTTAGCATAAGTTAGTTTAAGTAGCGTCTAAGTCTATGGTCCGATGACCGCAGCAGTTTGGTACCTTAGGAATTCAGACTCATTTGGACATTTGAACGGTAACCATTAGGACATGGAACGTGTCAAGTGGATAAGAAATACACACATGAATCAAGGTTCTTTCTTCCTAAGCTTAAAATTTTAATTACGCACCTCGTTCCCTTAAAGGGAACGAAATGCATATACAGTACCTATACATTTATTTATTCCTATTCAAGAATTCATCTATGGTATAGAAGTAGTTGTCAAGGATATAAGATTTCAGTTTATTTTTGAAACTATTACTCTTGTATGTTTATTTAATCTGCTACTTTATCGAAAAGTGTTACAGCACAACATGTTACCCCTTTCTGTGCCAAAGATAGGTTAAGCACAGGATAGAGTAAGTCTTCCTTTCTTCTGGAATTATAATCATGAATGTCACTGTTATTTTTAAACTGGTCCATGCTGTTGAGAACAAATTTCGTTACTGAGTAAATGTACTGTGAGGCTGTTGTAAGACTGCCGGCCGAAGTGGCCGTGCGGTTAAAGGCGCTGCAGTCTGGAACCGCAAGACCGCTACGGTCGCAGGTTCGAATCCTGCCTCGGGCATGGATGTTTGTGATGTCCTTAGGTTAGTTAGGTTTAACTAGTTCTAAGTTCTAGGGGACTAATGGCCTTAGAAGTTGAGTCCCATAGTGCTCAGAGCCATTTGAACCATTTTTTTGTTGTAAGACTTCCTAACCTTTTAAACAGATGCCTACAAGATGTGAGATTATAAGGCCCACACATTCTAACCATTTTCTTTTGAGAGGTGCATACTTTTTGTCCAAGTATTGAGTTACCTCAAAATTATTCCGTACGACATCAGAGAGTGAAAGTATGCAAAGTATGTGAGTTTGCCTGCCCGGCAAGCTGCGCAGTCTGACGCGCTGCTTCCCGAGTGGGAAGTCATGCCAGTCCCTGGCACGAATCCGCCCGGCAGATTAGTGTCGAGGCCTGATTTGCCAGCCAGCCTGTGGATGGTTTTTAAGGCGGTTCCCTACCTACCTGGGCGAATGAGGGCTGGTTCCCCTTATTCCGCCTCAGTTACACTGTGTCAGCAATTGCTGCACAAACACTGTCTCCACGTACGCGTACACCATAATTACTCTACCACGCAAACATTTGGGGTTACACTCGTCTGGTATGAGACGTTCTCAGAGGGTAGGGTGGGGGTCAACTGGGGGCTCAACTGCACCATAACCCTGGGTTCGGCATGGGGTGATGGTGTGGTGGGTGGACTGCTGTGGGCTGTTGTAGGGTTGTGAACCACTGAGGGCTATGGCGGAATGAAGCCTCTCCATCGTTTCTAGGTCCCCAGTATAATACATACATACATTCATACATACATGTCAGCTTGCTAATTTCCATATACTCAAAATTGGCAATTATTCTGATTGCAAAAGTTGGTGAACCTAGTCGCCTTAGGACATCCAAATTATGAATTTTCCAATTAAGATTCTCATCTACATGTACACCCAAAAACTTAATATGCCCTATCCTGCCTATTGAGTTCTGTTGATGTGCAATATTTATTGAAGGAACTGCACTCCTTGCAGCAGAAAATTGGATGTAATTAATTTTTTTTTTCAATGTTCAGAGCAAGACCATTCGCAGAAAACCGATTAATAACTTTTCCAAAGTCGATAATTGTATCATTTTCTATTGGAGCTTCTTTTACAGGATTAATAATGATGCTTGTATCATCAGCAAACAGCGTCAGTTTAGCTTCTTGTTTCAGATGAGATGGGAGATCATTCACATATATCAAGAACAGAAGGGGACTCATGATCGAATCCTGTGGAACACCCAATGTAATTTTACCCCAGTTGATTGATGTGGCAAACTCTCTTCAATCACTTAAACCATATAAAGAAACTTTTTGCCTGCTGTTATTTACATATGACTTAAAGCACTCATGCCGCCTGTCTTTACGACAGGAGCGATCACGCGACGAGACGTAGCTGCATCACTGGTAATTGGCGGTTCCGAAATACAGGGCTATTACAAATGATTGAAGCGATTTCATAAATTCACTGTAGCTCCATTCATTGACATATGGTCACGACACACTACAGATACGTAGAAAAAATCATAAAGTTTTGTTCGGCT
Source organism: Schistocerca serialis cubense (assembly GCF_023864345.2). Lineage (NCBI taxonomy): Eukaryota > Metazoa > Arthropoda > Insecta > Orthoptera > Acrididae > Schistocerca > Schistocerca serialis. The sequence goes on from NC_064643.1 coordinate 714,513,828, forward strand.
GAAGCCGCACTTCAGGTTTCTGCCGCCAGAGCGCTCGAGAGCGCAGTGAGACAAAATGGCGATAGGAGCCGAGAAAGCGTATGTCGTGCTTGAAATGCACTCACATCAGTCAGTCATAACAGTGCAACGACACTTCAGGACGAAGTTCAACAAAGATCCACCAACTGCTAACTCCATTCGGCGATGGTATGCGCAGTTTAAAGCTTCTGGATGCCTCTGTAAGGGAAAATCAAAGGGTCGGCCTGCAGTGAGCGAAGAAACGGTTGAACGCGTGCGGGCAAGTTTCACACGTAGCCCGCGGAAGTCGTCGAATAAAGCAAGCAGGGAGCTAAACGTAGCACAGCCGACGGTTTGGAAAATCTTACGGAAAAGGCTAAAGCAGAAGCCTTACCGTTTACAGTTGCTACAAGCCCTGACACCCGATGACGCTTTGAATTTTCGGCGCGGTTGCAACAGCTCATGGAAGAGGATGCGTTCAATGCGAAACTTGTTTTCAGTGATGAAGCAACATTTTTTCTTAATGGTGAAGTGAACAGACACAATGTGCGAATCTGGGCGGTAGAGAATCCTCACGCATTCGTGCAGCAAATTCGCAATTCACCAAAAGTTAACGTGTTTTGTGCAATCTCACGATTTAAAGTTTACGGCCCCTTTTTCTTCTGCGAAAAAAAACGTTACAGGACACGTGTATCTGGACATGCTGGAAAATTGGCTCATGCCACAACTGGAGACCGACAGCGCCGACTTCAACAGGATGGTGCTCCACTGCACTTCCATCATGATGTTCGGCATTTCTTAAACAGGAGATTGGAAAACCGATGGATCGGTCGTGGTGATCATGATCAGCAATTCATGTCATGGCCTCCACGCTCTCCCGACTTAACCCCATGCGATTTCTTTCTGTGGGGTTATATGAAAGATTGAGTGTTTAAACCTCCTCTACCAAGAAACGTGCCAGAACTGCGAGCTCGCATCAACGATGCTTTCGAACTCATTGATGGGGACATGCTGCGCCGAGTGTGGGAGGAACTTGATTATCGGCTTGATGTCTGCCGAATCACAAAAGGGGCACATATCGAACATTTGTGAATGCCTAAAAAAACTTTTTGAGTTTTTGTATGTGTGTGCAAAGCATTGTGAAAATATCTCAAATAATAAAGTTATTGTAGAGCTGTGAAATAGCTTCAATCATTTGTAATAACCCTGTAAATCTACAGTGGAATATTAATGAAACAATTTTTAACACAGTTCGATATTCTCGTTTTAGTCAGCGAGACATGGTTAAAAATATCACCAGTATTACAGGTCTGTTGCGTTCGTTAGAGCCTGTCGTTATCCTCACGTCATTATTACCTAGAGTACGATCGTATACCTACTGATAATTACTGTCGACTGTTGCTGATTTAGTGAAATAACCGGCAAAACTAAATTTTTCGCAGTAGTGTTTGCACCTCACAACATCGTCTTCCTTGTCTAAATGGTTCAAATGGCTCTGAGCACTATGGGACTTAACATCTATGGTCATCAGTCCCCTAGAACTTAGAACTACTTAAACCTAACTAACCTAAGGACATCACACAACACCCAGCCATCACGAGGCAGAGAAAATCCCTGACCCCGCCGGGAATCGAACCCGGGAACCCGGGCGTGGGAAGCGAGAACGCTACCGCACGACCACGAGATGCGGGCGTCTTCCTTGTCTCCAGTAGGGTTGTCACTCTCGTCGTCTACCACCAACGTAGGAGGATTAATTTAACCGGTGACGCTGTTGAGTTTTTGGTAACAGAAATATCTGAAGCACGAGAAGGAATTCAGTATCTCCTAGGTCAATGGATAGGTTTGCAGGCAGGAATTATTTTACTTGCTAACAGGGAAATTGTAATGCGGTACTTGATTTCCATCTCTTCAAAATAACAGCACTACAAGATGTCGATTAAAATTTCATCCCTAGGTGGCCTATTTTCAATACAGAAAAAGCTGTACCTACAGATGAAGGATGGTATGAGCACATGATGGCTATTGGGTGTGTCTGACGTTACTGTAAGACACCGAAACAACGGCAGAAGTTAAAACTGTCGGACTTATGTTTAAAAGATAACCTTAATATTGAATTTGTATTTTTTTGTAATTTTGTCAGTAATCATCAAGAAAATTGTTGGCAATTACGTTTTAAATTGTGGTCTTAATAGTGATTTTTTTCCTTTTTCCAGGGATCGAAAACAGTGTCCAGTACACAACTCTGGGAAGAGTGGAAAATGGTTCTTATTCCTGCTGCAGTCTTGAGTCTACCGGAAGCTGCGGAGGAATATCACAGACGGTATCCAGATGGACCTCCCCCTTATCACGCAACCATTGGCCGTTTAGTGGAGCGGTTCAAGGCAGTGGGCAGTGTCCATGACAAATGGCGGTCAGGGCGTCCAGGAACAACGACAGATCACGATTCAAATGGCTGTAAGTGCTATGGGACTTAACATATGAGGTCATCAGTCCCCTAGAACTTAGAACTACTTAAACCTAACTAACCTAAGGACATCACACACATCCATGCCCGAGGCAGGATTCACACCTACGACCATAGCAGCAGCAAGGTTCTGGACTGAAGCGCCTAGAACCACTTGGACACAGCGGCTGGCGACAGGTCACGCAATCTCAGCTAGGCATTAGCTAAGCTGACGGTCAGTCCAGCACGATCAACAAGAAAAAGTTGTAATGGGTCGTCGGACATGTTAATTTTGAATGCAGCAAAGGATAACGTGCTGACTGTGTTCTGGAGCCCAGGGTGGTAAACAGACAATCCACATCGCTATTAATTCTGGCCCTATCTCAAAGTAATCAAAAATGCTACTGTGACATTCCAAGAATACATAAACTGATGTTAATGACAAGCTTGGGATTTAACCTAAAATGGTAACACAATTTCTCCCTCTTCCATATTACATTTCATTTATCAAAGCTCTCAAGAATCAAGTTATAATCAATAAGAAAGTTTAATTACTTCAACAGTTAATAAATCAATTAATATTTATAATTGAATATGTAATTAATCAAACTATATCTCTATATGTGAACATGTTATCAATTGAAAGAAGTAAATCTTTAGCAGTGAAAAATACACCTACATCGTAGCTGTACAATGAACCAAGTTGGGGGAGGATGACTTTATCTAATCCTGTCTCATGTACTCATTGGAGGGTAGTTTAGTAATGAGCTCTTGAACTTCTCTATTCAAAGCGTACGCATGTTGGAGTATGCTACACTCGCAAAATTGGACTCAACCTTCACTTTTGCCAAAAGTGCTTCGTACATTACCAAACGGCATCTGCGGCGGCATTGTCTCCGTGCTGGACCTGAAATCGCTAATTCCCTACTCTGGCCCTGACTGGAAGTAATCAGTCTCAAACGCTATGCGTTCCGTGGAAAATTCAAATTTCCCTAGTCGAAATTAATGGCAATTGCACACTCGCTCTGGGTTGAAGCGACGTGCGCAAAATTCAGCCGGAGAAGATTCCCGCAGGAATATTTAACTATCCTTTACGTTTGTCACCACGATACGTGAAGCTTATCGCACGCACTTCGCAAATGTAAAGTAGTCAGAGTCGGGCCTTTACCACACGCAGGGGTGTGGCCCGCTCTCTCTGCCTCTGTGTCTTAGTTGAGTTCTCAAAGTGCTTTTATATGACATTATCGTCCCCACCTTGATTCTACTACGTCACACGTCTGGCTTCAGCCGATCGCTCCCATGTTAAAGGAAAATTCTTATTTTTCTTGCCCGGGTCTCCACTCGATAATGTATTATATTGATTTTCACTTATTTCTTTCTGCAGTGCACCTGGGCTTTCTTTTGTTAAAGCTAATTGAGTCGTTCCAATGTCATTAGCCACCTGTCGTTAAAAGGGTAAATCGTTTCCAGAATGAGATTTTCACTCTGCAGCGGAGTGTGCGCTGATATGAAACTTCCTGGCAGATTAAAACCGTGTGCCGGACCGAGACTCGAACTCGGGACCTTTGCCTTTCGCGGGCAAGTGCTCTACCAACTGAGCTACCCATGCACGACTCACGCCACGTCCTCACAGCTTTACTCCGCTGTACTCAGCTGCAGAGTGAAAATCTCATTCTGGAAACATCCACAAGGCTGTGGCTAAGCCATGTCTCCGCAATATCCTTTCTTTCAGGAACGCTAGTTCTGCAAGGTTCGCAGGAGAGCTTCTGTGAAGTCTGGAAGGTAGGAGACGATGTACTGGCCGAAGTAAAGCTGTGAGGACGGGGCGTGAGTCGTGCTTGGGTAGCTCAGTTGGTAGAGCACTTGCCCGCAAAAGGCAAAGGTCCCGAGTTCGAGTCTCGGTCCGGCACATAGTTTTAATCTGCCAGGAAGTTTCGGTAAATCGTTTGTTATTCCGTGCATGAGATGGCTCTAATTATTCCCTGTTGTCAACAATATCGTTATTTGCTGGGGATGTTATTCGGCATAGTCGTTGTGCAGCTTATGTAAAGCCCGAAAATGTGGGCACCTTCCAAAGTGGCTCGAGAATGTGGCATCAGTCAAACGTTCGCGTTCAGGATATCATCCAGAAATCGTTTACATCCATGTCGTGTGCATTTTTTTTCCAGGAACTTCATGGAGATGACACGCGTAGACAGGATGACTTGTTTACAGAAAGAGCAGCGCGGGATTAGCCGAGCGGTCTGGGGCGCTACAGTCATGGACTGTGCGGCTGGTCCCAGCGGAGGTTCGAGCCCTCCCTCGGGCATGGGTGTGTGTGTGTTTGTCCTTAGGATAATTTAGGTTAAGTAGAGTGTAAGCTGAGGGACTGATGAACGTAGCATTTAAGTCCCATAAGATTTCACACACATTTGAACATTTTTTACAGAAAGACGAAAGCAGCAGCCACATCTTGAAGCTGATATTCTTTTCAGAAATGAGACCTGTTTCCATCTGAACGGAAGAGGGAGTATGTAGCCGCTCACTGTTCTCCGAGATAACTGGATTAATAGATTCGAGTCTAGAACCCAAACACCAAGTCTTTATTGATACGCTGATAACAACCAGTGAATTACAAAGAATAAACAACGGAGATGAACTTCTCAGCCGTCTCAACAATCGTTGCTGCATTCCAGAATGTAATCATTTAATACGTTGCCACTGTAGCCCCCCCCCTCCCCTTTGTGAATGTGGGGCATGTAGGTACCACTGTGTGGCGACTCTCTGGAGAATGCCGTTTCTTCTCTTCCGACTGTAAAAATCTGATTCTGGATCCCTGGCGTGCCTGGAATCTCTGGACACATGGGATAAATGCAACGTCTAGCTCGTGAGAACATTTCTCTGCGCTGTCCTGTTGTTGATCGAGGTGTCTCACAGCCGGTGACCATGCCCTCCTTTGCTGTTCCCTGGCTGCGGTTGACTGGCTGCCGAGACGTCTGGAGTGGAGGGGTGCCGAGGTACGACTTTTCTTCGGGCGTTCTGTACTATCCCTGGCTGCTCGTCCTCTTTCTTCCAACACGTCTGCCAACTACTTTCCCCCTCGCTCGTAAAGACCACTGTATCATCAGGTGTTAAAGTCTCTCCACCTTTCGATTGTTTGTGGTTCCGAGTGTTGTAGGATGCACTGTCGCCTCCTCCTGTAACGCATACGCTGTTTTTAGTCTCTCTATACAGGGTGAGTAACTAACTATTGCCCCCAAGAATAACTCCGAAAGTATGATAGGAGCTGAAAAGTTTGTGGGACAAAAGCTGCATTGGACAAGGGGGCCATAATATGACGGTGGTTTTCATGTTGCTAGGTGGGGTCGCTTCAGAGATATGAAGGTCAACTTTGTTTTTTGTAAATAGGAGGATATAGTTCGCTACTTATTTTCTGATAGCGGCTATCGAGACGGATCCAACAGTAACAGTAAGAAGTTTGAAGGTCAACAAAGATAAAAAAAAGGTGGCATGAACGTCGATTTACAGAAGGTGTTCGACGATTGGTATCAATCAGTGCTGCAGACTTCTTTTCATGGATTGAGTGGTATTCCTTGTCACATCGGCATTTACCGAAGCACATGCTCTGACAGTTCTCTCTCGCATATCTTCAGGTGTAGTTGGAATGTCTTTATCAACAATGTCTTTTACGAATCCCCACAGTAAAAATCCAGAGGCGTCAAGTCTGGCTAACGAGCACGCCACGACGCATTTCCAGCGCGTCCAATCCAACAGTTTGGGAATTGTCTCTGCAATTCATTTCTAGCCATCAGTGAAAAATGTGCCGGACACCCATCGTGTTGACACCACATTCTGTTCCTTTCTCCTAAAAGTTTTTCTTCCAACAACAGACCTAATGTTTCTTGCAGGAATGTGGTGTTACTTCCTACTATTAATATTTCCTTCTATGAAATAGGGGCCTATAATACTGTCCTCCAGAATCCCACACAATAATTCACCGACCATGATTTTTGGTGAGCAACTAGCCACAGCCAACATGGATTTTCAGTTGCCCAATAATGCATGTTGTGCAAATTAACGTTTCCATGGTTCGTGAATGTAGCCTCATCAGTAAATAAAATCAAATTAATAAATGTGTCATCCCTCTGAATCTCAAACTCAGCCCATCGGCGAATTCAGTTCGATGCATACAATATGTACCACTTAATTCTTGGTGGAGACTGATATGGTAAGGATGGTATCTATGGCGATGCAGAACATGAACAACACTTCTCTGGCTCATGCGGGATTCCCCTGCGATTTGACACGAACTAACACAAGGGTCCCGAACCACGGTGGCAAGAGTACCAATTTCCGTTTCCTCGTCAGTAACTTTCCTTTGCCGGATCTGTTTCCGATGAGTTAAAGATCCAGTTGTTCTCAATTTATCATACGCATATTGTACGACGTGTAGGGTGAATACGTTGAGGATATCTTTCAGCGTGTAAGTCTCTACCTCTCACTGAATTTCGTTGGCATTCTCCGTAAATGGGAAGCATATCGACTTGTTTTTCGAAGGAATACGTCATTCACATTCGCTTGATTTGACGATACTAGGCTTACCTCTCCTATTAGTGTTGTACTGCGAAACCGTCGAATGGTGTTTACATGTCAATCGCACGTTAGGTGGATACGCCGTATTCGGCGAATATTTACTATTTGCACGATATACGAGAGAGAACTGTCAGAGCATGTGCTTCGATAAGTGCCGAGGTGATAAGGAATACCACTCAATCTATGATAAGAAGATTGCAGCACTGCACTGATACCAAAGGTCATCACTTCGAACACCTTCTGTAAATGGAAGTTCATGCCACATTTTTGAGCTTCATTGACCTTCAAAGACCTTACACATCATTGGATTCGTCTCGATAGCCGGTATCAGAAAATAAGTACCAAACTATAGCATCCCATTTAAAAAAATCAAAGTTGACCTTCATTACTCTTACGCGAGCCCACCAAGCAACAAAAAGCCAATGTCATATTACGGTCCGCATTGTCGCATGTAACATATGTCCCACAATCTTTTCAGCTGCTATCGTACTTTCGGAGTTATTCTAGGTGGCAATAATTAGTGGCTCACCCTGTAGATACCGTCGTAGCCTGCCTTCTTTCTCCGTGACAAAAATATGTATCTTACGCTTCAGTGCTCGGTACGGTCTCACATAAGGCGGGCGCAATGGTGGTTTGACTGCAAATATCGTAACCACACAGATGAACATTGATGAAGGTCTTCATGAAAAGAAGAGATTTTGTACCGTGACGCAGAGGAGCCTGTGGACGAGTTTTTCTTTTTTTTTTTTATTTACACGTCTAGTTCGGTAGGACCAAGTTGAGGAGCCAATTTGCAATGTCATGGAACGTGTCAGTACATGAAATTACGGTGTAATAATAGATAAAATGAAATGTTTATGAACCCACGAAAAGTCAAGCCATAAGTTTGAATAAACGCAGTGAACAATGTAACATAGGAATCAGTTTAATTTTTCAAGGAATTCCTCAAAAGAATAGGAGTGACCCATGAGAAAACTCTTCAGTTTCGATTTAAAAGCGCGTGGATTACTTCTAAGATTTTTGAATCCTTGTGGTAGCTTATTGAAAATGGATGCAGCAGTATACTGGACACCTTTCTGCACAAGAGTCAAGGAGGTGCGATCCAAATGCAGACTGGATTTCAGCATAGTATTAACCGAGTGAAAGCTGCTAATTCTTAGGTATAAGCTGGTATTGTTAACAAATGGTTCAAATGGCTCTGAGCACTATGCGACTTAACAGCTCAGGTCATCAGTCGCCTAGAACTTAGAACTAATTAAACCTAACTAACCTAAGGACATCACACACATCCATGCCCGAGGCAGGATTCGAACCTGCGACCGTAGCGGTCGCTCGGTTCCAGACTGAAGCGCCTAGAACTGCACGGCCACTCCGGCCGGCCGTACTGTTAAAAAGAAACGACGGTAAAGAATGTATATATTGAGAGGTCAACGTCAGAATACCCAGACTAGTGAACAGGGGTCAACAAGAGGTTCGCGAACTTGAGAGTTGGCATGAGACCCCTCTCATATTTCTATCTTACGATTCTCCTCTTTAATTGCATGCGGTGAAAAGTTGCTATTCCTTCACACGCGGACTTCCCACGCAGCGTCTCTCATCACCCGGGTGGTCCGGTGACAGGCGGGCTCTACTAAGCCGACGGGTGTGAGGAAGTCGAGTGAATGCTTTGCAGCTGCCGACATTGTCAAAAGACACGCCCAGAGGGGTCCGAAGTAGCGGCTGGGCTAGAGGTTCCGTTACTTCGCAGAATCTTAGCGAAAACACTTTCTGGCGGGCTACCAGAGAGGCGTGGGAATGACTTGTGTACCCAGGCAGTTGTGGCGGGAAAATTCCCGCGCTTTCTGCAAAATAGTAACTGCGATTGGCTTGCTCAGGGCATAGCTCTGTGACGCAGCAAAATCAGCGCAGAAATTGGCGCCAAGAATCTCCATTGGTGGAATGGTAGTGCTCCGGCAATGGGGTGGAATTTTCCACCGGTTTTCGAGTTGCTGATTGGAACGTTTAACCACGGCCACTGTGGTCGGGGCGGGAATGTTCGGTATTCGGCATTGTACGGGTGCTCTGGGTAGTCGGCTCTCGCCTTTCGGTCGAGGACGTCGAAGTAACCAGCCATCGCCTGCGGTATGCCAGATCGTGTTCTTGCAGTTAAGAAGACAGATTGGTAAGGTATGTCCGCAGCACCAGCAGACAGGGATTTTCCTAGGTGATAATCAGAGCTCAGCAGAGCGCGCCTGTTCGTCTTTTTCTAACTTTGTTCTGTCTTGAGTAGCAGCAATTAATGTTGGGTTGGCTGTGTGTTTTCTCTTAAGATTTGAGTTGCAAGGAATTGGCTCCACATACCACTTCGTCATAATCCTCACAATCTAGTTTAGGGACAACTTCACATTCACAGCGTTTGTTTGAGTATCCAATTTGAGTCAATTTGATGTATTGTAAAGGTTTCAAGTGTTTTTGTTTATTATTTTGTGTTTAGTCTTAATAAATCATATTGTTATTTTGGACAAAAACTTTCATTCTGTTAATCGGTAGAGCAACCCTATCATTCCTCACTATGTTAATGAAACCTTCGTTTATTTAACTTATTTATCAAATTAAATTATTGCAGGTGCCAAACTCTCTTCTACTCCACTGGCAGGGTTGATTAGAGTCAGTTCGCATTTTTTTTTTTTAATCTTTGTGCAACAGCAAAAGCCGGAGTTAGAATAGGGGGGGGGGGGGGGGCTTAGAGCATCATTTACATATGTAGATTCTAGAAGAATTTAGTGTTAAATACACTGCTAGCCCCGGCACCTCGCAAGGTTCGCGAACTTAAATTGCATTGAACGTTGTAACTTTTGTTATGCACTGAAGATTGTAATTTTTGTTAGAAGTCTTGTAGCACGCTACCTGGAGGTATCATCGTGTTTCATTGCTCTTTTAAATCGGCGGGAATACGAATCTGCTGCCCAAGAACCAAATGACTTGGAGATAGGTCGGTATGTGTTCTAACAGCTGTTCGTAACCCAAGCAGCACTACCGGCAAAGCTTCGGTCCGTGTCTCCTGGTGAAAGGTGAGTGCACCTTAAAGAGTTCTATGGAGTCTTTCTACCATGCCATTGCTGGCAGGATGATAGCTTATAGTCCGCAAATGGGAAATACCACAGAATCTCGTAAGCTCTGAAAAAGGTCGCACTCAGACAGACTTCACCAGTCGGTTTTCATCGTGATTGGTACTCGCAATCTGGTGATCCGTACTCTGAAAAAGTTCCTAGGCACCGCCTCTGACGAGATGTCCGCAATTGGTACAGCTTATAGCCAACGTGTAGAGCAGTCAATCATTGTAAGTAGGTAGCTATATCCTTCCGACAAGGATAATGGTCTGACATTGTCTACATGTATATGGGTAACATTGGCAAAGGGTGCAAGAAAATGCCTTCCGACCTCGCACTGGGTGAGGAATTCGTCTGGGTGAGGGTAGAACCATCAGTGAGATAACGATCCACTTTTGTTCAAATGTTCAAATGTTTGTCAATTCCTAAGGGACCAAACTGCTTAAGTCATGGATCACTAGACTTACACACTACTTAGACTAATTTAAACTAACTTATGCTAACAAGGGAACCCCCCCATCGCACCCCCCTCAGATTTAGTTATAAGTTGCCACAGTGGATAGGCCTTGATAAACTGAACACAGATCAACAGGAAGAAGTTGTGTGGAACTGTGAAAAAGTAAGCAAAATATACAAACTGAATAGTCCATGGGCCACATAGGCAACATCATGGACCACGTGGGCTCACGAGCGCCGTGGTCCCGTGGTAGCGTGAGCAGCTGCTGAACGAGAGGTTCTTGGTTCAAATCTTCCCTCTAGCGAAAATTTTACTTTCTTTATTTTTGCATAGTTATTATGTGTCCGTTCGTTCATTGACGTCTCTGTTCACTGTAATAAGTTTAGTGTCTGTGTTTTGCGACCGCACCGCAAAACCGTGCGATTAGTAGACGAAAGGACGTGCCTCTCCAATGGGAACCGAAAACATTTGATCGCAAGGTCATAGGTCAACCGATTCCACCACAGGAAAACACATCTGATATATTCTATACGACACTGGTGGCGGCATGTGCGTCACATGACAGGAATATGTTATCGACCCACCTAACTTGTACACTTGGCGAATGGGTAAAAAGATTCTTCTACCTTGCCCGATTTAGGTTTTCTTGTGGATGTGATAATCACCCCCAAAAAAGTGATGAAAACATAAGAGTTTGTCACATAAACTGAAAATAAAAATTAAACTTTTCACTCGATGGAAGATTTGAACCAAGGACCTTTCGTTCCGCAGCTGCTCATGTTACCACGAGACCACGGCGCTCCTGCGTTCACGGTGTCCTTGATGTTGCATATCTTACCCTGAACTACTCAGTTTGTATATTTTGCTTATTTTTTCACAGTTCCACACAACTTCTTCCTGTTTTCTCAGTTGATCTGTGTTCAGTTTTTCAAAGCCTATCCACTGTGCCAACTTATAACTAAATCTGAGGGGGGTGCGATGAGGAGGTTCCCTTGTAAGAACAAAACACACACACACACACACACACACACACCCACACACACACACACACACACACACACACACACACACACACACACACACACACCCATGCCCGAGAGAGGACTCGAACCTCCGGCGAGAGAGGATCCACGTTTGTAATCTTACAAAATATATATGTATATAACCACGCCCAAAATTTTCAAAGTTAACTTTCTCGAAAACGGTTAACACTTGCGTCATTCTGTTTACATACTACACTGAAGAACCAAAGAAACTGGTACACCTGCCTAATATTGTGTAGGGCCCCTGCGAGCACCCAGAAATGCCACAACACGACGTGGTATGGACTCGACTATTCTCTGAAGTAGTGCTGGAGGGAACTGACACCATGAATCCTACTGAGCTGTCCATAAATCCGTAATAGTATAAGGGGTGGAGGTCTCTTCTGAATAGCACGTCGCAAGGCATCCCAGAAACGCTCAATGATGTTTGTGTTTGGGGAGTTTGGCGGCCACCCGAAGTATTTAAACTCATAAGAGTGTTCCTGGAGCCAATCTGTAGCAAATCTGGACGTGTGGGGTGGATCATTGTCCTGCTGGGATTGCCCAAGTCCGTCGGAATGCACAATGGACATGAATGGATGCAGGTGATCAGACAGGATTATTACGTACGTGTCACCTATCAGAGTCGTATCTAGACGTATCAGGGAACCCCTAACACTCCAACTGTACACGCCCCACACCATTACAGAGCCTCTATCAGCTTGAACAGTCCCCTGCTGACAAGCAGGGTGCATGGATTCGTGAGGTTGTCTCCATACCCGTACACGTTCATCCGATCGATTCAATTTGAAACGCGATTCGTCCGATCAGGCAACATGCTTCCAGTCATGTAGGTGTTAATGGGCTTTGTGTCGTGCACTTGTACAGTTATCAAAGGCACACGAGTGGAGCTTACGCTCCGAAAGCCCATATTGATGATGTTTCGTTGAATGGTTAGCTTGCTGTTGATGGCCCAAGTTTTAAATCTGCAGCCATTTGCAGAAGGGTTGCATTTCTGTCACTTTAAACGATTCTCTTCAGTTGTCATTGGTCCCGTTTTTGCAAGATCTTTCTCCGGCTGCAGTGATGTCGGAGATTTGTTTTACCGGATTCCTGATAGAGTACACTCGTGAAATGGTCGTACGGGAAATTCCCCACTTCATCGCTACTTCGGAGACGCTATCTATGTCCCATCGCTCGTGCGCTGACTATAACACCATTTTCAAACTCACTTAAATCTTGATAACCTGCCACTGCAGCAGCAGTAACCGATCTAACAACTTCGCCAGAGACTTGTTGTCCTATAGAGGGTGGTCGGAAATTCCCGTTACAGACTTGTAGGTCTTGTAGAGGGGAGTGAGTACATCGTATTTTGAACAGGAACCCATGTCCGGAAACGTCATCCATCGAGACTACAGAGCGTCAAAGAAATAGGCCCGGGCGTCTGTAAATGTACGTGTACAAGGGGTGATTCCGTGATGATGTTACAGACTTTCTAGGATGATGGAGAAAGATGAATGTATTAATTTGAAGTAGGGATCCCTGTACCGGAAACGAATGAGTCGAAAGTTATAAACGAAAATCGTTATGATACCTCTGACAGTTGTATACATGTACCGGTTCTTGTGTTGCGAAGAGTGTAGGGTTGGTAACTTTCAGTGGTGGTAGTGTGGACAAAAACGAGAAAAAATGTCCAATAAACGTGAGCTATAAAGTGCGTAACTTAACAAAAAAAAAAAAAAAATGGTTCAAATGGCTCGGAGCACTATGGGACTTAACATCTTAGGTCATCAGTCCCCTAGAACTTAGAACCATTTAAACCTAACTAACCTAAGGACATCACACACATCCATGCCCGAGGCAGGATTCGAACCTGCGACCGTAGCAGTCCCGCGGTTCCGGACTGCAGCGCCTAGAACCGCAAGACCACCACGGCCGGCTAACTTAACAGCTATGAACACTTTCTCAGTAGAGGAGATGTGTTTCACATTAGCAAAGATGAACGAATGGTCATAGCTCCTCAGGTATGCAATTTAGAGCCCACGTTTATTGGACATTTTTTTCTCGTTTTTGTCCACATTACCACCACCGAAAGTTACCCGCCATACACTCTTCGCAACACAAGAACCGGTACGTGCATTCAACTGTCAGAGGTACCAGAACGCTCTTCGTTTGCAACTTTCGACTCGTTCGTATCCGGTACAGGGATCCTTACTTCAAATTAATACATTTATCGTTCTCCATCATCCTAGAAAGTCTGTAACATCATCACGGAATCACCCCGTGTGTACATACATTTACAGACGCCCGCGTTTATAACTTTGACGCTCTGTAGTCTCGTTGGATGACGTTTCCGGACATGGGTTCCTGTTCAAAATACGATGCACTCACTCTCCTCTACAAGACCTACAAGTCTGTAACGGGAATTTCCGACCACCCTGTATAGGCGTTGACGCCGCAGTGCCGTATCGTGCCAGTTTACATATCTCTGTATCTGATTGCGCATGCCTACACCAGCGTATTTGAATGTCTATACCAGTTTCTTTGTCGTTTCAGTGTGTATCTACATCTACATACATACACCGCAATCCACCATACGGTGCGTAGCGGAGGGTACCTCGTACCACAATTAGCATCTTCTCTCGCTGTTCCACTCCCAAACAGAACGAGGGAAAAATGACTTCCTGTACGCCTCCGTACCATCTCTCTTATCTTATCTTTGTGGTCTTTCCGCGAAATGTAAGTTGGCGGCAGTGAAATTGTACTGCAGTCAGCCTCAAATGCTGGTTCTCTAAATTTCCTCAGTAGCGATTCACGAAAAGAACGCCTTCTTTCCTCTAGAGACTCCCACCCGAGTTCCTGAAGCATTTCCGTAACACTCGCGTGATGATCAAACCTGCCAGTAACAAATATAGCAGCCCGCCTCCGAAATTGCTTCTATGTCCTCCCTCAATCCGACCTGATATGGATCCCAAACGCTCGAGCAGTACTCAAGAATAGGTCGTATTAGTGTTTTATAAGCGGTCTGCTTTACAGATGAACCACATCTTCCCAAAATGTTACCAATGAACCGAAGACGACTGTCCGCCTTCCCCACAACTGCCATTACATGCTTGTCCCACTTCATATCGCTCTGCAATGTCACGACCAAATATTTAATCGACGTGACTGTGTCAAGCGCTACACTACTAATGGAGTATTCAGACATTACGGGATTCTTTTTCCTATTCATCTGCATTAATTTACATCTATCTATATTTAGAGTTAGTTGCCATTCTTTACACCAATCACAAATCCTGTCCAAGTCATCTTGTATCCTTCTACAGTCACTCAACGACGACACCTTCCCGTACATCACAGCATCATCAGCAAACAGCCGCACATTGCTATCCAACCTATCCAAAAGATCATTTATGTAGATAGAAAACAACAGCGGACCTACCGCACTTCCCTGGGGCACTCCAGATGGTACCCTCACCTCCGATGAACACTCACCATCGAGGACAAGGTACTGGGTTCTATCCCTTAAGAAGTCTTCGAGCCACTCACATACTTGGGAACCAATCCCATATGCCCGTACCTTAGTTAGGAGTCTACAGTGGGGCACGAGTCAAACGCTTTCCGGAAGTCAAGGAATATGGCATCCGTCTGATACCGTGTATAAGTAGATAAGCATGCCTAAAATTTTCAAACTCGGCTTTCTCGAAAACGGTTAACACTTGCATCTTTCTGTTTACATATTACGTTGAAGCCCTAGTCGTTTCTCACACACCCTGTCAGTATGAATCAAATCGGCGAGGGGAATTTCGTACGCTGTCCTTGTTAGATCTTTCAGTGCTCTGTCAAATTCTGCTCTCACTATCGTATTTAACAACAGACAACCGAAACTTGCTGGCAGATTAAAAGTGTGTGCCGGACCGAGACTCGAACACCGGACCTTTGCCTTTCGCGGGCAAGTGCTCTACCTTCTGAGCTACCCAAGCACGACTCACGCCCCGTCCTCACAGTTTTTCTTCTGCCAGTACTTCGTCTCCTACCTTCCAAACTTTACAGAAGCTCTCCTGCGAACCTTGCAGAACTAACACTCCTGAAAGAAAGGATATTGCGGAGATATGGCTTAGCCACAGCCTGGGGGATGTTTCCAGAATGAGATTTTCACTCTGCAGCGGAGTGTGCCCTGATATGAAACTTTGGCAGATTAAAACTGTGTGCCTGTGAAGGGCAAAGGTCCCGAGTTCGAGTCTCGGTCCGGCACACAGTTTTAATCTGCCAGGAAGATTCATATCAGCGCACACTCCGCTGCAGAGTGAAAATCTCATTCTGGAAACAGACAACAGTATGACTGAAGTAAAATCAATAACCGTTGACAGGTAATGGGGGAAGAAGTTAGCACAGAAACAGGGATAGCATAACAATTGCGTGATGCGTGCGCTTGATCCAGGACTGCGGGCGTGTGTGCGCCAGAATCCCCAGAGCCGGCTGGCCGAGCTGTAGCGGTTGGTCGTTATCTGTGTGTCTGCTCGCTGCTGGCGCAGCTGCCGATGCCGGTAGCTCGGGGCAGAGGCACCGGACCCCTGCCGTGGCTCTGACGCAACCACGGCGAGAGCAGAGCTTCCTCGTGGCTGGCCGGGGGCAGCCGTGTCTGCAAGCGGCCGTAAACTCGCCCAGTAGGCCCGTTCGCTGACATCCTTAAATCTATGTACTGTTCCGCCGAAAATTTTAGAAAAAGTAATGTACAGGCAGCTTCTCAACCATCTGACCACAAATAACATATTATCAAGAACACAGTTCGGATTCCTGAAGGGTTCTGATATCGAGAAGGCTATTTACACCTACAGTGAAAATATACTTAATTCATTAAATAACAAGTTACAAGCAGCAGGTATTTTCTTTGATTTGTCAAAGGCATTCGATTTTGTGAACCACAACATCCTTTTAAATAAATTAGAACTCTATGGTGTCACGGGCAGTGCTGCAAACTGGTTCAAGTCATGCCTCGCTAACAGAAAACAAAGGGTGTCAGTGCAAGGGACTAGTGAATCAAGTCATCAGTCATCATCAGAATGAGAAGAAATTACGTATGGTGTCCCACAAGGATCCATCTTAGGGCCATTGCTTTTTCTTGTGTACATTAATGATCTCTCATCAGTTACACTGCCAGAAGCAGAGTTCGTTTTGTTTGCAGATGGCACAAGTGTTGCAGATGACACAAGTGTTGCAAATAAATAGTATGTCGAGTGTAGTTCTATAAAGATCTGCTAATGATAATTTCATGGATATTAATAAATGGTTTAAAGTCAACTCACTGACATTAAACTTCGAAAAGACTCACTATATGCAGTTCAGAACCTGTAAGAGGTTTCCACCCAGCATATGCTTAAAGTATGAAGAAGAGCAGATAGAAGTGATTGAAAGTCTTAAATTTCTGGGATTACAACTTGATAATAAATTCAGTTGGGAGGAGCACACCACAGAACTGCAGAAACGTTTTAACAAATCTGTATTTGCAATTCGAGTGTTAGCAGACATAGACGACATAAAAATGAAAAAGCTTACATACTTTGCCTACTTTCATTCCATAATGTCATATGGTATAATATTTTGGGGTAACTCTTCAAGTCAAACTAAAGTTTTCAGAGTCCAAAAGCGTGTAATACGTATTATTTGTGGAGTAAATTCACGGACGTCCTGTACAAACCTCTTCAAAGAATTCAGTATACTAACTACTGCCTCTCAGTATATTTACTCCTTAATGAAATTTATACTAAATAATCTATCTCTTTTTCCAACAAACAGCACAGTTCATACATACAATATCAGGAACAAAAATGATCTGCACAAGGACTTAAAAGCACTTACTTTAGTTCAAAAAGGGGTCCACTACTCAGGAACACTCATCTTCAATAATTTGCCAGCAAACATTAAAAAAAACTAGTTACAAATAAAGATCAGTTTAAAAGGAGCCTGAAAGACTTACTAGTGGCCGACTCCTTCTACTCCCTTGACGAATTTCTTTAATAGAAACAAATGATGTATTGTATATATTCATACAATTAGTGTTGTTATTTCAGCTTTAAAAAAAAAATTGACATGTTCCACATCCACGAGGATCTCCTCAGCACGGATCTATGGAACGAAAAACTAACCTAATCTAACGAGCACCTTAGCGTCAGGTCTATTCTGAATTGACAGCTACCGTGGGACGCAAACCAAATCTACAGCTGTACTCTAAAAATAAACATGGCGGGATATTACTTTTTTACTACCAAGGACGAAGTGCTCTCATTAAAAAGGGTGTAAGACCGGAATGCAATCTTTCTTTCGCAGCTACTGTTTAAAAAAGTGTGTGAGACAGGGATGTAGTCTTTTGCCCCTACTGCTCAAATAATACATCGAAGAAGCAATGACGGAAATAAAACAAAGGTTCAAGAGTGGAATTAAAATTTAGGTGAACGAATATCAATGATAGGAATCGCTCATGACATTTTTATCCAAAGTCAAATGGAATAAACAGTGTAATGAGTACAGAATATACAGGGTGGTCCATTGATCGTGACCGGGCCAAATATCTCACGAAATAATCGTCAAACGAAAAAACTACAAAGAACGAAACTTGAAAGGGGAAACTTGAAAGGGGAAACCACATGGCGCTATGGTTGGCCCGCTAGATGGCGCTGCCATAGGTCAAACGGATGTCAACTGCGTTTTTTTAAATGGGAACACCCATTTTTATTACATATTCGTGTAGTACGTAAAGAAATATGAATGTTTTAGTTGGACCACTTTTTTCGCTTTGTGATAGATGGCGCTGTAATAGTCACAAACGTATAAGTACGTGGTATCACAACATTCCGCTAGTGCGGACGGTATTTGCTTCGTGATACATTACGCGTGTTAAATGGACCGTTTACCAACTGCGGAAAAGGTCGATATCGCGTTGATGTATGGTTATTTTGATCAAAATGCCCAACGGGCCTGTGCTATGTATGCTGCTCGGTATCCTGGACGACATCATCCAAGTGTCCGGACCGTTCGCCGGATAGTTACCTTATTCAAAGAAACAGGAAGTGTTCATGTGAAACGTCAACCACGACCTGCACCAAAAAATGATGCCCGAGTAGGTGTTTTAGCTGCTATCGTGGCTATTCCGCACATCAGTAGCAGACAAATTGCGCGAGAATCGGGAATATCAAAAATGTCGGTGTTGAGAATGCTACATCAACATCGATTCCTCCCGTACCATATTTCTATGCACCAGGAATTGCATGGCGACGACTGTGAACGTCGTGTACAGTTCTGCCACTGGGCACAAGAGAAATTACGGGACGATGACATATTTTTTGCACGCGTTTTATTTAGCGACGAAGCGTAATTCACCAACAGCGGTTACGTAAACCGGCATAATATGCACTATTGGGCAACGGAAAATCCACGATGGCTGCGACAAGTGGAACATCAGCGACCTTCGCGGGTTAATGTATGGTGCGGCATTATGGGAGTAAGGATAATTGGCCCCCATTTTATCGATGACAATCTAAATGGTGCAGTGTATGCTGATTTCCTACGTAACGTTCTGCCGATGTTACTACAAGATGTTTCACTTCAGGACAGAATGGCGATATACTTTCAACATGATGGATGTCCAGCGCATAGCTCGCGTGCGGTTGAAGGGGTATTGAATAGCATATTTCATGACAGGTGGATTGGTCGTCGAAACACCATACCATGGCTCGCACGTTCACCGGATCTGACGTCCCCAGATTTCTTTCTGTGAGGAATGTTGAAGGATATTTGCTATCGTGATCCACCGACAACGCCTGACAACATGCGTCAGCACATTGTCAATGCATGTGCGAACGTTGCGGAAGGCGAACTACTCGCTGTTGGGAGGAATGTCGTTACACGTATTACCAAATGCATTGCGGTTGACGGACATCATGTTGAGCATTTATTGCAGTAACGTGGTATTTACAGGTAATCACGCTGTAACATCATGCTTTCTCAGAAATGATAAGTTCACAAAGGTACATGTATCACATTGGAACAACCGAAATAAAATGTTCAAACGTAGCTACGTTCTGTATTTTAATTTAAAAATCCTACCTGTTACCAACTGTTCGTCTAAAATTGTGAGCCATATGTTTGTGACTATTACAGCGCCATCTATCTCAAAGCGAAAAAAGTGGTCCAACTAAAACGCTCGTATTTCTTTTCGTACTACACGAATATGTAATAAAATTGGGGTTTCCTATTTTTAAAAAACGCAGTTGATATCCGTTTGACCTATGGCAGCGCCATCTGGCGGGCCAACCATAGCGCCATGTGGTTTCCCCTTCAAACTAGATGAGTTTTGCTCTTTGCAGTTTTTTCGTTTGATGCTTATTCCGTGAGATATTTGACCCTGTCACTATCAATGGACCACCCTGTAGATTGAGAGTAAATCGATGAAAGACAAAAATAATAAGAAATACGAGAAATAAGAACAGCAAGGAACTTAATATCAGGATTGGTGATCACGAAGTAGATGAAGTTAAGAAATTGTGCAACCTGAGCAACAAAATAACCCATTACGGACGCAGCAGGAGGACGTAAAAAAGCAGACTAACATTGGCAAAAAGGGCACTCCCGGTCGAGAGAAATCTACTACTATGAATGACAGGCTTTAATTTGAGGAAGAAATTTCTGAGAATGCACGTTTGGAGTACAGCATTGTATGGTACTGAAACATGGACTGTGGGAAAACGGGAACACAAGAGAATCGAAGCGTTTGAGACGTGGTGCTACAGAATAATTTTGGAAATTAGGTGGACTGATAAAGGAAGGGTAATGAGGACCTTCTGCACAGAATCGAAAAAGAAAGGAATATGTAGAAAACACTGACAAGGAGAAAGGACAGGAAGATAGGACATCTGCTAAGGTATCAGGGAATGTCTTCCATGATAGTAGAGGGAGCTGTAGAGGGCAGAAACTGTGGAGGAAGACAGATATTGGAATACATCCAGCAAATAATTGGGGACGTAGGTTGCAAGTGCTGCTCTGAGATGAAGAGGTCCGCAGGTCGTGGTCTAGGGGCTAGAGCTGGTGTCTCCCGATCACGGGGTCCCGTGTTCGGTTCCCGTCTGGGTTGGGGATTTTCTCTGCCCGTGCACTGGGTGTTTGTGTTGTCCTCCTCATTTCATCTTCATTTGTGAGAGTGACTACACTGTATTGTGAAAGATTGGATTGTGAAAAGAAAATGGACTGAGTAAAAAAAAAAAAGTTTCAAATGGCTCTGAGCACTATGGGACTTAACTTCTGAGATCATCATCCCCCTAGAACTTAGAACTACTTAAACCTAACTAACCTAAGGACATCACACACATCCATGCCCGAGGCAGGATTCGAACCTGCGACCGCAGCGGACGCATGGCTCCAGACTGAAGCCCCTAGAACCGCTCGGCTACTCCGGCCGGCCTGACTGCGTAAAGATTGGGACTTGTACGGGCGCCGATGACCGCGTAGTTGAACGCCCTCCAAACCAAACGTGATCATCATCTTCACCATCTGAGATGAAGAGGTTGGTACAGGAGAGGTACTCGTAACAGGCCGCATCAAATCAGTCACAAGATTGATGACTCAAAAAGAAAGAAAAGAATGTTACCATGTAGAAAACGCATTTGATACAGTGAAGTGGAATATTTTCCAGAGTACTATCAACTACTAACACATTCTCTCGAACACACTCTCTTTAGGCCCACACGAAGCAGAATGGAGTATTTAGCACTGACGGAATCGTACCAGAGGCCAAAAATCAGCGAAGTTGCGAGGCAGGGTTGTCCATTGTCACCACTGTTATTGGACTTTTCCACTGGAGGGTCAGTGAAGAAAGCAAGGAGTTGTTGAGCACAGATAGTACATCATTACGGTACGATCCGCTGTTGACACAGCAGCGGCCACCGAAAGTTAACAAAAACTGAGTAGGGTGTTTAATCAAATTTATCGTGATATGCCTGATGGATGTAATATGCACAAGAATAAAATAAAAGGCTACGGCAATATTGGCCGCGGCAGGTGGGCATGCTGAAGACTGAATGATATTAAGGTAGACAATGTAGTAAGGACTGTGCAAGGCAAAAAGGCTTTCTGTAAGAAATAGCCACTAACATTGAGTAAAATGTTCAAATGTGTGTGAAATCTTATGGGACTTAATTACTAAGGTCATCAGTCCCTAAGCTTACACACTACTTAACCTAAATTATCCTAAGGACAAACACACACACCCATGCATGAAGGGAGGACTCGAACCTCCGCCGGGACCAGCCGTACAGTCCATGACTGCAGCGCCTCAGACCGCTCGGCTAATCCCGCACGACAACATTCAGTAATGTAAAAGGGCAAACCAGAAAAGAATTTCTGGAAACCTGTGTTCGGTCCGCAGCTCTGTATGAACGCGCAACATGAACGACAGAGAAGACAAGAAACGAAATTAACGGAAACCTTTAAAATTAGCGGGAGACTGTTGATCAGATGAATTGATGGAATAAGGAATGAAAAAGCCCTGCGGCGAGAATAAATGCCGGTTACAGAAAGTAAGGAATCGAGTAGGCTGAGAAGTTGTGACACGAATTGTTACTGAAGACTGTAGTTGAAGTCTGGACACGTGTCCAGTCATCCCGCCCCCTCTTCTTGTCGATGTTCTCAACATGTATCTCTCAAAAATGGTTCAAATGGTTCTGAGCACTATGAGACTTAACAGCTGTGGTCATCAGTCCCCTAGAACTTAGAACTACTTAAACCTAACTAACCTAAGGACATCACACACATCCATGCCCGAGGCAGGATTCGAACCTGCGACCGTAGCAGTCGCGCGGTTCCGGACTGCGCGCCTAGAACCGCGAGACCACTGCGGCCGGCCATGTATCTCTCCTCGCCGATTTTGCGGAGAACCACTTCATTCCCTGCCTTAGCAGTCCACCCAGTTTTCAATGTTCTTCTGTAGCACCACATCCCAAATGCTTCGACTCTCTCCATTTCCGGATTTCCCACTCACCCTGTTTCGCTTCCACACAAAGCTGTGCTTGAAATGTACATACTCCGATATTTCATCCTCGAATTAACATGTCTGACACTAGCAGACTTCTTCTAGCCAGGAATTCCCTCTATGCTGATGTTCTTTTTCATGTCCTCCTTGCTCCATCTGTCATGTATTACTTTCCTTCTGAGGCAGCAGAATTTTAATGCCACTCCAGAACGTTCCTTTCCTTATTAACGTCATTGTTTTTCCGTGTATGAACTGCACAAAAAGCTGTAAAGACAACACCCCTATCTTATACCCTGTCTAATCCGAGTACTTCAATCTCGGACTTACATTTTTACTGTTCCCCCTCGGTTCTTGAGCGTATTGTATACTGTCCGTCTAACCTATAGCTTACACCTACTTCACTGAGAATTTCGAACACCTTGCACCGTTTTACACTTCAGAGTTTTCTAAACATTTTTATAAATTTGTGTGATGGCAAGTCTATTCTGAAAGAATGCATACATAATTGATGATCATTTGCCGGCCGCTGTGGCCGAGCGTTTCTAGGCTCTTCAGTCCGGAACCGCGCGAGCGCTACGGTCGCAGGTTCGAATCCTGCCTCGGGCATGGATGTGTGTGATGTCCTTAGGTTAGTTAGGTTTAAGTAGTTCTAAGTCTAGGGGACTAATGACCTCCGATGTTAAATCCCATTGTGCTTAGAGCCATTTGAACCATTCGATTGATCATTTCACTTAGTATAGCAGATACTTACAGGCATTTTTCGTCTGCTACTTGACATAGGCCCATAGGGATATATTTTAATCGGTAAAACGATGACGGTTCGTGATTTTAACACAGATTGAACGTTCATGATTGGTGATGGCTTTTGTCAACTGAGGAAGGCTGAGAATTTTGTCTAGACACGGCAAGTGTTACTCTGCGGCATTTGTAACAGTTCTCTATACCATATGAGTGGCTGTAAGCACTATGGGACTTAACATCTGAGGTCATCAGTACCCTAGACTTAGAACTTCTTAAACCTAACTAACCTAAGGACATCACACACATCCATGCCCGATGCAGGATTCGAACCTGAGACCGTAGCAGCAGCGCGGTTCCGGACTGAAGCGCCTAGAACCGCCAGGCCACAGCGGTCAGCTCTCTATACATATGAAGTAGCATTTATACATACCAGAAGATGCAACTTAAAAGTTGCAGAAGTGGTTGTGTGGGTCTCTAATAGATTTAAATAAATACTGCTACAGCAGACTATTTGACATTTCATTCAGCTTTATATTTTAATGGTTTTAACTCCTGCATGTGAATATATGTTAGACTGTACGTATCGGTCGATCAGTTATGTATAATTACCTTCACTGCGACTGCCTTAGTTTTAAAATTATCTGAATGTATGAGTCTCGACTGTGGCCTTGCACGGAAATGAAACGTGGACAAAAACAGCTGTGACAAGGAGAGAATAAAATGTTTTAAAATGTAATGCTGTAGAAGAATCCTGAAGTTTATACGAGTACCATTCACATAAACTTCACGTTTTTAAAAATGTTACACAAAGTTGTCTTCAGCTATCCTGTACCGGCGTACAGCAGGGTACCCAAAATAGTGTAACTAGTCCGCTTGCCAGAGTTGACAGTAAACAGATGCACATCGATCGTTCAGTCATTCACAATGAAAGAAAAGTAATAATGATGCAGTTTTTACTCAAGGGCAGCCTTTATTGTACACAGCATACAGTTCAAGAGAACTAATGCTTTGTACTACGTGTGTTAGTTTCCTAAATAAGGAATTATTATTCCAATTACTGTTCTGCTAACTTATGCTTTCCATAGCTCAGTAACATTTCCACCTTGGTGTACAAACCTTCAATTAAAGACGGCTGAGTGAATAACCAGTGTGCATGGGGAACGCAATCGTATGGTAACTTGGGGAATATGAATAAACCGTCTCACACTGCGATTAAATCGTCTTCAGTTTATTATACCATGATCGCTTTCGAAGCCTCTGGCCCCATTATCACATCTGCTTGATACATATGTGCATCGAATCGTCGAGCTGCACGTTAAAAGATCGTATTTTACTAATATCACCGGCATCGTAGTCGAGATCTCTAACGCACGCCTGAACAAGGGCAGTCGATTCGGAGGTGAGCCGGTTCGAATTTTTGTTGTGGAAAATTTTCACATCTAGTATTTTGGCGGTCAGGGGAGGAGGGGTGGCGCCGTGAAGTTCCTGATCACCAGTTTTTGTGTCAATGTCATGGATTAGATTCCAAACCTCTCCGAAGAATCTCATGAAGTAAGGGCATGCGATACTATTGACAGTGCTTCGTCCGTTGACACTTCATAACAGGTTGGAGGAAGGCAACAGCAAACCGCCTCCAGTAGCCCTTAACCCACGAGGTGCGGTCTTTCACACGGAGCGAAATTTTCCGAACCCGCGCTCCAAGGTGAGTTCTAGTGGAACGCGTCGTTACTGCCCCTACCCATCTTAAATCTCTTACCCTATAGTGTTTCGTTGCCTGCTGCATTATCGCCCTCTTTCTTTGTTGTTGACACGTGTTAGTGACACACTTTGGGGTCTTCTTCGGAACAGTACGAAATGTGTTCGCAGAAACGTGTCAGGTTTAACGATCCTAGGTTTGATACTATTAGTCGGTGAGTGGAGGAAGATGTCAGTGATAGAGACACAGAAATAGACGAAAAAGACGACGATTTTACGATTACCATTGAACACAAGTCTGCTAACGTACGAGAGTGTCATTCAAAGGGAGATCTTCGGGTCAGTTTCGATTGTTAGGTGTTTCTCTAGTAGAGTACCTAACGTGTCAGCCGGCCGAAGTGGCCGTGCGGTTAAAGGCGCTGCAGTCTGGAACCGCAAGACCGCTACGGTCGCAGGTTCGAATCCTGCCTCGGGCATGGATGTTTGTGATGTCCTTAGGTTAGTTAGGTTTAACTAGTTCTAAGTTCTAGGGGACTAATGACCTCAGCAGTTGAGTCCCATAGTGCTCAGAGCCATTTGAACCATTTGAACCTAACGTGTCAGTTAAAATAAAATGTGTCCTGAGTAGTGATAAAGGAAAGTGTAGATTCCATCATTGTTCTTCAGTTTTGCAAACTTTCTTTTTCACCTATGGAGGGCAATTTTTAAGTTCAAATTTGAACCCTATTACTTAGTTGTATGTGAATATTTACCTAGCTACAGAGATACCCTATGTATGATTTATCAGAATGTGAAATTCCGTTCTCTAACAGTTCGTTAATGTGTAGTACCTAAAAAGAAAAAAAGTAAAGTACTGCAGGCTTTATTTAATGCCGTAAAATAAACAGGGAGTATTTAAACAACATTTAAATAACCGTAAGAATAAATGTTATGTAAATCAAACAAAAAATTTAAAATAATTTTTCGCCTTAAATCTCGTTTTTTAATATATGCGTCCCAAAAACCCACAGCTCGTGGTACACGTTACAAAAAAGCCACCTCGTGAGCTAAGGGCTAGGATCTTCCCTAAAAAGACGATGCAAGATCATGCTAAGTCCCTGACAACGGGCCTGCTTGTACTTACTGACATCACCTCTTACTCAATAATTCAATGATGTTCACTGTCAAACCAGGTCTCTAAGCACCACTCTCAAAGCAATCAACCAGAGGGGGTGTCGTTTCGTGAGTGGCGTTGAGAGCCCTGGTTGGGCAGTGCACATAGTTGAAGAAAACTTAATGTCAGTAAGATGTGGTCCTAAGATGAACATACCGCACATCGATGTGAATGTATCAGGCATATCTGATGCTGGGGATAGAAGTTTCGAAAGCGATCATGATAAATATTTTAATCCTTTGGCGGGCGTATTTTTTGTAGCGACTCAGCAAAGTTAATTTTTAGGTATCGTATTAGAATTGAAATCAGCTGGCTATATTTAGTTTTTGATTACTTTATTTTTGTGACTGAGGAACAAACACTACGATGTCCTTTTGTGATCTGTTAAAGTACGGTCGTGAAGTGGGTTCCCATTTTCCTCTTGAGCACCATTACACATGAAGAAATTAAAAAAAGTTTTAGTGTTTTTATTTCACTTACCACATCGCAAAAACCACCTTATAAACATTGTTTACCACACTGTAGAAACGAAGTAATGTGTTAAAACTCCACACATAACAACAGTAGCGATCTCACGACAAACAGAAGCAGATTTTTGTAGTAATTTTTGTACATCTAGTACAGCATCAGACACATCCAGAGGTGCTAAAACATATTCCTAATACTTTTGTACAACCATTAAGCTGGTGGTAAGTATACTGCCCAAAGTCCACAAAATAAACATTTATCTTGTGGTAAGTATAGTTCCCATGCCTCTTAGACACTACTGTGGTGGTAAAGCATAATTCTCAAGGGCGCTTCAGCAACGTTATTTGGTTGCCCCTAAAAAGCTATATATTTCATGACAAACAGAAACTACAGCTGGTCCAGCAGACTACGACTAGATCCTAGGAGTGTATGTATATGGTCCGAGGTATTCCCATAAATGCAACAGAGAAATGCAGTTACTGGTCACTACATCTGCCACAGCCAATGAAAGGGTTCAAATGGTGGTCTTAAATATTTGAAGAACGTCATGATTTACCGGCAAGAGCTGCTGATATCAATTTCTTTATCTCACTCAGTTATGTACATTTTTAGGAAAAAACACACATAGTAAAATGTAACATACACAGAAGTACTTACATCATACTAGTCTATATAAAATTCGTGGTGTCAAATAATAAACTTCGTGGATTCGTCAATGGAATTAAAACTAACGACACATAGAATAATATAACATACACTTTCGGAAACATATCGAGAAAACATATGTTCATCACATTTATACAGCGTCAGACATAAAAATTGGCCAAACAGCGCACTCATTCGTGTTGTATCAACAGTCAGTATTAACGTTACGAAACCCATACCACATACCACCGCCTACACAGCTGATTACTGTCTACCAGTTGAACCAAACATGAGCTAGAAGTCTGCATACATCGATAGTTCCAGTGCGATTTCAGTGACTAGTATGTTGTAAATAAGCAGGCTGAACTTTATTAAAACCAACAAACTATAGGGACAGATTTCTGACTGGAAATGGAGGAAAAAAGGCCCTGTGAACTCGTGTCTGGAAATGCATAGTTTCCAGGATAGACGGCGCTGACGAATGAAAGCTCCTCTAATCACGTGCCGTGTCTATAGCCCACAGACGAAGATTATGCTGATTGATGATATCAGTTCTGATAAAGGTTGCTTCTGGTAAAGATTGCTTCGTCAGCAAAGAGGAATAATGACAGAAATCCCATAAGTGTGATGGTGTCGCGTAAAAACCATCGACAAAACCTTCCCACAGAGGGAAATCCGCTGCTGATAATCCTTGAACTCGTCGCAGGTGACGGGGACAGCAGCGGTTGTCATGCAGGATACACACCATTGTGCTTTGGCTTGCACCATGTTGGACGGTCACTTGCTGGAGCTTCTACTATGGCTCGTCTCAGTCTCCTCTAGAATCCGGTCCTCCAATGATCACACAAACGCCCAAAAAGGACTTGAAATGTCTGAGGTGGATGGTGTCTCTGAGGGTACTTGTTTTGGTACATCCGTGTTGCTTCCCTAGCGTTTCCATCTGCTTGGCCGTACACAAACACCATCTCGGCTTGTTCCCGACGTTCATACCGGACCATTCCGCTGCTTGCAGTCCGTTACGTCCATCACACAGCCTGCAACACACAAGGTACACACATCACATGGTCAGAGGAATTCTCATTCGTCAGCGCCATCTACCGTGGCAATGATGCATTTCCGGGCACGCGTTCATAGGACCTCTTTTCCCCCTTTTCCAGTCAGGAATCCGCCCCCACAGTTAGTCGGTTTTATTAATGTTCACACTGTATATATCGCATGAGATATCTTTCTGTATGTGACAGTCATAACAGTTCAATACTTCATCCATTGTATACAACAGCAAAGTGGATGTCTTACAGTCTACCTGTGGTATCGATAGCTACGGCGTAGGTGCAAGTTCTTAGGCTGGCACTACGACACCGACGACAGCGCCCTCTAGCCGGCGCTGTGCAGCTCTACGAGCTCCGCTCCAGATTCAGCCAATTCGATTAAGAGCACACGGCTGGGACACTTCCCTTCAGCTTTGCTTCATATAGAGACTCTGCACTGCTTACCACAGGTCTAAGGCTTCGCACCTGTGTGCTCATGTATACAAAGTTATGTATGTCTCTGTATATATTCATGCACCAGTAAACCACTTTTACTTACTTGCAGTACCGACATGTTTTACCTCATCTGCTCCTACTCGCTTTCTTCATTCAGCCAAACTTTCAGTTTTCAGGAGCAGACCCACGAGCCGCCTTCCAGGCGGGATACAAAACTACCACCTTAGCTGAGGGGTCAGCGCATCTGACTGCCATGCACCAGGCCCGGGTTCAATTGGCGGCTGGGTCGGAGATTTCCTGAGCTCGGGGACTGGGTGTTGTCTTGTCCTCATCGTCATTTCATCCTCATCGACACGCAAGTCGCCCAAGCTGGCGTCATCCGAAAAGACTTGCAACTCGGCGACCGAACTTCCACAGGGTGGTCTCCCGGCCATCAAGGTCACACAGTCATTTCATTTCATACGCGTCGTACAAAGAGATTTGTGTTGATAGCAATAAAACGCAGAGAAGCAACGTCTTATGTTTATACGTATACTTACGTGCGATATTAAGTTATACCTACTTCAATATGCACATTGTTTTTGTCTAAGACCGACCTTTGAGGGATAAATACTAATTTAGTCAAAAGTAAGTGAGGCACTAAGGAAGTAAACTTGAAGTACGGGGTGTCGCTTGTTTCTTACAATATTGTAACGGCAGCACAGTTTAAGATAGGCAAAGTTAGTTTTGTGCAATATTCTGAGTACAAGTCACAGCCAGGTACAGGCCGGATTGCAGTGAGTTACGTATACCAGCAGTTGCGAAATAGAATAGAGGCCACAGGGCCATCAAATTGCTGAAAGAGTATATGTAGCAATTTTGCATGTTGCAAATGACAAGCAGAAGGGGCCCACTGGCCAACCTAGCGTGTTATGAGTACGAGACGCGAAGCGGTGCGTGTGGCAAAACAAAAGCGCACAGCCGCGTATAAATAGGTGCGGGTTTCTAGCGAGATTCATTCAAGTGTGGCAGCTCTCCTATACAGCGGGGCATGTCACACCACCTGGTACACACAGCAGCAGATGGGGCGCCAGTGTTCCAGTCCACAGAGGGTGGCCGGTTTGACCCTTTGAGGCCGACGTGGGGTCCATAGCCAGCCAGCGGCGGGCCACTCCGTGGCTCGCTACTGTGGACAGTCGTCGTGGCTTCCAACACACACTGGAGGCATCCTGAGGCGAGGGCCACAGATTTGGATGCCGGATCACAGGCGCTTGTTGCCGCGATCTCAGCCACGCCGGCGAGAAGGACGCAGCTGGCCGCCTGCGGCTCACACCGAACGGCGCTGAGTCAGCAGGGACGCAGACCGCTGAGTCGGCAGCCGGCATCCTGACTATGACGCGACTCCACTGCCATAAAAGGTCGACACACAGTGCATGCACGGGTTGCTGAGGCAGCCATTCCGCGCCAAGCCATTTCGCAGACAGCGAAGTGCTGTACTCAGCATTGCGGGACCCAGTGATGCAGACCGAGAGGAATCGGGGCACTGTAGTTGGAAACAATAAATCACATGGAAAACTTGGACGAGTCTTCTATCTCTTCCCACTAAATTTGGTTATCCTGATACATTCAGTGGCAGAAGTAGCCACTACAGTATGATGTGAAACTGTTATGACTGTCACATTTGATCACAGTATCGTATGACATGCAGCATACACTGCGCCTCACTCCTGTGGAAATTCAGGCGCATTTTCTCTGGTGTTTCATCAGATATTTGCAATTTTGTTTTTGCAACATGTAGCTGGAGACAGCCCAAACAAATCGTGCTCATCAAGTACCACATACGACTCCCAGCACCGATGGAAAGCGTCGATTTGTTCCTCATTACGAACAAAATGATTTTTAATTCGTAATTTTATGTTCCCATTCGATAGAGTGGTCCCACATTAGCCGAGTACGATATTCGTTTCATTGATATGTGTTAACAGGGACTGTAAAACACGAAGAATAACCGCTGAGCAGCGGTGCTGCATAGCAGCAGCAGTCATCGCGGTCCAGGGCGGTGCTGTAGCTGCTGGAATGCTGGAGTGCTGGTTATTCTATGTTTTTCTGTACCTGTTAACACACATCAATAAAACGAATATCGTACTAGACTAATTTGGGACCACTCTGTCGAATGGGAACATAAAATTACGAATTAAAAATCACTTTGTTTGTAACGGGAAATAAACTGATGCTTTCCATCGACGCTGTGCGTCGCATGAAAGATGTGACGAGCATAATTTTTTTGGGTTCACTTCAGCTACACGTTTCAAAAACAAAGTTACAAATATCTGCCGAAACGCCAGAGAAAGCACCTGACAGCTCTTAGGAGAGACACCATACATACTTGTAAGGCACTAGTCAGTGGACTCGCACTGTAACTATCGATGTGTGCAGAACTGTAGATCATTCGTGGGTCAACTGGTAAACAGAAATCAGATGAGTAGTCGGCAGTATACAGAATTATGCCGGCCGCGGTAGCTGTGCGGTTCTAGGCGCTCCAGTCCGGAGCCGCGCTGCTGCTACGGTCGCAGGTTCGAATCCTGCTTCGGGCATGGGTGTGTGTGATGTCCTTAGGTTAGTTAGGTTTAAGTAGTTCTAAGTTCTAGGGGACTGATGACCACAGCAGTTGAGTCCCATAGTGCTCAGAGCCATTTGAACCATTTGAACAGAATTATGTTTCGTCGTAAGGACGAGAAACCTCCCGTCTTTCGAAACTGAAGTTTATTCTTGTGTACGAAATAAATTTCAGTTACAAAAGATGGAAGTTTTCTCATCATTATGATAAAACATAATTGAAGTTATAATCAGCAAATGAGGAAAATGGCTGCCAGTATTAACAATCGTATATACGCTCCTGGAAATGGAAAAAAGAACACATTGACACCGGTGTGTCAGACCCACCATACTTGCTCCGGACACTGCGAGAGGGCTGTACAAGCAATGATCACACGCACGGCACAGCGGACACACCAGGAACCGCGGTGTTGGCCGTCGAATGGCGCTAGCTGCGCAGCATTTGTGCACCGCCGCCATCAGTGTCAGCCAGTTTGCCGTGGCATACGGAGCTCCATCGCAGTCTTCAACACTGGTAGCATGCCGCGACAGCGTGGACGTGAACCGTATGTGCAGTTGACGGACTTTGAGCGAGGGCGTATAGTGGGCATGCGGGAGGCCGGGTGGACGTACCGCCGAATTGCTCAACACGTGGGGCGTGAGGTCTCCACAGTACATTGATGTTGTCGCCAGTGGTCGGCGGAAGGTGCACGTGCCCGTCGACCTGGGACCGGACCGCAGCGACGCACGGATGCACGCCAAGACCGTAGGATCCTACGCAGTGCCATAGGGGGCCGCACCGCCACTTCCCAGCAAATTAGGGACACTGTTGCTCCTGGGGTATCGGTGAGGACCATTCGCAACCGTCTCCATGAAGCTGGGCTACGGTACCGCACACCGTTAGGCCGTCTTCCGCTCACGCCCCAACATCGTGCAGCCCGCCTCCAGTGGTGTCGCGACAGGCGTGAATGGAGGGACGAATGGAGACGTGTCGTCTTCAGCGATGAGAGTCGCTTCTGCCTTGGTGCCAATGATGGTCGTATGCGTGTTTGGCGCCGTGCAGGTGAGCGCCACAATCAGGACTACATACGACCGAGGCACACAGGGCCAACACCTGGCATCATGGTGTGGGGAGCGATCTCCTACACTGGCCGTACACCACTGGTGATCGTCGAGGGGACACTGAATAGTGCACGGTACATCCAAACCGTCATCGAACCCATCGTTCTACCATTCCTAGACCGGCAAGGGAACTTGCTGTTCCAACAGGACAATGCACGTCCGCATGTATCCCGTGCCACCCAACGTGCTCTAGAAGGTGTAAGTCAACTACCCTGGCCAGCAAGATCTCCGGATCTGTCCCCCATTGAGCATGTTTGGGACTGGATGAAGCGTCGTCTCACGCGGTCTGCACGTCCAGCACGAACGCTGGTCCAACTGAGGCGCCAGGTGGAAATGGCATGGCAAGCCGTTCCACAGGACTACATCCAGCATCTCTACGATCGTCTCCATGGGAGAATAGCAGCCTGCATTGCTGCGAAAGGTGGATATACACTGTACTAGTGCCGACATTGTGCATGCTCTGTTGCCTGTGTCTATGTGCCTGTGGTTCTGTCAGTGTGATCATGTGATGTATCTGACCCCAGGAATGTGTCAATAAAGATTCCCCTTCCTGGGACAATGAATTCACGGTGTTCTTATTTCAATTTCCAGGAGTGTAGAATGGTTGCGCTCGTAACATTGATGTTGACTGGAATGAGATTTTCACTCTGCAGCGGAGTGTGCGCTGATATGAAACTTCCTGGCAGATTAAAACCGTGTGCCAGACCGAGACTCGAACTCGGGACCGCTGCAGAGTGAAAATCTCATTCTGGAAACATCCCTGAGGCTGTGGCTAAGCCATGTCTCCGCAATATCCTTTCTTTCAGGAGTGCTAGTTCTGCAAGGTTCGCAGGAGAGCTTCTGTAAAGAGTTTGGAAAGTAGGAGACGAGGTACTGGCAGAAGTAAAGCTGTGAAGACGGGGCGTGTGTCGTGCTTGGGTAGCTCAGATGGCACCGACACGGTAGCTCAGCGTGTTCGGACGGAGGGTTACGTACCCTCCGTAATAAAAAAACAGAGTTAATCGATCATCAAAGAACTTAATCGGATGTCTTACGACGTTCGCCCCGAGCAGATACATCGAACAAACGCGGACAAAATGAGAATTAAAAAAAAAGAAAAAAAAAAGAAAAAGAAAAAAGAAAAAAGATGGTAGAGCACTTGCCCGCGAAAGGCGAAGATCCCGAGTTCGAGTCTCGGTCCGGCACACGGTTTTAATCTGCCAGGACGTTTCTTACTGATGTTGGTTGTCAATACAACACGAATGAGTGCACTGTTTGGCACATTTTTATAATTGATAATGCAACTATTTACTGTTTGCTACAGCTAAAGCTGCATAAATGTGACGTACGCACGTTTCTCGTGATATGTTTTGAAAGCGTTTGTTGCGTTATTCTGTGTGTCGTTGTCTTTAATTCGAGAGACGAATTGAGGGATTTTTTTATTTGACGCCATTGATTTTATATCGGTTAGTGTAATGTTGTAAGAGCTTTAATGTCAGTATATGACATTTTATTACGCGACATTTTTCGTCAATATGTGCATCAGTAGGTGAGATAGTGAGAGTCTAATTCTGTTACGCTCTTCATACTCGTATGTTCTTGCATTTGGTTTACAGGAACTTGATGATAGCCCATGGACCGAAACTGCTTGTTCAATGAAGAAATTTTATCAGCAGCTCTGGTGGTAAATGACGACATTTTTGGAACATAGTACAATACCATGAAGACTTAATTTTATCCATTTCTGTCACTGTTTCTTCAGCGACTGTATTAATTTCGTAAAATAAAGAACAACCGCCTTCAGTCACAATCGTGATTTTATTTGAATGCACGACGCATTCTGAGTCCTGGAGTTCTTCTTCAGCAGCTTAGACAGTTTACATGGAATATTTTTCCAGATTTAGGTTAATTCTGATCCTGGTGTGACTGTTGTTGTTGTTGTTGTTGTTGTTATGGTCTTCAGTCCAAAGAAAAGTTTGATAGAGCTGTCCATGCTACTCTATCCTGAGCAATTCTCTTCGTCTCCGAATAACTACCGCGACCTACAATCTTTTGAATCTGCTGACTGTATTCATCTCTTGGTCTGCCTCCTCGATGTTTACCACCCACACTTCCCTCCCATACTGAATTGGTTAGCCCTTGATGTCTCAAAATGTATCCTATCACCCTATCCTTTCATTTGAGTAAGTTGTGCCACAAATTCCTTGTCACCCCAGTTCTTTTCAGCACCTCCTCATTAGTTACATGATATACCCATATAATCTTCAGCATTCTTCTACAGCACCACATTTCGAAAGCTTCTATTCTCCTTTTAGGTAAACTGTTTATCGTTCGTGTTTCAGTTCCATATATGGCTACAGTCCAAATACCTCCAAAAAAGACTTCTTAACTCTTAAATCTATGTTTGACGGTAACAAATTTCTCTTCTTCAGAAATGCTTTTCCTTGCGTTTTATATCCCCTCTATCTCGGCCATCATCAGTTAGTTTTCTCCGCAAATAGCAAACCTTGTCTCTCGTTTCCTAATCAAATTCCCTTAACATTGCCTGATTTAATTCCATTATCCTCGTTTTGCTTTTGTTAGCGTTCATTTTATATCCTCCTTTCATGACATTGTCCATTCCATCAACTGCTCTTCCAAGTCCTTCGCTGTCTCTGACAGAATTGCAGTGTCATCAGCAAACCTCAAAGTTTTTATTTCCTCTCTCTGAAACAAATTTTACTTTGGTTTCCTTTACTGATTAGAATGGTATATTACAAAACGGGCACATTGTCAGTACAAGTTTACGAAACTAAAATAAATCGAAAAATAACTTACTGTTTCCAGCGGTGGATACATGTTCTTTGAAGCACTGTATGAGTAAACATGTTTATGTGCATTCAAAAATCGTGTATCCACCACTGGAAGCAGTAAGTTACTTTTCGATTTGTATTAGTTTTGAGAACTTGTTTTCACGAAGTGCCCACTTCGGAATATACCATCGTAATCTTACCAGGACCCGAATTAACCCATGTAAGACGTGTATATTTCTATTGTCTATTGTCAAACCAAAATTTATGAAAGATGTTTATATTTTATTAATAGGATTAAGTAGGAATAATTAATAGTTGTCATTTTGGAAATAATTGTGGTAGCAGGGAATGTCTGCACTAAAGTATTGTTGGCGGGAGAGACCGCACATTGATATCACTTTAAAAAGGGCGGGAGAGACCGCGTATGGATACATTTTAAGAAACGAGCGGGAAAGACCGCGCATTGATACATTTTGTAATGGTACCACGGATTGTCTGCACCAGAAAGCATTGTTGGCGGGAGAGATCGCACTTTAGCGATCGTAGGAACACAGTAGTAAGCGAGATGTGAAGCGAGTCGGTAGCAGGTCTGAAGCGAGAGGTTGAGAGAAGCGGTGTGCCTGCCAGCCACCAGCTATGATTTACAAGAGAGTGTAAACGGATGTACAGAGACACCAGATAACTACCATCATAAGAGGAACTAATATTATTGAATTTTTTGTTGTTGTCGAGAAACTCAAGACTACTGAAAGTATGTTTGCGCAATGCTAGTTGTAAGATTATAGTAAAAAGTAAGTCCCATTTGAGCGTTTGTAAAATCATTTCATTACCAACAGCAAATATTTGAAGAATCGTTTTGCGAATATAATTAATTTTTGCCAGCAATATTGCACCACTGATTATAATCCATCCTAAAAACCATCAACGTAAACTTTGCAAAATTTTATTGTTGTCAAGAAAAAGTTTAACTATAATTAAGTAACTTCAGTCAAATTAATTAAAGAATAACGTCAACTTTGGTAATAAATACAGGCACTTATTGTGACAGCCCACCAGCAGCTAATAGAGTATAGTAAAACAGAGTAAGTATATTCACGTCGCAGTTCGATGTAGCAGTCAGATGGCGATCCAGTAACAGTAAAAAAGGTAAGGAACAGTTTTGGGTTATTGCAGGCAACGACTGAGGGCCACGACGACGACGACACATTCTATGTTTCGTCGAAATAATCAGCAAATCACTTTTAATAAGCAGCAATTAAATTTGTAAAAATAATATTGCACTTATTATTATTGAGAAAGAGAATTAATTTCGAAGGGAAGATTTCAAATTCAAATGGTTCAAATGGCTCTGAGCACTATGCGACTTAACTTCTGAGGTCAACAGTCGCCTAGAACTTAGAACTAAATAAAAAAAACTTCTGAGGTCAACAGTCGGCTAGAACTTAGAACTAATTAAACCTAACGAACCTAAGGACATCACACACATCCATGCGCGAGGCAGGATTCGAACCTGCGACCGTAGCGGTCGCTCGGCTCCAGACTGCAGCGCCTAGAACCGCACGACCACTCCGACCGGCGGGAAGATTTAATTTGCTATTATTAAGCAAGAGATAAAAATCCTAAGGGAAGGTCTCATAGGTTATTGCAGAAGGGAAGGTTGCGTAACAAAAGAGATATAGAGGAGACGGGAAGGTTTCACCCAAATATGGTAAAAATAATCGGTGTTCACTGTCACAGCAGCTGAAGATGAGCCCCCAGGGCTCGAAACGCATCATGCGTTCAAATAAAACCACAGTTGTGAGTAAAGGCGATTGTTCTTTATTTTACGAAAATAAAGGCTGTGTAATTGTAGTCCTTATTTTTCTTAATTACGGAGAAATTGGTAAATACAGAATACATTTAAGGCCCTCGATATTCCTTCAGTGGAGCGGCTATTTAGGGTGAGACATTTAGGCGGAGTGCAGCCTGGCAGCGAGGGGAGGAAACAGCAGTGACCCGGGGAGGCCGCAGCGTTGGGTGCGTGCGTGTGTGTCTTGTGTGGGGGCCGCGCCAGCGCGTTTAATCGACCAGTCGGCGGCGATACAGCGGGCAGCAGAGCGCCGCGCCGCGCCGCACCGGCAGCACCGTTTTCCAGCGGCCGGTCTCCATGGCAACAGCGGCCGTCCATCAGGCAGCCACCTGCGCGGCGGGCGGTCGATGTCCGCCGCCGCTCTCTGCTGCCAGCGCACAGGCTTCGCCGCTCTCTTCGCGGCCGGCCGCCGAGCCAGCCCCGGCCGGGGCACACCGCGCACCTCCGCGCATCTGCACCCCTACCTTCCCCATATTTTCCCCTCTCCTAACCTCACCCCCTCCTCGACTCTTTCGATATCGTCAGTTGTTCGATGCCCAAAAAATCTGATAGAGAATTTGTGTTGATTTGTCGTTGTTAATTCTTCTCTCCGCATTTATACTAGGGGCTTTCAATAAATCTGTTAGTTTCAGTTTTAAAAAAAACCGCGGAGTTTGTTGTGTGACATCTTGGAATATTCCCCCTTCAGGCTCCTAAAGTTTCATGAAGTTTCGATAGGTGGCGGTTCTATACGTAGCCTTCAAAATGGGCCGGTAATGAAAGTGCTTTCCAAGTAGGACCGTTCATATTTTAAAAAATACCAAAGTTCTCACACATAGATATTTCAGAAATATCATTATCGACCTCCTCAATATAACAGAAAACAGTATATATATATATATATATATATATATATATATATATATATATATATATACCGAGCAAAGGACTTGGAAGAGCAGCTGAACGGAATGGACAGTGTCTTGAAAGGAGGGCATAAGATGAACATCAACAAAAAAAAAACGAGAATAATGGAATGTAGTCGAATTAAGTCGCGTGATGCTGCGGGAATTAGATTAGGAAATGAGACACTTAAAGTAGTAAAGGAGTTTTGCTATTTGGGGAGCAAAATAACTGATGATGGTCGAAGTAGAGAGGATATAAAATGTTGACTGGCAATGGCAAGGAATGCGTTTCTGAAGAAGAGAAATTTCTTAACATCGAGTATTGATTGAAGTGTCAGGAAGTCGTTTCTGAAAGTATTTGTAGGGAGTGTACCCATGTATGGAAGTGAAACGTGGACGATAAATAGTTTAGACAAGAAGAGAATAGAAGCTTTCGAAATGTGGTGCTACAGAAGGATGCTGAACATTAGATGGGTAGATCACGTAACTAATGAGGAGGTATTGAATAGAATTGGGGAGAAGAGGAGTTTGTGGCACAACTTCAATTGAAGAGGGGATCGGTTGGTAGGACATCTTCTGAGACATCGAGGGATCACCAATTTAGTACTGGAGGGCAGCGTGGAGGGTAAAACTCGTAGAGGGAGACCAAGAGATGAATACACTAAACAGATTCAGAAGGATGCAGGCTGCAGTAGGTCCTGGGAGATGAAGTGGCTTGCACAGGATAGAGTAGCATGGAGAGCTGCATCAAACCAGTCTCAGGGCTGAAGACCACAACAACAACTACAGCATATATATATTACTGGCCATTAAAATTGCTACACCAAGAAGAAATGCAGATGATAAACGGGTATTCATTGGACAAATATATTATACTAGAACTGACATGTAATTACATTTTCACGCAATTTGGGTGCATAGATCCTGAGAAATCAGTACCCAGAACAACCACCTCTGGCCGTAATAACGGCCTTGATACACCTGGGCAATGAGTCAAACAGAGCTTGGATGGCGTGTACAGGTACAGCTGCCCATGCAGCTTCAACACGATACCACAGTTCATCAAGAGTACTGGTGTAATGGGACGAGCCAGTTGCTCGGCCACCATTGACCAGACGTTTTCAATTAGTGAGAGATCTGGAGAATGTGCTGGCCAGGGCAACAGTCGAACATTTTCTGTATCCAGAAAGGCCCGTACAGGACCTGCAACATGCGGTCGTGCATTATCCTGCTGAAATGTAGGGATTCGTAGGGATCGAATGAAGGGTGGAGCCAGGGGTCGTAACACATCTGAAATGTAACGTCCACTATTCAAAGTGCCGTCAATGCGAACAAGAGGTGACCGAGACGTGTAACCAATGGCACCCCATACCATCGCACTGGGTGATACGCCAGTATGGCGATGACGAATACACGCTTCCAATGTGCATTCACCACGATGTCGCCAAACATGGATGCGACCAACATGATGCTGAAAACAGAACTTGGATTCATCCGAAAAAATTACGTTTTGCCATTCGTGCACCCAGGTTCGTCGTTAAGTACGCCATCGCAGGCGCTCCTGTCTGTGATGCAGCGTCAAGGGTAACCGCAGCCACGGTCTCCGAGCTGATAGTCCATGCTGCTGCAAACGTCGTCGAACTGTTCGTGCAGATGGTTGTTGTCTTGCAAACGTCCCCATCTGTTGACTCAGGGATCGAGACGTGGCTGCACGATCCGTTACAGCCATGCAGATAAGATGCCTGTCATCTCGTCTGATAGTGATACGAGGCCGTTGGGATCCAGCACGGCGTTCCGTATTACCCTCCTGAACCCACCGATTCCATATTCTGCTAACAGTCATTGGATCTCGACCAACGCGAGCAGCAATGTCGCGATACGATAAACCGCAATCGCGATAGGCTTCAATCCGACCTTTATCAAAGTTGGAAACGTGATGGTACGCATTTCTCCTCCTTACACGAGGCATCACAACAACGTTTCACCAGACAACGCCGGTGAACTGCTGTTTGTGTATGAGAAATCGGTTGGAAACTTTCCTCATGTCAGCACGTTGTAGATGTCGCCACCGGCGCCAACCTTGTGTGAATGCTCTGAAAAGCTAATCATTTGCATATCACAGCGTCTTCTTCCTGTCGGTTAAATATTGCGTCTGTAGCACGTCACCTTCGTGGTGTAGCAATTTTATATATATATATATATATATATATATATATATATATATATATATATATATATATATTTGACAAAGTCATCTGCGAATGGGAAAAGGAATTGAAGAATAAAAATTGGTGGAAACCTATGCTGATGCGGCGAATCAAGGACGACATAAGAATTTCATGAATACCTTACTAGCGGATGATGAGATAACAGTAATCGAACAGGTTGAATCCCTTAAAGAATGGGCAGAGAAAGTTGGTCTGCAAAGATCTTCCCTAAAGAGTGAGTTCATCGCCACAAAAACTGACACCCAAAGCTTGACTACAAAATACGGTCATATAGATAGAGTCCTATATTTTAAATACTTAGGTGAAGTCCTTGAACATACGGGGCGAGAGAAAATAGGACGAAACATTCGCCTCCAAAAGCTAAAGACAGCCTATGGAAGAACCTACAAGGTGTACAATAAAAAATGCTTGTCCAAAAACACTAAAATTACGCACTATAATACAGTATTGAAACCTGAAGTCCTGTATGGCTAGACAACTTATTAAAGGAAGAACGTAAAATCATCAGAAAGATACTAGGGCCAAAGAAAGCAGAGAAGGGCTATAGTCAACAATCTCGTCAAAAAACTGAGACGTTGTCCAATCTTGCACTAGACATTAGAAAAAGGCGATAAAAGTTTTATGGCACGTCTCTAGACTTCGAAAAACAAGACTTACGCACAAAATTCTTACATAAATAGGACTTAAAACAATACCCTGGATACAAGAGGTCAAAAAGAACCTACAAAAATCTCAGATATATTATTCAGATATGTTGGACAGAAAGGTATTTAAGCAGAAAGTTGACAGATGGGAAGTTAAGTCAGAGAACGAAGCTCCAAAGAAAGCAGGAACAAAATGGACACAGGAAAGGAAGAGAGCCCGTGCGGAAAACATGAAAGCAGTGTGGAAAAAAAGGAAAAAGAATCAGGAAGCTTACGTGATCCAACAGGGTCTATATATATGAGGCCTATTAGGAAAGTAAGGTCCGATCAGTCGCAAAATAGAAACCACAGTGAAAATCAAAATAGTATTATTTGCAACAGTTAGCTGCACCTCCCAACTACTTCTCTAGATAGTTGCTGCTTCGATTTACACATTTGTGGTAACGTTGTATCAACTTTCCAATACCCTCGTTATAGAAGGCAGCGCCTGTGCTTCCTGCCAATTCTCCAAGCTGGTCTGCAGCTCATTGTCTGTGCCAGAACATTGTCTTCATAGCCAGCGGTTCGTGCGAGCAGAGATTAAACTCAGGGAGAGTCAGTTACAGGCTCCAGTGTCAGTGATCGAATACTTCTCACCGAAAACGCTGCAGGAGCATCTTCATTGCCCTTGCAGAGTGCGGCCGAGAATTGTCATGCAGAAGGAAACGCATGACAGCTATGTAATGTGGGCTGCATGATATCAGGCGAAATCTCATACCAGGCCCTCATACTTGGCAGGAGTCACAATGGATCTTTACGTGCTCACCATGTGCTCAGAACTGAAAAGAGCGACGTGGCGCGATCGACGGGTATACTATAGGCACCGCCCAACACATTTATGCAAAGCTTCATCATATTTTCAGTGTGCTTTCCATTTTTCACCCAACGGACCTTACTTTCCGAGTAGCCCTCGTATATATATACAGGGTGGTCCATTTATCGTGACTGGGCCAACTATCTCACGAAATAAGCATCAAACGAAAAAACTACAAAGAATGAAACTCGTCTAGCTTGAAGGGGGAAACCATATGGCGCTATGGGTGGCCCGCTAGATGGCGCTGCCACAGGTCAAACGGATATCAAATGCGTTTTTTTAAATAGGAA
Organism: Schistocerca serialis cubense; assembly: GCF_023864345.2. Lineage (NCBI taxonomy): Eukaryota > Metazoa > Arthropoda > Insecta > Orthoptera > Acrididae > Schistocerca > Schistocerca serialis. Next base: position 714,555,829 of record NC_064643.1, read on the forward strand.
CCCCCATTTTTATTACATATTCGTTGGATCACTTTCTTCGCTTTGTAATAGATGGCACTGTAATAGTCACAAACATATGGCTCACAATTTTAGATGAACAGTTGGTAACAGATAGGTTTTTTAAATTAAAATACAGAACGTAGGTACGTTTGAACATTTTATTTCGGTTGTTCGAATGTGCTACATGTACCTTTGTGAACTTATCATTTCTGAGAACCCATGCTATTACAGTGTGATTACCTGTAAATACCACATTACTGCAATAAATGCTCAAAATGATGTCCGTCAACCTCAATGCATTTGGCAATACGTGTAACGACATTCCTCTCAAAAGCGAGTAGTTCGCCTTCCGTAATGTTCGCACATGCATTGACAATGCACTGACGCATGTTGTCAGGCGTTGTCGGTGGATCACGATAGCAAATATCCATCAACTTTCCCCCCAGAAAGAAATCCAGGGACGTCAGATCCAGTCAACTTGCGGGCCATGGTATGGTGCTTCGGCGACCAATCCACCTGTCATGACATATGCTATTCGATACCGCTTCAACCGCACGCGAGCTATGTGCCGGACATCCATCATGTTGGAAGTACATAGCCATTCCGTCATGCAGTGAAAGATCTTGTAGTATGATCGGTAGAACATTACGTAGAAATCAGCATACATTGCACCATTTAGATTGCCTTCGATAAAATGGGGGCCAATTATCCTTCCTCCCATAATGCCGCACCATACATTAACCCGCCAAGGTCGCTGATGTTCCACTTGTCCCAGCCATCGTAGATTTTCCATTGTCCAATAGTGCATATTATGCCGGTTTACGTTACCGCTGTTGGTGAATGACGCTTCGTCGCTAAATAGAGCGCGTGCAAAAAATCTGTCATCGCCCCGTAATTTCTCTTGTACCCAGTGGGAAAACTGTACACGACGTTCAAAGTTGTCGCCATGCGATTCCTGGCGAATAAAAATATGGTACGGGTGCAATCGATGTTGATGTAGCATTCTCAACACCGACGTTTTTGAGATTCCCGATTCTCGCACAGTTTGTCTGCTACTGATGTGCGGATTAGCCGCGACAGCAGCTAAAACACCTACTTGGGCATCATCATTTGTTGCAGGTCGTGGTTGACGTTTCACATGTGGCTGTACACGTCCTGTTTACTTAAATAACTTAACTATCCGGCGAACGGTCCGGACACTTGGATGATGTCGTCCAGGATACCGAGCAGCATACATAGCACACGCCCGTTGGGCATTTTGATCACAATAGCTATACATCAACACGATATCGACCTTTTCAGCAATTGGTAAACGGTCTATTTTAACACGGGTAATGTATCACGAAGCAAATACCGTCCGCACTGGTGGAATGTTACGTGATACCACGTACTTATACGTTTGTGACTATTACAACGCCATCTATCACAAAACGAAAAAAGTGGTCCAACTAAAAGATTAGTATTTCTTTACGTACTACACGAATATGTCATAAAAAGGGGGGGTTCCTATTTTAAAAAAAACGCAGTTGATATCCGTTTGACCTGTGGCAGCGCCATCTAGCGGGCCAACCATAGCGCCATCTGGTTTCCCCCTTCAAGCTAGACGAGTTTCGTCCTTTGCAGTTTTTTCGTTTGATGCTTATTTCGTGAGATATTTGGCCCGGTCACTATCAATGGACCACCCTATATATATATATATATATATATATATATATATATATATATATATATATATATATACCATCAATGGAGCCTATAAAAATATCGGCTGAACACTGTAAATATACTACCAGTTTTAGAGCTATATATTTAGGTATTGTCCCCCCGTCGGAGGTTCGAGTCCTCCCTCGGGCATGGGTGTACATGTTGTCCTTAACGTAAGTTAGTTTAAGTTAGTTCAATTAGTGCGTAAGCCTAGGGACCGATGACCACAAATTTCGAATTTACGTATTGTTTTGTTATTGTTCTGCACTTCAACAACTTAGCAGCCTGTCTATCCGCATTAGAGCAAGAATTGAAAGGAGACCGATGCAAACCGATGCACGTTCACACTTGGCGATAACCACTTCGTTAACATCGGTAACTGCACGTAAGCGGCACAATGAAAGCTGTCCTTATATTTACCGAAAACTGCGAAAAAATATAATATAAAAATGTCGGCACTCGATGCTGCCCTTTCAATATCGATATATAGAGAATGAAATTATCGTCTAAATATCGAAACATTTGGCAAAACTCATCGATGCATCGAAATATCGATATTGTATCAACAGCCCTGGTTGCAAGAAGAGAACTGCCATCGCAGATAATCATAGGCGCTTGGAGAACGTCTACGGGGACTTGGCAGTGGAGAAAAGCACGGTGAGTCGTCGTGCGAGGCGCCTGCCGTCATGGCGAGAAGGTCGCGCACACCTGTCGTATCTGCCGCGTGCTGGCCGGCTGCACGCAGTTGTGAGTCCTGCATTGTTGGAACGGGAGGACGCACCCTGATTCGAGGTGATCGACGGATCAGAGTCAAACACCTCGCTGCTCTACTGGACACCTCTATTGGTAGAGCTGACTCACTCGTCCACCAATTGCAGTACTCAGAGGTGTGTGCCCACTTGGTTCCTCGCCACCTAACAGAATTGCTTCCGGGTTACGAGGCTGATCGTGACAATTTTTTGTCGAACATCGTCACAGGCGATGAAACATGGGTTCTTCACTTCGAACCGGAGACCAAACGGCGATCGGTGCAGTGCCGCCACACCAACTTTCCTCTGAAGGAAACCTTCAGAACCGCACCCTTAACCGGTAGAATCATGGCAACGGTCTTCTGGAATTCTTTAAGGGCTTAGTCTGTTTGATGTCCACCCTCGTGGTCCAACGATCGACTCTGAAGTGTATTGATTGGGGTGGTACCCCGCGGGCGTACAGGCCCTCACAGTAATGTGGCGTAACACATTCGCATTGAACGCAGATTATGTTCAAAATGTGGTTTTGTAGCGAAAAGATTGGGAAATAATACTGAAACGCCCGCTAAACCCGCTGGCCTGAACAGGTAATAGGATTGTGGAAGGGGGCCAAAGGTTGAAGTCAGTTTCTACTACTTGTCATTTATTGTAATTTAATAATTTTTACAACGAAAGCGGCACATAACCGGATCTTCACCGAGTGAAACTCTTTCACGGCTGAAGGCAAAAAAGAAATCTTAAAAATCAACAACATAAAAATCTAATTGAGATAGCAATAAAACAATTTAAAACCCAAAAGGCAACATATGTTGTTGTTGTTGTGGTCTTCAGACCTGAGACTGGTTTGATGCAGCTCTCCATGTTACTCTATCCTGTGCAAGCTTCTTCATCTCCCAGTACATACTGCAGCCTACATCCTTCTGAATCTGCTTAGTGTAAAAAATGGGTCAAATAGCTCTGAGCACTATGGCACTTAACATCTATGGTCATCAGTCCCCTAGAACTTAGAACTACTTAAACCTAACTAACCTAAGGACATCACACAACACCCAGTCATCACGAGGCAGAGAAAATCCCTGACCCCGCCGGGAATCGAACCCGGGAACCCGGGCGTGAGAAGCGAGAACGCTACCACATGACCACGAGCTGCGGACTGCTGCTTAGTGTATTCATCTCTTGGTCTCCCTCTACGATTTTTACCCTCCACGCTACCCTCCAGTACTAAATTGGTGATCCCTTGATGCTTCATAACATGTCCTACCAACCGATACCTTCACCAGGCCAAGTTGTGCCACAAACTCCTCTTCTCCCCATTTCTGTTCAATACCTCCTCATTAGTTGTGTGATCTACCCATCTAATCTTCAGCATTCTTCTGTAGCACCACATTTCGAAAGCTTCTATTCTCTTCTTGTCTAAACTATTTATCGTCCATGTTTCACTTCCATGCCGGCCGGGTTGGCCGAATGGTTCTAGGCGCCACAGTCCGGAACCGCGAGACCGCTACGGTCGCAGGTTCGAATCCTGCCTCGGGCATGGATGTGTGTGATGTCCTTAGGTTAGTTAGGTTTAAGTAGTTCTAAGTTCTAGGGGACTGATGACCTCAGAAGTTTAGTCCCATAGTGCTCAGAGCCATTTGAACCATTTTTTTTCAATTCCATACATGGTTACTCTCCATACAAATACTTTCAGAAACGACTTCCTGGCACTTAAATCTATACTCGATGTTAACAAATTTCTCTTCTTCAGAAACGCTGTCCTTGGCATTGCCAGTCTACATTTTATATCCCCTCTACTTCGACCATCATCAGTTATTTTGCTCCCCAAATAGCAAAACTCCTTTACTACTTTAAGTGTCTCATTTCCTAGTCTAATTCCCTCAGCATCACCCGACTTAATCCGACTACATTCCATTATCCTCGTTTTACTTTTGTTGATGTTCATCTTATATCCTCCTTTCAAGACACTGTCCATTCTCTTCAACTGCTCTTCCAAGTCCTTTGCTGTCTCTGACAGAATTACAATGCCATCGGCGAACCTCAAAGTTGTAGTTTCTTCTCCATAGATTTTAATACCTAGTCCGAATTTTTCTTTTGTTTCCTTTACTGTTTGCTCAATATACAGATTGAATAGCATCGGGTAGAGGCTACAACCCTGTCTCACTCCCTTCCCAACCCCTGCTTCCCTTTCATGTCCCTCGACTATTATAACTGCCATCTGGTTTCTGTACAAATTGTAAATAGCCTTTCGCTCCCTGTATTTTACCCCTGCCCCCTGCTTTCAGCCGTTCGCAGTACCAGCACGGCAAGGCCGTTTTGGTTAGTGTTACAAGGCCAGGTCAGCCAATCATCCAGACTGTTGCCCCTGCAACTACTGAAAAGGCTGCTGCCCCTCTTCAGGAACCGCACGTTTGTTTGGCCTCTCAACAGATACGCCTCCATTGTTGTTGCACCTACGGTACGGCTATCTGTGTCGTTGAGGCATACAAGCCTCCCCACCAACGGCAAGATCCATGGTTCATGGGATGGGGAGGCGGGGTAGGCAACATATGCAAGGTACAGGGTGTTTCAAAAATGACCGGTATATTTGAAACGGCAATAAAAACTAAACGAACAGCGATAGAAATACACCGTTTGTTGCAATATGCTTGGGACAACAGTACATTTTCAGGCAGACAAACTTTCGAAATTACAGTAGTTACAATTTTCAACAACAGATGGCGCTGCGGTCTGGGAAACACTATAGTACGATATTTTCCACATATCCACCATGCGTAGCAATAATATGGCGTAGTCTCTGAATGAAATTACCCGAAACCTTTGACAACGTGTCTGGCGGAATGGCTTCACATGCAGATGAGATGTACTGCTTCAGCTGTTCAATTGTTTCTGGATTCTGGCGGTACACCTGGTCTTTCAAGTGTCCCCACAGAAAGAAGTCACAGGGGTTCATGTCTGGCGAATAGGGAGGCCAATCCACGCCGCCTCCTGTATGTTTCGGATAGCCCAAAGCAATCACACGATCATCGAAATATTCATTCAGGAAATTAAAGACGTCTGCCGTGCGATGTGGCCGGGCACCATCTTGCATAAACCACGAGTTGTTCGCAGTGTCGTCTAAGGCAGTTTGTACCGCCACAAATTCACGAAGAATGTCCAGATAGCGTGATGCAGTAATCGTTTCGGATCTGAAAAATGGGCCAATGATTCCTTTGGAAGAAATGGCGGCCCAGACCAGTACTTTTTGAGGATGCAGGGACGATGGGACTGCAACATGGGGCTTTTCGGTTCCCCATATGCACCACTTCTGTTTATTGACGAAGCCGTCCAGGTAAAAATAAGCTTCGTCAGTAAACCAAATGCTGCCCACATGCATATCGCCGTCATCAATCCTGTGCACTATATCTTTAGCGAATGTCTCTCGTGCAGCAATGGTAGCGGCGCTGAGGGGTTGCCGCGTTTGAATTTTGCATGGATAGAGGTGTAAACTCTGGCGCATGAGACGATACGTGGACGTTGGCGTCATTTGGACCGCAGCTGCAACACGGCGAACGGAAACCTGAGGCCGCTGTTGGATCACCTGCTGCACTAGCTGCGCGTTGCCCTCTGTGGTTGCCGTACGCGGTCGCCCTACCTTTCCAGCATGTTCATCCATCACGTTCCCAGTCCGTTGAAATTTTTCAAACAGATCCTTTATTGTATCGCTTTTCGGTCCTTTGGTTACATTAAACCTCCGTTGAAAACTTCGTCTTGTTGCAACAACACTGTGTTCTAGGCGATGGAATTCCAACACCAGAAAAATCCTCTGTTCTAAGGAATAAACCATGTTGTCTACAGCACACTTGCACGTTGTGAACAGCACACGCTTACAGCAGAAAGACGACGTACAGAATGGCGCACCCACAGACTGCGTTGTCTTCTATATCTTTCACATCACTTGCAGCGCCATCTATTGTTGAAAATTGCAACTACCGTAATTTCGAAAGTTTGTCTGCCTGAAAATGTACTGTTGTCCCAAGCATATTGCAACAAACGGTGTATTTCTATCGCTGCTCGTTTAGTTTTTATTGCCGTTTCAAATATACCGGTCATTTGTGAAACACCCTGTACAATACCAATGGCTGAGGGCCACAATTAAACTTCAAAATTTCAAAATACCATAATCTTTAAAGGCAGAAGGCCACAGTGTTTAAGCTTGAAAGATAAATTTACAAATTAATTTTGCAAAATTTTAAGACAACAAACAACCATAAGCCTACAATTTAAAATTGCTGACCAGAGATAATTAAACACCGGTGGCACTCAGAAGGCCTCCAGGGAGGTCGGTCTGCCCTCGTTCACTTAGGTGACCCAGGTGGTGAGCCCAACTACACTCCTGGAAATGGAAAAAAGAACACATTGACACCGGTGTGTCAGACCCACCATACTTGCTCCGGACACTGCGAGAGGGCTGTACAAGCAATGATCACACGCACGGCACAGCGGACACACCAGGAACCGCGGTGTTGGCCGTCGAATGGCGCTAGCTGCGCAGCATTTGTGCACCGCCGCCGTCAGTGTCAGCCAGTTTGCCGTGGCATACGGAGCTCCATCGCAGTCTTTAACACTGGTAGCATGCCGCGACAGCGTGGACGTGAACCGTATGTGCAGTTGACGGACGTTGAGCAAGGGCGTATAGTGGGCATGCGGGAGGCCGGGTGGACGTACCGCCGAATTGCTCAACACGTGGGGCGTGAGGTCTCCACAGTACATCGATGTTGTCGCCAGTGGTCGGCGGAAGTTGCACGTGCCCGTCGACCTGGGACCGGACCGCAGCGACGCACGGATGCACGCCAAGACCGTAGGATCCTACGCAGTGCCGTAGGGGACCGCACCGCCACTTCCCAGCAAATTAGGGACACTGTTGCTCCTGGGGTATCGGTGAGGACCATTCGCAACCGTCTCCATGAAGCTGGGCTACGGTACCGCACACCGTTAGGCCGTCTTCCGCTCACGCCCCAACATCGTGCAGCCCGCCTCCAGTGGTGTTGCGACAGGCGTGAATGGAGGGACGAATGGAGACGTGTCGTCTTCAGCGATGAGAGTCGCTTCTGCCTTGGTGCCAATGATGGTCGTATGCGTGTTTGGCGCCGTGCAGGTGAGCGCCACAATCAGGACTACATACGACCGAGGCACACAGGGCCAACACCCGGCATCATGGTGTGGGAAGCGATCTCCTACACTGGCCGTACACCACTGGTGATCGTCGAGGGGACACTGAATAGGGCACGGTACATCCAAACCGTCATCGAACCCATCGTTCTACCATTCCTAGACCGGCAAGGGAACTTGCTGTTCCAACAGGACAATGCACGTCCGCATGTATCCCGTGCCACCCAACGTGCTCTAGAAGGTGTAAGTCAACTACCCTGGCCAGCAAGATCTCCGGATCTGTCCCCCATTGAGCATGTTTGGGACTGGATGAAGCGTCGTCTCACGCGGTCTGAACGCCCAGCACGAACGCTGGTCCAACTGAGGCGCCAGGTGGAAATGGCATGGCAAGCCGTTCCACAGGACTACATCCAGCATCTCTACGATCGTCTCCATGGGAGAATAGCAGCCTGCATTGCTGCGAAAGGTGGATATACACTGTGCTAGTGCCGACATTGTGCATGCTCTGTTGCCTGTGTCTATGTGCCTGTGGTTCTGTCAGTGTGATCATGTGATGTATCTGACCCCAGGAATGTGTCAATAAAGTTTCCCCTTCCTGGGACAATGAATTCACGGTGTTCTTATTTCAATTTCCAGGAGTGTATATTTGATCCGTCGGAACCCAACCAGGGGGCAGCCACAACCGACCGACACAACGTCTTACTTGCCACCAATCGTAAAATGAGAACAAAAACACCAAAATGTTACGGACGTAATTATCCACAATCAAATAAGCAAATGTATTAAGCTGTGAAAACACAAGAAACGACAACATGAACGGACGTGGCTTGAGTACCAAAACACCACTCAACCTTAACGTCCTAGGTCGGTGAACCATGAAGCTCGCAGCGATCGGACAGCTCCACACACGCTGCTACACTGCGCAGGGCCCGGCAGCGGACCCAGGCGACTGCATCGCACGGAGATGTCCTCCCTGGTCCGTACCAACCGACCGAATGCTTGCTGGTCCGTCCGCGACTGCTGCTCCGTCGCGACTGCACTGCTGCTGCGCCTCCGACTCACTTGCACACACACGACGGCGCAAATACTGGCTCAGACCCAACCACGAAGAGGAAGCACGCCTACTGGCTAAACGACATCTCTGCACCAGGAAAGGACCGACCCAAATTCCACAAGATGGTAATTGAAGAGGCCCAGAAGCGCTTGGAGAATCAGTTACAGATCGCTCGTTGAGACAACCGAACTCTCAGGGCCAGTACGCCGAGAAGTTTTGAAATAATCGTCAGTGGAACCAACGCGAACTACACTCACAACCTGACAAAGACTTGCACGAAGACCTGAACGGTACAACAGTAACTATGCACGTTCCAAGACAACTCGGGAGTCGATGCACACACACACAGCCGACTCATGAACGATCGGCGAGCCAAAACGCGTCCTCCGGTAGGGCGACCGACCGACGATCCACCAAGACAGTGGGCCGGCTCAAGTGATGCGTGGAGGCAATGGTGGGGCCAGCCATGTCGACGCAGACCTCACTGCTGCTCCATCCCGACTGCCCTAGTGTCACATTGCCACTCCCCGACAGGCAGGTCCGGACTGAGCTCCACACGCGTTCCAACCAACTTGCAGACCCGAACTCGCAATCCGAACTCGCGACACGAATTGCCAATCCGAGCTGAACTCACTCACAACAGACAACGCGCGGGAAGTAATAGCAGTTGAGCAAAGATACTACGAGAGGGCATAGATCGATACGCGCTGCTAACGTCACTCACGGTCAGGCAAAGCAGCAACTCAGTAGCAGTAGTAATTTAAATTAACGTAGTGAGATGGAAGTACGTTAAAAACAGGGTGTAAAATACACGATGGCGGGAATACGAGCCATGCACGGCTCAAATGTGGTGTATTGGAATCCTGAATGAAACCAACCTGCTTTCAGGAAAAGGTGTTGCGTTACTTATTGCACGCCCCACGTACACTCTTCCCAGCGTTTCTTGGCCTTCCGAATGTTTTGATTGTTCTTCCACTTCATTAATGACGTCATCCGTGTTCTCAGATCAAATGGTTCAAATGGCTCTGAGCACCATGGGACTTAACATCTATGGTCATCAGTCCCCTAGAACTTAGAACTACTTAAACCTAACGAACCTAAGGACGTCACACAACACCCAGCCATCACGAGGCAGAGAAAATCCCTGATCCCGCCGGGAATCGAACCCGGGAACCCGGGCGTGGGAAGCGAGGTTCACAGATCGGCGACCAGGCAACGGATTCTTCATTTCTGCAAACAAGAAAAGTCACTTTGCGAGAATAAGGCGGATGCTACAAACTCTCAAAGCCACGTGCCCCCGTTTTGTCAACCACGACTTGAGATACAAGAGCCGGTACGTTGTCAGCCACAAGACGAACGCCTCTGGAGTGTATTTCTTAATCAGAGCTTCTCGCATCTAGTCCGTAGGAGGATGACCCCTCGGCAATTCCAAACGGAAAGCCTGACATGCCCTGCTGACTTTTGCTCTCGGTTCGTCTGCCATGGACATGTTATCAGTCCGGAAATTCCTTCTCCACCTCACAATAGTGTCCTAAGATGGGCAATCATTTCCATACATAGCCTACATCTCATCATGGATTTCCTGCGCCCTGTTACCCTTCAAATACTGGAACTCTATAACAATACGGGCCTCACGTTTCTCTATCTTACACCTCAGTCGCTTCCGGCTCTCGCTTAAAAAAAAAAAAAAAAAAGAAAAAAAACTGATATTACCAGCATCACGCGCTAAGCGACTAGTGATGACCCTGAAGAAATTTCATCAATATGACATAATAATTTCGGTGTGATAGTACTTTAAGAAACTCCCTCCAGCTTCGCATTTCACATTTGTCCCAGTTCATGATTTCAATGTGTGCAAATTTATCTGACATAAATGATTTTTTATTGTACTAAAGATAAGTTTTTAGAGGAATTCAGAAATGAAAGAAAAAGAGGGAAAACGTGAAAGAAAGGCTGACAGACACCACCTGGAATGTGTAAGTTTTTCGGGAAAATTTCTAAGCTCTTTGAAATAAAGACAGTGGTTCGGCAAGGAGACGGATTATTCCCAATACTCTTCGGTATCGTCCTGCAGAAAATAATGGAAACCTTGGAAGAATCTCTGAAGATGGAGGAATAAGAGGAATACACGTCGTGAAGAGGGATAACAACCTGGAAATCAGGTATTTTGCTTTTGCCGAAGACTTTGCTCTTTTTGCCAGAAGCCAGAGAGATGCGCAAAGAAAACTGGAGATCTTTCATTAAATCACTGGGTAAGTGGGCCTCAAAGTCCCGTAATGAAAGACCAAATATATGGAACGTAGACATCGAGGGGAGAAATACTTGGAGATAAAATACAGGAAAATGAAAGGCACAGAGAAGTTAAAGTACTTAGAAGAACAGATCCAACACAAAGGACTGGACGTACAGATATTCAAAGGAAACGTCAAAGCCACAAAATTAGACGTTGCTTATAAACTAACACACAACAGGAACAACAAACGAGTGAGTTCCTACAAAGCCCAGAATCGGGCGCTATAATTCAGACACTAAATCGGAAGAATACTATGATTCGGAGTGAGTTATTTTAAATAAAAAGCGACAGTTGGAAGAAGTTGAAAAGAAGGGAAGGAAGATACTCGGGAAAATTCTGCGGCCCCAGAAGACTACTGACGGGAATTCAAAGAATAAGGGAAGCGAGGCTGTCATTAAGCACAAGGAAAACTTCACAGACACATTGCAGAAATGACGGTTGAAATTTTATGTATACGTAGTAAGAATTGCCGAAAACCGACTCGCGACACTGAAGTCCACCTCTAAGTCAGTGGAAGAGGTGAAAAGAGATAAACAAGAAGCTAGAGATGATCCAAGAGAAGAATTGGATAGAAAAATTCAGTAGCGTAAAATCACTTGAAGAGAAACCACTGAAAAAGGAAGCCCACACGTTACATTTCGGAGGAGGAGGAAACGAAAGAACTGAAAGAATGAAGAGGTTATGGGAAGAGAGGAAAAGTAACGCCAACAAGCTTTAGGATCAATCTTCCTCGGAGATGAAATCTGTTTATCGGACTGGGGCCCTAACTTGGGTTGGTTGGTTGATTCGGTGAAGGGGACCAAACAGCGAGAGCATAGGTGCCATTGGGTTAGGGAAGGATGGGGAAGGAAGTCGACCGTGCTCTATGAAAGGAACCACCCCGGCATTTGCCTGAAGCGAGTTAGGGAAATCACGGAAAAGCTAAATCTTGAATGAGATTTTCACTCTGCAGCGGAGTGTGCACTGATATGAGACTTCCTGGCAGATTAAAACCGCGTGCCGGACCGAGACTCGAACTCGGGACCTTTGCCTTTCGCGGGCAAGTGCTGTACCATCTGCTTTCAAGCTATATCTTCTTTTTACCAAGACATGTTTCCTGAAGTTACAGCATCATCAGTGTATTTTTCATTTATTTCTTGTTACCATACGCAATGGTTTTTGTAGTTTTCTGTATTTAGGTAACCTGCCACATTAACATATCCATCTCTGTCATTAATTATTATATGTATATATAGGAAATAACTAAAGTTCTATTTCTCTATACCGTAGTTGTAAATCTGAAGATGCTCTGATTCGTCCGAAACATGTCATAACAGTTACATGACCGATCTAGACTATTTTATGCGTAAAACAAGATCACTATTTTCTCCTGCGACGAAATACAGCCTTTCTGTAGATTTAATTCACCTGTCTGAAACGCTGACTCGGGCGAAATATTTGCTGTTGCAGTTCATTCATCAGTGTCTTCTTTTCCTCGGGACTCCTACAGCTGCAAGCATTAAAAAAATTTGTTAGAATCTTTCCTCGAAAAAAAAATTGTGGTTTCTAACACTGGACATGTATATTTTATTCACGAACTCAACTGTAACAAACTGATGCCTAAGCATGCGCTCACCGGCACAAGATATTAGTCGCTCCTTTCAGTGAGTACTGTGGTCTCTTTGGAGCCCTGGGTTGAACTGGTACCAAGCGGCCGTGTGACTAGCCACTGCTGACCTAGGTCATGGCAGAAGACAGATCTCGACGGAAATGTTGGTGAATTCCACCCAGTGGCCGTGGGTGGACAAATTTATGCAAAAGTACCCATTATGAAGAAAGGTATTGTGAACGTGTATGTTGTTGGAAAGAACCGTGTGGAAATAGAGCTTACAGAAAGTGAGCCAGGGAATCAGTTAGTCCAGGAAAAAGTTTTTAAAGAAAATAAACTACTGGCCATTAAAACTGCTACACCACGAAGATGACGTGCTACAGATGCGAAATTTAACCAACAGGGAGAAGATGCTGTGATATGCAAATGATTAGCTTTTCAGAGCATTCACAAAAGGCTGGCGCCTGTGGCGACGCCTACAACGTGCTGGCATGAGGAAAGTTTCCAACCGATTTCTCATACACAAACAGCAGTTGACCGGCGTTGGCTGGTGAAACGCTGTTGTGATGCCTCGTGTAAGGAGGAGAAATACGTACCATCACGTTTCCTACTATGATAAAGGTCGGATTGCAGCCTATCGCGATTGCGGTTTATCGTATCGCGACATTGCTGCTCGAGTTGGTCGAGATCCAATGGCTGTTAGCAGAATATGGAATCGGTGGGTTCAGGAGGTTAACACGGAACGCCGTGCTGGATCCCAACCGCCTCGTATCACTAGCAGTCGAGATGACAGGCATCTTATCCGCACGGCTGTAAGGGATCGTGCAGCCACGTCTCGGTCCCTGAGTCAACAGATGGGGACGTTTGCAAGACAACAACCATCTACACGAATAGTTCGACGACGTTTGCAGCATGGACTATCAGCTCGGAGACCGTGGCTGCGGTTACCCTTGACGCTGTATCACAGACAGCAGCGCCTGCGACAGTGTACTCAACGACGAACCTGGGTGCACGAATGGCAAAACGTCATTTTTTCGGGTGAATCCAGATTCTGTTTACAGCATCGTGATGGTCACATCCGTGTTTGGCGACATCGCGATGAACGCTCATTGGAAGCGTGTATTCGTCATCGCCATACTGGCGTATCACCTGGCGTGATGGTATGGGGTGCCATTGGTTACACGTCTACGTCACCTCTTGTTCGCATTGACGGCACTCTGAACAGTGTACGTTACATTTCAGATGTGTTACGACCCGTGGCTCTATCCTTCATTCGATCCCTGCCAAACCCTACATTTCACCGAGCGAGGTGGCGCAGTGGTAAGACACTGGACTCGCATTCGGGAGGACGACGGTTCAATCCCGCGTCCGGCCATCCTGATTTAGGTTTTCCGTGATTTCCCTAAATCGCTCCAGGCAAATGTCGGGATGCTTCCTTTCAAAGGGCACGGCCGACTTCCTTCCCCGTCCTTCCCTAATTCGCATAGACCGATGACCTCGCTGTGTGGTCTCCTTCCCCAACCAACCAACCAACCAAACCCTACATTTCAGCGGGATAATGCACAGCTGCATGTTGCAGGTCCTGTACGGGCCTTTCTGGATACAGAAAATGTTCGACTGCTGCCCTGGCCAGCACATTCTCCAGATCTCTCACCAATTGAAAACGTCTGGGCAATGGTGGCCGAGCAACTGGCTTGTCACAATACGCCAGTCACTACTCTTGATGAACTGTGGTATCGTGTTGAAGCTGCATGGGCAGCTGTACCTGTACACGCCATCCAAGCTCTGTTTGACGCAATGCCCAGGCGTATCAAGGCCGTTATTACGGCCAGCGGTGGTTGTTCTGGGTACTGATTTCTCTGGATCTATGCACCAAAATTGCGTGAAAAAGTTCTAGTATAATACACTCCTGGAAATGGAAAAAAGAACACATTGACACCGGTGTGTCAGACCCACCATACTTGCTCCGGACACTGCGAGAGGGCTGTACAAGCAATGATCACACGCACGGCACAGCGGACACACCAGGAACCGCGGTGTTGGCCGTCGAATGGCGCTAGCTGCGCAGCATTTGTGCACCGCCCCCGTCAGTGTCAGCCAGTTTGCCGTGGCATACGGAGCTCCATCGCAGTCTTTAACACTGGTAGCATGCCGCGACAGCGTGGACGTGAACCGTATGTGCAGTTGACGGACTTTGAGCGAGGGCGTATAGTGGGCATGCGGGAGGCCGGGTGGACGTACCGCCGAATTGCTCAACACGTGGGGCGTGAGGTCTCCACAGTACATCGATGTTGTCGCCAGTGGTCGGCGGAAGGTGCACGTGCCCTTCGACCTGGGACCGGACCGCAGCGACGCACGGATGCACGCCAAGACCGTAGGATCCTACGCAGTGCCGTAGGGGACCGCACCGCCACTTCCCAGCAAATTAGGGACACTGTTGCTCCTGGGGTATCGGCGAGGACCATTCGCAACCGTCTCCATGAAGCTGGGCTACGGTCCCGCACACCGTTAGGCCGTCTTCCGCTCACGCCCCAACATCGTGCAGCCCGCCTACAGTGGTGTCGCGACAGGCGTGAATCGAGGGACGAATGGAGACGTGTCGTCTTCAGCGATGAGAGTCGCTTCTGCCTTGGTGCCAATGATGGTCGTATGCGTGTTTGGCGCCGTGCAGGTGAGCGCCACAATCGGGACTGCATACGACCGAGGCACACAGGGCCAACACCCGGCATCATGGTGTGGGGAGCGATCTCCTACACTGGCCGTACACCACTGGTGATCGTCGAGGGGACACTGAATAGTGCACGGTACATCCAAACCGTCATCGAACCCATCGTTCTACCATTCCTAGACCGGCAAGGGAACTTGCTGTTCCAACAGGACAATGCACGTCCGCATGTATCCCGTGCCACCCAACGTGCTCTAGAAGGTGTAAGTCAACTACCCTGGCCAGCAAGATCTCCGGATCTGTCCCCCATTGAGCATGTTTGGGACTGGATGAAGCGTCGTCTCACGCGGTCTGCACGTCCAGCACGAACGCTGGTCCAACTGAGGCGCCAGGTGGAAATGGCATGGCAAGCCGTTCCACAGGACTACATCCAGCATCTCTACGATCGTCTCCATGGGAGAATAGCAGCCTGCATTGCTGCGAAAGGTGGATATACACTGTACTAGTGCCGACATTGTGCATGCTCTGTTGCCTGTGTCTATGTGCCTGTGGTTCTGTCAGTGTGATCATGTGATGTATCTGACCCCAGGAATGTGTCAATAAAGTTTCCCCTTCCTGGGACAATGGATTCACGGTGTTCTTATTTCAATTTCCAGGAGTGTATATTTGTCCAATCAATACCAGTTTATCATCTGCATTTCTTCTTGGCGTAGCAACTTTAATGGCCAGTAGTGTAACTGGGCTGTGTATATTCCCATACATGCGGTGAACAAACAAGGTGCAACTACGGACTTTGAACTCTCAAAAGTAATGAGGAGATATTGGATGTAAGTGTCAGTAAATACCCGGTCCAGTCACATTAACGCGACCACCGAGTGTGTCCGACGTCAGTGTGTAGTAACCTCTCACAGACTCCAGGTTGCAGCACTAGCATTGGAGGGTATATAAGGCATATGCGGGGAATCCGGAGAACAGTGCAGTCGTCGTAATGCGGAAACGTGGCGATTTATATGACGTTCGAAAGGGCGTGGTCATTGACTTTCGGACCAATGGTGGAAGCATTTCCGGAACGGCTGTATCTCTAAACTGTTCGCGTGCCGCCGTGGGGTTAAAGTATACGGTGTACAGCAAAGTGGCCGTATCTGAACCTGTCGCCAAGGCAACTGCGGCGCACCACTGGCCGTAGATGAAAGGGGTGAGCGACCGTTGCGGAGATGTGTACGGGCGAATAGGAGGGTCACTCCAAAAGAAATGCACACTATCTTTGTAAAAATACAGTTTTCATTCTGCATGTGTGAAAGTTTTACAGTGTGCAGATACATCCTTCCCGCTTGTTTTCAAACTTAGTTCAACCTGTTCTCGTGAGTGGCGCCATGACAGCATGTCTTCAAGATGGCTGTTACACTTGACGTTCGTCAGAAGCAAACGTGCTGTCATAGAATTCCTGTGCTATAGAAACTAGACAGTGGGAAACATCCACAAGAGGTTGAAATAGTTGTATGGAGATGCTGCTGTCGATCGCAGTACAGTTAGTCGGTGGGCAAGCAGGTTACGTGATGAAAGCGGGCACGGCAATATTGAGGATTGTCCTGGCAGCGGCAGGCCTCGTACTGCACACACTCCAGACAATGTGCAGAGAGTTAACGAATTGGTGACTGCTGACAGACGCATCACAGTGAACGAATTGTCACGCTACGCTGGGATAGGGGAAAGAAGTGAAAGTGTTGGCCTTAAAAAAGGTTTGTGCCAGGTGGGTTCCCAGGATGTTGACAGTGGCTCACAAAGAAACAAGAAAAACAAGGCCGGCCGCGGTGGTCTTGCGGTTCTAGGCGCTGCAGTCCGGAACCGCGGGACTGCTACGGTCGCAGGTTCGAATCCTGCCTCGGGCATGGATGTGTGTGATGTCCTTAGGTTAGTTAGGTTTAAGTAGTTCTACGTGCTAGGGGACTGATGACCTAAGATGTTAAGTCCCACAGTGCTCAGAGCCATTTGAACCATTTGAACCAAGAAAAACAGTATGCGGCGAACTTTTGGAACAGTACGAGAATGGTGGAGATGAATTTCTTGGAAGTATTGTGACAGGTGATGAAACATGGCTCCACCATTTTTCACCAGAGAAGAAGAGGCAATCAATGGAGTGGCATCATGCAAATTCACCCATGAAAAAAAATTCAAAACCACACCATCTGCTGGAAAAGTTGTTTTTCGATTCTGAAGGACTCTTGCTTGTGGACATCATGCCAAGTGGAACCACCATAAATTCTGATGCATATGCGACGACACTGAAGAAACTTCAAGCTCGACTGAGTCGTGTTCGACCACATCGGCAAAAGCAGGATGTTTTGCTGTTTGCACGACAATGCACGGCCACATGTCAGTCAAATAACCATGGAGGCGATCACAATATTCGGATTGACAACAATGAAACACCCGCCTTACAGTCCTAACCTGGCTCAATGTGACTATCATCTCTTTGGGAAACTGAAAGACTCTCTTCGTGGATCAGCAATCTGTGGGACAACCTCGATTGAGATGTGAGTTACTGGGGATACAGTTAACCGGGGGAACTTTATATCACATTTTTTCAATGTTTTGAAAACACTGGTTACAAAATAAACTACACATCACAACATACATTGTAACATTTTATATCTGTAGTTGCTGAGAGCTTAGAAAAGTGAAAATGTACATTAACTATCCCCTATTAAAGCAAAATTTCTGTTTTAATACGGGTACAAAGTTACACTGTTATTTAGGATAACTTTAGACCAGTCTCAGAAAACGTAGTATTTTTCCAATATCTAATGCTATGGATAAATGTAGATCATACCAGAAGGAAATGAGGTATTAATAAGTAGAAACAAACAGTGTTAATTCAGTATTGCATGTTTACTTTGAAATATCAATATATTTGTATAGACGTGGCATAATTCAATTTAAATCACTATCGTCGGAAGCTCTCCTCACCTCCAATGCAATTAAAGCATAATCACAAGCTAGTAGGAAGGTGAAAAGACAACTGAAATGCAGTGTATAAAACACAGAGGTAATAAAACTGTTAGCCGGCCGGAGTGGCCAAGCGGTTCCAGGCGCTTCAGTCTGGAACCGCGCTACCGCTACAGTCGCAGGTTCGAATCCTGCCTCGGGCATGGATGTGTGTGATGTCCTTAGGTTAGTTAGGTTTAAGTAGTTTTAAGTTCTAGGGGACTGATGAGCTCAGATGTCGAGTCCCATAGTGCTCAGAGCCATTTGAACCAGTAAAACTGTTACTTTTAGTACAAGACAATGCAATCAGGTGGAAAAGAAGCCATTTGAAACAAAAGAGGTAAATAGTACAAAGATACCCCGACTGGAAAAAAGTTACCCTGATTGACTGTAACGCACATCACAGACATGCCTATCTCCGTCCAGTTTATGCATGTACTACGAAGAAAACGGTTTAGCCACAGACAGAAGACTAGATGAATATAAGAGAAAGAAACAAATGCAAGAAATTGCTACTTTGCAGTGGCACGGTTACTGCGTTGTGTTGTGAGATCAGTGGTACAGATTCCTCTTGTGTAACTACATCTCGTTCTGTATTCTCGATACACCTACGTAAGTCGTAAGCCATTTGCATCCGAAGATACTCATCAATGTAAACAGGTTCCTGGTGTTTCACAATCAATAACATATGGGGAGCAGAAAGATAAATCAGTCTTCAATTTCAATTAAGTTCGCTGTCGAAGTAATCTTGTTTATCCTTGTTGCCATCGCTACCAGCGATCACTTTTAACTTACACACCTTAATATGCCACATTCGTGACAAAACTTAATACATTTTTATATTTTAAGTAAATCTCAAATTATCTCTCGATGCTAACGAAGGAATAACTCACTGCCTCTTTTAATTTGTAGGTACCAACGTGAGTTTGGATCACTAGATCTATATGCAACATTTGAATCTCAGCTAGCGAGTAAATTCACGTAACAAGAATACACCAGAGATCCTATAGCTGATAGGTAACTCAGTGTGGTAGCATCTCTGAGTTGCAATGTTGGACCTCACACAGTATGTTATAAATCTGCTCCAAAATTTAATTATTCAGCTCAAGATATTTAAATAATTGCACAATTACGGGTTAGTTCACCATAGCATTTAAAGGTTAGGCTGTTCTTATAAATCCACGTCAATTCACAGAAAATCAGTCTCTCTTATCGTACTTCTCTGAAACTAGAGAGGGCCTGCGTTGCCAACTTACGTGAAATTAAACTTGTGAGATCTTTTGTTACTAACTACTCGACATTACACCTATCTTTTAATTCAAATTTCGAGATTGGAAATTAAATGTGCGCCTTCAGGAAATTCAGATAGTTACTTGTAATCCACACACTTCAAAAAACACGTCTCAGAATCTTCAGATAAATTTTGAAGTACTTCACATGTTATTTGCATCGTTTTGTACATTTAACTGTTACATAACTTCAAAGTCATATCGTATAGTGTATGAGTATAGGAGACATATAATCAGACTGTACAGTTCCAGTTCGTGATACAGACGCATACAGACCGATTCCATATAAAGCTAACTTACAATTCATTATTTCATTTTTTATTTCTCAAAACGCAGCCTAGCGAAAATATAAGGCCCCTGGCAGTCTTCTTTGTCCCTGTGGCCGTCGAGTATGAGGCGAGCATGCCCAGTGGCTGACTGGGAGACCGAAGAATCCTTTCTGAGTCGTTCATGAAAGAGAAAAAAAGCTTCGTTTGTAGTGTACTGGTAGACACTACATTAAACAACAACAAAACCTATTAGCTACAATATCCACAATCCTAACGAACCACATTCGTTGTCGCTGGCAAGAATGTGATCACCTCACGAAATCTGTTTGTCCCATTTCAAATTAAAAAAAATGGTTCAAATGGCTCTGAGCACTATGGGACTTAACATCTATGGTCATCAGTCCCCTAGAACTTAGAGCTACTTAAACCTAACTAACCTAAGGACAGCACACAACACCCAGCCATCACGAGGCAGAGAAAATCCCTGACCCCGCCGGGAATCGGACCCGGGAACCCGGGCGTGGGAACCGAGAACGCTACCGCACGACCACGAGATGCGGGCCATTTCAAATTAAAACAACATACCTTATACTAAGAAAGTAACACAATAACTGCAATAGTTACGCCACTGCAGCACACCATTGAGAAGCACAGAATGTTCCAAACAACGCGGCTGCGATGCGGCGCCGAATAAATAACGTAGAAGAGTGTTTTCTACTAAAGAGAACAGCCGACCGCTCCTGGAAGTGGTCACAAGCCAACAACCACTTCCGAGAGCAAGTCATTTCACTCTACATCACCGCAGGAAAACAAACATGGGCACTGCGAAACAGGATAACACCAGCAACTGGAGTGCAACAGCCCTCACCTCGCGTACCTTCTCAGCGCCGGTACAACAAACTTCAAACTCGTATACACCGCACCTTAGAGACTAAAAGTAGCCAAGATCAAAACTATGAGTATAGGCCATCACAGATTAGTTGATAGTTTTTCAGTTTAACCCTAGATTATTAAACCATCGTAATATTTACGCTATAGTCGAAATAATCGTCTTGAGAGATTCAACGACTGTGTAGATGTTTAAGATAATTCTCCTTCATCGTTCCGTCTCAGCTGCACATTTTTAATTAGATTGCATATTTCTTTCCCTATGGATCATATTCAGATTTCAGTAGTTGCGTCAGCAACCCGTCTTGTCTACTCAGAACCAATACTTGAGACTCTGATACGTGGTTCTGAGTAGACGAGACTGAAGATGATCCAGAGTGAAGCAAATCCAATTAAAAATTTGCAGCTGAGACGGAACAATAAATGAGAATCATCTTAAAGTAAAATTAAGGACTGCACTTGGTACTAATTCGCCGTACCCGCCAATTTGGTTTTGTAAGCAATAGGTTGTAAAACAGGACATATTGTCCTTATTTTGTGTGTGACACATCGTTGGAGACCTTATAATTGTAATTAACTAGTGCATAAAATATAATTTATGTCGTCCTCTGAATAAAACAAGGAGTAGTAAAATTTACGACGGTTTGGTAACAATGTAATATTTTCCCCATTTAGTGTTCCAGGGTTAATACTGGCTATAATTGAGCAAATTAGATCAATGGGAAGTGACAATATACAGCAGCAAGAAGTCAGGAAAAGCATGGAATACCTTGCAAAAGAGGATAATGCTTAAAATTTTACAATGTAACGCACGATCAACAGTATCTAATAAAAAAAATTTGCTGCAAGAATTACACCGAAATGTTGCATGCTGGGAACATGGTATAAGCCTACTTCACGTGTTTCCTGCGTACGACGTTATAAGAAAAGACTGGATGGATGGGAGGGAAAGAGTTGTGATTCTCATCCAGGTGAATATTTCTTACGCTGTATTGCCTGTACAACTATTATCTGCTGAAGAGATGAAAGCTGTATCAGTTAGAATTCATACAAATATGAACAGTTTCTCACTAATCTCCGCTTACTGCCCCTCCAGAACCAGTATGCAGAGTAGAACATGGAGAAATATTTTTATCCAGACGTGGCTACGGTGTCTGATGTGTGGTGAGATTGATGCACATAATGTTATGTGGGGGTGTGGAGTTACGGGCGGCTACTAGAGACAACTGGAAGAGATAACTGAAAACTATGGGTCAGTGCTGCTTAATGACGGAAAGCCTGTCATGGTAGGGAAG
This sequence comes from Schistocerca serialis cubense, assembly GCF_023864345.2. Classification (NCBI taxonomy): domain Eukaryota; kingdom Metazoa; phylum Arthropoda; class Insecta; order Orthoptera; family Acrididae; genus Schistocerca; species Schistocerca serialis. Next base: position 714,577,756 of record NC_064643.1, read on the forward strand.
GCGAATTGTTGACTTGGACGAATTTTAGGAAAGTGTTGTTCATCTGTAAAGGAGAACGCATATAGAACACTAGTGCGCCCTGTTCTCGAGTACTTCCAGAGTGTTTGGGGTTCGCACCATGTCGGATTAAAGGGAAATCAAATGGGAATCTCTGGAGTAAAGGCGACGTTCTTTTCGAGAAGCACTATTGACAAAATTTAGAGAACGACATTTGAAGCTGACTGCAGAACGATTCTTCCAGTCCCAACAAGCATTTCGCGTAAGTACCACGAAGATAAGAACCGAGAAATTAGGGCTCATACGGAGGCATATAGATAGTTGATTTTCTCTCGCTGTATTTGCGAGTGGAACAGCGGAGAAAATGACTAGTAATGGTGTATGGTACCCTCCGCCGCGCATCGTACGTTGGGTAGCTGGGTTGTAAGTAGATGTAGTTGTAGATATATCTGCTCGGTAAAGAAGACAGACAGCAGTAGCCCTAACCATTTGCTCTCCAGAATTGGCTACTTTAACTCAATGGACAGTTCAATGTGGCACGCTGGGAGCACGTCACCTTCCAATTGAAATTAAACTATGAATAACTGCCACGTCAGACAATGAAGTGGAAAATGGAGAATAAAAGAAGCCCAATGGGAAGAATACTAGACGTGGACTCAGCACCTAATTTGTGATATAAGAAAATGGCACAGTGTAGATGATGATTGTAAATTAATTATCTAACTAATAAACACAGTAGTTCTCGTATCAATCCACATGAAGAAAGTATCGAAAAACCAAAGAAAAATCCAACCAAATGGTGGGCTGGATAACACAGAAAATTACATGTAGCTAGAAAAAGCACGTTGCAAGAATATTGTGCAAACCGGTCACTCGACAACTTCTTACAACACAAGAAAATTGATACCTAAGCGAAGCGTTGTTTTGGAGAAAAAGAACTGGATAGCATTTTGTGGCAACTTACATGAAGATGCTAATGTCAGAGATACATAGAGACCTGTTAAGGCTCGTCAGCGTAAGAACCAAGGAACTACCAGTTTAAAAAGGACGGTTGAATCACTCACAGACACATTCCTAGACAATATAGCTCGTCCCTCTGTACCATCCACACCTCTGACGTGCTCCAGGACAAGTTTCACACCATTTCCTACCCTCGCCTTGTACAAAGGAAGAACTGTCGACTGCCTTAACCTGTTCGGCGAACACAGCACCAGGAACGGACGATATTTATTACGCAGTGCTGCAGAATTTATCTAAACCTGCAAAAGGTTGGCTGCTGCAAATTTAGAATCGAACTTGGTTGTCTGATTTATATCCTAAGGTTTGGCTTACACAGTAATTCCACCAAGTGTGAAACCTAGAAAGTATCCAGCGACTACCGCCTCTTACAGAGCCTAAGTATTCTTGTCGTGCGTTGTAAAAACCTTGGAAAGATTAATTAAAAATCGTCTCGAGTTGTGATTCGAAACGTACAGTATACTACAAATCTATGAAAATCGTTTTCGAAAATTTCCTTCTACATTGGATAATTTGACACAACTAACTTGGGACATACAGAGAGCATTTGAGGAAAGACAGTATGTTACAGTCATGTTTAGCGATATGGCAAATAACAATACAGACTGAACTGCCTTACAATTTCGTTTGCGGTGTAAGCAAATTTTTCAATACAAGGGCTGTCCCCTTACCGCTATAAAAAGACTATAGACACAAGGTATGCGCTGTTGGCCTTCGACAGAGTTCGATATTAAGCCCACAACTGTTTAATGTTTAGACAGCGCACATGCAGGCGTAGCTGCCAAGAACTATTCAAGTACAGGGTGGTGCCAATAAAACTGGCACGAACGAGTGGATACAATTGGACGTGAACTTGTGGCAGCATTAACGGAGAAGGGGAATACCTGCAGTTATTTCCAAAAGGATTGAGCAACTGCCCATACAACCGGCTAAACCTTGGAGCACAGTTACACAGTCTTCACACCTGACAGAGTTGTTAGCAGCGGTTAGTCTGGTCGTATCCCAAGCTGGTCAGCCAGGTCATCTGATGTGTCAGTGTGATATTATATTGTGTGGGGAGCCCTCAAGTCGAAGGTGTATCGCAATAACCCTCATAGTCTTCAAGAACTGCAGCACAACATTTCGGATGAGATCGCAGCAATTCCAGTAGTCCAGCTTCCATCTGCCTTGGGTAATTTGCTGACCAGAGACCAAAAGCGCCAAGAGGTGAATGGTGGTCACTTTCAACATCTGCTATAGTCAGGTCAGTACTGTATTTCCTTTCCGCCGCTCTGTTTCTTTGTACTCTGAAACTCTGTTCTGCGGGCCACTTTTATTTGCCTCACCCTGTACTTCAATATGCTAACGTATATGTATGTGTACTTCTGGTGCCACCCTTGAAAAAACGAAGAGAGTAACGAGTTCAGAGACTTCTCCGCCAGAATCACGGTTCGTGTCTAAATGGTAACAGCTTTCACGTCTAAAGACGACTATAGTTAACTTTGGCATGTGAAGGACTCCGTAGGGACTAACACACATGAGATTAAATAATCAGGCTTTCCCAGCGAAGAGGCAAAATAAAATCTAGGAATGATAATGGACTCAAACCTCTCACGGCTGCGGTATGTTGTATATCTCATAGAGGAGGTCCAGTTTTGTCTCAACCTGTTGGGCTCTGTTACGAGTGTATGATGAGGAGCGGATCACAGTATTCTGCTGTTAATATGCAAGAGCCTTATAAGATCTAAAATCGACTTTGTTACATGAGATTGAATAATTAGGCTCTCCCAGCGAAGAGGCAAAATAAAATTTGGGAATGATAATGGACTCAGGCCTCTCATGGCTTTGGTACTATGCTATTCTGCAGAGGCAACAGGAAATCCGTAACTAAACCAGAAAAAATCCAGTTTAGCCGCACCAGGATTTCCCTAGGAGCTTCCACGCCACCCCAATAAATACGCTGTTAGCAGGAGCTGCAGAAATGCACTACGCATTACGAAAGAAATTAATTAAAGACATTTTCCTTCTGTAAATAATTGCTGCAATTGACCACCCACTGATAAAACTCGACAAGTAGTCTCGAGGACAAATGAATGGACAGAGAATAAGCACTCCCCAAAAATCAGAATTATGTACAAGCTTCAAAAGTATAAAGGAAATTTTACCCAATCTCCGAAGAAGGCCAATTTATCCTGATCCCGATTACCAGTATGACGAAATATTTTCAGCAGCCGGCGTTTTCTACTTTCCAACAGTACAACTTGCCGGAGCTGTGCAATCAGCCAAAACCTACATTGCTGATAATTTCCCGAGTATTTCTAGATATATACTGATGACTCCAGAACCATGGATAATGGCCACAGATAATGGCAGACTGCATTGCACGTTCCTGTTTCCAAGCACAGGTTACAAGCAATTTATTTTGCTTCCCAGAGAAACTTCCAGTTTTTCTGCAGAAGCTAGAGGTATATTTGAACCTGTACATTACCTACGGAACCTCACAGAACAGAAAATTTTGATTTTGAGGGATTGCAAAAGCTTAGTTCAAGATCTGCAGACACCAGCCCTTCTCAAGGTAATCCACTGGTAATGGATATTTTGAAAGCCACCAAGTAAAACGAAAATCTCGAGAAGAAGCAAAATGTATGTTGATCATGGGACAAAAAAAAAAGTTCAAATGGCTCTGAGCACTATGGGACTTAACATCTGAGGTCACCAGTCCTCTAGAAATTTCTGTTCCGACACTGACAATGTTGAGTGTTTATGGAAAAAGTTCAAGGCAATCGTAAAATGCGTTTTAGACAGGTACATGCCGAGTAAAACTGTGAGGGACGGGAAAAACCCACCGTGATACAACAACAAAGTTAGGAAACTACTGCGAAAGCAAAGAGAGCTTCACTCCAAGTTTAAACGCAGCCAAAACCTCTCAGACAAACAGAAGCTAAACGATGTCAAAGTTAGCGTAAGGAGGGCTATGCGTGAAGCGTTCAGTGAATTCGAAAGTAAAATTCTATGTACCGACTTGACAGAAAATCCTAGGAAGTTCTGGTCTTACGTTAAATCAGTAAGTGGCTCGAAACAGCATATCCAGACACTCCGGGATGATGATGGCATTGAAACAGAGGATGACACGCGTAAAGCTGAAATACTAAACGCCTTTTTCCAAAGCTGTTTCACAGAGGAAGACCGCACTGCAGTTCCTTCTCTAAATCCTCGCACAAACGAAAAAATGGCTGACATAGAAATAAGTGTCCAAGGAATAGAAAAGCAACTGGAATCACTCAACAGAGGAAAGTCCACTGGACCTGACGGGATACGAATTCGATTCTACACAGAGTACGCGAAAGAACTTGCCCCCCTTCTAACAGCCGTGTACCGCAAGTCTCTAGAGGAACGGAAGATTCCAAATGATTGGAAAAGAGCACAGGTAGTCCCAGTCTACAAGAAGGGTCGTCGAGCAGATGCGTAAAACTATAGACCTATATCTCTGACGTCGATCTGTTGTAGAATTTTAGAACATGTTTTTTGCTCGAGTATCATGTCGTTTTTGGAAACCCAGAATCTACTATGTAGGAATCAACATGGATTCCGGAAACAGCGATCGTGTGAGACCCAACTCGCTTTATTTGTTCATGAGACCCAGAAAATATCAGATACAGGCTCCCCGGTAGATGCTATTTTCCTTGACTTCAGGAAGCGTTGGTTTCAGTTCCGCACTGTCTTCTGATAAACAAAGTAAGAGCCTACGGAATATTAGACTATCTGTGTGGCTGGATTGAAGAGTTTTTAGCAAACAGAACACAGCATGTTGTTATCAATGGAGACACGTTCCACAGGGGAGTGTTATGGGACCATTGCTTTTCACAATATATATAAATGACCTAGTAGATAGTGTCGGAAGTTCCATGCGGCTTTTCGCGGATGATGCTGTAGTATACAGAGAAATTGCAGCATTAGAATACTGTAGCGAAATGCAGGAAGATCTGCAGCGGATAGGCACTTGGTGCAGGGAGTGGCAACTGACCCTTAACATAGACAAATGTAATGTATTGCGAATACATAGAAAGAAGGATCCTTTATTGTATGATTATATGATAGCGGAACAAACACTGGTAGCAGTTACTTCTGTAAAATATCTGGGAGTATGCGTGCGGAACGATTTGAAGTGGAATGATCATATAAATTTAATTGTTGGTAAGGCGGGTACCAGGTTGAGATTCATTGGGAGAGTCCTTAGAAAATGTAGTCCATCAACAAAGGAGGTGGCTTACAAAACACTCGTTCGACCTATACTTGAGTATTGCTCATCAGTGTGGGATCCGTACCAGATCGGGTTGACGGAGGAGATAGAGAAGATCCAAAGAAGAGCGGCGCGTTTCGTCACAGGGTTATTTGGTAACCGTGATAGGGTTACGGAGATGTTTCACAAACCCAAGTGGCAGACTCTGCAAGAGAGGCGCTCTGCATCGCGGTGTAGCTTGCTCACCAGGTTTCGAGAGGGTGCGTTTCTGGATGAGGTATCGAATATATTGCTTCCCCCTACTTATACCTCCCGAGGAGATCACGAACGTAAAATTAGAGATTAGAGCGCGCACGGAGGCTTTCAGACAGTCGTTCTTCCCACGAACCATACGCGACTGGAACAGGAAAGGGAGGTAATGACAGTGGCACGTAAAGTGCCCTCCGCCACACACCGTTGGGTGGTTTGCGGAGTATAAATGTAGATGTAGATGTAGATGTAGATGTAGATGTAGAACTTAGAACTACTTAAACCTAACTAACCTAAGGACAGCACACACATCCATGCCCGAGGCAGGATTCAAACCTGCAACCGTAGCGGTAGCGTGGTTCCAGACTGAAGCGCCTAGAACCACACGGCCACACCGGCCGGCGATCATGGGACACGCTAACCTTAAAAATAATGAAATAGTCGGTGACTTAACGAAGACCACCTCTCACAACTGCACATTTAAAAATATTTTATTACCGCCATCAGACCTGAAGACTGTATAACACTGGTTTCCAAAATTAAGGCAACAAACGGAAATTTTGCAAGATTGCTTTTATTTTGTCACAAAACTGTACAAACAGGTGATAGTACAGTAGAAACAGTGTAAAGAATACAGAACGTAATCAGCTTCAAAATGCAGGAGGGTAAACAAAAATATTCTTTTTTTTTTCAACTTAACGGATTTGCAAATACATTCTGACAAATGGTTAACGTGCTCAGTATGGGGTGTGACCACCTCTAGCACCAATACAGGTCTGACAACGACGGGGCATGCTGTGAATGTTGTCATCAATCTCATGTTGAGGCAATAGTGCCCATTCAGCCTGCAGAGCTGGTCGTAAGTCTTGGAGAGTGGTTGGTGGATGCTGACGTGATGCAACTCGTCTCCCTATTGCATCCCAGACAAAAAAAAAAAAAAAAAAAAAAAAAAAAAAAAAAAAAAAAAAAAAAAAAAAAACAGCAACTACCCGTGCTGTATGAGGTCGAACATTATCGCCCACAGCACGTCGCAACAACCGCGCATGAGAGCCCAAGATCTCCTCACGATACCCGACAGCCGTTATATCTTGCTCACTCACCCACACAATTTCATGAAGAGGTGTTATAGGGTCCGGAAATCGTATTCCACGTGCCCTCCAGATGCGAAACCGTAGAGAATCACTCTCCGCACCAAATTGTGTCTCTACATTACCTTGCGACTCTCCTGCTTCCATTCTTTCCATGTCTCTCCACAGCAGAGAGTCTGTTGGCGTCTTCTCTGTGCTGTACTGCATCGCCAGTGACTGTGTACACAGCGGTTGAGAATGTTGGACTACCCTGCAAAAACTACGCCGGTTGATAGGCGCCCTGGCGGCATTGCTGGCGTGGTTGTTCGTTGAGCGGAATTCTGTCTTCCGTGCAGAACACGATCGTAACAGCATCTGTTACAGTTTGTATGATTCTATCGTGAGTTGAACATAGGACATTGAAATAGCAGTTTGTTGCTTTAATTTTGGACGCCAGTAGTAGTAGAGCAACCCATGTGTCACCCCACTTTCCAGTATTGCCAAATTTATTCAAGATGGCGGCGATGACGCCATCCAAGATGGCGGCAGTAGACTTGGCAACAGAGCATGACGTCATCCAAGATGGCGGATTTTGGCGGGAATATAGGTCAATTGTGCTATGTCCACTAACCTAACCCTCCAGAAAAATGGCGAGAAGTTTGAATTTTGGCGGGAAAATAGGCCAATTGGGCTAAGTCCGCTAACCTGACCCTCTAGAAGAAATTGGCGCCAAATTCAAATTCCAACCGGATAATGCATGCAAAATCGTACTTGTCTTTATTATTATTCATTATCATTTATTATAATTCATTATCATTCATTACCCTTTATTATCATTTATTATTTATTATTATTATTTATTACTATTGCCCTACCTCCATGAGAAAATTAACACCAAATTCAAATTCCAAAACGCAAATTGACACGCAATAATCTCTGGAAATCCGTACTTCAAGTAATTATTATTATCATTTACTACTATTTATTACCATTTATTATGATTTATTATCATTTATTCAAGATGGTCGATTTTTGCGGCAAGAAAGCCAATTCCCTTACATCCATAACAAAAAATCTCTCACAAATTCAAATTCAAACACGATAATCTGTCACACCTACGAAAAAAAAGAGACCAGTTGGGCCATGTGCACTAACCTAAGTCCACCTCATCCTACGAAGTTTGAATTTTTCGCCCTCACTTATTGTTTCGCTCCTATGAAAATCGTGTCAAATTATAATATAGTGCACTTTTACTAACGTAAGTCACCTCCTGTGAATTCGTGGGAAAAGGACTGAAGTCTTTATTTCAAACTGTACCATCATCACTTGTTCTCCAAATATGGCTCTGAGCACTACGGAACTTAACATCTGAGGTCATCAGTCCCCTAGAACATAGAACTACTTAAACCTAACTAACCTAAGGACATCACACACATCCATGCCCGAGGCAGAATTCGAACCTGCGACCGTAGCGGTCGCGCGGTTCCAGACTGAAGCGCCTGGAACCGCTCGGCCACTCCGGCCGGCCTGGTTTTGTCATTTTAAAAAGGACCTTTTCGACATTAGTTACCCTCCACTTTCGGGAATACCTTTCGGTTTGGTGAAGATCGTTTAAACTCATTAATCCACAATGATAGACGTCAGTGTACTTGAGAATTGGCAAATGTGGTGAACTGTGATCGTGCGACATTTGCACGCTGTGGGGAAGGTTCAAAAATCAGGTGTATGAGTACCGCATGCTCTAATCCAAAATCACAAAAATTAGCTTTTGGTAATACGGTGCATCTCTGCTTGCTCGCCATGAGTTGGCTCTTGAACAACACCGATCGTTCCTATTCTGTATCGTTACTGGTGACGAGAAACGGTGTCTTTATGCTAACGCAAGGAAAAGAAAAGAATGGTTGTGCCCAAACAGAGCAGCAGCTGCCCATACAAAGACCTGCGCGCATCCACGAAATATAGCGTTATGCAACGGGTGGGACCAGCGACGGTGTATTGTTTACGAATTGCTTCAAAAATGGTTCAAATGGCTCTGAGCACTATGGGACTTAACATCTATGGTCATCAGTACTCTAGAACTTAGAACTACTTAAACCTAACTAACCTAAGGACATCACACAACACCCAGCCATCACGAGGCAGAGAAAATCCCTGACCCCGCCGGGAATCGAACCCGGGAACCCGAGCGTGGGAAGCGAGAACGCTACCGCACGACCACGAGATGCGGGCACGAATTGCTTCCCCGACATTTACTGTCAACAACTGAGGTGTCCCGCAGACACAGTCCAAGAATAACAACCATGAGGACTGTGGGAAGTGATGCTACTCCTCGGTAATACCCGCCCGCATTCTGGCAAAAAGCTCTCTATACTGGAGTTGTGTTGGGAGGTCATTCCGCAGCCAGCTGACGTCGCCCCCCTCCCCCCCCCCCTCAAGGTTTTCATCTTTTCCGCTCTCTGTTGAATGGCCTTCAAGGAACTACCTTTCCGGGTGAAAATGCGCTCCGAACATGCCTCGATGAATTCTTCGCCTCAAAACCACGTGATTCCTACAGTCACGGAATCGAAAAGTTACCGCGGCGTTGACAGACTGATGCAAATAATGAAGGAGAATAGAGTTTTGGTGACTGAAGTCTCTGTTACGTGTAACTGTTGTGTTCATTAAACTTACAGAAAAACGGTACAAACTTATGCATCAAGCCTATAGTATCGATACTTCGAGACACAAATGAAAAATCTGGACGTGATTCCGGAAGAAACTTCATAGATTTATTTCGTCCCTCGTCGGAGCCGTCGACAGCGAGCGAGGTGGAGACTCTGCATGGGGGCTTAATTAAATAAAATGCAAATAATTTTAATTTTAGTAGCTGTCTGTCCGGTTAAGCAGTCTCATAACCGGTTGGCCCTGAGTAGTATTAGTACGCAATCTGACTGCATAGAATAACAACAAAGAATGAAAGGAAATTTACGTTAACACAATTAATTAATTAAGTCCGCAGCAACTATAAAAGCTACGAAACAACAAAGCACAAGTGTAACTGTTCTGTGTGTGGAAGTGTGATTCAACGTACACATCTGGCACGGTTCTTCCTCAACGCGACAAAATATTTTAATCAGCATTTACAATGAAGTAATTAAAAAACCAGAAATACTATAATTGCACATAGAAACCCGAATTACAGTCTAATACATGAACACAAGCCAGATGCTTTGTTGACTGAACCTGTGACCAAGAGGCATTGTTATTTAGGAAATTTGAAATTTAAAAAAAAAGTTTGTTACCTTCATATACACTCCTGGAAATGGAAAAAAGAACGACATTGATACCGGTGTGTCAGACCCACCATACTTGCTCCGGACACTGCGAGAGGGCTGTACAAGCAATGATCACACGCACGGCACAGCGGACACACCAGGAACCGCGGTGTTGGCCGTCGAATGGAGCTAGCTGCGCAGCATTTGTGCACCGCCGCCGTCAGTGTCAGCCAGTTTGCCGTGGCATACGGAGCTCCATCGCAGTCTTTAACACTGGTAGCATGCCGCGACAGCGTGGACGTGAACCGTATGTGCAGTTGACGGACTTTGAGCGAGGGCGTATAGTGGGCATGAGGGAGGCCGGGTGGACGTACCGCCGAATTGCTCAACACGTGGGGCGTGAGGTCTCCACAGTACATCGATGTTGTCGCCAGTGGTCGGCGGAAGGTGCACGTGCCCGTCGACCTGGGACCGGACCGCAGCGACGCACGGATGCACGCCAAGACCGTAGGATCCTACGCAGTGCCGTAGGGGACCGCACCGCCACTTCCCAGCAAATTAGGGACACTGTTGCTCCTGGGGTATCGGCGAGGACCATTCGCAACCGTCTCCATGAAGCTGGGCTACGGTCCCGCACACCGTAAGGCCGTCTTACGCTCACGCCCCAACATCGTGCAGCCCGCCTCCAGTGGTGTCGCGACAGGCGTGAATGGAGGGACGAATGGAGACGTGTCGTCTTCAGCGATGAGAGTCGCTTCCGCCTTGGTGCCAATGATGGTCGTATGCGTGTTTGGCGCCGTGCAGGTGAGCGCCACAATCAGGACTGCATACGACCGAGGCACACAGGGCCAACACCCGGCATCATGGTGTGGGGAGCGATCTCCTACACTGGGGTACACCACTGATGATCGTCGAGGGGACACTGAATAGTGCACGGTACATCCAAACCGTCATCGAACCCATCGTTTTACCATTCCTAGACCAGCAAGGGAACTTGCTGTTCCAACAGGACAATGCACGTCCGCATGTATCCCGTGCCACCCAACGTGCTCTAGAAGGTGTAAGTCAACTACCATGGCCAGCAAGATCTCCGGATCTGTCCCCCATTGAGCATGTTTGGGACTGGAAGAAGCGTCGTCTCACGCGGTCTGCACGTCCAGCACGAACGCTGGTCCAACTGAGGCGCCAGGTGGAAATGGCATGGCAAGCCGTTCCACAGGACTACATCCAGTATCTCTACGATCGTCTCCGTGGGAGAATAGCAGCCTGCATTGCTGCGAAAGGTGGATATACACTGTACTAGTGCCGACATTGTGCATGCTCTGTTGCCTGTGTCTTTGTGCCTGTGGTTCTGTCAGTGTGATCATGTGATGTATCTGACCCCAGGAATGTGTCAATAAAGTTTTCCCTTCCTGGGACAATGAATTCACGGTGTTCTTATTTCAATTTCCAGGAGTGTATAAATTCACCATGCTTCCCAGCCCTTCCCGTTCACCATTACACTATCAGTGATACGTCAAACAGACTGCTTGCAATTGTACCTACATTAAATTTATGTATATGTATAATAACTGGCACTCTACGGCTTTTTTTTATTCAAAATGTTCTAGGCTTACTTGCCTTTCTTAATATGATTACTGTACTTGAACAGAGAAACGTATGTTATAAAAAAAGTGTAATTTAACTGAATGATTTTCACATATTTTGAATGTGAATAGTATGCGTTGTTTTATTGTTTGGTTAATGTTTATAAAGCAAATGTTACGCCATTTCGGAATAGGACAGTCATCTAGAAACGAAGCTTTATTTTCGGATATCTTAAGCTTCATGCTACTGCTTGTCAAAACGATTTCGACACTCTTGAAAGTTGTTCACGAAGTGATATGTTGTGTTTCAGTACCTGTGCCGAGCCCGAATCTCGTCCGACACAGAGCGGAATGAAACATCACTGTTTCGATACAATCAGTCTGTTCCAAGCACAGGTGGACTGAAACAGCTTTATTTTGAAATAACGATACGGTTTCTGTGTCTGGCTCGAGATCGAATCTTGTCCGGATATCCGAGACAGGGGCGGAATGAAACACCACTGTTTCGAAACAGTGAACTACAGCCGTTCCGAAACACTGAAACAGTTCCACGTATCGATACACTGTATCGAAACATAGAAACAGTGGCCAAGTCTAGTAGGCACCTTTCAACTCCGTGGTTGACACTCGTTTGGGACGTCAGCGACTCACATCCACGTCCGGCCTTTGGATTCAGGTTTTCCGCGGTTTTCCTAAAGCTCTTAATGCGAATGTCAGGATGGTTCCTCTGAAAATGACGCAACCCACATCCTCCCCCAACTCTTTGCTTAACTTCAATCTTATTTGCAGTCTGCGAAGACAACTGCGAACTTTATTTATTCGTGTTCCTCGTGAGACGTCGTGTTTTTGCAGCTGCAAGAGGACGACCTGCGCAGTTGGTTCGTAGTGCGCACAGCTTGTGACCAGCCAAGAGAGTGTGTGCCCGCCGTCTCTTGCCGTTCCTTGGCTATTGGGCTCCTGTGCTGGAACCGGCCGTTATCACCAGCCCGGCTACCGATAACACGTTCAGCGCGCTCTGATGCAACCGCCAGGCAGTATGTTTCTCCGAGGCGGCTCGCTTCGCCTAACCCAGCCACTTTACTCGCTGCGGTTTGCATTTTCATATCGTGTCATTCATGTACCGTGTTAAATTTATGCTTGGCATATGTGAATACTCTGCAGTCAATCCCAGTGTGGACTAATAAGCTTGCTGGTTGCCGTTTATATTCGTGTCTGCGAATTAAATTTGGGCCTTTAAACGCTGTCTTCTGTAAAAGACAATTTATTTTCTTATCTTTTTTCCCCTATTTTTCCTATTTCTTCAATTTATTTAAACATTTTTTGACACCTATCTGACATCTGTACGGCTTGACAGCTTGTCATCTGTAAAGCAGTCGGAAAGAAGCATAAAACCCAGCCAACCTTATACAGTCCCCATCCTATATTTAGACTAAATGCTGGTTCTTATCACTGCTGTCGATTAGATCGGCATCAGACAATAAATGACAGTATATATATATATATATATATATATATATATATATATATATATATATATATATATATATATATATAGGGCAGTCCGTTGATAGTGACCGGGCCAAATATCTCACGAAATAAGCATCAAGCGAAAAAACTACAAAGAACGAAAGTCGTCTAGCTTGAAGGGGGAAACCAGATGGCGCTATCGTTGGCCCGCTAGATGGCGCTGCCACAGGTCAAACGGATATCAACTGCGTTTTTTTTAAATAGGAACCCCCATTTTTATTACATATTCGTGTAGTACGTAAAGAAATATGAATGTTTTAGTTGGACCACTTTTTTCTCTTTCTGATAGATGGAGCTGTAATAGTCACAAACGTATAAGTACGTGGTATCACGAAACATTCCGCCAGTGCGGACGGTATTTGCTTCGTGATACATTACCCGTGTTAAAATGGACCGTTTACCATCTGCGGAAAAGGTCGGTATCGTCTTGATGTATGGCTATTATGATCAAAATGCCCAACGGGCGTGTGCTATGTATGCTGCTCGGTATCCTGGACGACATCATCCAAGTGTCCGGACCGTTCGCCGTATAGTTGCGTAATTTAAGGAAACAGGAAGTGTTCAGCTACATGTGAAACGTCAACCACGACCTGCAACAAATGATGATGTCCAAGTAGGTGTTTTAGCTGATTTCGCGGCTAATCCGCACATCAGTAGCAGACAAATTGCGCGAGAATCGGGAATATCAAAAACGTCGGTGTTGAGAATGCTACATCAACATCGATTGCACCCGTACCGTATTTCTGTGTACCAGGAATTGCATGGTGACCACTTTGAACGTCGTGTACAGTTCTGCAACTGGGCACAAGAGAAATTACGGGACGACGACAGATTTTTCGCACGCGTCCTATTTAGCGACGAAGCGTCATTCAGCAACAGCGGTAACGTAAACCGGCATTATATGCACTATTGAGCAACGGAAAATCCACGATGGCTGCGACAAGTGAAACATCAGCGACCTTGGCTGGTTAACGTATGGTGCGGCATTATGGGAGGAAGGATAATTGGCCCCCATTTTATCGATGGCAATCTAAATGGTGCAATGTATGCTGATTTCCTACTTAATGTTCTACCGATGTTACTACAAGATGTTTCACTGCATGACAGAATGGCGATGTACTTCCAACATGATGGACGTCCTGCACATAGCTCGCGTGCGGTTGAAGCGGTATTTCATGACAGGTGGATTGGTCGTCGAGGTACCATACCATGGCCCATACGTTCACTGGGTGTGACGTCCCCGAATTTCTTTCTGTAGGGAAAGTTGAAGGATATTTGCTATCGTGATCCACCGACAACGCCTGACAACATGCGTCGGCGCATTGTCAATGCATGTGCAAACATTACGGAATGCGAACTGCTCGCTGTTGAGAGGAATGTCGTGACACGTGTAGCCAAATGCAGTGAGGTTGACGGACTTCATTTTGAGCATTTATTGCATTAATGTGGTATTTACAGATAATCTCCCTGTAACAGCATGCATTCTCAAAAAATGTTCAGATGTGTGTGAAATCTTATGGGACTTAACTGCTAAGGTCATCAGTCCCTAAGCCTACACACTACTAAACCTAAATTATCCTAGAACAGAGACACACACCCATGCCCGAGGGAGGACTCGAACCTCCGCCGGGATCAGCCGCACAGTCCATGACTCCAGCGCCTTAGACCGCTCGGCTAATCCCGCACGGCATGCATTCTCAGAAAAAGTACATGCATCACATTGGAACAACCGAAATAAAATGTTCAAACGTACCTACGTTTTGTATTTTAATTTAAAAAACCTACCTACCAACTGTTCGTTATTGTGAGGCATATGTTTGTGACTATTACAGCACCATTTATCACAAAGCGAAAAAAGTGGTCCAAGTAAAACAAGTAAAACATTTATATTTCCTAACGTAATACACGAATATGTAACAAAAAATGGGGGTTCCTATTTTAAAAGAACACAGTTGATATCCGTTTGACCTATGGCAGCGCCATCTAGCGTGCCAACCATAGCGCCATCTGGTCTCCCCCTTCAAGCTAGACGAGTTTCGTTCTTTGTAGTTTTTTAGTTTGACGCTTATTTCGTGAGGTATCTGGCCCGGTCACGATCAATGGATCACCCTGTATATACACTCCTGGAAATTGAAATAAGAACACCGTGAATTCATTGTCCCAGGAAGGGGAAACTTTATTGACACATTCCTGGGGTCAGATACATCACATCTACATCTACATCTACATCTATACTCCGCGAGCCACCTTACGGTGTGTGGCGGAGGGTACTTATTGTACCACTATCTGATCCCCCCTTCCCTGTTCCATTCACGAATTGTGCGTGGGAAGAACGACTGCTTGTAAGTCTCCGTATTTGCTCTAATTTCTCGGATCTTTTCGTTGTGATCATTACGCGAGATATATGTGGGCGGTAGTAATATGTTGCCCATCTCTTCCCGGAATGTGCTCTCTCGTAATTTCGATAATAAACCTCTCCGTATAGCGTAACGCCTTTCTTGAAGTGTCCGCCACTGGAGCTTGTTCAGCATCTCCGTAACGCTCTCGCGCTGACTAAATGTCCCCATGACGAATCGCGCTGCTTTTCGCTGGATCATGTCTATCTCTTCTATTAATCCAACCTGGTAAGGGTCCCATACTGATGAGCAATACTCAAGAATCGGACGAACAAGCGTTTTGTAAGCTACTTCTTTCGTCGATGAGTCACATTTTCTTAGAATTCTTCCTATGAATCTCAACCTGGCGCCTGCTTTTCCCACTATTTGTTTTATGTGATCATTCCACTTCAGATCACTCCGGATAGTAACTCCTAAGTATTTTACGGTCGTTACCGCTTCCAATGATTTACCACCTATGGCATAATCGTACTGGAATGGATTTCTGCCCCTATGTATGCGCATTATATTACATTTATCTACGTTTAGGGAAAGCTGCCAGCTGTCGCACCATGCATTAATCCTCTGCAGGTCCTCCTGGAGTACGTACAAGTCTTCTGATGTTGCTACTTTCTTGTAGACAACCGTGTCATCTGCAAATAGCCTCACGGAGCTACCGATGTTGTCAACTAAGTCATTTATGTATATTGTAAACAATAAAGGTCCTATCACGCTTCCCTGCGGTACTCCCGAAATTACCTCTACATCTGCAGATTTTGAACCGTTAAGAATGACATGTTGTGTTCTTTCTTCTAGGAAATCCTGAATCCAATCACAAACCTGGTCCGATATTCCGTAAGCTCGTATTTTTTTCACTAAACGTAAGTGCGGAACCGTATCAAATGCCTTCCTGAAGTCCAGGAATACGGCATCAATCTGCTCGCCAGTGTCTACGGCACTGTGAATTTCTTGGGCAAATAGGGCGAGCTGAGTTTTACATGATCTCTGTTTGCGGAATCCATGTTGGTTATGATGAAGGAGATTTGTATTATCTAAGAACGTCATAATACGAGAACACAAAACATGTTCCATTATTCTACAACAGATTGACGTAAGCGAAATAGGCCTATAATTATTCGCATCTGATTTATGACCCTTCTGGAAAATGGGAACGACCTGCGCTTTCTTCCAGTCGCTAGGTACTTTACGTTCTTCCAGCGATCTACGATAAATTGCTGATAGAAAGGGGGCAAGTTCTTTAGCATAATCACTGTAGAATCTTAAGGGTATCTCGTCTGGTCCGGATGCTTTTCCGCTACTAAGTGATAGCAGTTGTTTTTCAATTCCGATATCGTTTATTTCAATATTTTCCATTTTGGCGTCCGTGCGACGGCTGAAGTCAGGGACCGTGTTACGATTTTCCGCAGTGAAACAGTTTCGGAACACTGAATTCAGTATTTCTGCCTTTCTTCGGTCGTCCTCTGTTTCGGTGCCATCGTGGTCAACGAGTGACTGAATAGGGGATTTAGATCCGCTTACCGATTTTACATATGACCAAAACTTTTTAGGGTTCTTGTTTAGATTGTTTGCCAATGTTTTATGTTCGAATTCGTTGAATGCTTCTCTCATTGCTCTCTTTACGCTCTTTTACGCTTCGTTCAGCTTTTCCTTATCAGCTATGATTCGACTACTCTTAAACCTATGATGAAGCTTTCTTTGTTTCCGTAGTACCTTTCGTACATGATTGTTATACCACGGTGGATCTTTCCCCTCGCTTTGGACCTTAGTCGGTACGAACTTATCTAAGGCGTACTGGACGATGTTTCTGAATTTTTTCCATTTTTGTTCCACATCCTCTTCCTCAGAAATGAACGTTTGATGGTGGTCACTCAGATATTCTGCGATTTGTGCCCTATCACTCTTGTTAAGCAAATATATTTTCCTTCCTTTCTTGGCATTTCTTATTACACTTGTAGTCATTGATGCAACCACTGACTTATGATCACTGATACCCTCTTCTACATTCACGGAGTCGAAAAGTTCCGGTCTATTTGTTGCTATGAGGTCTAAAACGTTAGCTTCACGAGTTGGTTCTCTAACTATCTGCTCGAAGTAATTCTCGGACAAGGCAGTCAGGATAATGTCACAAGAGTCTCTGTCCCTGGCTCCAGTTCTGATTGTGTGACTATCCCATTCTATACCTGGTAGATTGAAGTCTCCCCCTATTACAATAGTATGATCACGAAACTTCTTCACGACGTTCTGCAGGTTCTCTCTGAGGCATCACACTGACAGAACCACAGGCACATAGACACAGGCAACAGAGCATGCACAATGTCGGCACTAGTACAGTGTATATCCACCTTTCGCAGCAATGCAGGCTGCTATTCTCCCATGGAGACGATCGTAGAGATGCTGGATGTAGTCCTGTGGAACGGCTTGCCATGCCATTTCCACCTGGCGCCTCAGTTGGACCAGTGTTCGTGCTGGACGTGCAGACCGCGTGAGACGACGCTTCTTCCAGTCCCAAACATGCTCAATGGGGGACAGATCCGGAGATCTTGCTGGCCAGGGTAGTTGACTTATACCTTCTAGAGCACGTTGGGTGGCACGGGATACATGCGGACGTGCAGTGTCCTGTTGGAACAGCAAGTTCCCTTGCCGGTCTAGGAATGGTAGAACGATGGGTTCGATGACGGTTTGGATGTACCGTGCACTATTCAGTGTCCCTTCGACGATCACCAGTGGTGTACGGCCAGTGTAGGAGATTGCTCCCCACACCATGATGCCGGGTGTTGGCCCTGTGTGCCTCGGTCGTATGCAGTCCTGATTGTGGCGCTCACCTGCACGGCGCCAAACACGCATACGACCATCATTGGCACCAAGGCAGAAGCGACTCTCATCGCTGAAGACGACACGTCTCCATTCGTCCTTCCATTCACGCCTGTCGCGACACCACTGGAGGCGGGCTGCACGATGTTGGGGCGTGAGCGGAAGACGGCCTAACGGTGTGCGAAACCGTAGCCCAGCTTCATGGAGACGGTTGCGAATGGTCCTCGCCGATACCCCAGGAGCAACAGTGTCCCTAATTTGCTGGGAAGTGGCGGTGCGGTCCCCTACGGCACTGCGTAGGATCCTACGGTCTTGGCGTGCATCCGTGCGTCGCTGCGGTCCGGTCCCAGGTCGACGGGCACGTGCACCTTCCGCCGACCACTGGCGACAACATCGATGTACTGTGGAGACCTCACGCCCCACGTGTTGAGCAATTCGGCGGTACGTCCACCCGGCCTCCCGCATGCCCACTATACGCCCTCGCTCAGAGTCCGTCAACTGCACATACGGTTCACGTCCACGCTGTCGCGGCATGCTACCAGTGTTAAAGATTGCGATGGAGCTCCGTATGCCACGGAAAATTGGCTGACACTGACGGCGGCGGTGCACAAATGCTGCGCAGCTAGCGCCATTCGACGGCCAACACCGCGGTTCCTGGTGTGTCCGCTGTGCCGCGCGTGTGATCATTGCTTGTACAGCCCTCTCGCAGTGTCCGGAGCAAGTATGGTGGGTCTGACACACCGGTGTCAATGTGTTCTTTTCTCCATTTCCAGGAGTGTATATACACAGACTGTAGCGACGAATGACTTTTGTACCAAGGCCAAGATTTGGACTCAAGTCTCCAACTCACAGATGTGCTAACCACTACATTACCCTGGAACAGTGGCTTTGGAGACCACCACTAAGTGCTTTAGTGCTCCTCCCTCTTCAATCCAAATTCCCATTCACGCCTCAACCCAATTGGTATTCCCCTACACTCAGACAGCATTGCAGAGGTTGTGATTAAAATTCTACTGGGTGTTGTACTGCGTCACTGTATAAAAATACTTTACTTATTAACTGTCAACCAATATTTCGACCATATTATATTACTTTCTCGGGACAAGGATGGCAGCCATAATACGGTCGAAACATTTGTTTCATAGTTTATAAGTAAAGTATTTTTATACAGTAACGCGATACAACGCCCAGAAGAAGTCGAATCAGCATGAGACCAGCTGCGGAAGCCTATGAAGTTATATCGGGAATACAGAGGCTCTGCAACTATATTGGAAAAGCACATCAGCATCAAATGAGACAGAAGAGCCTGCCTGAAAGCCAGGCATAGGTTGTTTAATCAAATGAACCTATATGGTTCCAGAGAGTTTTTCAAGTCTCAACCGTCTCCAATGTACAGGGCTATTACAAATGATTGAAGCGATTTCACAAATTCACTGTAGCTCCATTCATTGACATATGGTCACGACACACTACAGATACGTAGAAAAACTCATAAGTTTTGTTCGGCTGAAGCCGCACTTCAGGTTTCTGCCGCCAGAGCGCTCGAGAGCGCAGTGAGACAAAATGGCGACAGGAGCCGAGAAAGCGTATGTCGTGCTTGAAATGCACTCACATCAGTCAGTCATTACAGTGCAACGACACTTCAGGACGAAGTTCAACAAAGATCCACCAACTGCCAACTCCATTCGGCGATGGTATGCGCAGTTTAAAGCTTCTGGATGCCTCTGTAAGGGGAAATCAACGGGTCGGCCTGCAGGGAGCGAAGAAACGGTTGAACGCGTGCGGGCAAGTTTCACGCGTAGCCCGCGGAAGTCGACGAATAAAGCAAGCAGGGAGCTAAACGTACCACAGCCGACGGTTTGGAAAATCTTACGGAAAAGGCTAAAGCAGAAGCCTTACCGTTTACAATTGCTACAAGCCCTGACACCCGATGACAAAGTCAAACGCTTTGAATTTTCGGCGCGGTTGCAACAGCTCATGGAAGAGGATGCGTTCAGTGCGAAACTTGTTTTCAGTGATGAAGCAACATTTTTTCTTGATGGTGAAGTGAACAGACACAATGTGCGAATCTGGGCGGTAGAGAATCCTCACGCATTCGTGCAGCAAATTCGCAGTTCACCAAAAGTTAACGTGTTTTGTGCAATCTCACAGTTTAAAGTTTACGGCCCCTTTTTCTTCTGCGAAAAAAACGTTACAGGACATGTGTATCTGGACATGCTGGAAAATTGGCTCATGCCACAACTGGAGGCCGACAGCGCCGACTTCATCTTTCAACAGGATGGTGCTCCACCGCACTTCCATCATGATGTTCGGCATTTCTTAAACAGGAGATTGGAAAACCGATGGATCGGTCGTGGTGATCATGATCAGCAATTCATGTCATGGCCTCCACGCTCTCCCGACTTAACCCCATGCGATTTCTTTCTGTGGGGTTATGTGAAAGATTCAGTGTTTAAACCTCCTCTACCAAGAAACGTGCCAGAACTGCGAGCTCGCATGAATGATGCTTTCGAACTCATTGATGGGGACATGCTGCGCCGAGTGTGGGAGGAACTTGATTATCGGCTTGATGTCTGCCGAATCACTAAAGGGGCACATATCGAACATTTGTGAATGCCTAAAAAAACTTTTTGAGTTTTTGTATGTGTGAGCAAAGCATTGTGAAAATATCTCAAATAATAAAGTTATTGTAGAGCTGTGAAATCGCTTCAATCATTTGTAATAACCCTGTATATATCCAGACTGAAGCGACGAATGAATATTTGTCCCAAGGCTGGGATTCCAACCCAGGTCTCCCGCTCACTAGGTAGGTGCGCCAACCACTACGCCACCCTGGCACAATGGCTTTGCACAAATGGACGGACTACCCTACCACGACTCCCTCCTCAACCCGGGTTCGAATCCCAGCCTTGGTACAAATTTTCATTTGTTGCTTCAGTTTGGATATGCCACGTGTTCGGAAATTCCAATTAGAGACATCTAGGACTTGTAGAGGGGAATGAGTACATAATATTTTGAATAGGAATCCCTGCCCAGAAACGTAATTTTTCCGTTCTACTATGGTTTGAATTCAGATGTGTAACGCGTTCACGTCTGCTGAGGGAAAGAGAAAAGTCCAAGAGTTGCTGGAATGTAATAGGGTAGACAGTGCGTAAGACGTGTATATTTCTATTGTCTATTGTCAAACCACAATTTATGAAAGATGTTTATATTTTATTAATAGGATTAAGTAGGAATAATTAATATTTGTCATGTTGGAAATAATTGTGGTAGCAAGGAATGTCTCCACCAAAGTATTGTTGGCAAGAAAGACCGCACAATGATATAATTTTAAAAAGGGCGGTAGAGACAGCGTATGGATACATTTTAAGAAAAGGGCGGGAAAGACTGCGCATTGATACATTCTGTAATGGTAGCAGGTATTGTCTGCACCAGAAAGCATTGTTGGCAGGAGAGACCGCACTTTAGCGTTCGTTGGAAGTCAGTAGTAAGTGAGATGTGAAGCGAGTTGGTAGCAGGTCTGAAGCGAGAGGTTGAGAGGAGTGGTGTGCCTGCCAGCCACCAGCTATGATTTACAAGAGATTATAAACGGATGTACAGAGACATCAGCTAACTATTATCATAAGAGGAACTAATATTATTGAATTATTTTTTTGAGAAACTCAAGACTACTGAAGGTATGTTTGCGCAATGCTAGTTGTAAGATTATTGTAAAAAGTAAGTCCCATTTCAACGTTTGTAAAATAATTTCATTCAGAATATAATTTTTGCCAGCAATATTGCATTATTGATTATAATCTATCTCAAAAACCATCAATGTAAAACTCTGCAAAATTTTATTGTTGTCAAGAAAAAGGTTAACTATGAATTACGTGAATTCGGTCAAATTAATTAAGGAATAACGTCAGCTTTGGTAATAAACACAGCCACTTATTATGACAGCCCACCAGCAGCTAATAGAGTACAGTAAAACAGAGTAAGTATATTCATGTCGCAGTTCGATGTAGCAGTCAGATGGCGATCCAGTAACAGTAAAAAAGGTAAGGAACAGTTTTGGGTTATTGCAGATAACGACTGAGGGCCACGACGACGACACATTCTATGTTTCGTCGAAATAATCAGAAAATCGCTTTTAATAAGCAGCAATTAAATTTGTATGCGAAGATTGAGAAAGAGAATTAATTTCAAAGGGAAGATTTCATTTGTTATTATTAAGCAAGAGGTAGAAATCCTAAGGGAAGGCTTCATAGGTTATTGTAAAAGGGAAAGTTGCGTAACACAAAAGAGATATAGACCAGATGGGAAGGTTTCAAGTGTAAGTTGGCAGAATTAATGAACGTCAATTTCGCACCTTACATAAGAATTTTATATCAGAACGGGAAGATGAATATGACACCTAACTTACTTCAGGAGTCATAAGCAGATTTGCCTGTAAGTATGTAATGCAAAAGAGATGACACTCAATCGAAGGTATTAACACACCACTCCTATAAAATGTATGTCAATGAGTAGAAGAGCACTACGGAAAGCTCTTAAGGAGGCGTCCTGTGGCAATCCACCAGAAGTAGGACAGAAAGAAGCTTTAGAAAACTGAGTTTTCGAATTCCAAATGGATACAATCAAAAGCAGTGACGCAGCTGATCACGTGAACAGCGAACGGTACAGACGTGAGTGGGCACAAAACGTCCGATTGGCGGAAACGAACTAGAAAAGAGTAAAGTGCCAAGATTTCGATGTAGTTCAATGGTAGGGCCCTTGCGATTGGTTGAGACAGTTTCCACAAAATAAGAGGACGCGCCTATTGATCGAAAAAAGCCGTGATGTCGAGAACGAAAGAACCCAGGTGGGGAAAGAGTTCGGCTGCGAGAAAGAGGAGAGCGAAATTTCCGAGGACTCTTCTCTGAACTGGCGTCAAGTGCAGAATAGATCGCATAACGCTCTGTACGATGCAGAGGAGAAATTTGGGTGAACACTTTGTTCACTGCAGCTGACATTCAGCTAGATATCAGCTGTAGCATCATTGAGCTCCCACTGTGGAGAAACGAACCAGCCAGTTAGTTAATATGCATGCATGCTGCTCCAGTCATGCGCGTGCATATCACCATATTCCAAGACTAGGGATGAGTGCGTGTTTTCTCGCATCACGAGAAACATAGGGAGAATTTCTGCTGAAAAAAATCAGCAAAGGCTTAAATATATTATATAGGAATTTCAGTGGGCGGCACTGGACTCGCATTCGGGAGGACGACGGTTCAATCCCGTCTCCGGCCATCCTGATTTAGGTTTTCCGTGATTTCCCTAAATCGCTTCAGGCAAATGCCGGGATGGTTCCTTTGAAAGGGCACGGCCGATTTCCTTCCCCATCCTTCCCTAACACGAGCCTGCGCTCCGTCTCTAATGACCTGGTTGTCGACGGGACGTTAAACACTAATATCCTCCTCCTTCTGTGGGCGAGAGCAGCCATGCAAACGACAGCTCATCACAGCTAAAGTAAATACCTCACACAGAGGTGTAAACTTGTTGGTCCACCAGCTTGCGTTCACTATAAACTCCAGCGACCTTGGATAATCTTTTGCTCAACTTGTCACAAAACTAACCATCCTCTGTAGACTTAATTGTCATCCTAAATAGTACCGAACTTTGAACCGGAATCGGATGATTTATCATAGTACTGGACAACATCGTGACATAGTCGTAAGAACAATTTTTTAAAGAAACTTCTAGTTAAAAGTTACCATTGTTGTGTTAAGGATTATTTCACTTTCTGAGGACGTGATCCGTTCGTTTGACAACTGTCGTAACATTGTCACATTGTAAACTGTGTAAATGCGTGTATTTCTGTGATACGTTTGCAACATTAAACCAAAGTTATTTACAGCTTACACAGTTGTTGTTGATCAGACACGAACCTTACAACAGGATGACGAGTATTACCTCAGACGGACACCTGATGTCATTTAATGTCTGCCTTGCTGCGAGACCTATTCAATGCCTGTGTGTCTCGGATATAGTAAACACGGTTCGATACACGTTTTCGGAACACACGTACATGTCGCTTGTGCATTGCAAAGCTCGAAGTAACGGAAGAGCGACTAATTGGCTGTATCACGAACGTTTTCTGCTATGTAGCGCGCCATTGCACAAACTTTTTGCCCAAGCTACGCAGCTGTTCCGAGAAACGGGTATCTTCACCGTGAGGAGGCAAGAGTTTGGTGCTCCACGGCAACGCCGAACGCCAGAATTTGAAAATGTACTGCATAGCGTGGAAGAGAGCCCTTCAACGAGTACTCGAACAATTGCGCTTGCAGTGGGTGTTAGTCACGGTATCGTCCGGGACGTTCTGCGTGAGCAACAATTACATGCGTACCACTTACAAAGGGTACACGCTATGGGTCCAGCCGGTTCTCCGCAACATGTTGCCTACTTCACGCGATTCCTGCGCCGCCGCGTCGACACACCTCTGTTTCCACGTCGAGTTCTGTTCACAGATGAATTTAAGTTCACTAAGGATTGTGTTGTGAATTCGCGAAACAGCCATGTCTGGGCAGACGAAAACCGTCGTGACACACATGTTCAGGGATTTCAGGACTGGTTTGGTATTAACGCGCGGGCAATTATTCTGGACGGTCATGTGATTGAGTCACACCTCCTTCCACTCAAGCTAACTGGTCCTGCACACTTGGTCTTCCTGCAAAACGTATTGGGCCCGTTCGTGGAAGCTGTGCCACTGATTGTCCGTCAGGAAACGTGGCCAGCCTGGTGAATGATGAACAGCCCGAGATAGTCCAACCGCGTGGCCGCCGCGATCGCCAGATTTAATTCGTATATACTTCTTGCGGGGTCCTGTGCAAAGTTTAATTTACGAGACTCCTGTAGAGGTAGAAGAAGATTTGCTGGCACGATTTCTGGCAGCAGTATCAGATATAGCAGAGACACTAGATGAGATGGAGAGTGTATGCCAGAACATGCTTCATAACATAATGCCTGTAACAACGTTGGTGGTCGTTACATCGAGCCGTTTTTGTAATGCATCTGTATTATTCTGTACATGCAGTAAGCTGGATTGTTTATTTGTTCTGGAATAATGTAAATATGTGATGTTTGTGCGTTAATACAAATCAATGGGCTTAAGTGATAAACTGGCGCTTCGTTACGTTTCCTTTGGAACTGTTACCTAATAATGGTAAGGCACGGATAATTAAATTCCTCAAGCAGAAGCGGACAAGTTGAACATCTAAATTGGAATCGTCGTAGAACGGACGCGGTACGTTTCCGGACATGGGTTCATATTCAAAATACGAGGGTGAGTCAAATGAAAACCTTAAATTTGTAATAACAAATCGAAATTTCACGCCGTTATCCTGTAAGCTGGTAAGCGTGCTACAAACAGCGTGCAGAATGTCCTGTAGGTGACAGCATAGTGCAGATGCATACATACCGTCGCAGTATCAGTATAAAGATGGCTGCCCCTCTTGCGACTTGCACCAGGGAAGAACAGCGTTCTGTTATTCGGTTTTTGGGTAGTGAAGGTGTGAAACGTATTGAAATTCACCGACGAATGAAGGTTCAGTATGGTGATGCATGTTTGTCACAGCAGCAGGTCTACGAATGGAGCAGGAAGTTCGCAAATGGTGTGACTTCAGTGGAAGATGCTCCTCGTCCAGATCAGGCACAACGAGCTGTGACTCCATAGAACATTGCAGCAGTTGAAGCCACAGTGAAGGAAACCCGCCGAGTGACACTGAATGACACTGCAGCATGTTTACAGATTAGTCATGGGTCAGCACACCACATTGTGCATGATGTGCTTCAGTTTCACAAAGTGTCTGCAAGATCGGTGCCACGGTGGCTGACTCCTGAAGTGAGAGAACGACGTATCGATGCCTGTGAAGAACTTCTTCGGCGCTTTGAACGAGAAGGTGATGGCTTTCTAGCAAGAACCGTTACTGGGGACGAAACCTGGGTTCACTTGCACCAACCGGAAACGAAGAGAGCGGGCAAGGAATGGCGCCATTCCTCATCACCAAAACCAAAGAAGTTTCCATCAGCAGGGAAGGTTATGCTGACTCTCTTTTGGGACGAAAAAAGCATCATTTTGGAGCATTACATGCCTAAAGGGACCACTGAACCAGTGCATCACACACAGATCTCCTAAAAAATCAATTTCGGCCTGCAATCAAATCAAAGCGATGTGGATTTCTGTCAGCAGGCGTCCTTTTGCAACATGACAATGCAAGGCCCCACACTGCCCGTACAACAGTTGCAACAATCACAGACCTGCATTTTGAGTGTCTTCCTCATCCACCATACTCATCAGACCTTGCCCCAAGTGATTTCCATATGTTTGGACCACTGAAAGACGCAATGGGAGGAAAGAAGTTCCGTTCTGATTGAGAGTTACGCCACGAGGTGCATGAGTGGTTGCGCGGACTACCAAAAGAATTTTTTCTAAAGGAATTTATGCACTTTGTAAGCGCTGGAGGACTTGCATTGAGCGTGGGGGAGATTATGTTGCAAAGTGATACAGCTTTGTACCACTTTTGAACAAAAAATAATATTTTAAAAAACATTTAAGGTTTTCATTTGACTCAACCTCGTATAATGCACTCATTACGCTCTGTAAATCCTAGAAGTTTGTAACGGGAATTTCCGAACGCCCTGTGTACAACATAGATGTTCGAGACTTGAAAAGGCGCAGGAACCATATAGTTCCATTTGAGAAATTGTTTGCACTTCACACTGAATTTATACTACTTCACTTTCATAGAAAATATTCCTACGACGTCTAAGGTTCATCCAGAACACATCAGAATTCACACTATTTCACGACTTCCCTTGAGTTAGCCATTGCTTCTCAGATTGGACGGTCAGCGTGTAATATTTCACGTCATCTCCTTCTGCTAAGTTCAGTCCACAATTATTACTTTTCGCTGCGCTCGTCTGCGACCCATTCTGGGCAGGCTCCCCCACAAAAGGCTGACGTATGCGCCAAACTACTGCTATAATGGGATTATGGCGCGTCCCCCCATCACCTGTGGGCTCTAATCTGGCAGAGGTGAATAAGGGCAAGATTCAGTATGTAGGAACTGTATCGATACCTGAACCCTTACAACCAACGAATCCATCTTCACAATTAATGTTCAGGGGTTGGACAAAAATATCGAAACACCGAAAACACAATACGTTTCAATACCTAATGCGGTGTAGAAAACCTGCTGGCATTCAAAACAGCTTCCAGTCGCCTCTGAGTGGATAATTACAGGTTCTGTACGGTATTCAAGGGGATCTTGTACCATTTTTCCTGCAAAGTTGTGTCAAGTTCAGGTAACGATGGCGATCACGCAACCTTCTCTCCAAAATGGACAACATAGGCTCAACAATGTTGAGACCTGGTAACTGTGATGGCCAGAGCGGATGCGAAAATTCACCATTGTGCTCGCAAAACCAGTCCTGGGCCGTGCGAGCTGCATGAACAGAGGCTCTGTAGTCATGGAACACAGTGTCACCATTGGCAAACCAACATTGTACCACGGGATGGACCTGATCAACCAAAATGGTCCCACAATCCCTGGGCAGCAGTGCGACGTTGCAGAGTGACCATGGCGTCTATGGATTACAACGATATGGCTGGCCAGATTAGCACCGAACCCCCCCCCCCCCCCCCCCCGCCATGTCTCACTCTCAGGACGTAAACTCGGCTAGGAGTTGGAGACAGTGTGAGACAACACGTAACCGAGCGAATGCTATCCTTTCATTGCTCCAAAAACCAGGTTTTATGGCAAGTTTTCCTGCTACACGTGTAATGGTGTGGTTTGTTTTTGCTTATTCTAGAATTGAGAACAATTGTGTGAGGTGAAATGACAAGTTTAATGTCGCAATATTTCTCACCAAATAACAGCTTTTCACACAGTTTACAACCCGCCAACACAAAAAACAGCGCAATGGATAACGCATTTTGCCAACATCAAAAGGTGAAATACGTTTATACGCAACTATGTTATATATTAACTCTCTGAAGGAACATTAATCTTAAGCACAATATTACGAAAGTTTAATTGGAAGTTTCTTTACAAAATTGTTCCTGCACATACATTATCATGTTGGTTAGTACTATGAAAATCGTCGGATTCCGGTTCAAAGTTCGGTACTATTTAGGATGACAATCAAGTCTACGGCAGACAGTTAGTCAAGTGACAAACTTGAGCGCAAGATTGCCGAAGGCCGCTCGAGTTTACAGTGGACGCAAGCCGGTGAATCAATAAAGTTTACGCCTCTTCATGTGGTATTCACCTTTAGCTGCGATGTTCTACTGCCTGCAAGGCAGCTCTCTCCCACTGAAATTCCTACAAAACTAATCTGGCCTCTGCTGAACATTCCAGCAGTACCTCTCCTGATCTTTCTCATTATGTGAGAACACATGTACTCACCCCTAGACTTATTATGTGGCGATATACACGCGCATGGATGGAGCAGCGTGCATATTATAGTGCCCTCTCAGTTCTCGCAAGAACTAATTTGGCTGGTTCGTTTCTCCACAGTTGGAGCTAAACATTGCTACAGCTAATTTTAGCTCGAGTGCAGCTACTGTGAACGCAGTGTCCACACCAATTTCTTCTCTGCATTGTATGGAGTGTTAAGCACTCCGTTCTGCACTTGACACCAGTTGAGAGAAGAGACCATGAAAATTTCTTCCTTGTCCTTCTCCTGGCTAACTGCCTACCTCCACTTAGGTTCCTTTTTCACGTCACGGCTTTTTTTACCAGTAGGAGCGTTCCTCTTATTTTGTAGAAACTACCAATCGCAAAGTCTCTTCTATCAAACTGCTTCGAAACTTCAGTATTTTTCTCCTTCCTAGTGCGTTTCCGCCAATCGGACGTTATGTGCCCATCCTAGACGCCTAAAGTACATTGACCTTTCCATGTGTCGCACTCACTGGACGAAAATGCATCACTTGCTTTTGTTCATATTCCATTAGAATTCTGAAATGCAGTTTTCTAAACTTATTCTCTGCCCTTGTACCGATGCCCCCGCTACAGGCGGTCCTCCGGCTTGAATCACCTGGTCTGGGGTCGCTGTCCTCCTTCCTGCCACCCCTTTAAGTGGTTTCCGACATAACTCCCACAGCGTGGCTTCCCTATGTCATTGTGGAGCTGGCTTTTCAAAAGTGTAAAAAAAAAAAAAAAAAAAAAAAAACGACTCGACTCACGTTCCATGTTTTACCTTCCACTCAAAGACATGCATTGTATACGAATGGTGCATTAATTACTGTCAATTGACTGTCATTCCTTTTTGCATTACTTATTGATAGGCAAATGTTCTCATAACTGTCGATTTACGTTAGGTGTCATCTTCACCTTCTCATTTGTAAAGGTCTCATGCAAGGTGCGAATCTGACCATTTATTCTGCCACATTACACAGGGATCTCCATCCCTGATGAGTGGTTTTGTAACTCCAGCTCACCATGCAAGCAAACACATCGGCCCCCTTGATTATGGAAGCACCCACTATGTGAGTTCCCCAACAATTTGCCCATGTCAAAATTCATATAGCTCCGACATAATGCGCTCGCAGCAACACAGAAAACTGTTCCATCCACGGTTGACATTTGCGAGGTACTGAGAACGTTGCACAGGTCCCTTTCGTGGTCAAATACAACAGCACAACCTTCAGGCTCAGGTAGCATCTGCATTTATGTGCAAAAGTGCGTTTCTAGTGAGGTTTCCATATTTTTATCCACCCCTGTAGTTTCAGGAGAGCAGGTAAAAGAAAAAGGCAGAATTTAAACACCCAAATGCAGGCTGACAGTTATCACAGACCCAGTAATCTACAATTACACACTTGCTTAAATTAAGGATAATTTCAGAATGTGGTGCCACACAATGTGGCACTACACAAAACTGGAGCTAATAGCATAGGCACATAGGGAACACACATGACACAGATCTGTAAGTCCACGATATTGGTGATAAGTTGATAAAACCATCCCAAACCACATGTGCTACAAAACGCCACTGTTTCCTGCGCATGTACCCCGATATCAATATGGGATATGATCACCATGCACACGTATACAGGCCGCACAATGGGTTGGCATACTCTGGATCAGGTGGTCGAGCAGCTGCTGGGGTATAGCCTCCTATTCTTGCACCATTGCCTGTCGGAGTTCCTGAAGTGTCCTAGGGGTGTGAAGACGTGCAGCGATAGGTCGACCGAGAGCATCACAGACGTGCTCGATGGGGCTTAGGGCTGGATAACAGGCAGGCCACTCCATTCCCCTGATAGCTTCTGTTTCAAGGTACTCCTCCACGATGGCAGCTCGGTGGGTCCGTGCGTTATCATCCAGCAGGAGGAAGGTGGGACCCACTGCACCCCTGAAAAGGCGGACATACTGGTGCAAAATGATGCCCCAATACACCTGACCTGTTTCAGTTCCTCTGTCAAAGACATGCATGGGTGTACATGCACCAATCATAATCCCAGCCCACACCATCAAACCACAACCTCCATACAGGTCCCTTTCAAGGACATTAAGGGGTTGGTATCTGGTTCCTCGTTCACGCCAAATGAAAACCCGGCGAGAATCACTGTTCAGACTATACCTGGACTCGTCCGTGATCACAACCTGGGACCACTGTTCCAATGACCATGTACTGTGTTCTTGACATCAGGCTTTACGGGCTCTGCTGTGACCAGGGGTCAGTGGAATGCACCTTGCAGGTCTTCAGGCGAATAAACCATGCCTGTTCAGTCGTCTGTAGACTGTGTGTCTGGAGACAACTGTTCCAATGACTGCGGTAAGGTCCCGAGCAAGACTAACTACAGTACTCTGCGGGCTCTGACGGTGAGATATCGGTCTTCTTATGGTGTTATACACTGTGAACGTCCCGTACTGTAGCGCCTGGACACGTTTCCTGTCTGCTGGAATCGCTGCCATAATCTTGAGATCACACTTTGTGGCACATGGAAGCCCGTGCTATGACCTGCTGTGTTCGCCCAGCCTCCAGTCGCCCTAGTATTCTACCCCTCATAACGTCATCAATATGTGTTCTTTGAGCCATTTTCGACACACAGTCAGCATTAGCACGTCTGAAAACGTCTGCACACTTACTCTGTGCACCGTACTCTGACATGCACCAACACACCTCTGCGTATGTGGACTGCTGCCAGCGCTACCACGCGACGACCGCTGGTCAAATGCACCGCATGGTCATACACTGAAGTGATTTAAACCCGCAAACCGCCCACGAGAGCGTTATTTCACCATGTATCAGCATTATCCTTAATTTATGAGCATGAGTGTACTTCAACTCTCTGCTAATTTACTGTAAAATGCTACTTGTTGCAAACGTCTGCTAGGAATAGATGGCCTTAAGAATGACTGCTTCGATCTACATATCGATGGCAGGCACTGATCACCTCCTAACTCCATCTGTCTGTGAAAACCTTGTAATTTCAGTAACCAGAAACTCCATTATGAAAGAGCGATTTGAATGCGCATGGATTTTTTAAATCGGTCAATAATTGGGCTTCTACTGTGTAGTGACACATGTAGTAACATTACCTTGTCTGTATTACTTTATACATATTTTTAAGACACCGTTTTTATTTCTTCTGCAAAATTTAAGAAAATGGAGTTACGAGGTTTTCACTGCCTATCACAGATATAGAGGAAAAGGTGAGGCGGAGAAGACAGGCCACCCAGACATATCCGGAACGCGGATATAAATAGAGACAAACAGTTGTAGCGGATAATATGATGAATTTCCTGATTCGATAGCTCTTGAGATTACAGCAACGCGGCGTTTGTTCCTGTTGACGCTGAAACTCGTCGTAAAAATTTCGAGAAATATCCAAGACTTTGAGAGCACAGTGGCCGGAATCGACGTTAGCGGTCCAGACCCCGCCAAGCAGATCCCTCGTGCTACGCTGTGTCAGAATGTCAACACATTTGCCTGCTTACTTATCTGCACTCTGCACTACGGGTCACTCATTCCTGCCTCAACATTCGTTGCGCGCAGACATGTACACAGTAACCTCCCTCTTACCAATAGGCCTATCCTGCTTCCGATATAAAATATGACCGTGGATCGCGTGTATGCCTAATGGATTTTTTCTAATTGTATAAGGCTATCTTTCCCGAAGAAGTGATACCGATAAGTAGGAGGAAAGTGTGCAACCGACCCTTCTGACGGAAAGTTTACTAAAAATAAAAGTAATTAAACGGAACAGGGCTATAATTCGGAAAATGAAAGTTATTTTGTGCATTCACTCACGAACAACACTGGACAGAAAAGGGTACCACTGATCATGAACCCAAAGGTTACATTAATGAACGAAAAGGAAGTAATTAACGGTCGCCAGCCCACTAGGTCAATTTACATCCAAAACCCTGTACAAGATGATGGGAAAGAAAAAACATGAATTATTAAACACTGACATGGCAACTAAAGGTTGCCACGTTTCTTTTCATTTTTTTTTTTTACACTGCTTTTAAGTGAGTGTGTAATGATAAAGAAAACTGAGAAGTCACTCTTACGTTATGTTTGGCATTAAATTCTGAAAAAGGCAATCGAGTAATGATTTGAAATTATGCAATTCAACGGTATGTTAGTACTGAACTTCGTTGCGTGAACAATGACTTTCAGTGACCTCAGCATAACGTCATCAAAGAAATTTAGAAAAAAAACAAGCACTTTTTACTTCGCCATTACTTATTTTGCAAATTGGATTTCATATTATTGTCTGAACAACTGAGCCTTTTTTTTACTGACTTGAACAGAATTAAATACTAGAATACGTACCACACCAAACAGCCATGTGCTCCAAGCTGTATGTAAAATAGATAAAACTTCCGCACTCTTAATTTGTGCATTTCTTTAGATTTGGATTTTCTCCAGTGATTGATTCTCAAACTTGAAAAATGAAATTGCCTTACTTTAGTCATATACTGAAGCCTCTGTTGTACAACAGTTAATTGAAAGTAGACTGAGGCTAAAATTCTTAAAAGAGAAATTATTCATTCATAAACTGGCTGTAACTATTCAATTTGTTTCTTATGACACTCTGTTAGCATATTAGGGAAAAAAGGAACAAGGATCCTGTTTGGTAACAATGCCTGGGGGCAATGAGGACACAATCGCCCTGAGTTTAACTGATTATTATTTAAATAAAGTTCATTAATCAAATCAGATTCAGTTGTGCTGCTGGGTTAGTCGTTAATACTTTCTACCAAAGAACAGTAACTGTGATGCTGGAACTGCTGCTGTTGTTGAAGACCGTAGCGTATTGTGGATCCACGGCTAATTATAGGAACGGGCAGTCGTAATTAATACAGCCTCTTCCTCCCGTCCACTGTCCGTAGTCCTGCTCTAGACACCTGGCCGGCACGCGTACATGATGCCGCCATAAATGGTACTCTCTACTGCGAGAGCGTTAACACTACACTTCCGCACACTACCAGCGCTGGAACCCGTCTCTCTCTCTCTCTCCGCGCACTCTGCGCAACAACTCCCTACCCAAAGATTTTACAACGCACAAGCACTGCTGTTATCGTTGCTAGTCCACGCAAATAGCGATTCCTTTGGCTTTTTCCCAGAGCTTATAAGTTTCACAGTAAAATACAGATAAATACAATGAAACGCCAACAGACTTCTACCTAAATGTAAATATACAGTGAAGAAACGTCCTCACTTATTAAAAGAAAGCATTTAAATTACAAATATTTACATACCATTAAAAAAAAAAAGTTATATATCGGTAGCAGGTGCCATTCATTCTGCATTTTCAGTGTTACAACACCAATAAGGAAAATGGGATATACTACTTTTATGTGGTGAATGTAAAAGAAATGCTGTAAAAATAGTACAGCGGTATAGAGCTATCCACTCATGTCCGGCGCTCCAGGCAAAAGAACGAATTATTAAGATTCTAGTGCGGACAGGCTGCTTGAACGTCAGAGGACAAGAAAGAAGAATGCAACTGACAGAGAACTCGAAGAAGCTGTTCTGGCAACGGCGCAAATGAATCTGCACAGTAGTACGAGACATACTGCACAAGGACTGTGGAATTAGGCAGACGAGTGTCATTCGCATCCTGCATCGACAGAATTTCCAACGTTATCATCTGTCAGTAGATCAGACACTCGACGACGCTGATTTCGAACGCCGTACACAATTTTGCCGGCTTTCGCTTCAGCAACTGAGAGACGATCTTACATTTTTCCAACGTGTGCTCTTTACCGATGAAGCAACGTTTACTAACCACACTAATGTAAATTTGAATAACCTGCGTTACTGGGTAGCCGAAAATCCACATCGGCTTCGTCAGATGCAACACCAGTGGCCATGGAGCATAAACGTATGGTGCGGCATCATAAGAAATTACTTTGTGGGACATTACTTCGTCTCAGGCGTTCTAAATGGACATTCGTACGCACTCTTTCTTACGAACATTCTGCCGGTTCTTCTAGGAGGACACCATTGGATATTCGACAGTATGTGTGGCTGCTATACGACGGTTGTCCAGCTGACTCGTCACCTGTTGCGACTCAAATACTGAATGAGAACTTTCCTAGACGTTGAGTAGGACGAAATTCTCTTGGCAAATGGCCTCTGAGGTCCCCCGATTTGACTGGCTCTAAATACAAATCGCTCTAAGCACTACCCTGGGATTTAACAGCTCAGGTCATCAGTCCCCAAAACTTAGAACTACTTAAACCTAACTAACCTAAGGACATCATACACATCCATGACCGAGGCAGGATTCGAATCTGCGACCGTAGCAGCCGCGTGGTTCCGGACTGAAGCGCCCAGAACCGCTTGGCCACAGCGACCGGCCCCGATTTGACTCCTCTTGATTCCTTTCTTTGGGGAGCACTCACAGATGCAGTCTATGACGAAGCCCCAACTACGCCAGATAATATGTTCGTCGAATCGCGAGTGCATGCTCTACCGTGTCATCCACTGTAATTACCTCTATTCGTCGTTCTTTCGAACGACGATTCCAAATGAGCCTTTCAGTCCATGGTCAACATCGTGAACACACACTTAAATAAAGGGTAAAGTTATTTTCCTGGAAGGCAAAGTTTATGTTATGTAGTTTCGGTGGTTACCAAATCATAGTCAATAAATTCCTTATTTCATTTACGTGCAAACGAAATTGCATTGCGATATTAAATAAGTCGACAGCGTGTATTGCACGTAGCTGGTAACACTGTCATTACGCTCTAACGTTCAGCATGAAATCACGTTTCGTGCAGGTGCTCATCAAAGTGTTTTTAACAAAATGTTTAGTTCAACGAATGTATGCCATGTGATATAATTTAGAGCAGTGTGGATAGAGACAGTTGTCAAATATGTTCAAATCTGTGTGAATTCCTTGGTACCAAACTGCTAAGGTCATGGGTCAGTAGACTCACACACTACTTAAACTAACTTACGCTAAGGACAACACACACACCCATGACCGAGGGGGGACTCGAACCTCCGGCGGGAGGGGCAGCGCAGTTTGTAAGATGGTGCTTCTAACCGCGCGGCCATCCCGCTCGGCTGACAGTTGTCTAACAGCATGTATTTTACCTCTACGAAGCACACACCCAAGTTAAGAAAAACAGAAGTCAAATCTTTCTTCTAACATTTAGACATTTCATACTCTAGTTGATTTTTGCAGCCTATAAGATCTCTATTTTTGAAGAATGAGCAGTTGATTTCTCCGTTTCAGCTCACGTAAATCTGGGAGGATACACAAACGTGAAATAGTTCTCCTAAGCCCTTTCTGACACGCTAGATTCTAGCCTATGTCGTATTTCCATATATAACATTCATTGGTGAACCTAGGTCTAAGTTGCTTCAAGGGGAAATGAAGCTTTATTCTCGTAGCGCAGGCCTACCTTACGGAATACAACTACCAAACCTGGTCAGAGACGCCTGCTTGGCAGTGTTTGCACCGTAAATGCCGTTTCCGACTACTGTGTTCTCACATTCTAGGATTTTTCTCGAATTTGTATACGATAGGTTTCAATGTCAACATTAACAAACGCTATGTCACTGTAACTGTCCTCTCAAGAGCTATCGAATGCAGTTATGAAAAGTATACGGTTCCATTAAAAAAAAAAAAAAAAGCACTTACTTCACTATCTCAGTTGATACCAGAGCTAAAAACATTAACAAAATAAAAACACCCGTGCTCCTCGACGCTCTAACATTTGCCGAAAACCGCGTTTCCATATGCGTAACCTTTCATTATATAAAAGGGGGTTACGCCTTATGTGACCCACCCTGTATAACGTATGTCTGGTTAAGCTGTATTTCGATGGTCGTGCACCTTCTAGTACCTTGGAACAGAAGAAGGTCTTTTACCATGTAACATGTTATACTTGCAAATGAACTGTGTTTCTTTAATTTCCTAATAATTTTACCCCTCTTGAAAATGGAAATTGGTTTCAGTTTCCTACAGCTTATGTTTCAAAATGTATTTAACTTGTAACTGGTTGTTGATAATACCTCCGCTTAATTTGACTTCAAGTACTCACTATTGCTGTGCAGCAGAGCAATAAGGTAACAGATAGACGACTCAATATAGTACTGACAGGACTTTCTCGATTGGAGTGCTGCTAAATTTCAATATAATATTTTTTTCAGGGTATTTCACCTTGGAATAAGTTTTGACAGTTGGAAGAAACTTAATTTTCTGGTGTGATTTTTGTAAATTCAGAAAAAGGCCGCAGTGTTTAAAAGTGAATGCCAACATTTAAAAAATGGAATAAGAAAGTATATTAAACTTTTATTACAGAGCTGGATAGAGGTGGAAGTAAGAAAACTGTTCCATGGTACAACATTTTCCCTCATTACCCATAATCTTCTTCATTCTATTAGCGTTTTTAGCGAGGGAAAAATGACTGTCAGCATGTCTAGATAAGCGCCTAAGCCGGAGTTCTAACTTCCGCCGTTAAGAAGTCGTTCACGCTAGGGAATCACACAAACATGACGCCGTTTGACCATCGCGGGCAGTCACGTACAGACGACATAGCAGTAAGCATCCCCGGCGTAGAGAAACAACTGAAAGATTTGCAGATAAGTAAGTCTCCAAGTCTGGATGGAATCCCAGTTCCGTTTTACAAAGAATACTCTACAGCATTGGCCCCACACTTAAGCTTCCATTGATTGCGAATCTCTCGCCCAGCACAAAACTCCAAACGACTGGAAAAAGCGCAGGTGACTCCCGCATAAAAGAAGGGTAAAAGAACGAACCCGCAAAATTACAGACCAATATCCTTAACATCTGTTTGTTGCAGAATTCTTGAACATATTCTGATTTCAAATATAATAAATTTCCTAGTGACCCCAAAGTTTACATCCACGAACCAGCACGCTTTTAGAAAGCACCGCTCGTGTGAAACTTAGCTTGCCATTTTCTCATCCGATATACTGCGAAATATGGATGAAGGGCAACGGGCAGATTCCGTATTTCCAGATTTCCGAAAAGCATTTGACAAGATACCCCATTGTATACTGTTACCGAAGATACGAGCATACGGAGTACGTTCACAGATATGTGAGTGGCTCGAAGACTTCTGTGTGTTGCCCTCGAGGGGTGGGTGTTCATCAGAGACAAGAGTATCGTCAGGAGTGCCACAGGGAAGAGTGACAGGACCGCTATTATTTTCTGTGTACAATAGGGTGTCCCAAAAATTCGAAGTAGTTTTTATTTGAACGCATACCGTCTTCATTTATTTGTACGATGCCAAAACAAGTATATGTAAAATTTCAGAACCTTAGGATGTTGGCAACCCGTGCCGACTTGCATTGAGACATGTCAGGTTGGCTGTACTTGGTAAGAAAGGCGAAGGCGCGCGCCCTTGTGTCTGTCGGTGTGTCTCTAACATTGTTAGTCTAAATTGTTGTCAGTAAGTGAAAATGTCAGTGGAATTACGTAGTAGTTCTAAAACGCGTATATTTTTAATAGGTGCGGTAAAACATCAGATAAAAGGTTCAAAACTGCCATCTAATGGGCAAGTTCTAGCAGTTTTATTTTATAATATCCAGGAAGTGAATTTAACTGTCAGTGGAAGTGCAAATCTTACTATTCGGGAATGTATGATCTTTCGGAAAAAGACGCGTATACCAACCAAACCTGTACCTAATTGTGTAAAGAAGTTAGTGAACCCATATCAACTTTGGAGGGAGTTGCAAAAAAATGCACGAAAAACCCAAAAGGTATTTGAGCAGCACCGACAAGCGTTTGTCAACAAGTTGGATGATTTGTTCGACATTGCACATGCTGATGCACTTCAGTTAATGATAATAAATGAAGATAAAATCTTTTTACAGCGAAACGGAAAGAGAGTGCGGAAGCTATAAAAGTTAACTCTCAAAACGAGGTAC
Organism: Schistocerca serialis cubense; assembly: GCF_023864345.2. NCBI lineage: Eukaryota > Metazoa > Arthropoda > Insecta > Orthoptera > Acrididae > Schistocerca > Schistocerca serialis. The sequence goes on from NC_064643.1 coordinate 714,616,261, forward strand.
CAGATGTGATTGTTCATTGGGATGGCAAACTGTTGCCTGCTACACATGATCAGGAATCAAAATAAGAACGTCTTCCGATAGTTATTTCATATTGAAATAAAGAGCAACTTATTGCTGTGCCAAGGTTGGAAAACTCTTTAGGATGTGAACAGCGAAAGCTGTTTGGAACGCGATTGTGGACTGGGATCTCGAAGACAGAGCAGTTTCTTTGTTGTGATACTACTGCTTCAAACACAGGTCATATCAATGGTGCCTGTGTGCTACTTGAGCAAAAACTTAACAGAAGTGTCATTCTTTTTCCTTGCCGCCACCACGTGTATGAGGTAGTGTTAAAAAACGTGTTCCAGGTAAAAATCAGTTCAGTGACAAGTCCTGATATTCCACTCTTCAAAAAGTTCCGAGATAACTGGAAAAGTGTAGATCCAGATAAGATACAGTGCTACAAAGAAAATGTCGCAATGCATCTGGCTGTCTCAGAAATTGACAATCTGCTTGACTTTTACCTCACTGGACTGATAAAAGAAATAATCAGAGATGATTACCGAGAGTTGATAAAGCTTTCTGTTATATTTTTAGGTGCAGATACAGACAGAAAATTCAAGATGCTGCCTCCAGGTGCCATACACCAAGCTCGATGGATGGCGAGATCTACATATTCCCTAAAAATATCATTACTTTGTGCTCAGTTAAAAATTTCGCTGTTTGAAATTTGCATGTTCATAGTGACATCCTACGTCAAGCCATGGCTCCTGTGTTTTGGCAGTAAAGGCACCCTACCAAGATTAGTGCTTTTTGAAGTCAATGAAGACATACGAAAAAATAGATAAAGACATCTCAAAAGTAGCTTTACAGAAGATAAACCAGCATTTATGGTATTTGACTGATCAAGTTTCTGTCTTGTCACTGTTTCACGATGATGTGGATCTAGAAACAAAAGTAAAAATGGTTGAAAATTTAACCAAAGATAATTTTTCAGCTGTTACCTCCCTTCGAAGGAAGAACTTTGCGGTCCATTATATGGTGAGTTAAATAAATGACAAGCGACGTTGTTTCTTTAGTTTCCTGTTTACATCACAATTTTCAAATGGTTCAAATAGCTCTGAGCACTATGGGACTTAACTTCTAAGGTCATCAGTCCCCTAGAAATTAGAACTGCTTAAACCTAACTAATCTAAGGACATCACATCCATGCCCGAGGTAGGATTCGAACCTGCGACCGTAGCGGTCGCGCGGTTCCAGACTGTAGCGCCTAGAACCGCTCGGTTACCACGGCCGGCATCACAATTTTGTTAACTGGTTGGCTCTCTCTTAATTACAAAGAAAAACATCTTCGACTTCATTTCAAATGGGTTCAAATGGCTCTGAGCACTATGGGACTCAACTGCTGTGGTCATCAGTCCCCTAGAACTTAGAACTACTTAAACCTAACTAACCTAAGGACATCACACACATCCATGCCCGAGGCAGGATTCGAACCTGCGACCGTAGCAGTCGCACGGTTCCTGACTGCGCGCCTAGAACCGCGAGTCCACCGCGGCCGGCACTTCATTTCAGTCAGAAGCAAGTCATTGTTCCATCGTCTTAAAATTGATGACAGTTTTCTCCACGATTGTCCTCCCATGCGGTCGTAGGTTCGAATCCTGCCTCCGGCATGGATGTGTGTCGTGTCCTTAGGTTAGTTAGGTTTCAGTAGTTCTAAGTTCTAGAGGACTGCTGACCTCCGCTGTTAAGTCCCATAGTGCTCAGAGCCATTTGAACCATTTTTGTCCTGCCATGCGGTCAAACAACGCTTCCTTTCGAGAAACCAGAAAGAGGGTTTCAGCACTGAGAGCAGTGAATGATACAGCTGAAAGAGCGGTCAAGTTGATGCAAGACTTTCATGGTTTAATCTCGTTTGAGGAGGAACAAAGCCAATTTTTGTTACGTTGCGCACAAGAACAACGAAAGATTTATCCTGACTGCAGAAAACAAACTTTGAAACGAAAATTTAGAGACTAATGTTTTTACATGTTAAATAGTGAATAAACACGATTTGGTCAATTTGGTGTTTTATTTACCAAACAATTATTAAGTTCCAGAATCCCTCCATTCCCACGTAGTAAAAGCTTTCAAGTCTCGTGTTTGATTGTAATAATATTTAGTATGTGAGTTATTAAAGTCAAATAGAAAAATATTGAGGGTATGCGTTTTCGATTTCACGAAAAAAAATCCCCATTATATCTTGGGACACCATAATGTACATAAATGATCTGTCTGATAGGGCGATAGTAGAACCTTTCATATGGACGAAATGGGTCACAGTTATCATTTTTGAAATGCAGTGAGGTGGTCGGAGTTTAAAGTAGACTAAGGTAGGTGCTCTAATTAAGGCCCAATTAAGGTGCAGCGGATTCTGTATTTTTAATTTAGAGATTCGTTGAAATACTATCCACAGTATTAGAAAATCAATTTGTATCTCTGTTAGGGGAGAAACGAGGAAACTAAGAATTTAGTAATCTTCACTTGGATAAATAATTGAGAGTCAGTCATCAAGTTGACGTCATTAAAACAGTGAGTTCTAAAGAAGCCCCAGTGGCTCTGTTTAATAAGGCCTGTGCTGTCAAATTACTACAGAAGTAAAAATAACTGAAACCATCAGATTCAAAATGTTGTTATATTGTTGTTACAATGTAATCTAATTGAAAATGACATATTTTAGTACAAAAGTAATAGCTGTCACGAATTAAAAAAATAGTTTGTATTTACAAACACAAAAATGTAAGCAAGAAAAACAAGATCAAAATGAAGTATGAAATGTCCGTTTTTTCGTTAGTAGGTGCCACTTTGGAAGTGACTGCATAAAGTTCGTACAGATGTTCAGAAATCCTTTGCATCGGTTCCCACATTCATTCTATGCACAATAGCATCTAACGGTCTCCCTAAACCCTCTTTCTACCACTGTTTTCGCTTTTTGGCTTCGTTATTATCACTCATGATTTTTTCATGAAAGGAGGAAGAAATGTTCGTTAATTTAGGTTTATTTATTATATGGACGTAAATTACAATCTTCAGCTCTACACTTCGTAATGGCCTCCCCATTGCAACAGCGTTTACAGGCGCTAACTCTCACACAGTTACACTCCTGGAAATTGAAATAAGAACACCGTGAATTCATTGTCCCAGGAAGGGGAAACTTTATTGACACATTCCTGGGGTCAGATACATCACATGATCACACTGACAGAACCACAGGCACATAGACACAGGCAACAGGGCATGCACAATGTCGGCACTAGTACAGTGTATATCCACCTTTCGCAGCAATGCAGGCTGCTATTCTCCCATGGAGACGATCGTAGAGATGCTGGATGTAGTCCTGTGGAACGGCTTGCCATGCCATTTCCACCTGGCGCCTCAGTTGGTCCAGCGTTCGTGCTGGACGTGCAGACCGCGTGAGACGACGCTTCATCCAGTCCCAAACATGCTCAATGGGGGACAGATCCGGAGATCTTGCTGGCCAGGGTAGTTGACTTACACCTTCTAGAGCACGTTGGGTGGCACGGGATAGATGCGGACGTGCATTGTCCTGTTGGAACAGCAAGTTCCCTTGCCGGTCTAGGAATGGTAGAACGATGGGTTCGTTGACGGTTTGGATGTACCGTGCACTATTCAGTGTCCCCTCGACGATCACCAGTGGTGTACGGCCAGTGTAGGAGATCGCTCCCCACACCATGATGCCGGGTGTTGGCCCTGTGTGCCTCGGTCGTATGCAGTCCTGATTGTGGCGCTCACCTGCACGGCGCCAAACACGCATACGACCATCATTGGCACCAAGGCAGAAGCGACTCTCATCGCTGAAGACGACACGTCTCCATTCGTCCCTCCATTCACGCCTGTCGCGACACCACTGGAGGCGGGCTGCACGATGTTGGGGCGTGAGCGGAAGATGGCCTAACGGTGTGCGGGACCGTAGCCCAGCTTCATGGAGACGGTTGCGAATGGTCCTCGCCGATACCCCAGGAGCAACAGTGCCCCTAATTTGCTGGGAAGTGGCGGTGCGGTCCCCTACGGCACTGCGTAGGATCCTACGGTCTTGGTGTGCATCCGTGCGTCGCTGCGGTCCGGTCCCAGGTCGACGGGCACGTGCACCTTCCGCCGACCACTGGCGACAACATCGATGTACTGTGGAGACCTCACGCCCCACGTGTTGAGCAATTCGGCGGTACGTCCACCCGGCCTCCCGCATGCCCACTCTACGCCCTCGCTCAAAGTCCGTCAGCTGCACATACGGTTCACGTCCACGCTGTCGCGGCATGCTAGCAGTGTTAAAGACTGCGATGGAGCTCCGTATGCCACGGCAAACTGGCTGACACTGACGGCGTCGGTGCACAAATGCTGCGCAGCTAGCGCCATTCGACGGCCAACACCGCGGTTCCTGGTGTGTCCGCTGTGCCGTGCGTGTGATCATTACTTGTACAGCCCTCTCGCAGTGTCCGGAGCAAGTATGGTGGGTCTGACACACCGGTGTCAATGTGTTCTTTTTTCCATTTCCAGGAGTGTATTTACGGTGGAGCCCGTTATGCTATGATTCTCAGTAAAGAAAATTAATCATCCGTGTTACTGCACCAAGTGCATTAAACAAGGCACATCTGGCAGTTATTAGAGACTTTGCAATTTTCCTCCTTCAGTTAATGACTACTTCCACACCACTATTAATTTCGTAAATTTAATTAGATAGATTTAAAGATGAATAAACGAGCTTTGCAGACATACATGATAGACAATAGATTACTTACAAGTTACTCCAGATATTTGAAAGGAGTCATGCCCACCGGAGCCTGACAACCGTAGCACCCAAAAGCAACAACAGAACGTGGAGTGAAACGAATCGTAGTTGAAAAGCCATCGAGTGCTTACTAGTGGAACTCCACATTTCGCTCCCGCTTTCAGAATTGTTGACACACCTACCTCATATGACACCATGTGTTTATTTTAAACTGCGACCACTCCACCGCCTTTTAACAGTGTACGCTCAACGTAATATTTGACTGTAACACAAATGGGCCCGTTTGACGAGTCATACTATGCAAATGGGTACACAGCTTGTACACTTGTGAGGAATACAAAATAAAATAATATTTTGATCCAAACCACTGCGATACATTGTCATCACTCATTTAAATGAAAATGAGTTTAAGTGAACTTCAGCAAAAGTGAATTAATATTACTTTTAAAATCATCAGCATGATTAACTGTTCAATTCAGAAACACAAAAACAGAGAGAATAGAGCAGTGTCTGTAAGCAATTAACCACAAAACATGCGTAAATAAAATTCATAAGACTCAATTTTGTATCATTAAAAGGTACTATGAGAGATTCAGGTAAAAACAGTTTTAAATGTTGTGGCGTTATCAGTTACTTGAGTTCAATAAACGCTTAAATTCCGAGCCTCCATTTTATTACGCCACAAATCGATTTTTATGGATTTCATCTACAAACAATGTTGAATTACGCCAGCTGCAGTCCATTCCAGGAGTTTGGATGAAGTTACAGTGTTCTGTGTACCAAGTAAAAAGTCAAAACATTTATTCAGAGTACGCAGTTATTACTAAACACAGTTCACAGGTTCACAATATCCGTATCGGCCAGGTTTCTCCAGCGTTGTCACAAAAATACAGGCATTGTTGCTCACAAGGACGTCTCATCTCACACTGAACTGCCTGCGGCATTTCTTAAAAGTCCATACATACGCGTGGCTCTCCCTACATGTCCCATAAACAAAGTGCAAATACGTAGCCCATTTCATAGCAGAGTTAATCTGCCTGATGACTAGCACTCTTGTAATTTATATTAGTTTTAACATAACAGAGGTTGTCCTTTAAACGTTAAATTAATCGTAATGCATATTAATGCGATAGCAACAATAGAGGAGCGAACTATTATTTCCACAATTCGTTCTACGATATTAGAAAAAAAGGATAAATGTAATTTTTATGAACGAGTATGAAATGATGTCTGAAATGTCTCATTTTAAGCGATTTTTGTGCTGATTCCAAAACTGATCTTTGAATTTTCGAGTCTGTAATGCTTTAAAGTTATGGAGAATATGGAATTAAGATTAATATTTTATTAATATTAATTCACCTGACGAGTTTAGATTACCATTGTACGTGTAGAACATCATGTTTTGTCCTGTAGCATTATTTGAGGCAACTTTATTTTTGAAAACAGTCCTTTAACTGAATTTCAATATTGCGTCGTAGGTCCCTTTGTAATAAGTGACATGATTTTGGAATTAACCAAAAGGGCAGGACCCCCGCGAAACCTATTATCCTCTTATGATCTTTGGTTGTTATAAATCATAAATTCACGGTAACAAAATATTGGGTTATGAATTTAACTGGTTTCAACATTCGAAATATTAATTTCTTACAAGCTTCCTGAAAATACAATTTCAGAAGGATTGTTTGGTATCTGTGGAATTAGCAAGCAATGTTGTGATGCTCTTAAAACATGCCTTATGTAAGTTACACCTAAATATAATTTATGTAACATCAGTATGGGTTAGTGTCAAAGAGTCTGTTGCAAGATATCGTGATCAACTTTGTTCAATAATTGATGATCGATTACTTAAATTATATCTCAATGTCACCTGCAGTAGCAATGTTATGACGATATATCACCTCTGTAGTTGTGAAGATATGTAAGTAGTCATCTCTCGTCCGTGGAACTGCAAGAACCTTAAGTTATTATCACTAATAAATGTGTCATTGTGACTGGCAACAAGACAGTTGCGACACCCATTGCAGCTGTGTTCTCCATGTTAGCTGAGCGACCCTTGTTGTCTCTGACGTGCATCTGACATTTGAAGATTTTAATAATGTGTTTAGTGATGACTCCTTAGTGACCATTTGCACCAATATTTCTGTCAAAGGAGTTAAATAATTAACACATCACTTCAAATAAGTAATATTACAACGAAGTACAAAGGTAACAAATGTTGAAATACATATCTACACCCACTGGACACATCGACGGCATACCGCACTATAGATATTGTCAGATAGTAAGCACTCTCATGTCCAAATTCAAAAGCAGAGTTGTCGTTTATTATGAACACCAAAGTACAATCAGAACAAAACTGAACTAATAGAGCCGGCCACTGTGGCCGAGCGGTTCTAGGCGCTTCAGTTCGGAACCGCGCTGCTGCTACGGTCGCAGGTTCGAATCCTGTCTCGAGTATGGATGTGTGTGATATCCTTAGGTTAGTTAGGTTTATGTAGTTCTAAGTCTCGGGGACTGATGACCTCAGATGTTAAGTCCCACAGTGTTTAGAGCCATTTGAAATATTTGAACTAATAGACTCGTATTTATGCAAACATAGAATATCCAGAATATACAAACATTACAAACACAAGATATTTCACAACCTCTCTAGAAATGATAAATGCTCAATAACAAACAATTATTGGTGGTGAGATTTGAACTTGCGACCCGCCGCACACCGATCAGCGATGCTAACCAGTACGCCACACAGCACGCATCAGATCCATCAGCATTGCTCCCTCTCCTACAGCAACAGTGATCTGCTGCTACTGAAGTTCTCACTGGAACGAACTACGACACCCTGGAAGTAAATCTTGTCAGTCGTTCTCGGTATGGCGGCGTCGGCTGATCCCAAGATTGTGGTTGGGTTTCTACAACCTCTTCACACTGATAAGCATCGGAGGTCTCACCTCTCATCGAATCTTCGCTATCGCTGAGTGAGTCTTCAGTTCCCTTGAACCTCCCATCGTCGAGGATGATGTTGGTTAGTCGGGCGTTCGACAGCGAGGTCATCAGCGCCCATGCAAGTTCCCAATCTTTCCAGTTCCAATCTCGTCACTTCCCGAATCCGCTACGGTCGCAGGTTCGAATCCTGCCTCGGGCATGGATGTTTGTGATGTCCTTAGGTTAGTTAGGTTTAACTAGTTCTAAGTTCTAGGGGACTAATGACCTCAGCAGTTGAGTCCCATAATGCTCAGAGCCATTTGAACCATTTTGAACTTCCCGAATGATGATGAGGTGATGAGGACAACACAAACACCCAGTCCCAGGATGAAGTAAATCCGCGTCCCAGGATCCTGTGGTCCAGAGGTAGCAACCACGAGCTGCGGACCCTCCCATCGTCGATCTGTGCTTCGTGACTGTAGTACGGCTTCATCTAAAGCACATGGTCGACAGCATTTCGCTTTTGGCCTCTTGATGAAGGGTCACAATCCTCGACTTCATATGTGGCCTCTAACAAGCTGCAAAGGCCACGATGCGGTGCACTGCAGCAGTTTAGTAACTGTTCCGATAGTCTCACTTTCCAGACAAGCGTAAAAATCCTTACCAAGTCTCCTGGGCTGTACCTCACTGGCCAACGCTTGACGTTACATCATTCTCGTCTTTCTCCTGGGCGTCCAGAGTCCGCATACGAGCTAGCTCCCTTGTTTCTTTGGTCCGGGTGATTAGATGTTTGACGAAGTCATCCTGAGTATTGCATGGGGGCTTAATTAAATATATAATTGATTGAAAATATTTTTTTGTAACTGTCTGTCCGATTACGTAAGTCTCGTAAACGGTTGGCCCTGACTAGTATTATTACGCTATCTGACTGCAACAAACAATGTAAGAAAATTTTCGTAAACACAGTTAATTAATTAAGTCCCCAGCAACTATAAAAATCTACGAAGCCAACAAGCACAAGAGTAACTGTTCTGTATGTGGGAGTGTGACTCAACGCCCACATCTGGCACGGTTCTTTTCCAACAAGACAAGAATTTTTTAAATACCAACTATACTGGCGTGACAAAAAAAATTTAGAAAAACTATAATTACGCAAGAAAATCAAAATTCACTCTAATACAAGAACACGAGCCAGATGCTTTGTTGACTGAACCTGTAGTGACACATTATTTCAGATACACAACTAATAAAGGAACATTATAAATTTTACCTTCATATATATTGACGAAATGCACTCATTACAATAACATCTGCTATCTCTCCCATCAAATAACTGCATAGGACATGGAACTACACTCTTTACTACAACATCTTGCTCCAACTTCACAACAACCACGAGCTCTGCCCACGCACACACTGTCTCTATGAGTTCTTAACACACACTGTCCTCTCCGATCTCTTAACAACCACTGACTGCCACGAACTCTAAACAGGCACTGTGGAGGCGGCTTAAAAGTACTCTTTGGCGCACTCTCTGGCGCAGTGGCACAGTGTAGCCACCTTTCATATGCCCCTCCTCCACAGGCCAGAATTTGATGGTATTTTTGCCAGCATTGGTGGTGAAAATACCACCAAATTCGTCCACAAAAATACAGACAAAAATAAAAGATAATATTAATACCTAAACATCACATAATTAGTTAAAAATTTTGGCTTTGCACTGACCTTTTACTAACCTAATATATAAAATACAGTAAGCAATACAACTTCTTTTCATACATGTGACCTTACATAATAGTTTATACAATATACAAAAAATCAGTTCATACAAATGTTCACATAAAATGCTTTCAATGATTAGTTTATACAAAAAAGAACACCAACAGGTAACATCTTTTCAGTAGAAGCAGTCCATCAGTTGCACCCAGTAAAGTTTAGCAGGTACACCCAGCAACAAGTCACATTAATTCAGTAGAAGCAGTTCATCAGTTGCACCCAGTAAAGTTTAGCAGGTACACCCAGCAACAAGTCACATTAATTCAGTAGAAGCAGTTCATCAGTGGCACCCAGCAATGTTGAATTGGTGCAGACACCAACAAGTGACATCATTTCTGTAGAAACAGTTCATTAGTTGCACCCAGCAATGTTGAGTGCAGGTGCAGACATCAACAAGTGACACCATTTCAGTAGGAGTAGTCCATCAGTTGCACCCAGCAATGTTGAGCAGGTGCAGACAGCAACAAGTGACTTCATTTCAGTAAAAACAGTTCATCAGTTGCACCCAGCAATGTTGAGTTGGTGCAGACACCAACAAGTGACATCATTTCAGCAGAAGCAGTCCATCAGTTGCACCCAGCAATGTTGAGAGCAGGTGCAGACACCAACAAGTGACACCATTTCAGTAGAAGCAGTCCATTAGTGGCATCAGCAATGTTGATCAGGTGCACACAGCAACAGGGGACATCTTTTCAGTAAAAGCAGTACATTAGTGGCATCAGCAATGTTGATCAGGTGCACACAGCAACAGGGGACACCTTTTCAGTAAAAGCAGTACATTAGTGGCATCAGCAATGTTGATCAGGTGCACACAGCAACAGGGGACACCTTTTCAGTAGAAGCAGTACATTAGTGGCATCAGCAATGTTGATCAGGTGCACACAGCAACAGGGGACACCTTTTCAGTAGAAGCAGTCCATCAGTGGCACCCAGCAATATTGAGTAGGTGCAGACACCAACAAGTCTCATCTCTCAGCAGAAGCAGTTGCATAAAACTCACAAGCATTGATCACACTGTTTATCAGAGTTTATGAGCAGAAATTAAACATGTCCTAGTGGCTCCAATCATGTAGAAAAGGTACAGGTAACAGTCCATAATTTTTTTTTTTTTTTTTTTTTTTTTCAATCACTGATCACACAGTTCATCAGCAGAAATTAAACACGACCAAATGTCACACATCATGTTGAAAAGTGCAGGTAACAGTTCAGAATATTTATCTTCACTAATCAGACAGTTCAGGCATGAACAATAGTTTGAATACACATACAAATGCTTTTACAGTAACATACAAATCATAACAAACACACAAATGATGTCAGATAATTGTCCTATTAACTATTACAATACACAAATACCAGTAAACCTATAATATTCATGGGTGTCAGTGCAAGCCACTACAAACAAATAAAATAATATTTAGGAGATAGGTGGGTAGGATTAGGAAAGGAAAACACACAAAACACACTCACGCATCTCTCATCCACATTAAATACTACTGTGTAATTGAATAGTGTTAATTGTGTAACTGAAATTCTGTCTAAATCTGATGTTCATCATGTGTGTCAAGTAGTACTGGCAGCAATGTATAACAGTCAATAATAGTTAAGTCAACGTCATAGTCATCATGTCAAGACCAATGTTTGCCAAGCCAGATCAAAATGTACTGTTGTTGAACAACTGTCAGTGAGCCAAGATATGCAATTACTTCCTCTCTTCAAAAAAAAATATATACTGCTTAGTTATTTAACAAAGTGTGTGTATAGACCATCTTCCTTCTATTTTAATGTTCTAGTCTGCTCTCTTCATCCTCCTTGTTCCATAAGACCAACCAAAAAAAAATATGCTCCTCACTTACTTTACCTCTTATACACCAAAACTTCGATAATCATCAGCATCACATAATCTCAATACGTCACTAATACTTCTTCAATACGTCGATACATATAACTCTTATCATCAACATCATTTACCTTACCTCTTGTCCACAAACAACTTCATATACTCTCAATACCTATAATAATACGTCGATAAATATAAACCTCAGCACCAATATCATTTCACTTCCATAACAACTCTTTCCTCTAGTCAGTCTCCTCGAACAAGTACAGATAAAATCCTAATGCAAACCTCAATTCAGCATCCCATACAATTCGAAGACACAGTGTCCACACACAACCTCTGTGTAATCCATCTGACCCAATCTTCTACTCATTATAAGTTATAAGATACATTTTGGTTCCTTGTCCATCATTAAATAAAAGAAATGCATACCTGACCTCTAACAGACTTAGTTCGAATAACTCTCAGTAATTAAGTACGATAACGGAGTGTGAATAATCATAATGTTTCACAGTGTGTACACCACTTCAAGAATCATAGCAGACAGAAGCAAACATGTGGAGTATTTCTTGTGTCAAGTGTCACTTCCTATTTCAATTGCTCACGAAAAATGCAGTGTAATAACTGTTAATGGTCTAAATCTAGTTTTGGTCTGTCATGTCGTTAGCCTCCTTCCTATTAGCATAAATTTATACAGCTTCCATAAAACCTCCAGCTCATGTGACTTCTATGACTTTCTTGTACTAATGTCGTTCGTCGAATTATAGCAGTTAATTTTCTTATCTTAAAAATATAAGACACTGAGCGTAAGCAAAACTTGCAATAGCGAGTAAATATACCAGTAAAGAACAGAATGTCAACAAGTGGATGCAGCATAATTCCTACAACGAGGCTCTGCCAAGCGAACAATCTATAATTAATACAGTAGTGTGACCTAAACTCTATGTTTATACACAGTACATCAGCATTGCTATACACCAAATTAAAGAGCAGTTATGGCAACAAAACAGAAATGTGTAAATATGTAATCCATACAAAAAGCAGCAAACATATATCTTACGTAATAAACAGGTCATTAGCATCATATCAGCATAAGCAAATAAATGTTCATATGTAATCTTAATAAGTAAACATGGAGGCGCAAGCAGATAAATCACAAAGTATAACTTACATACCTAAACACATCAGCACAATAAATCAGGTTACCATTACAATTTAAATAAATAAGCACAGCAGGCACATAATTAAAAAATATGACATCAGTGAAAAGCAGTGCAGCCCAGCGATGCATAATATATACAAGTTACAACCCAGTTCATTAATCAATAATTGTCAAAATCAGTAAATGTGCGCAAGCGCGTCGCTTCACACGTAAATTCATAGAACCTGAAATTAGCACAAAGTATGAATCACGTAATCGCGAGCAGCAAATTACGTCTAAAGTACGTACCTAAGTGGAAATATGTTACCTGAAAAATGAACTCAATTAATAGTTACCTTTTTAGTTTATTAGTTTCTTCTTCGAAATTACATTCTTCCTGAAAATTTCCCGATAGCAAGTCGTCTTAAAGTCGGACACGCACAGAATTTACCTGAAGTTCTTAAATACTTTATACAACCGTATCCTGCAAAATACTGAATGTTAATAACATAATTCATCAAGTCCTTATAGCTTTATAAAGAATTTAGTCGGAGAAATTAGACTGTGTATTTGTTTACGGCTGTCAGTGCATTCGCACTGAGCGCTCGATCAGCTGTAGCCGCTTGACGTAGGAAGTCATTGTTTGCGGTCAACGACTGCCTCGTGCGGCGCGCAGACTTCACTGTTGCTTTGAGTATGTGCCGCCGCCAAAACACAGCGCGGTATCCTTGTACTCTCTGCATGTTTACATGTAGCTGTTGGTTTCTCTAAAGTATGTTATTCCACAAAAATTTTAACGTTTGATATATGATGTATTCCTTTAGAGCGTCGAGATTTAAGAGTTTCTACTTCAACAGTGTTATCATGTATAATTTTGCGAACCCTATATGGACCGTTATAAAGCAGAAAAAATTTGCGACACAAGCCCTTTCCTTTGTGAGACAAACGGTGGGACTTAATTAATACCTTCTGACCAACTGACAAGATTTTTGAACGACCAGGACGTTTGGCTGATTTCTCTCTTCTAGCAGCCGCAGATGCAATATTTCGTAGAGCCAGGTTGACAACTTCAGAATGCCGCAGTTTCCGTGAAGGCGGAAAAGGAACGATTTCAGAAATGCGATTTGTCGGTGCTTTATTTTTTAATATCAATAGAGGCGGTAAAGAAGTTGAATCATTAGGGAGTTCATTCAGAATGTTTTGAAAAATATGAAGATACTGATCCCAAGTTCTGTGATTCTGATGACAATAAAGACGACACAATTTATTGATTTCCTTCATCCATCTCTCTGAAGCGTTCGATTGAGGGTGAAAAAGTGAAATGAAAATTGGTTTAATTTTACGACGGTGTAGAGTACGAAGCCAAATTTTAGAGCGAAACTGTGATCCATTATCTGATATAACCTTATCAACATGACCAACTTCTTTAAGAAAATGTTTGATGAAAGCGTTAGATACTGAACGAGCTGTTGCTTTGCGTAAAGGTGTAAAACACACATATTTTGACGTCAACTCCACTGCTACGAAAATGTACGCAAAACCATTAGTAGATCGAACCACTGGACCAAACAAATCGACTGCAGCCATCTCCTTTAATTTCGCTGGAATGATGGGAAACAACGGTGCTCTGTGAGAAATCGTTGGAGGCTTAGCCATTTGACATAATTTGCATTTGGCAAGAACAGATCGAATACGTTTTTCCATATTACTGAAGTAACAATTTTCTCGTAATTTATGAAAGCATTTTCGGGGACCAAAGTGTGCATAACTGAGATGCGTATACCAAATCAATTTATTGACCCACTCATCAGGAATACAAACTAACCAAACGGAGTTGTCGACCGATTTTCGTTTAAAAAGAATGTCATTGCGAACTAAATAATGCTGTCTAATCGCCACGCTTTCCTTTCTCCTCCACTTCTCCTTAATGTCCTTCCAGATTGGATCCGTATTTTGCTCCTTAGCGATGTCCTGGAGCGAAGACGAAATAAAGTTCTCAAAAGCAACACCTTGAATATACATCAAACAAAAATTGTTTTCCTTGCAGTCCTCTTCAGCACTTTGTTTCAAACCCATAGGTGCACGTGATAAAGCATCGGCAACAATATTTGAAGAACCCTGTATGTAAACAATACTAAAGTCAAATTCCTGTAGGTACAGCGCCCATCGTGACAATCTGCCATGAGTTAATTTCGTTGACATAAGAAATTCCAGAGCTCGATGATCGGTGTAAACCTTAGTATGTCTGCCAAACAAAAATGTGCGAAATTTTGTGAAAGCCCAAACAACCGCCAAAGCTTCAAGTTCAGTAATCGAATAATTCTTTTCTGATTTAGAAAGAACACGACTTCCAAATGCAATCGTCTTCTGTACTACAACGCCGTTTTCTTCTATCTCTTGAAATAAATGTGCACCTAGGCCCTTGTATGATGAGTCCGTTGCTAAACAAAATTCTTTAGATAAATCCGGATGTGAAAGAAGTGGAGCAGCAACTAAAGCATCACGAAGCTGTTCAAATTCTGACTGAGCTTCCTCATCCCAACACCAATTAGATTTCTTTCCAGATAGTTCACATAAACGAGGTGTGGCCAAATCGTCCAATTTAACAAAGCGTCTAAGAAAATTACAGACACCAAGGAAACTACGAACATCACGTTTTGTGGTAGGAACAGCATAATTACGAATAGCGTCTAGTTTCTCTGGATCAGGAAGAATACCTTCTGTAGAAATAATGTGACCGAGAAATTTCACCTGAGAACGACCAAATTCAGATTTTTCTAAGTTCACTGTAATGCCAACTCTTGCAAAGACACGTAACAATGAATCCAAAATTTTGTTGTGCTCACTCCAAGAACGTTTAACAATAAGAATGTCGTCAACATATGAAATAATATTGTCACGAAGATAAACAGGTAACATTTCGTTTAAACTACGAATAAACGCTGCAATAGGTACAGTAAGTCCAATCGGTAATTTCCAAAGTCACCTTTGGGTAAAACAGTCATATCCGGTTATTGTTCACTTACTCACTAGATAGATTGATAGTCGAAGAGTTGTTTTGACAGATGCAAAGAATAGTAAAAGAGTAGGCAGCGGTCCAGAAAACTAAAAGAGAAATAGCACCACTACAGCTCGGGGCCCTATGCTCGCTACGGCACATATTCACTTAGAGTAGTGAATCCCCTGAGGACTTTAATAACTGCACATAATTTCAAGTTTGTGACTTAATGGCAACTTTGGCGGAAGTGCGTACGTAAATTGAGCTAACCATGCACATGGATGTATCTCATTCTTAGAATTGCGGAAGATCTTAAATTTCCGGACAGTCAAAAAGTGTTTATAGTCAAAGTTTTCGCCTCGTGGCGACAAAGACCTACCGCGTCTGTCCCAGTCACAATGACGACTATTGTTGTCAAGTTCGCGCGCCTGGCGCTCTCTTGTTGCATCCCGTAAATGAAACAAATTACTTTCTTCATACCCCTCTGCTATCTGTGATTCTAAGTTCCTTCTACTGTCCTTTCCTACTATTTCGCCTTCAATTTGTTTGACTTGCTTCCGTAATGCCTCAAATTCCTTTTTCACGCGTTCATTAAATTTTCCCTGATTCTCAACATGCTTATTTATGTTCTGATACTCTTCGGTTTCTGCAAATGGTAATGGGGCTGTATCATCCGAATCTCTGTCCCCATGTAAACTAAGATTTGTCAATTTATCCGAAATTTCCTCAACTCTTTCCGATAAGTCACCAAATTGTTCTTTCTGTTTATTTACGTCTTCCGTAAGTGTCGCGACTCGGGTTTCAGTATTGTTACATTTGGTAGCTAGCTGTTCATATTGTTGTGTTAGATTATTTATTCTGTCATTTGGTACGGATTCCCCGATTCTTTCAAATATTTCTTTCTTATCGTTCGTACGTTGTAAATTTAACTCTGAAAATTTTTGTACTATCACGCGATCTCTTTCTTCCTGTTCTCTATCCTGTTCCCTTTGTCTGATTTCTACTGCAATTAATCTATTATTGTGAGCATTCAAAATCGGTTGCACTTCTTCTCTGATTTCTTTCTTTAATTCATCTTTCATATTTTTGAAACATGTTCCTATTCGTGAATCTATCCGAGTTTCCATTGTTCCCATCCGTGTTTCCATTGTTCCTATCTCTGTTTTAATTGTTCCCATCTGTGATCCCAGTGAGTCTAACTTTGTTCCCATATCAGTTTTAATAGTTCCTATTTGTTTTTCCATATCTGTTTTTAATTCAGATCGTAACTGTGATCCCACATTTAATATAGCACTCATCAACTGCTCCATAGTAACTGTTTCAAAATTCTTTTCACCCCTCACATTTCCCACAAAACTAACTTCCTTCGTCACAGCTGTAAGGCTACCTGTGTTCGATACTATTTCAGAGTCTTCTGTCGTTAATCTCAGATTCTGTAAATTTTCTGATTGAGAAAAATTTTGAAATGGTTCCGGACTATTTTCCCGACTTATTACATTGTTTTCCACTTCATTATCCACCATACTGTTTTCCTCTGTTGGCGAGTTCGCCATGTCAACAATTTCGTTATTCTCACTATTCATCATTTTTGCCTTTTTCATAGATCGCGTAATCATTTACAAAATACACAAAAAATTCGTCACTGTTCGAAAATTACACACAATGCCTCCTTATCTCCAACAATACTATTCACATGAAATGTCTCCCTCAGACACGATCAATCGAACAATTGAAATAATTGCACTAATTTGTCAAACGCGTGTACAAGGCAATAAAAATTAAATTTTGAAAAATACCATTAGAAGAATGCCAATTACCAAATCTACACATGCAAAATAGACTACAATTATAAAACTACAAATCACTACAACAATACTTCAGTCTACATTTTTCACAATCAGAAGAATCCAAGGGACGATCCGAAGCAGCGGTCGCCACGTGCATGGGGGCTTAATTAAATATATAATTGATTGAAAATATTTTTTTGTAACTGTCTGTCCGATTACGTAAGTCTCGTAAACGGTTGGCCCTGACTAGTATTATTACGCTATCTGACTGCAACAAACAATGTAAGAAAATTTTCGTAAACACAGTTAATTAATTAAGTCCCCAGCAACTATAAAAATCTACGAAGCCAACAAGCACAAGAGTAACTGTTCTGTATGTGGGAGTGTGACTCAACGCCCACATCTGGCACGGTTCTTTTCCAACAAGACAAGAATTTTTTAAATACCAACTATACTGGCGTGACAAAAAAAATTTAGAAAAACTATAATTACGCAAGAAAATCAAAATTCACTCTAATACAAGAACACGAGCCAGATGCTTTGTTGACTGAACCTGTAGTGACACATTATTTCAGATACACAACTAATAAAGGAACATTATAAATTTTACCTTCATATATATTGACGAAATGCACTCATTACAATAACATCTGCTATCTCTCCCATCAAATAACTGCATAGGACATGGAACTACACTCTTTACTACAACATCTTGCTCCAACTTCACAACTTATTTCATTTACGAGAAGCAACAAGAGAGCGCCAGGCGCGTGAACTTGACAATAATCGACATTCGGACTGGGACAGACGCGGTAGGTCTTTGTCGCCACGAGGCGAAAACTTTGACTATAAACACTTTTTGACTGTCCGGAAATTTAAGATCTTCCGTAATTCTAAGAATGACATACATCCATGTGCATGGTTAGATCAATTTATGTACGCACTTCCACCAAATTGGCCACTAAGTCACAAACTGGAATTTATGTGTGGATATTTAGAAAACGAACCGGCGACGCGGATGCGCGCACTCATTAGAGATTGTAATAATCTGAATGATTTTTATCATGCATTTCTATCGGCATATTGGTCCGAAAACACGCAGGACAGAGTTAAACACAGTCTTATTATGCAGCGTAATTTCAAACAGTCTGAGTTCCGCACGCCGGCAGAGTACTTTGAAGACATGATTCGAAAGAATCAGTTCCTGTCCAACCCTTATAGCCCGACTGAATTAATTCGCATTTGTTTAACTAAGTTGCCACAATCCATAAGACAAATTGCTTTAGCTGGAAGATGTAAGGACGACATCGAGACTTTTAAGACTTTGTTG
The DNA here is from genome assembly GCF_023864345.2 of Schistocerca serialis cubense. Taxonomy (NCBI): domain Eukaryota; kingdom Metazoa; phylum Arthropoda; class Insecta; order Orthoptera; family Acrididae; genus Schistocerca; species Schistocerca serialis. Next base: position 714,634,823 of record NC_064643.1, read on the forward strand.
CAAGAACTTGAGTATGACAACGACGACGGGACCTCTTGTAAATTTTTCAGTAACAGTATTTACAATAGATTTCCAGAGGAAAGAGATAGTGATCGGAACGGGCGTTATGTGAGTAACTTTGAGAACGATAGACGTAACAGACACGACAATAGATACCAGCCCTATGACAATAACAGACGTTCTAACAGAAATTACACAGACAATAGCGGTAATTCGTACCGAAATGATCAATCATACGGGAACAGTAATCGGTATCATCAGGACAGAAATTATTCATACAGTAATAGAAATTCTTACTACAGAAATAATCAGGGTAGTAGATACAACAATAATTTCAGAAATGACAGTCGAAATTACACAAGAAGTAGTTATGCAGACAGACAGGAAAACAGAAATTTTAATAACAGACACAGCCAAGAATTTGCATCTAACAGACAGGAAGGATCTAATTGGCATCCTCCACGTGACAGAACTTCAGAGAGACAAGTGCAAATCGTAGAAATTGATCCGCGAAATGACGCGAATACTCAAAGACGTGACGCAAACAATCGACAATGACTTGTAGCTTCGGCTTCTGGCAGCAATATAGACGGTTCAGAAAGTAATGACACTACGACTTTACACTACGTACGCCTGGAAGACATGAGAGATATTTTATTAGACGAAAAGGAAAATAATGTAGACGCATTTTTACACCCTGTTATTGAAATATGTGTGGGTAAGAATAAGTTCACTGCAGTATTAGATTCTGGGAGCCCACTGAATGTCATTAGTGAATCAGTTTTTCGTATATGTGAAAGAACTATTGCCTGTCCTGTGTTACCTATTTCTAAAACTACAATTCGAGGTGCGATTTCTGGAAAAAGTGTGGAGGTCAGACAACAGACCAATTTAAATTTCATTTGTCAAGGATACGAATTTTCTGCTAATTTTATTATTGTTCCATTACTCAGTACACAAATTATTTTAGGTATGGAGTTTCTTAACGCACATAAGGCAATTTTGAACTTTAAAGAAGGAAGTGTAAATTTGACTGTTGCTGGAATGCCGAAATGTCTAAAATTCTTCGTGTGTTTAACAAGATCTGAGTCAGATACAAAATGTTTAAGGTTTCTTACTTCTGATGTTTTCGTTGAGCATTATGACGACAATGTGTTTATTCATGATAATGACAATAGATACAGAGACGCGATGGATGAGATAATTAATAGCGAAGAGTTAATTAAAGAGAAGGTTAAGAAAGCTGAAGTGCCAGATGACGTTGCAAGAGAAGAGCTGCACCACATTTTGACTTCACATGCTACAGTGTTTAGTCATCACACAGGAACTATACAAGGCCTACAATATTTATTTAAAGTGAAAGAACACACACCATTTCGCGGGAAAACGTACGCTATTCCTTTGGCTTACAGAGACAAGGTTAAGATTGAACTTCAGTACATGTTAGATCAGGGCATTATTGAGCCTGCAGTCAGTCCTTATACTAGCCCATTACACGTTGTTCTTAAAAAGGATGGATCAATTCGTCTGGTTCTGGATTCCAGACAGATAAACAATATCATTATTCCTGAAACTGACCGCCCACAAAATTTAGATGAACTTCTTCAACATTTCCATGGAATTAAAGTTTTGTCCACGATTGACATGCGCGCAAGTTTTTGGCAAATAGAACTCCACCCTGATTGTAGAAAATATACTGCCTTTTTAGCTTTTGGTAACTGTTACCAATTTCGGAAATTACCGTTTGGACTTACTGTATCTTCAGCAGCATTCATTCGTAGCTTAAATGAAATTTTACCTGTTTATCTTCGTGACAATATTACTTCTTATGTTGACGACATTCTTATTGCTAAACGTTCTTGGAGTGAGCACAACAAAATTTTGGATTCATTGTTACGTATCTTTGCAAGAGTTGGCATTACAGTGAACTTAGAAAAATCTGAATTTGGTCGTTCACAGGTGAAATTTCTCGGTCACATTATTTCTACAGAAGGTATTCTTCCTGATCCAGAAAAATTAGACGCTATTCGTAATTATGCTGTTCCTACCACAAAACGTGATGTTCGTAGTTTTCTTGGTGTCTGTAATTTTCTTCGACGCTTTGTTAGATTGGACGATTTGGCCACACCTCGTTTATGTGAACTATCCGGAAAGAAATCTAATTGGTGTTGGGATGAGGAAGCTCAGTCAGAATTTGAACAGCTTCGAGATGCTTTAGTTGCTGCTCCACTTCTTTCACATCCGGATTTATCGAAAGAATTTTGTTTGGCGACGGACTCATCATACAAAGGCCTAGGAGCACATTTATTTCAAGAGATAGAAGAAAACGGCGTTGTAGTACAGAAGACTATTGCATTTGGAAGTCGCGTTCTCTCTAAATCCGAAAAGAATTATTCGATTACGGAACTTGAAGCTTTGGCTGTTGTTTGGGCTATCACAAAATTTCGCACATTTTTGTTTGGCAGACATACTAAGGTTTACACCGATCATCGAGCTCTGGAATTTCTTATGTCAACAAAATTAACTCATGGCAGATTGTCACGATGGGCGTTGTACCTACAGGAATTTGACTTTAGTATTGTTTACATACAGGGTTCTTCTAATATTGTTGCCGATGCTTTATCACGTGCACCTATGGGTTTGAAACAAAGTGCTGAAGAGGACTGCAAGGAAAACAATTTTTGTTTGATGTATATTCAAGGTGTTGCGTTTGAGAACTTTATTTCGTCTTCGCTCCAGGACATCGCTAAGGAGCAAAATAAGGATCCAATCTGGAAGGACATTAAGGAGAAGTGGAGGAAAAAGGAAAGCGTAGCGATTAGACAGCATTATTTAGTCCGCAATGACATTCTTTTTAAACGAAAATCGGTCGACAACTCCGTTTGGTTAGTTTGTATTCCTGATGAGTGGGTCAATAAATTGATTTGGTATACGCATTTCAGTTATGCACACTTTGGTCCCCGAAAATGCTTTCATAAATTACGAGAAAATTGTTACTTCAGTAATATGGAAAAACGTATTCGATCTGTTCTTGCCAAATGCAAATTATGTCAAATGGCTAAGCCTCCAACGATTTCTCACAGAGCACCGTTGTTTCCCGTCATTCCAGCGAAATTAAAGGAGATGGCTGCAGTCGATTTGTTTGGTCCAGTGGTTCGTTCTTCTAATGGTTTTGCGTACATTTTCGTAGCAGTGGAACTGACATCAAAATATGTGTGTTTTACACCTTTACGCAAAGCAACAGCTCGTTCAGTATCTAACGCTTTTATCAAACATTTTCTTAAAGAAGTCGGTCACGTTGATAAGGTTATATCAGATAATGGATCACAGTTTCGTTCTAAAATTTGGCTTCGTACTCTTCAGCGTCGTAAAATTAAACCAATCTTCATTTCACTTTTTCACCCTCAATCTAACGCTTCAGAGAGATGGATGAAGGAAATCAATAAATTGTGCCGTCTTTATTGTCATCAGAATCACAGAACTTGGGATCAGTATCTTCATATTTTTCAAAACATTCTGAATGAACTCCCTAATGATTCAACTTCTTTACCGCCTCTATTGATATTAAAAAATAAAGCACCGACAAATCGCATTTCTGAAATAGTTCCTTTTCCACCTTCACGGAAACTACGGCATTCTGAAGTTGTGAACATGGCTCTACGAAATATTGCATCCGCGGCTGCTAGAAGAAAGAAATCGGCGAAACGTCCTGGTCGTTTAAAAAATTTGTCAGTTGGTCAGAAGGTATTAATTAAGTCCCACCGTTTGTCTCATAAAGGAAAAGGCTTATGTCGCAAATTTTTTCTGCTTTATAACGGTCCATACAGAATTCGCAAAATTATACATGATAACACTGTTGAAGTAGAAACTCTTAAATCTCGACGCTCTAAAGGAATACACCATATATCAAACGTTAAAATTTTTGTGGAATGACATACTTTGGAGAACTAACAGCTACATGTAAACATGCGGAGAGTACAAGGATACCGCGCTGTGTTTTGGCGGCGGCACATACTCAAAGCAACAGTGAAGTCTGCGCGCCGCACAAGGCAGTCGTTGACCGCGAACAATAGCTTCCTACGTCACGCGCCTACAGCTGATCGAGCGCTCAGTGCGAATGCACTGACAGCCGTAAACAAATACACAGTCTAATTTCTCCGACTAAATTCTGTATAAAGCTATAAGGACTTGTTGAATTGTGTTATTAACATTCAGTATTTTGCAGGATACGGTGTATAAAGTATTTAAGACCTTCAGGTAAATTCTGTGCGTGTCCGACGTTAAGACGACTTGCTATCGAGAAATTTTCAGGAAGAACGTAATTTCGAAGAAGAAACTAATAAACTAAAAAAGGGTAACTATTAATTGAGTTCATTTTACAGGTAACCTATTTCCACTTAGGTACGTACTTTAGACGTAATTTGCTGCTCGCGATTACGTGATTCATACTTTGCGCTAATTTCATGTTCTATGGATTTACTTGTGAAGCGACGTGCTTGTATACATTTACTGATTTTGACAATTATTGATTAATGAACTGGGTTGTGACTTGTATATATTATACATCGCTTGGCTACACTGCTTTTTCACTGATGTCATTTTGTTTTTTAGTTATGTGCCTGCTGTGCTTATTTATTTGAATTATAATTGTAACCTGATTTATTGTGCTGATGAGTTTAGTTATGTAAGTTATACTTTGTGATTTATCTGCTTGTGCCTTCATGTTTGCTTATTAAGATGACATATGAATATTTATTTGCTTATGCTGATATGATGATAATGACCTGTTTATTACGTAAGATATATGTTTGCTGCTTTTTGCATGGATTACATATTTACACATTTCTGTTTTGTTGCTATAACTGCTCTTTAATTTGGTGTATAGAAATGCTGATACTGTGTATAAACATAGAGTTTAGGTCACACTATTGAATTAATTATAGATTGTTCGCTTGGCAGAGCCTCGTTGTAGGAATTGTGCTGCATACACTTGTGGACATTCTGTTCACTACTGGTATATTTAATCGCTATTGCTTGTTTTGCTTACGCTCAGTGCCTTATATTTTAAGATAAGAAAATTAACTGCTATAATTCGACGAACGACATTAGTACAAGAAAGTCATAGAAGTCACATGAGCTGAGGTTTTATGGAAGCTGTATAAATTTATGCTAATAGGAAGGAAGCTAACGACATGACATACCAATACTAGGTTTAGACCATTAACAGTTATTACACTGCATTTTTCGTGAGCAATTGAAATAGGAAGTGACACTTGACACAAGAAATACTCCACATGTTTGCTTCTGTCTGCTATGATTCTTGAAGTGGTGTACACACTGTGAAACATTATGATTATTCACACTCCGTTATCGTACTTAATTACTGAGAGTTATTCGAACTAAGTCTGTTAGAGGTCAGGTATGCATTTCTTTTATTTAATGATGGACAAGGAACCAAAATGTATCTTATAATTTATAATGAGTAGAAAATTTGGGTCAGATGGATTACACAGAGGTTGTGTGTGGACACTGTGTCTTCGGATTGTATGGGATGCTGAATTGAAGTTGCATTAGGATTTTATCTGTACTTGTTCGAGGAGACTGACTAGAGGAAAGAGTTGTGATGGAAGTGAGATGATATTGGCAATGAGGTTTATATTTATCGATGTATTATTATAGGTATTGAGAGTATATGAAGTTGTTTGTGGACAAGAGGTAAGGTGATATTGGTGCTGAGGTTTACATTTATCGACGTATTATTGAGGTATTATTGAGATTATGTGATGCTGATAATTATTGGAGTTTTGGTGGATAAGAGGTAAAGTAAGTGAGGAGCATATTTTTTTTGTTGGTCTTATGGAACAAGGAGGATGAAGATAGCAGACTAGAACACTAAAGTAGAAGGAAGATAGTCTATACACACACTTTGTTAAATCACTAAGCAGTATATACTTTTTTTTGAAGAGAGGAAGTATTTGCATATCTTGGCTCACTGACAGTTGTTCAACAACAGTACATTTGATCTGGCTTGGCAAACATTGGTCTTGACATGATGACTATGACGTTGACCTAACTATTATTGACTGTTATACATTGCTGCCACTACTACTTGATACACATGATGAACATTAAATTTTGACAGAATTACATTTACACAATTAACACTATTCAGTTACACAGTAGTACTTAATGTGAATGAAAGATGAATGAGTGTGTTTTGTGTGTTGTCCTTTCCTAATCCTACCCACCTATCTCCTAAATATTATTTTATTTGTTGGTAGTGGCTTGCACTGACACCCATGAATATTATAGGTTTACTGGTATTTGTGTATTGTAATAGTTAATAGGATAATTATCTGATATCATTTGTGTGTTTTTTGTGATTTGTATGTTACTGTAAAAGCATCTGTATGTGCATTCAAACTATTGTTCATGCCTGAACTGTCTGATTAGTGAAGATAAATATTCTGAACTGTTACCTGCACTTTTCAACATGATGTGTGACATTTGGTCGTGTTTAATTTCTGCTGATGAACAGAGTGATCAGTGCTAATGAATTTGATGGAACTGCTTCTACTGAAAAGATGTCCCCTGTTACTGTGTGCACCTGATCAACATTGCTGATGCCACTAATGGACTGTTTTTACTGAAATGGTGTCACTTGTTGGTGTTTGCACCTACTCAACATTGCTGGATGCAACTGATGAACTGTTTTTACTGAAATGAAGTCACTGGTTGCTGTCTGCACCTACTCAACATTGCTGGGTGCCTCTGATGGACTGCTTCTACTGAAATGGTGTCACTTGTTGCTGTCTGCACCTGCTCAACATTGCTGGGTGCAACTGATGGACTACTCCTACTGAAATGGTGTCACTTGTTGGTGTCTGCACCTGCACTCAACATTGCTGGGTGCAACTGATGAACTGTTTCTACTGAAATGAAGTCACTTGTTGGTGTCTGCACCTGCACTCAACATTGCTGGGTGCAACTGATGAACTGTTTCTACTGAAATGAAGTCACTTGTTGGTGTCTGCACCTACTCAACATTGCTGGGTGCAACTGATGAACTGTTTTTACTGAAATGAAGTCACTTGTTGCTGTCTGCACCTACTCAACATTGCTGGGTGCCTCTGATGGACTGCTTCTACTGAAATGATGTCACTTGTTGGTGTCTGCACCTGCTCTCAACCTTACTGGGTGCCACTGATGAACTGCTTCTACTGAATTAATGTGACTTGTTGCTGTGTGTACCTCTTGAACTTTACTGGGGCCACTGATGGTCTGCTTCTACTGAATTAATGTGACTTGTTGCCGGGTGTACCTGCTAAACTTTATTGGGTGCAACTGATGGACTGCTTCTACGGAAAACATGTAACCTGTTGGTGTCTTTTTTGTATAAACTAATCATTGAAAACATTTTATGTGAACATTTGTATAAACTGATTTTTTTTGTATATTGTGTAAACTATTATGTAAAGCCAAATGCATGAAAAGAAGTTGTATTGCTTACTGTATTTCATATATTAGGTTAGTAAAAGGTCAGTGCAAAGCCAAAATTTTTAACTAATTATGTGATATTTAGGTATTAATATTATCTTTATTTTTGTCTGTATTTTTGTGGACGAATTTGGTGGTATTTTCACCACCAATGCTGGCAAAAATACCATCAAATTCTGGCCTGTGGAGGAGGGGCATATGAAAGGTGGCTACACTGTGCCACTGCGCCAGAGAGTGCGCCAAAGAGTACTATTAAGCCGCCTCCACAGTGCGTGTTTAGAGTTCGTGGCAGTCTGTGGTTGTCGAGAGTTCATAGCAGTCAGTGCTTGTTAGGAGATCGGAGAGGACAGTGCGTGTTTAGAGTTCGTAGCAGGCACTGCTTGTCGTGAAATCGGAAGGATATGTTGTAGTAAAAAGTGTTGTTCCTTGTTTTATGCAGTTATTTGATGGGAGAGATAGCAGATGTTATTGTAATGAGTGCATTTCGTCAATATATATGAAGGTAAAATTTATAATGTTCCTTTATTAGTTGTGTATCTGAAATAATGTGTCACTACAGGTTCAGTCAACAAAGCATCTGGCTCGTGTTCTTGTATTAGAGTGAATTTTGGTTTTCTTGCGTAATTATAGTTTTTCTAAATTTCTTTTGTCACGTCGGTATAATTGGTATTTAAGAATTCTTGTCTTGTTTGAGAAGAACCGTGCCAGATGTGGACGTTGAGTCACACTCCCACATACAGAACAGTTACTTTTGTGCTTATTGGTTTTGTTGGTTTTTTAGTTGCTGGGGACTTAATTAATTAACTGTGTTTACTGAAATTTTCTTACATTGTTCTCTGCAGTCAGATAGCGTAACAATTCTAGTCAGGGCCAACCGATTACGAGACTTACGTAATCGGACAGACAGTTACAAAAGTATTTTCAATCACGTAAATTTAAATAAGCCCCCATGCACGCATGGGGGCTTATTTAAATAAATTTGAAAATATTTTTTTTGTTTTAGTATGTCTGTCCGATTACGCAGTGTCTCGTAATCGGTTGGCCCTGACTAGTATATTTACGCTATCTGACTGCAAAGAACAATGTAAGAAAATTTCCGTAAACACAGTTAATTAATTAAGTCCCCAGCAACTATAAAACCTACAACACCAATAAGCACAAGAGTAACTGTTCTGTATGTGGGAGTGTGACTCAACGTCCACATCTGGCACGGTTCTTTTCCAACAAGACAAGAATTTTTAAATACCAACTATACTGGCGTGACAAAAAAAAAATTTAGAAAAACTATAATTACGCAAGAAAATCACAATTACACTCTAATCCAAGAACACAAGCCAGATGCTTTGTTGACTGAACCTGTAGTGACACATTATTTCAGATACACAACTAATAAAGGAACATTATAAATTTTACCTTCATATATATTGACGAAATGCACTCATTACAATAACATCTGCTATCTCTCCCATCAAATAACTGCATAGGACATGGAACTACACTCTTTACTACAACATCTTGCTCCAACTTCACAACAACCACGAGCTCTGCCCACGCACACACTGTCTCTATGAGTTCTTAACACACACTGTCCTCTCCGATCTCTTAACAACCACTGACTGCCACGAACTCTAAACAGGCACTGTGGAGGCGGCTTAAAAGTACTCTTTGGCGCACTCTCTGGCGCAGTGGCACAGTGTAGCCACCTTTCAGTATCCTCTGGTTTACCCATTGTTAACTGGCCTCGTGATCGTGGGGCACAAAGAACAGTGTGAAACCTTTAGTGTCTTGCTCCATGTTGTATGAGAATTTCACGAGGTGCAGTAGTGTATCCCAACTTCCCTGTTCGATATCCGTGTACTTCGAGAGCATATCTGCCAACATCTTATTAAAGCGTTCTATGAAGCCATTTGTCTGTGGATGTCAGGCAGCTATCATCCTGTGAGTGATGTCACATGTGACATTACCTCTGATATTAGTCCCGACTGAAAAACTTTTCCACCATCAGAGAGGATCACATGGGTTTCTCTTTGGTGCAACAACGCACTTCGCAGTTTCCAGAACTATGGCAGTCGGCACCGTTGGTGACATCACAGTGCGTGAGACAATCAGTGCAAGCTATTATCCATCGATTCCCATTTGTAGACTTCGGCAGTGATCCCAAATTGTCGATTCCAGTTCCATGGAATGGCTTAGTTGCAGGTGGGTTTCGTATTAGCTTTGCTGGAGGTAACTGCAGCATGTGCTTCTGTTCTTGGTATTCCTTAGAGTGGCTCACATTGTGCCTGGCACATTGGTGGAGACCGAGTCATTGATACTAGTGCCTGTGTCTGTCTAAAATCCTCATGAACCCCAGGTGACCAGATGTTAGAACATCGTGGAAATTCTTCAGGATAGCCAGCTGCAGATGAGCTGGGAAGTCAAGCAATCATTTCCACTCCACTGGTGCATAGTTTCTCTTAGAAAATGCTCCATTTACTAATAGGAACTCTCATTTGGGTAGTTTCTTCTGCTTCAAGGCTTCTATGGTCTTGAACAGTGGTGAATCTTCCCTCTGTTCAGCAGCAATGTCACTTAATGCAGCGATGACTGAGATTTCATACACGCATACCATTGTGAAATTGAATTTTATCCATAGAGGATGCTGTCGAACTCAGTGACTGTTCCTTTATGTGAAATTGTACTCCAGAAGCCTCAGTTCCCGTCATGCCAGTCGATCGAGCGGATCCTTCATGCCAGTCAGCCAGCATAGATGATGGTGGTTCATCTCAAAGGTGAATGGTTTGTCAATTAAACAGAGTCAAAACGTGTGATTATCCAAACGACTGCTATGGGCTCTTTCTCGAGTAGGTCATCTCAGACTTGGAGTGTACTCTGGAAGTATAAGCCAACACCTTTTCAGCACTTCCCTGAATTTGCACTACAACCGCATCTATCTCATAACTGCTAGCATCTGCATGAAGTTTTGTCTCGGTATTCTCATCATGTGAAGCTAGATCTTCTTCAGAAGGACCACAGAAGAGGACCCTGAGCGCTCTGAAGCTTCAGTGATGCTATCTTGCAGCATTTTTTCCACTTCCTCCTGGATTATCCGCCGTTCAGCAAACGACATTCTGTATGAGCAGGAAGATAATTCCGAGTTCTGTACGTTGTTTAACCATCAGCCGTTTGATCTGACTTTCCTACTCCAAATCTGGAAGTATCTGAAAGTTGATGCAGAACGGCTGTCGTTTGCCAGTGTTGTTCCTCGGTCTGGCCAGACCCGATCGACACTTCGATAGTACCGTCCCCCTGGGTCGTCTGTAGTGATAGCGGACCACAATTCTTCGGCGTTGGTACTAAGCTGCTATTCCTGGACTGGTTCAGCTGTCCCTATGCACATTCCTTTATGGATGTATTGTGGCAGCTCGTGACAAGAAATGATCCAAAGTTTGATCTGAAGTTCTTCCTCATCGTCTCAATGCTTATAATTGTCGCTGGTTGTTGTTGTTGTTGTGGTCTTCAGTCCTGAGACTGGTTTGATGCAGCTCTCCATGCTACTCTATCCTGTGCAAGCTTCTTCATCTCCCAGTACCTACTGCAACCTACATCCTTCTGAATCTGCTTAGTGTATTCATCTCTTGGTCCCTCTACGATTTTTACCCTCCACACTGCCCTCCAATGCTAAATGTGTGATCCCTTGATGCCTCAAAACATGTCCTACCAACCGATCCCTTCTTCTAGTCAAGTTGTGCCACAAACTTCTCTTCTCCCCAATCCTATTCAATACCTCCTCATTATATACGTGATCTACCCACCTTATCTTCAGCATTCTTCTGTAGCACCACATTTCGAAAGCTTCTATTCTCTTCTTGTCCAAACTGCTTATCGTCCATGTTTCACTTCCATACATGGCTACAATCCATACAAATACTTTCAGAAACGACTTCCTGACACTTAAATCTATACTCGATGTTAACAAATTTCTCTTCTTCAGAAACGATTTCCTTGTCATTGCCAGTCTACATGTTATATCCTCTCTACTTCGACCATCATCAGTTATTTTACTCCCTAAATAGCAAAACTCCTTTACTACTTTAAGTGTCTCATTTCCTAATCTAATCCCCTCAGCATCACCCGATTTAATTTGACTACATTCCATTATCCTCGTTTTGCTGTTGTTGATGTTCATCTTATATCCTCCTTTCAAGACATTGTCCATTCCGTTCAACTGCTCTTCCAAGTCCTTTGCTGTCTCCGACGGAATTACAATGTCATCGGCGAACCTCAAAGTTTTTACTTCTTCTCCATGAATTTTAATTCCTACTCCGAATTTTTCTTTTGTTTCCTTTACTGCTTGCTCAATATACAGATTGAATAACATCGGGGAGAGGCTACAACCCTGTCTCACTCCTTTCCCAACCACTGCTTCCCTTTCATGCCCCTCGACTCTGATAACTGCCATCTGGTTTCTGTACAAGTTGTAAATAGCCTTTCGCTCCCTGTATTTTACCCCTGCCACCTTCAGAATTTGAAAGAGAGTATTCCAGTTAACGTTGTCAAAAGCTTTCTCTAAGTCTACAAATGCTAGAAACGTAGGTTTGCCTTTCCTTAATCTTTCTTCTAAGATACGTCGTAAGGTTAGTATTGCCTCACGTGTTCCAACATTTCTACGGAATCCAAACTGATCTTCCCCGAGGTTCGCTTCTACCAGTTTTTCCATTCGTCTGTAAAGAATTCGCGTTAGTATTTTGCAGCTGTGACTTATTTAACTGATAGTTCGGTAATTTTCACATCTGTCAACACCTGCTTTCTTTGTGATTGGAATTATTATATTCTTCTTGAAGTCTGTGGGTATTTCGCCTGTCTCATACATCTTGCTCACCAGATGGTAGAGTTTTGTCATGACTGGCTCTCCCAAGGCCATCAGTAGTTCTAATGGAACGTTGTCTACTCCCAGGGCCATGTTTCGACTCAGGTCTTTCAGTGCTCTGTCAAACTCTTCACGCAGTATCTTATCTCCCATTTCATCTTCATCTACATCCTCTTCCATTTCCATATTATTGTCCTCAAGTACATCGCCCTGACCTTGTCGCTGGTATGTAGATTTATTTTGTGAACCTGAGCAAGTTTTTGCAGTCGATAAAAGCTTCACGGTGTAACTGAGCATCTCGGCTGATAGATGGAACTTGTGTGGTCGAAGATGCAGCACAACAACGTTTTCAACGGCAAACAATCTCCGAGAGCAATCTATATTGGGTGTGCTTGTTGAATAGCTTCGTCAGTCTTGATCCCTGATCTTCCACAGTCCAGGTCTGATTGCGGTGCCTGCATGAGTCCCATCCCATGATAACATTATGAATTAAAACGGTAAATTCGAAGGGCTGTGTTCTGTCATTGGTAATTACCCTCGCACTACATGTACCTGTTCGCTGGATGCATTCCTCCTTGGCGACTTTCAACAGTGTTTCGTATTATAAGCGTCCTACTAAACTACACATTGGACTCGCATTCGGGAGTGCGACGGTTCAAAATCGAGTCTGGCCATCCTGATTTAGGCTTTCCGTGACTTCCCTCAATCGCTTTAGGCAAACGCCGGGTTGGTTGCTTTGAAAGAGCCGGCCGAATTCGTTCCCCATCCTTCCCTAATCCGACGGGACCGATGTCCTCGCTGTTAGGTCCCCTTCCCCAAATCAACCAACCAACCAACTAAACTACAAGGTGGGTCTTTGCACTCAGAGCAATCTCTGTTTACACGGTTTAGTTGATTGCCGTCCTCTCTAACTGGGCGAGAAGATTATAATTACCAGAAACAGCTGAAAGAATAGGTCGTATCAGCATCCTATATGCGGTCTCCTTTCACACATGAACCACACTCTCCTAAAATTCTCCCAATAAACCAAAGTCGACCAGTCACCTTCCCTGCCACAACTCTCACATCCTGATTCCACCTCATATCGCTCTGTGCTGCATCGTCAACGACCCCAGTTCCAGTGTCTCCCCTCTTGGTCTTTCGTTCTGAGAGGACGTTAGCCGCGCCAGCTCATTGCTGACGGAAACATTGTGGCAATTAGAGAAGTTTTTTCGGACAGCAGTCTGTTGTTCGAATACTGTAGGAGTGTACTTTCCGAGACGCCACACGCCGACCGCACGGCCGCGCCGTCGCTGTCGGTGACCGCCGCTACAACAGGAATATTACGGTGAGATCGCTCCCGCTTCGGCCTGTGTTAGGAGTAACGTTAAATAGTTGGACCACGTGCAATTGCTGTTTCCACAGAGGTTTCACGGTATTTTGGGGTGTAGTGGTTCTTCGTATATATGTTATAACAGATCGCGTTTTGGGCCGATTTTAACACAGTTACTGCCAATGCCAGTTAGGAGGATAATTTGTAAATTGTTCATTGTGTTTTATTCAGCATTGATCTGAAGGTAATAATAAAATTATTGTGATTCAGTAGAGCCTTTACTTTCAGTAGTTGACCCTGAATTCACCCTTTTGCTTTATTTTATTTTTGTGTATGTGTTTAATGTCATTAAACACCCTAAGTGTTCGTGATCGTTCATGTTTGGAAGTAAAAATAGGTGTGATTTATCGTCAACACTACAACCACAGATTGATTAGGGGTGACAGGGCCACATTTAAATCTAGCGTTATCCATTTTTGCGTACAGTTCCACTCCCAATTTCTCTGTAAGTTGTTTGTCAGGAGAGAACACACGCAAAAATCGGACAAGCAACGGGTGGGGTGTTACAATTGCTCTGTGCTGCGTCGTCAACGACACCAGTTCCAGCTGTCAGCCGAGATGCTCAGTTACACCGTGAAGCTTTTGTCGACTGACCACAAAAGAAAGATCAGTGCATGAGATTCTTCTTCTCTGGTTTCATATGTTGACTGAGTCCCTTGTCCAGACAGAGTATGAGCAACTGTGGTTAATTTTTTTATTCGCTTTACGGTTTATAATCTCCGTAAATGTTGGCTCCTAGCCTCAGCTCTGAGAAAGGCTACGGCTGGGCGACTTCTACATCTACGTCTACATCTACATAGATATTCCGCAAGCCACCGTACGGTGTGTGGCGAGAGTACCCTGCATCGTTACTAGCCACTTCCTTTTCTATTTCATTCGCGAATAGAGCGAGGGAAAAAGGCTCTCTATCTGCCCTCGTATGAGCCCTAATTTCTCGTACTTATGTTCGTGGTCCTTACGCGCAATGCATGTTGGCGGCAGTATTATCGCTCAGCAGTCAGCTTCAAATGTCGATTCTGTAAATTTTCTCAATAGCGTTTCTGGAAAAGAACGTCGTCTTCGCTCCAGGGATTCCCATTTGAGTTCCCGAAGCATCGCCATAATACGTGTTATTTGAACCTACCGGTAACAAATTTAGTATCCCGCCTCTAAGTCTTCCTTCGATGCGACCTGGTACGGATCTCAAACACTCGATCAGTACTCAGGAATAGGTCGCATTAGCTTCCTATATGCGATCTCCTTTACAGATGAACCACACTCTCCTAAAATTCTCCCAACAAGCCGAAGTCGATCATTCACCTTCCCTGCCACAATTCTCACATCCTCGTTACACCTCACCTCTTCTTTTATGACCCTGTCTCAAAAACCATTTGTCGTTTTAATAACAGGTAAGATCGAGGTAAAACTTTCTGACAATATCGTCAATAGAAACGGTAGCTTGCACTAAACACATCTTGGGACATGGCGATCGGATGGTTGAAGCGGGCACGGCGGGTACGCAAGGAAAACATTACCATGTATGACGCTGGAGAGAGTACTGGTGACGTCACGGAAGGAAGTGCAGCTGTGTAAGAATGGCAGCAGCAACCAGAACATACTCACCACTTTACATTAGCCGAGAAGCAGTCGGCCGATAACTTCTGAATATTTAACCACTTGACACGACTGGAAGTTCGACAGAATTTTTATCAACGACTCCAATATCTTTAAAGTGGTTAAAGGCAATGGAAATTCTTGACAGAACATTCTCTTCAACCTCGACAGGTGTCTCCTACAGAAGACCTTCCGTATGACACCCACAAGAAGAAATCAAGCCAGGTCAGATTAGATGTGCGAGCTGACCACGAAACGAACGCTCAGAAAATGTCCGACGCAGATGTTCAAGATCGAGAGGCACAAATTGAACGTAGAGCCCAATCGTCCGCTTGCTGATCTCTGGTAAGCCTTGAGTACCTGAAAGCTGATGTTGCGTCACTGAACAGCTGAAACAGACGCGCCTCGTGATGACTGGGTGTTGTGTGATGTCCTTAGGTTAGTTAGGTTTAAGTAGTTCTAAGTTATAGGGGACTGATGACCATAGATTTTTAAGTCCCATAGTGCTCAGAGCCATTTTTTTTTTTAAACAGATGCAACGTTAACTCGTCTGGATGACGACACCGCTGTCAAGTTTCTTTTCCTGCTTCACCATGCACAGTCAGAAGATTGTACCGTCTGTTGAGCCTCCTAGAACATAAATATAGCCAGAAAGGGACGGTGAAAGAGGGGAGAAATGTCGTACAAGTTGCTATTCTACGTAAACAGTTATAAATAAATATAAAGTTATTAATATCTGCTTATTTTGCCTTTTATATTGCCTCATAGGCAGCCATCAACATTACTCTCCAATTCATACTTAAGTATTCGGAAAGCATTCGCAGATTCACTTTTAGACTCTTTCTCGACCGCAAAAGAAAAAAATAGAGCTGTAAATGGAGAACATCAAAATCAAGAACTGAAAAATTGGAGTCTATGGCATAGAAAACTTGGGATGTGTAGTCATTCTTTTGCATTCCCGCTGTTACCATCATGAAATGAAGACACTGATTCTCACTAGATTTTGTCCTTATTCTTAACATTAGCAAAGAAAACCGCTGGGAAGCTGGCGTTTTTGCCAACCGTAGCCACTGCAAATAGCCGTACGTTGGAATACTGGTCGGAAAATGTCGGCATCGAAGTCGTTTACTGCATTACAGGGCATACGACAGCGACATAACAACAGCTTTTCGCGGCGATTAAAACTGATGGAATAACAGCTTTTAACGGTAATTTGGCATCGCTCCACACAAGCCTGCTGTGATTTTCCAGTGGGGAGTCTCTCTGTATACAGTAAAAAAAGACATTCTGTGTGTTGTATTCTGCAGTTAGCTGCAGTAATAAGCCCCTAAACACTGTTAATGTGTATTTGACTAGCTACTTTTTCAAGCACCAGCTTGTCAGGACGAACATTCCGTGCACAGGTCTAATCGGATGTTGCGTGTAAACTAACGCCTACGTCACTACGCAAATGTTATATTAAAGCAGCAGGGGAAACGTATTTTTCGCCACAGTACCATCAGACTCCTAATAGATTTTGTACTTATTCTTAACACTCATAAAGAAAACTGCTTTCGCCAGCTGTGTTAACTACAAGAAACCATATTTTGGAGTGCTAATCGAAAAATGTACGAATCGAGACGTTTTAGTACATTAAGCGACATGCAGTAGGAACATAACCGTTCTTGCAGAGTTTAAAAGCGATAAAGTAAGAGCTTTTAACGGTAATTCGGGAGCACTCTGCAGCAGCCTGATGTCATATTCCAGTGAGGAGCCTCTCTGCATACAGTATGTGAGGGTACGGGTGTGTAGTATCTGTAAGTGGTTGTTCTTTGGAGGGCGACAATGCCCAGTGGCGCAGAGAGTCGCAAGTAGAGGCAGTTGTTGAGAGGCTGTGGAAGGTGTAGGCTGCGTGAACCAAAGGCGGTTGCGTAGCGAAGGATTTATCTCTGTGTTTAATAGCAGTGGCACACAATTTGAATAATAGTGTGTTTATGTTTGTGCAGTGTGATAAAAGAAATAAATTAAATTTTACCAGTTCTTAATGCGTCTCCATCAGTTAGTACCACACCGTTACATTTAACAATGGACGAAGTCTCGATATATACGGTCAACTACAACAAGAGGATTGTAACATAATAATCATTAATTAACCCATATAATCTCCAAGGAGAAGGGAGATTATAAGTAAAAAATACCAATCTTTGTGCAGTGAAGTTTGTCTTTTCGAGTCATCAGTCTTCTAACGGGTTTATGCGTCCCACCACGAATTCCTCTCCTGTGATAACATTTTCATCCCAGACTAGGACTTGCAATGTATGTCCTCAATAATTTTCTGGATGTATCCAGATCTCTGTCTTCCTCTACACTTTTTACCCTCTGCCGCTCCCTCTAATACCTTGGAAGTTGTTCTACGGTGTCTTAACAGATGTCCTGTCATCCTGTCCGTTCTTCCTGTCACTTCTTTCCACATATTCCTTTCCTCGCCGATTCTACAGAGTACCTCCTTATTGCTTACCCTATCACTGCACCTAATTTTCAACGCTCTTGTGTAACATCACATCCCCAATGCTTCGATTCTCTACTGTTCTGCTTTTCCCACAGTCCATGTTTCTCTATCATACAATGCTGTGCTCCAAACGTACTTTTTCAGAAATGTCTTCCTCAAATTAGGGTCTATGTTTGATACTACTTGACTTCTCTTGGCCAGGAACACCCTTTTCTCTAGTGCCAGTCTGCTTTTGACGTCCTCCTTGCTCCAGCAGTAATGGGTTATTTTGCTACCTAGGTAGCAGAATTCCTTAAATTCATATACTCGTGATCACCAGTTCTGATGTTAAGTTTCTCGCTGTTCTCATTTCTGTTACTTCCCATTACTTACGCCTTTCTGCGATTTACTCTCAATCCATATTCTGTACTCATTAGACTGTTTATTCCATTCAACAGATCCTGTAATTCATCTTCACTTTTACTGAGTATAGCAATGTCATCAGCGAATCTTAACATTGATACTCTTTCACCTTAAATTTTAATTGCATTATTGAACCCTTCTTTTATTGTCATTGTTTCTTCGACTTATGGATTGAACATAAGGGGCGAAAGACTACACCCCTGTCTTACACACTTTTTGATCCGACAACTTCGTTCTTGGTCTTCCACTTTTATTGTTTATTCTTGGCTGTTATACATATTGTGTATTACTCGTTTCCCTGTAGCTTATCCCAATTTTTCTCAGAATTTCGAACATGTTGCACCATTTTACATTGTTGAACATTTCGAAGGTCGACAAATCCTATGAAAGTGTCTTGATTTTTTTCACCTTGCTTCCAGTATCAACCACAGCATCAGAACTGCTTCTCTGGTGCCTTTACCTTTCCTAAACCCAGACAGATCGTCACGTAAACCATCATCAATTTTAATTTCCATTTTTCTATATATTATTCTTGTCAGCAACTTCGACACCTGAGCTGTTAAGCTGACTGTACTATAATGCTCGCACTTGTCTGCTCTTGCAATCTTAAGAACCGTACAGATGATGTTTTTCCGACAGTCTGATGGTATATCGGCTTTCTCATATGGTCTTCATATCAAGGTGAATAATTGTTTCGTTGCCACTTCCCCCAGTAATTTTCTGCCTAGTGATGACTGGGTGTTGTGTGATGTCCTTAGGTTAGTTAGGTTTAAGTAGTTCTAAGTTCTAGGGGACTGATGACCATAGATGTTAAGTCCCATAGTACTCAGAGCCTCCCCCCAGTAATTTTAGTTCCGATGGATTGTTATCCATCCCTTCCGCCTCATTTTACCTGAAGTCGGTTGAAGCTCTTTTAAATTCTAATACTGAATCTCCAATTTCTTCCCTTTCGATTCCTGTTCTACTATCACATCATCAGATTAGTTCTCGCCCTCATAAAGACCCTTAATGTACTCTTTCCGCCTATTCGTTCTCTTCTCTGCATTTAACGGTGGAATTCTCATTACGCTCATAATGTTACCGCCCTTGTTTTTAATTCCATCTAAGGTTGTTTTGATTTTTCTATATGCTGAGTCAGTCCTTCCGACAATCACTTCTTTTTCGATTTCTTCACGTTTTTCATGCAGCCATTTCGCCTTAGCTTCCCTGCACTTCCTGTTCGTTTAACTCCTGAGTGACTGAGTGACTTTCCGTATTCCTGAATTTCCCTGATAATTTTTTTACCTCCTTCTTTCGCCTGTCAACTGAAGTATTTCTTCTTTTCCACATGGTTTCCTGGCAGTTAACCTCCTTGTACCTACGTTTATCTCTCCAGTTTCTTTTATACCCTTTTTAGAGATGTTCATTCCTCTTCAACTGAACTGCCTAGTGAGCTGTTCCTTATCGCAGTATGTGTAGTCTCAGAGAACATCAAACGTATCTCTTCATTCCTTAGTATTTCCGTATCCCACTTCTTTTTGCACTGATTCTTCCTGAATAGTCTCATAAACTTCAGCCTGCTCTTCGTCATTACTAAATTGTTATATGAATCTGCTCTGCCCCGGAGTACATGTTGCAGTCCAATTTCTGATTTTGGAACGCTGCCTGGTCATGATCTAATCTAACCGGAATCTTCCTGTATCTCGCGGCCTTTTCCGAGTATATCTCCTCCTCTCTTGAACAGAGTATTCGCTATTACCGTCTGACATTTATTGCAGAACTCAATTAGTCTTTCTTCTCTCTCATTCATGCTATCTAGCCCATATTCTACTGTAACTATTTCTTTTACTCCTTCCCCTTCAACCGCATTCCAATCCCACATGACTGTTAGATTTTAATCTTCCTTTATTTACTGAATTACACATTCAATATCATCATATACTTCCTCTATGTCTTCATCTTCTGCTTGCGACATCGGCATGTGTACCAGAACTGTTGTTGTCGATGTTGGTTTGCTGTCGTTTATGATGAGAACAAAGCTATTACTGACCTCTTTACTCTCTGTTCTACCCTACTCCCATTACACTATTTCCTGCTGCTGTTGGTATTACAGTATACTACTCTAACCAGAAATCCTTGTCTTTTTTCCATCACTGACCCCACTACATCTAGACTGAGCCTTTGCGTTTCACTTTTGAGATTTTCTAGTTTCCCTGTCACGTTCAAACTCCTGACATTCCACGCCCCAACTCATAAAACGTTATCCTGTCCTTGGTTATTCAATCTTTTTCTCATGGTCACCTCCCTCTTGGCAATCCCCAACCCCCGTAGATGCAAATGAGGGACTGGTCCAGAATCTTTTGCCAATGGAGAGATCATCATGATACTCTTTCAGTTTCAGCCCAGGCCACATGTCTTGTTCATATACGTCATGTGTCTTTGATTCAGTGGTTTCCATCGCCTTCTTTATCCTCATGCCGTTGATCATATGCTGATTTTTTCCCCTTTTGGGGTAGTTTCCCTCCTTGTTTTGATACTGAATTAATAAGCCCCTAAAGCCGGCCGGAGTGGCCGAGCGGTTCTAGGCGTTACAGTCTGGAACCGCGCGACCGCTACGGTCGCAGGTTCGAATCCTGCCTCGGACATGGATGTGTGTGACGTCCTTATGTTAGTTAGTTTTAAGTACTTCTAAGTTCTAGGGGACTGATGACCTCAGAAGTTTAGTCCCATAGTGCTCAGAGCCATTTGAACCAATAAACCCCTAAACACGATTAATGTGCTATGTATACGAAAAACAAAAACTGGAAATGTAGGGCATGTAAGTCAAGGAACAAAAACTGAAGTGAATGGCGTATACATCAGCCATAAAGGAACGAGTAGCGATGTCATGGTTTTGTGACCAACTTACAAGTTCTTAAAAGTAATGCATTAAGTCTGTTAGACACACTGACTCTTTTAGGTATCTATACCTGCTTTCTATTCCTCTTACTATATTTTGTCCTTATTCTTCTGCTAACAAGGAAAACCGCTGGGAAGGTGGTACAGCCATGGTAATTCCAAACGGCCATATGTTGGAGTACTGGTCAAAGAATGTCGGAACAGGGACTGTTTACTGCATTAACGGACATATGACTGCTACGTAAACGTATCTGCAGATTTTAAAAGCGATGGAATCACAGCTTTTAACGGTGATTGGGCAGTGCTCCACTGCAGGTTGGTGTCATATTCCAGTGGGGAGCCTCTTTCCGTACAGTAAAATAATCGAACCTCTGTGTGGTGCTCTGCAGTTTGTTTACTGGAGTAATATGCCCCTAAGCACGGTTAATGTGTTGTGATAGGAAAAGCTACAAGTACTGACTAGGTATTTTTGCAAGCTCCATTTCGTCAGGACGAATATTCCGTGCACAAGTCTAATCGGATGTTGTGTTGAAACTAACACCTACGTCATTATGCAATTGTTATACTAAAGCCGCAGGAGAAATATATTTTTCGCCACAGTATCTTCAAGCCGTGTAATTTCGTAGCACTTAAAAAAAAGAACCAGTATATCAAACGAAAACTATCATCTACCTGTCTGTAGTTCTGGAGTCCTTCTAACTGCACCCTTCGGTAGGAAATGCTCTGCATGACTGGGGTTGGACATCGAAGAAAGATTGGGCTCCAGGTCCCACTAACATACACTATAGAGCATGTTGTTGTTGTGGTCTTCAGTCCAGAGATTGGTTTGATGTAGCTCTCCATGCTACTCTATCCTGTGCAAGCCTCTTCATCTTCGAATAACTACTGCAACCTACATCCATTTGAATCTGCTTAGTGTACTATTCATCTCTTGGTCTCCCTCTACGATTTGTACCCTCCGCTGGCCGCGGTGGCCGTGCGGTTCTAGGCGCTTTAGTCCGGAACCGCGAGACTGCTATGGTCGCAGGTTCGAATCATGCCTTGGGCATGGTTGTGTGTGATGTCCTTAGGTTAGTTAGGTTTAAGTAGTTCTATGTTCTAGGGGACTGATGATCTCAAATGTCAAGTCCCATAGTGCTCAGAGGCATTTGAACCATTTTACCCTCCACGCGTCCCTCAAATACAAAATCCGTGATCCGTAGATGCATCGGTTGCACCTACGGTGCGGCTGTCTGTATCGCTGAGACACGCAACGGCTAGGTCCAAGGTTCATGAGTGGACGACTACAGTGCATGCGTCGCAAAAATTCACGTTTGAGCGGTGTGGCGCCATGGTGTTCCCAAAAATTATATGTATGTTCGCCTCTAGCAGACTGGTACAAAAAATAAAACTACTTGATGATGTGATAGGTACACGTGAGTGCAATTATTGGAACTCGACAGCACCGCAGCGCTCACACCTGCATTTCCTCAGCTGTAAGGAAGTTTGTTTGCAACAACTGGTGAAACGTCCCCTTAGAAAAATTAATGAATTACTGTGCTGATAAACCTCTTATGTTATTTGTTTTTCAAACAGCTGAACAAAACTGAACGTTCTCAGACATTACTCTCTTTACTTATTCCGATCAACGTTGAACTGACACACAATATTTTTAGCGCAACGCAATCTTACTTTCAATAATCCCTACAAAAGAATGGCCCTGACTAACATTAACCTATACCTTTCACAAATCACTTACCTCACAAAAATCTTCGTTACTCGAACTACTGCAATACAGCGAGCGCCACTATTGCCAGCTAAATAAAAGATTCAGACTACTGAAGGCACTAACTACTGACAGGTATAGTTAGCAAATGAAAGATTTTGATAGTGAACAAACAATGTATTTACCTTAAGAGTGTTCAAAAGTCATAATATACGAGGGCAGTTCAGAAAGTAACCTCCGGTTGATTTAAAAAAATACACCAAGTTAAATAAAAATATTTTAATATATACATCTTACAACTACATCTTTGCACTATTTTTCTACATAGTCTCCATAGCGATTGAGGCACTTATCGTATCTCTTCACAAGCTTTGAAATTCCTTCTGCATAAAAATCACCCGCTTGTGCCTGGAGCCAGCCTGTGACCGCATCTTTGAGCTCTTCGTCGTCATCAAACCGCTGTGACCCGAGCCATTTCTTCAAATGCATGAAGAGGTGATAATCACTTGGCGCCAGGTCTGGGCTGTAAGGTGGATGGTTGATAACGTCCCACTTGAAGGACTCAAGAAGGGCCGTTGTTCTGCGAGCAGAGTGAGGACGGGCGTTATCGTGCAAAAAAACGATACCGGAAGTCAGCATACCACAGCGTTTGTTCTGTATAGCCCGTCGTAACGTTTTTATTGTTTCACAGTACACGTCTTGATTAATGGTCGTACCACGTTCCATGAATTCAACCAACAACACCCCTTTGGCATCCCAAAACACCGTTGCCATCAGTTTTCTGGCAGAAAAATCTTGCGAGCCTTTTCTTGGTTTGGTAGGCGAATTTGAATGTGCCCACATCTTTGATTGTTCTTTTGTCTCAGGGTTCATGTACTTAATCCAGGTTTCGTCACCGGTCACGATTCTGTTTAACAATGGTTCTCCTTCGTCCTCATAACGTGACAGAAAGTCTAATGCAGAGGCCATTCTTTGAGTTTTGTGGTGGTCGGTAAGAATTTTGGGCACCCATCGTGCACAGAACTTACGGTAACCCAATCTTGCTGTCACTATCTCGTGCAACAGAGTCTTAGAAATCTGTGGAAAACCAGTAGACAACTCCGACATTGAGAAACGTCGATTTTCACGAACTTTTGCATCAACTGTCTGAACGAGTTCGTCAGTCACCAATGATGGTCTACCACTCCTCTCTTCATCATGAACGTTTTCTCGTCCACTTTTAAATAAACGTACCCATTCACGGACAACTCCTTCACTCATAACTCTTGGTCCGTACACGGCACAAAGCTCACGATGAATAGCTGCTGCAGAATATCCTTTGGCTGTAAAAAACCTTATGACAGCACGCACTTCACATTTGGCGGGGTTTTCTATTGCAGCACACATTTCAAACTGCCACAAAAACTAAACTAGCGCAGGTACGACGTTCACTCGACCACGGCTTGATGCCGACTGACCTGTTGAGTGCGTGAACGCACAGATGGCGCCGCTACTCCCCCCACAACCCGCACTGTGACCAATCGGAGGTTACTTTCTGAACCGCCCTCGTATATAGCAGTTCATGACATCTAGTCTTACAAATGTACTGTCTCTGATGGACACACGTCCAGATCATCCGCTCTCAAAATTCGCCTTCTCTCCCCACATCCACCACTGCTGGCGGCTCACCTCCAACTGCGCAATGCTACGCGCTGTTAACAGCCAACTGCCCAACGCTACAATGGCGAGTATTACAACAATGCCAACCAGCTAAAGACTGCACACAGCATAGCCAGTGATTTTCATACAGAGCGTTACGTGGCGTTACCAATATAAAAACCTAAAAAGCCTACTTACACTGGGCTTGCGATCCAGTCTCTTCTCAGTGACTGCGAGAAACACACTGTACAGAGCATTTCATGGCTAAGGTTACCGTTAAAACCATTCCACAACTATATATAGGTACATGATAGTTCGCGTTTGATGCACTACATTTTTTCTTCTTAAGATGTACGAAATAAAATTGCTTGACGGTATTGAGGCAAATAAGATGTTTCTCCTGCTAATTTAATATAGCGCCTGCATAGTGATATAGGGATCTGTTTACACACAACATCCGATACCATCAGTAAACGTAATGTTCCTTTTGACAAACTGGGGTGTGGAAAAGTACTTCGTCGATGTAATGAACTAATTCGATACTTTTAACCCAAGACCTAAATGTATCGAGTCTCTTTGTCACCATTTAACGTCGTTCAATTATTTTCGACGATCAGTTTAAAAAAGATTGAGTCCCATATTAGTTCCTCATTTTTGTTTTTCTCTTTCTGTCTGCCTGCCTGACAGTAAGGACGTTTTTGTGTGCTTGCATTATTACAAATAATAAGCAATCTATTTAGTTGGATTTAAGTGTTTGTTTTATTGCAGTAAATTGAACTCCTGAACTATGTTTCACTTTTAATTATGCTGTAATTGGACGCCTTTAATAACATGCTGATTTGCGAGCCATTCGTGTATTGTTGTGTGTGTATTTGCAATCTATAAAAAATTAAACCTTGTAGTCTAAATTTCTTGTCATGAAATATGATCAAAGTTTTTAGGAGAATGCAAATCAATCTGTTGCATTGTACTTTACATTATGATCGTCCACTGCGACAGAACTTATCTGCTCCCAAAAAACGACTCTTAACCTGACAGCTACTAAATCAGGCAATGGATGAAAATGTTTATACTGAACATTAACACTGCATAAAGTGTGGATTGGTCGTTAATCAAAAACCAATGCTTCAAAAATGTTGTAAATTTATTGTTCGTAATATGATGTGTTTCGGACGTATCCATCGTCAGATATGTAGGGGGAACATGCTTCACGTAGATATAAATGCTACCAGTTGTGCATGTAACTGTCTGCTAGCAAATGTTACGTGTAATTTTTGTAACCTTTATATCTACGTGCTGCATGTTCCTCCTAGATGTCTGAAGATGGCTACGTCTGAAGTCCGTCGTATTACGAGCAATGAGGCCAGTCTATTTTTGAAGCATGGTCTTTTTACCAGCGACCACTTCAGCCTTCATGCGATACTGTTATTAATTAAAAATTGACTTGGCCAGCAGTAGGAAAATCTATTGACTGAATTTATTATACAACACCATACGTTGTTTCACTCCTCCTGTGATCACTGTCGTGTGTCTCACCACCAAACAGTAAGCTTTCAGAAGATCGCAACATTAGCATATCCGGCCAGTTACCTTTTTCTCTTTTTTATTGTATGGGATACGTGACATAATGCCCGTGATGCGGTAGACACACTACAGAATGCCACCCACAGATTGGCATTTTTTTACTGTGTGCAGTTGGGCTTCACACCGGAATATGGCACCAAATTCCTGTGGAGAGTGCTTCCGAATTACCGTTAAAACTTGTTTTCCATCGTTTTAAGCTCTGTAAAAACGGTTACGCAGATACTACATGTTTCTTAATGCAGTAAACGGCCTTGGTTCAGACATTTTTTGATCAGTATTCCAACATTTGGCTATCTACAGTTATAATAGCTGGCAAAAGTACTACCTTCCCAGAGAATTTCTCTGCCAGCGTTAAGAACAAGGACAAAATCCAGGAAGAATCATGACTATTGTGGCGGAAAATGTGTTTCTCCTGCTGCCTTAGTATAACACTTACATAGTGACGAAGGCACCGGTTTACACACTACATTTGATTCGACCAGTGCACGGAACGTTCGTCACGACAAGCCGGAGCTTGCAAAGGTGCCTAGTCAATACTTTTGCTTTTTTTTCATATACATAACACATTAACCTTGCTTAGAGGCTTGCTTAGGACTAGGTGCACAAGAACACCTAGTTCACCACATTTGGAAGCAAAGTAAAAATACTTTTTTAAATAGATTCAGATGTGAGTGGAACTTCGTAAAACAATTTTTTTCTCGTGTCAGTTAACGCAGTAAACGGTGTCGATTTCGACATTTTCGATCAGTACTGTAATATATTGCTATTTGTGGTCACTTTGGATAGCAGAAGCATCACCCTCCCAGCGGTTCACTTTGCTAGTGTTAAGGATAAAAACGAAATCTAGGAAGAGTCATTGTCCCCGGGAATACAGAGAAAAGCTATATACCTCTAGAGACCTGACTGTCCTACTGGCAAAGATATACCTGCCTAAAAAGTCAACGTGTATTAGTTACTTCTGAGTACGTCGCAGATTTTCCATGTTGCAAACTTCTTTGAATTTTTGGCTGGCTGGCAAAAAGGTCAAAGAAAAGTTCTGTTACTAAATCCTTATCAGTTTCTGTATATACATTTACACAAAGAAAATAGCCCTTTCTTTATGTTTGTTTGGTGTGGTTTTAATGCCGCGCGGGATTAGCCGAACGGTCTCAGGCGCTGCAGTCAGGGACTGTGCCGCTGGTCCCGGCGGAGGTTCGAGTCCTCCCTCGGGCATGGGTGTGTGTGTTTGTCCTTAGGATAATTTAGGTTAAGTAGTGTGTAAGCTTAGGGACTGATGATCTTAGCAGTTAAGTCCCATAAGATTTCACACACATTTAAACATATTTGTGGTTTTAATAAAATCCAGCTTAATTTTCAACTTATAATTTAAATTTACATCCGAATTATTTATTTATTTCTCCAGCTAGTAATTTGACAAGTTAAAAGCGGGAGGTTTCTGTGAACTGTCTCTTTTATGTCTATTCCTTCCTACAAATCTCCTAGCTGAGAGTATTTTACCTCCTACAGTGTCTCCTGCGTAGCACTGTCGTTGTAACACTCCATATCTATCTGGGTGTACGCTGCCGGCTCTTCTGCTGCACATTCTTGTGGAATTTCGGTGCAGAGCTTCACCGACCGAGACGGTCCAATGTTTAACACAATGAACTCGCGTACGGGAGGACGACGGTTCAGACCAGCGTCCGGCAATCCTGACTTAGGTTTTCCGTGATTTCCGTAAATCGCTTCAGGAAAATGGCTGGATGGTTTCTTTGCAAGGGCACGGCCGACTACCTTTCCCTTCTCCGACGGGACTGATGACCTCACTGTTTGGTTGGTTGGTTTGGGGAAGGAGACCAGACAGCGTGGTCATCGGTCTCATCGGATTAGGGAAGGATTGGGAAGGAAGTCGGCCGTGCCCTTTCAGAGGAACCATCCCGGCATTTGCCTGGAGTGATTTAGGGAAATCACGGAAAACCTAAATCAGGACGGCCGGACGCGGGATTGAACCGTCGTCCTCCCGAATGCGAGTCCAGTGTCTAACCACTGCGCCACCCCGCTCGGTACCACTGTTTGGTCCCCTCCCCCAAATGAACCAACCAACCGCGCAGAACTTCGATTTTACAGCTTTTGCCTTACAAAAAAAAAAAAAAAAAAAAAAAAAAAAAAAAAAAAAAAAAAAAAAAAAAAAAAAAAAAAAAAAAGAGAGAGAGAGAGAGAGAGAATAATCACTGGCACCTGTCATGTTCGATCCAGTCTACAGTTATAGAGCATGTACGTTTACTTATTTTTATTTTATAGTAATTCAGTTTTCTGTTCCACTCGCAAACGGAGCCAATGTGAAATGAGTGTCTATATGCTTCCCCCCCCCTCCCCCCCCCCCTCAGCTGCGTGGACGCGTCCATCATCCATCATGGTGGTAGTGGGTGCCGAGTAGCACGAAATAACGTTGTGAATTAGCTTCCCAAAATCGACTGCGTGCTGAATTTGTGTCAGGCGACGCAGCTACGTGTGTTGTGGACTGGAGGGGGGGAGGAATTAGTACTTCACAAAAATGCACTCAGTATAGAGCTCGCAGGCTGTGTGACATCCTGGAACTGTACAGTTTCTCTCTATGTTAATGTGGTGCTGACACATACATAGATGCAGGATGTGCCCTTTTCCAGTATTCCAACGTGTTTTCTTGCCCATCTCGAATACTATCTACAGTACTTTCCAGATTGAATCAATAGATGTGAGGTATAATTATCATGAGAAAATATGTTCGAAGGCCTTTTTTTAACAGTTGGGACGGTAATGCAAGCGCGTATTTATTTATCCCTATGACAGAACAACAATCAGACTGAAACGCTAACTACTAATTCTAGACACATCTCGCAGATGCTTCGTGGTTTATGTGGATTGTGATACAGCGCCATCACAAAGGCATACTATTCTAAAAACTACTATTCTGCACGTTGCATGAGTTTCGAATTCTTTCCGATCTGAGCAATTGATATAGTTTCAATATAAAAATCCTGATACTTTCCAGTATTCCAACGTTTATTATCTTACCCATATGGGTAGCTCAGTTGGCAAGTTTGGCGTCCGAGATGACCATGACATCGACAACGTGTGTCCCGTGCAAGGATCTAAAAGACAGTCGGTGGTCGTTCTTTCAGACAATGCATTGCCTCTTTAGTGGGTTTCAAAGGTTTGTCTTTCTTTATAGTGGATGCAGTACCCCTACTTGTGTTTCTTAACGCCAGGCAGATAATTCTACCAATTTATTTGTGCCTACAAGCAGTGGAGCAACGGCACATGACTGAAAAATAAATCAGACACTTTTGAGTACAGTTTATATTGTGTCATTGTGATTAGCTCTTGCTTGAGTGCTGTTTTCGGTGAAGATCTATACTCAACATCAGGCAGCTAAGTACACTCATGCTCAAAAAATGGGGATAATTGCAGAATGTGGTGCCACACAACGCAGCAGTACACAAAACAAGTGCTAATAGCATAGGCACGTAGGGAACAGATACGACACAGATCTGTAAGTCCACGATATTGGTGATAAGTTGAGAAAACCGTCCCGAAACACATGTGTTACAAAACGCCACTGTTTCCTTCGCATGTACCCCGACATCAATACGGGATATGATCATCATGCACAAGTACACAGGCCACACAAGGGGTTGGCATACTCTGGATCAGGTGGTCGAGCAGCTGCTGGGGTATAGCCTCCCATCCCACCAGTGCCTGTCGGAGCTCCTGAACTGTCCTAGGGGTTTAAAGACGTGCAGCGATACGTCGACCGAGAGCATCCCAGACGTGCTCGATGGGGTTAGGTCTGGAGAACAGGCAGGCCACTCCATTCGCCTGATATCTTCTGTTTCAAGGTACTCCTCCGCGATGGCAGCTCGGCGGGGCCGTGCGTTATCATCCATCAGGAGGAAGGTGGGACGCACTGCACCACTGAAAAGGCGGACATACTGGTGCAAAATGACGTACCGATACACCTGACTTGTTTCAGTTCCTCTGTCAAACACATGCAGGGGTGTACGTGCACCAATCATAATTTCACCCCACGCCATCAAACCACGACTTCCATACATGTCCCTTTCAAGGACATTAAGGGGTTGGTATCTGGTTCCTGATTCACGCCAGATGAAAACCCGGCGAGAATCACTGTTCAGACTATACCTGGACTCGTCCGTGAACATAACCTGGGACCACTGTTCCATTGACCATATACTTTGTTCTTGACACCAGGCTTTACAGGCTCTCCTGTGACCAGGGTCAGTGGAATGCACCTTGCAGTTCTCCAGGAGAATAAACCACGTCTGTTCAGTCGTCTGTAGACTGTGTGTCTGGAGACAATGTTCCAGTGGCTGCAGTAAGGTCCCGAGCAAGGCTACCTGCAGTACTCCGTGGCCGTCTGCGGGCACTGATGGTCAGATATCGGTCTTCTTGTGGTGTTATACACCGTGGGCGTCCCGTACTGTAGAGCCTGGACAAGTTTTTTGTGCCTGCTGGAGTCGTTGCCATAACCTTGAAATCACACTTTGTGGCACACGGAGGGCCCTCGCTACGGCCTGCTGTGTTTCACCTGCCTCCAGTCGCCCTAGTATTCTACACCTCATAACGTCATCAATATTTCTTTGAGCCATTTTCAACACACAGTCACCAGTAGCACGTATGAAGACATCTCCACACGTACTCCGACATGCACCAACACACCTCTGCGTATGTGGACTGCTGCCAGCGCCACCGTGCGATGACCGCAGGTCAAATGCACCGCATGGTCATACCCCGAGACGATTTAAACTCGCAAACCGCCCACCAGAGCGTTGTTTCTCCATGTATCGGCATTATCCTTAATTTATGAGCATGGGTGTATTTACGTTGTAAGAAACTTTTTCTGCATTTATACAGTATGCATTTTGACACAGCGTATCAATGTTCTACCAATTTCCAGATTTGTCACCAATCGACTAATATTTTGTGGATTACGCTATGATGTCGTTATTTTTTTATACTTTCAAAGTATCTTACTGCCACATACAACGTAAGTATGTATGTAAGTATGTATGTATGGCATAATTTTGGCCATATAGCGGCTTTGTGTGTGTGTGTGTGTGTCGGTGTGTACCTGTGCTATTATTGTATGACAGTCCATTTTAAAATGTGACATATTTATTTACATAGTATATTATATACACTACTGGCCATTAAAATTGCTACACCACGAGGATGACCTGCTACAGATGCGAAATTTAACCGACAGGAAGAAGATGCTGTGATATGCCAATGATTAGCTATTCAGAGCATTTCCACAAGGTTGGCGCCGGTGGCGACACCTACAACGTGCTGACGTGAGGAAAGTTGCCAGCCGATTTCTAAGACACAAACAGCAGTTGACCGGGGTTGCCTGGTGAAACGTTGTTGTGATGCCTCGTGTAAGGATGAGAAATGCGTACCATCACGTTTCCGACTTTGATAAAGATCGGATTGTAGCCTATCGCGATTGCGGTTTATCGTATCGCGACATTGCTGCTCACGGTGGTCCAGATCCAATGACTGTTAGCAGAATATGGAATGGGTGGGTTTAGGAGGGTAATACGGAACGCCGTGCTGGATCCCAACGGCCTCGTAGCACTAGCAGTCGAGATGACAGGCATCTTATCCGCATGGCTGTAACGGATCGTGCAGCCACGTTTCGAGCCCTGAGTCAACACATGGGGACGTTTGCAAGGCAACAACCATCTGCACGAACAGTTCGACGACGTTTGCAGCAGCATGGACTATCAGCTCGGAGACCATGGCTGCGGTTACCCTTCACGCTACATCACAGAGAGGAGCGCCTGCGATGGTGTACTCAAAGACGAACCTGGGTGCACGAATGGGAAAATTCTGTTCACAGCATCATGATGGTCGCATCCGTGTTTGGCGACATCGCTGTGAACGCACATTGGAAGCGTGTATTCGTCATAGCCATACTGGCGTATCACCCGGCGTGATGGTATGGGGTGCCATTGATTACACGTGTCGGTCACCTCTTGTTCGCATTGACGGCACTTTGAACAGTGGGCGTTACATTTCAGATGTGTTACGACCCGTGGCTCTACCGTTCATTCGATCCCTGCGAAACCCTACATTTCAGCAGGATAATGCACAACCACATGTTGCAGGTCCTGTACGGGCCTTTCTAGATACAGGAAATGTTCGACTGCTGCCGTGGCCAGCACATTCTCCAGATCTCTCACCAACTGAAAACGTCTGGTCAATGGTGGCCGAGCAACTGGCTCGTCACAATACGCCAGTCACTACTCTTGATTAACCGTCGAATCGTGTTGAAGCTGCATGGCAGTTGTACCTGTATACGCCATCCAAGCTCTGTTTGACTCAATGCCCAGGCGTCTCAAGGCCGTTATTACGGCCATAGGTGGTTGTTCTGGCTACTGATTTCTCAGGATCTATGCACCCAAATTGTGTGGAAATGTAATCACGTCAGTTCTAGTATAATATATTTGTCCAATGAATACCCGTTTATCATCTGCATTTCTTCTTAGTGTAGCAATTTTAATGGCCAGAAGTGTATATTTATTTATTTACATTTTTATACATATGTAATGTATTTACAATCATATTCATGCTGTATTCCTCCTGATTGCTTGGGGGTCCAGACAAACACAATGTAGAAAGCTGCTGCTGCGACTCAGGCAACCGTAGGTCGTGGAACACCTCCGTGTCCCAGGCCAGCAGTTTTGCCAGCACTGGATTAGGGCATCATTGGGATGTGGACGGTTGCTACTGTGGCCATGCTGTGGCACAGTGGAAGCACAAGAGGTTCACTAGGTCAGGCAGAAATTCTGTGGAGAGGGCCCACTGCCGGTGCTGAGGTTCTAGTAAGTCGTGGAACACATCCATTTCCTCATCTGTAACAGGCACAGCTGTAGAGAAGTTCATCACTTATAAGGAGGCAGCACAGGGTCTATATGTATCTCAAAGGGAAAGTAGCGAGCCATGAGTCCACACCGCGACCTACATATGGTGTACAATGACGGGGCAAAAGTCATCATGTAATCGGACAGCCTTTTGCCCGGCGTTGTCCAGCAACTCGATGTGGCATGAACTCAACAGGTCGATGGAAGTCCCCTGCAGAAATATTGAGCCAGGCTGCCTCTATAGCCGTCCATAATTGCTAAAGCGTTGCCGGTGCTAGATGTTGGCACGAACTGACTTCTCGATTATGTCCCATAAATGTTCAATGGGATTCACGTCGGGCGATCTTGGTGGGCAAATCATTCGCTCGAATCGACCAGTATGTTCTCCAAAATAATTGCTAACTATTGCTGACCGGTAACGTGGCGCATTGCCATCCATAAGCATTTCATCGTTGTCTGGCATCCATGAATGGATGCAAATGGTCTCAAAGTAGCCGGAAATAACCATTTCCGGTCAATTATCGATTCAGCTGGACCACAGGACACAGTCGATTCCATGTAAACACATCCACACCGTTATAGAACCACCACCAACATGCACAGTGTCTTATTAACAATTTGGATCCCTGGCGTTGTGGGTTCTTCGTCACACTCGAACCCTACCATCAGCTCTTACCAACTGAAATCGGGACTCATCTGACAAGGCCACGGTTTTCCAGTCATCTAGGGTCCAAAATAAGCGCGTGACTGCGTGTGAGATCGCTCTCTAAGTTTTCATCTATTTTTAGTTTTCAGATATATATTTTAACTGTTTTTGTGATAATATTTACTATATAAGTGACTTATTAGTGGTTTCTTCATTCACCTCTGCATTTCGTGTGTTGTGGCCTGATATTTGTGAGTGTTTCGTATCGAGCAACTTAACCTCTTACCCGTGTTTACATTCCGCGCTGACCAGTTGCAGCTGTAGCGGCGCATCGAAAGCTAAGTACTAATTAATTGTTTGTGTATAGTAGTTTATTTAGGAACTTTAGTAGTCTTCAACCGGTGTTCTTGGTGTTTTCCGGTGAAATAACTTCAGAAGAAATTTTTGCGAACTGCTTTCAGTTTCGTTACTGTCATTAGACGTTTGATTTTCTTTCTGTGTTAGTATTTTGTTATATTCTCATTTGTTGTTGATTAATACTGTCAATAATAGTAGTTACTTCCCTTGTAGAGCAAGTTTGTGATAATTGTAGTCAGTTTTTAACATCTTCTTATTGTAGTAGCGGAACTTAGATAAAGTTGTTTTCTTGTTTCAATAATTGTAAAATTTTACCATGAGTGAGAAGTGTGGGCTTTGCCGTAGGTTCGTGAGTAGTGGATTGCGGTGTGAGACTTGTTCGAAGTATTTTCACTGGGGGGAATGCAGTGGGGAAGCCAGTGGGCATTCTGGTGAGATCCTCTCCTGGAACTGCAGGTTATGTAGCAAGAGTAAGTTGATAGAGGAGCAGGAGCGTAAGATCTGTGCCCTTCAGGTGCAGTTGAAAAACGCACAGGAGGAGCTAGATAGGATGAGGAGGGAGAAGGGGGTTGGGGAATGGGAGCTGGCTGTTGGCAAGAGATCTGCTAGGAGAAGGAGATTTTCAGATAGTTTTACTATTGGTGTTTGTAATAGATATGACCAACTGTCAGAGTCTAGTGGAGAGGAATCTCTAGTAGCTGTAGATGTAGGAAGTATGCAGCAGACCTCAGCAGTTACGGTGGCTAGGACAGTTGCAAAGTCTAAGAGAAAGAAGAAGGTTCTGCTGTTAGGTAGTTCTCATGGTAGAGGTGTAGGCCAGCAGTTGCAGGAAGTTTTGGGCAGTGAGTACCAGGTCACCAGCATTGTGAAGCCTAATGCAGGATTGGCTCAGGTGACTTTTAACATAGGGGGGTTATGTAGGGATTTTACTAAAGAGGATCAGGTAGTGATTGTGGGTGGGGCTGGTAATAGTATTGATAGGGATGGGAAGTATGACATAGATGGTGACCTGGAAAAGATAGCCACTCAGACTGGCAACACGAATGTGCATTTCGTGGAACTGTTTCAGCGTCACGATCGGCCTCATCTTAATATAGCCGTCAGGCGTAATAACATGAGACTTGGGGGTGCGCTGATGACAGAAGGCATGAGTCACATTTCAGTGGTGTCGGTGGAGTCTATCAGTAGGACGGGTTTCACTAGACATGGCCTGCACCTCAACAGGTATGGGAAGGGGAGGTTGGCAAAACTTATAGGTGACAGCATAGGTGGGGGTGGTGGGATCACTCATGGGAAAATTCCGGTAGTTGTGGGTGTTAGAGCTGTACCTTTTTTAGATTGAAGTCAGCTGATAGGTATTCCTGCTTAAGGGAAGTCTCTCTAACAAAGAAACCACTTTCTACAAAGCTTGGGTATCCGATTAATGAGGGAATTAGTATATTTCATCAAAATATACAAGGTATTCGAGATAAAGTTAGTGAACTGCTTATAGATGTTGACTCTGAAATTATTGGTATATCTGAACACTTCTTAAATAAGGAGATAATTCAGAGGCTTCCTTTACCAGGATACAGGTTGGCTGGCAGCTTTTCTAGGAGCTCTTTGCGGTGTGGGGGAGTAGCCATGTATGTGAAAAACGGTATCCCATTTGAGTCAATTGATGTTTCAAAGTACTGCACTGAAAAGGTGTTTGAATGTTGTGCAGGTGTGGTTAAATTTAGTGGAGCTAAACTTCTTACTGTTGTTATTTATAGATCCCCAGACTCCGATTTCACAACATTTTTGCTAAAGCTAGAGGAGGTTCTTGGTTCACTTTATAGGAAATACAAAAAGTTAGTTATATGTGGTGACTTCAATATTAATTGTATAAGTGATTGTGCAAGGAAAAGGATGCTGGTAGACCTCCTTAATTCATATAATCTTATGCAAACCGTATTCTTTCCAACGAGAGTGCAAGGGAACAGTAGAACAACCATAGACAATATTTTTGTTCATTCGTCATTATTAGAAGGGCATTCTGTTAGCAAAAAAGTGAATGGCCTTTCAGATCATGATGCACAAATTTTAAGTCTAAAAGATTTTTGTGCTTCAACACATGTTAAATGTAGTTACCAACTTTTTAGGAAAGCTGATCCAGTTGCTGTACAGACTTTTGTAAACCTTATCAAGGAACAAGATTGGCAAGATGTTTATAGTGCTGATACAGTAGACGATAAATATAATGCTTTCCTCAAGACTTTTCTCGTGCTCTTTGAAAGTTGCTTTCCGTTAGAACGTTTAAAACAGGGTACTAGCACAAACAGGCAGCCTGGGTGGCTGACTAAAGGGATAAGAATATCTTGTAGAACAAAGTGGCAATTATATCAAAACGTTAGAAACAGTCAAAATCTAAATGCAGCAGCCCATTACAAACAGTATTGTAAGGTGCTTAAAAAAGTTATTAGGAAGGCAAAAAGTATGTGGTATGCAGATAGAATAGCTAAGTCTCAGGATAAAATTAAAACCATATGGTCAGTCGTAAAGGAAGTGGCTGGTCTGCAGAGACAGGTCGAGGATATAGAATCAGTGCGTAGTGGGGATGTCCGTGTTGCTGATAAGTCGCATATATGTACAGTACTTAATAATCACTTTCTGAATATAGCAGGTGAACTAAATAGAAACCTAGTCCCAACAGGGAATCATATAGCGCTCTTAGAAAAAAGTGTTCCGAGACTGTTACCTGAAATGCTCCTCCATGATACTGACAAGAGGGAGATTGAGTTAATAATTAAATCACTAAAGACCAAGAACTCTAATGGATATGACGGGGTATCTAGCAGAATACTGAAGTATTGTTCCACGTATATTAGCTCAGTACTTAGCCATATCTGTAACTTTTCCTTTAGCAGTGGTCGGTTTCCTGACCGATTAAAGTACTCGGTAGTGAAGCCACTTTATAAAAAGGGAGACAGGGATAATGTCGACAATTATAGACCTATTTCTATGCCATCGGTGTTTGCTAAAGTTATCGAGAGGCTTGTATATACAAGGTTACTGCAGCATTTAAATTCACATAATTTGCTGTCAAATGTACAGTTTGGTTTTAGAAATGGCTTAACAACTGAAAATGCTATATTCTCTTTTCTCTGTGAGGTTTTGGACGGATTAAATAAAAGGTTGAGAACGTTAGGTGTTTTCTTTGATTTAACGAAGGCTTTTGACTGTGTTGACCACAAAATATTACTGCAGAAGTTGGAACATTATGGAGTAAGGGGAGTAGCTTACAATTGGTTCGCCTCCTACTTTAAGAACAGAAAGCAGAAGGTAATCCTCCGCAATATTGAGAGTGGTAATGATGTTCAGTCCCAATGGGGCACTGTTAAATGGGGCGTTCCCCAAGGGTCGGTGCTGGGGCCACTGCTGTTCCTTATTTATGTAAATGATATGCCTTCTAGTATTACAGGTGATTCAAAAATATTTCTGTTTGCTGATGACACCACCTTGGTAGTGAAGGATCTTGTGTGTAATATTGAAACATTATCAAATAATGTAGTTCATGAAGTAAGTTCGTGGCTTGTGGAAAATAATTTGATGCTAAATCACAGTAAGACTCAGTTTTTACAGTTTCTAACCCACAATTCAACAAGAACTGGCATTTTAATCAGACAGAATGGGCATGTTATAAGCGAGACGGAACAGTTCAAGTTCCTAGGCGTACGGATAGATAGTAAGCTGTTGTGGAAAGCCCATGTTCAGGATCTTGTTCAGAAACTAAATGCCGCTTTATTTACCATTAGAACAGTATCTGAAATAAGTGACATTTCAACACGAAAAGTAGTATACTTCGCATATTTTCATACGCTTATGTCATATGGTATTATTTTTTGGGGTAATTCTTCTGATTCGAAAAGGGTATTTTTGGCTCAAAAACGGGCTGTTCGAGCTATATATGGTGTAAGTTCGAAAACCTCTTGTCGACCCCTATTCAATAGTCTGGGAATTTTGACATTGCCCTCACAGTATGTATTTTCTTTAATGTCGTTTGTTGTTAGCAATATTAGCTTATTCCCAAGTGTTAGCAGCTTTCACTCAGTTAATACTAGGCAGAAATCAAATCTGCATGTGGAATGCACTTCCTTGACTCTTGTGCAGAAAGGAGTGCAGTATTCTGCTGCATCCATTTTCAATAAGCTACCACAAGAACTCAAAAATCTTAGCAGTAGCCCAAACACTTTTAAGTCTAAACTGAAGAGTTTCCTCATGGCTCACTCCTTCTATTCTGTCGAGGAGCTCCTGGAAGAGATAAAAAATTAAGCAAATTCCAGTGTTACATTCTTGATTTTCTTTATTTAAACTAACGACTTGTTTCATTTTATCTGTTTCTACAATCGTGTTATAATTTCATGTATTGACTCGTTCCATGACCATGGAGACTTCTCCTAAATGTGGTCCCACGGAACAATAAATAAATAAATAAATAAAATAAATAAACCGGTACACTCACAAGCGCAGCAGAGACGGTACAGGTGACGTCGTGCTATTAGCAAAAGCACCCACGTCGGTCTTTTGCTGCCATAGCATGTGAATGCAAAATTTCGCCACACTGTCCTGTCCGATACATTCGTCGTGCATCCCACGTTCATTTCTACTGTTACTTGGCGCAGTTTTGCTTGTCTGTTAGTACTGACAACACTACGGAAACGCCGCTGCTCTCGGCCGAACGAACACTGCATTGTCCGAGGTGAGAGGTAATGCTTGAAATTTGCTATTACGGCACAGTTCTGGCACTGCGGATCTCGGAATACTGAATTCCCTAACGATTTCCGAAATGGAATGTCCCATACGTGTAGCTCCAACTACCATTCCGCGTTCAGAGTCTGTTGGTTCCCGTGGTGCGGCCGTCATCAAGTCGGGAACCT
The DNA here is from genome assembly GCF_023864345.2 of Schistocerca serialis cubense. Taxonomy (NCBI): domain Eukaryota; kingdom Metazoa; phylum Arthropoda; class Insecta; order Orthoptera; family Acrididae; genus Schistocerca; species Schistocerca serialis. Next base: position 714,673,631 of record NC_064643.1, read on the forward strand.
TCTCAAATGACCGCTCCGCCAATGCACTGCCCTTTTATACCCTGTGTACGCTTTACTACCGCCATTTGTATATGTGCATATCGCTGTCCGATGACCTTTGTCATCTCTGTGTGATTGTGAGGTTTACGACGGCGTAAAGTATTACACCGGCGTAACGCCGAAATTTATGGCGCAATTACGCCAGGTGTGTGTGCTTTGACAGGGGTGAAATAAGACAGAGATGGATGAAATACTTAGTGATATGTATTCCTGGGACAGGTCACAACTGTTTCTTGCGTGGTAGGCAATTCCAGCAAAGACATGTTGTATTGGTAATGCATCTTCTTTCCATGCTGTCGCAGTGCCATTATTTGTTGAACAATATTCCTCCTGTATGCATTCATACGCTTCTCTGTTACCATGCCTCTCCATTCTTGACACAGAAAGCTGTGAGCACATTTCTCTGGTGTACGTTTACAATGGACAGAGTTGTTAAATTCTTCTTTGCTCAACTGAAGCACCTCGTCAGATGAATACTTGAGACCTGGATGTCTGTACAGAGCGCATACAAATGATGGGGCCCGCAGTATCAAACTACAAAAATTAAAGCTGTGAGTGTGTGGCTTTTATTCTGTCAAGTTGCGCAATGCATTGATCCAACAGGTACCCTTTGGTTCCTGCAAGAAACAATTTTGCATCTCACACTACTACAGAAGTCAGACGCTCCTAAAGTACCAACAAGAACTGCTTGAAAAACATTCAGCAACAAATATCTTCTGGAGTCGTCCGCTGTAAAGAAAAGACACAAAAATATTCTATATTCTTACATAACCAATGGGATACTTGGGTACAGGAGTATAGCTAGCTAGTCTAAGAAAATCATTAAACGAACGAAAAATGTAATTTATTGCTAAAAAAAATTCTGAAAAATCAAGTGAAACTTTTTCTTATAAATTAACAAATTTCCGGGTTCTTTTCAGAACACTAGATTGCCTCTTATGGATGGGAATGCTATTATTTTACAATGCATTGAAGGGTTCTTTTCTCCCTTTTCTTTAAGAATGTTATTTACTCATCAGAAAGGCTGAGAGCCGCGCCTACACAACTTGAATAACCTTTCTAGGTACAGTCAAGGCTGTCGCATGAAAAATGTAGCGGAGTGTACTGTTATGGAGGACAGATGGGGCTCGCATACACTGTAGCGTACAATACCGTGAGCTGCGACGACTGCTGCCTGCGTCGCTCGCTGCTGACAAGTAACACAACTGTCCCTTTCCATCTGGATTGACCTTCGCCGATCAAACTATCCCTACACCTTGATGAAGCCAAGGACTCCTATCCGTAGTCTAACTATTGGCGTGGTACACCGGTCAGATAACCAGTCCACCACGATGCCACTCAATACTCGCTGGCAAGCGTTTAACTAGTACTCTGTCCGTGTTCACACTGCACAATAAGTGTGGCGGCCAACACAGTGAACAACGCTTAATCGCGAGCGACTAAATATAGAGTGTCACTCCGATTCGCTAACGACAGAGGTGCTCTCCCAGTGAAGTACTGAGGAGAGACTTTGTTCCTCGCTCTTTGCGTTTACATACGAGTGCACTCACTCTCGTTACGTGTTCCCACTTCAAGAGCAATAATGGAACGGCCCCTTTTTCTGGAAAAGTTGCAAGGGCATATCATTCGGTGCCTTCCCTCACTCCTCTGACTCTTTGCATCAGAAATATTCTGCCAATCAGCGTTGCTCTTTTTCAACCTCGCTGCGCACTTGTGATTTACTTATTAGATTTGCATATCGCTTATATGAATTCATACAAAACTGACTCTACCTTATCGAGCTTGGTTTCAAATGAAGCGTCTTAATGTGCAGAATACGATTGTGAGGACGGAATGTGTAAGAAATGGTCAGGAGACCACGCCACCTTACAAAGTTGCTTGAAGGGTGGGGGTGCCAAGCTTGCACTACATTGGTGCTCCAAGGCCCCTCCTCGTTTTCGCAGAAACGTGTAACGCCATTCGGTACAGAGGGAAGGGGAGGAGAGGGGGAGGGGTGAATTCCGAGAGTTATATGAATGCTTGGGATCTTTTCTTTCGGACATGTCCGAAAGAACAGACAGCTTGCATTCATATAACTGATTCGCCTCGATGGACAATGAATCCACCACATTCAGAGTGGATGCGCAATTACGTCCGATCTCCTGCAGTGATCTCCAAGTTGCGAGCGTGGAGCACATAGACGGAGACTGCAGATAGGTGGCGCTGGGTGGGAACATAGGTTGGCCGAGAGGTGTGCCTATATGGTCCACGTAATTGGGATAAACAATGTGTCCAGGTGGTGCAGTGCCTAGTGAGCGGAAGATTTCTGGTTCAAATCCCGGTTCTGCACACATTTTCACTCGTCGCCGCTGATGTTGTACAAAGTCCTGATACAGCTGATATCTATAGTCTTCTTTTCTCCCCCCTCCTCATTCAGTTTACATAGTTCCGAGAGAAATGTTATTGCCTCAAGTGCCGGATGACGTGTCAGTGATTCTGAGAAAGTTGATGCTGATTTCACCGATTCCAGGAATGGATTTTCTGCCTAGAATATGCACTGCTGATCTACTGATAACACTATCACACATAATGATGACGTCAGACCATCAGTCTGGATGCGTGAAAGGGTTTGTGGTACGAGCTTGGTGGAGGGTGGCGAATGATGGAGGATATTCATATTGAGGGACTATTTATTTATTATATTAATTTAAACTCAGGCTGTATTCATTCTTACACAAACTACTACTTATTCTATCAACAACACTTTTTCTTCTATACATGGCCAACTAATTATACAATGCACATCGTTACATCCAAAAGTACTTCCTATCATCTTAACTGATTCTACCATTAATAAAAGCTACACCCACTACAAAATCTAATTGTATGTGCTAGTATTTTAATAACGTCAGCTCTTGTCTTCAACATTCCACATCGCACTCCATCGCTCCTAGGTCCGTAGGCATGTCCTTGCCTTTTCCTCGGGCGCTGTGGTGGGTGTTGTGACTGCATCAGTCGTTGTCTGTCGGCTCCCTAGTTACAGCGGACAGCTCCCCTGTTCTGAGGGAGTGGCGTTGCTGCCACTGAGAAGTGTAGACACACGCCAGACTACGTCATGCCTGTCTGGATCCTCGGGTGGCCAGATGCAGCCCTCGGCTGTAGCCTACTTACTCTCTGGTGTTTTTTTTTGTCAGGCTGGCCGAGCGGTTCTAGGCGCTACAGTCTGGAACCACACGACCGCTACGGTCGCAGGTACGAATCCTGCCTCATGCATGGATGTGTTTGATGTCCTTAGGTTAGTTAGGTTTAAGTAGTTTTAAGTTCTAGGGGACTGATGACCTCAGATGTTAAGTCCCATAGTGGTCAGAGCCATTTGAACCATTTGTTGTTGTTGTTGTTACGATCGCCAAGGGTGTGGGGTTTGCTGTTCGTCTGTAGTGACTGTTGACCTCAGTTGTCTCACTATATTGGGCAAGCGTTTTACCAGCCGAACTACCCAAGCATAACTCATGACTCGTCTTCTCAGCTTTACTTCCGCCAGTTCCCCATCTCCTATCTCCCTAACTCCCTAACTTGCAGAAGTTCTTCTGTGAAACTTGCGGGACTAGCAATTCTGGAGGAAAGGATACTGCGGGGAGATGCCTTAGGCAGAGTCTGGGGGGGGGGGGGGGGGGGTTTATTTCGAGAATGACTTTTCACTCTGCAGCGGAGTGTGCGCTGATAGGAAACGGGTTGTGAGTGGTAGATGACTTACCCACGAAAGGCAAAGCTCTCGAGTTCGAGTCTCGGTCTGGCCACAGTTTTAATCTGCCAGAAAGTGCACACACCGCTGCAGAGTGAAAATTCATTCCATATAACTATAGGTGACCGATAAATTAATAATGGCCAGATATTCCAATATGAAACGAGTAGAAGGACAGAGTTATTAACGCCAACATCTGTACTCTGGAACAATAACTTCGTAAGTTATGCTATATTAGGTGCGTTCGCAGTCACAAATTTCGGATCTTCATTAACATTGAACTTATTGTGAGAAACAAGCTGTTGGTTGTTGATCACCTCTTGTTAAGGGCAATCAATTCAGGTCACAGAATTTAGATACCATGCCTGACACAGGCGTGATAGTGCAGGGTACACTGAGGGGACAAAAGTCGAGGGACAGCGATATGCACGTATATAGATGGCGGTAGTATTGCGTACACAAAGTAGAAAGGCCGGCTGGGGTGGCCAAGCCATTCTAGTCACTACAGTCTGGAACCGCGTGACCGCTACGGCCGCAGGTTCGAATCCTCCCTCGGGCATGGGTGTGTGTGATGTCCTTAGGTTAGTTAGGTTTAAGTAGTTCTAAGTTCTAGGGGACTGATGACCTCAGAAGTTAAGTCCCATAGTGCTCAGAGCCATTTGATCCATTTTTTTTATAGAAGAGATAGAGGAAGATCCAAATAAGAGCGGTGCGTTTCGTCACGGGATCGTTTAGTTGGCGCGAGAACGTTACCGAGACGCTGAAGAAACTCCATTGGGAGTCGTTATAAGCGAGACTTTGCGTATCACAGAGAGTTTTATTATTGAAATTTCCAGAGAGAACTTTCCATGAAGAGTCGTACAATGTATTACTTCCTTCCACATACATCTCGAGTAACGAACTAAAGAGAAAATTCGAGAAATTAGAGCCAAATCAGAATCTTACCGACAATCATTCTTCCCACTTGCCATTCACGAGTGGAACTTAGTAGAGGTGATCAGTTAGTGGTACCAGTAGTACCGTTAGGTCGCTTGCGGAGTATGATGTAGATGTGGATGATCTTGTCCTCACGATCCCTACGGGAGCGATGTCTATGGAGGAGGTTATAGTATATTACTAATCATTGAAAGCTTACTTCGTAAGTAAGTGAATGCAGTCAAAATATGCTGCCATTTATGTCACATATTTTGACAATCGCAAACTCACTCATTTACTTTACTTGTATTTTCAAGACCCTGCCAGTTCAGTTCTTTAAACATCTCTGTGACACTGTCCCGCAGGCCAAACAGAACTATGACTATTCGTGCTGTCCTTCTCTGTATGCGTTTAGCATATCCCCTGTCAGTCCTCTCTGGTGCAGGTCCCACACACTTGAACAATATTGTAGGATGGGTCCACGAGTGCTTGGTAAGCTATCTCTTTTATGGACCGATTGCATTTCCCCAGTATTCTACCAGTAACAGAAGTCTGCTACCTGCTTTACTCGCAACAGAGCATATGTGACCGTTCCATTTCATATCCCTAAAAAGTGTTACGCACTGGTAATTGTACGAATTTACCGATTCCAGTTGTGAACCACTGATCTGTAGTCATAGGATGTCCGCAAAGTCATTGATGTATTAGCATCAGTAACAAGGGTCCTAACACACTTCGCTCCAATACATCAGAAGTTGATTCTACATCTGACGTTGACTCTCCATGCAAGATAACTTGCTGCGCCCGCGTACTCAATCCAGTCACAAATCTCGCTTGACACTCCATACGATAGCACCTTTGGTAATATGGGTAGGTGTAGCTATACAGGGTGTCCCAAAAGATACGGAAAAACTTTAGGGGCAGGTTCCTTACACCAAAACAGGAACAAGATGTCTAGTAAGCAAGGGCTCTAAAGCTCTCTGTACAGGGTGTCCCAAAAAAAAGACCGACAAACTTTAAAGACAGTTTCCTTATACAGAAATAAGTGAAAATATCTAGTAAACATGCAGTCTAAAATGCATATCTTAAGAGATATAAGCACTTGTTCATCTTAGATACTATGAAAGACACCTGATCTGCTGCAAGCTCTTTGCTTTCCATATTTTGGGAGGAGGTAGTATGGACCAAAACAAGAAAGATCTTCTTATGAACATGGGCTCTAAATGCTTACCTTAAGAGTTATGAGCACTTGTAGGAGAGATGTCTTTCACACTAGCGGAGACGAAGTTACAGAATGCATTCCAAAGTTCTTTTAAAAAAAATAATGTAATAAACTTCACGATTACGTTGAACGAATGTCTGATCTGTGGACTCGATACTTAACTCGAATTATCATATAGCGTGTTGTAACTGCAAGTGATACGCTTGCTCTATGTATTGTTAGCAAAACTTTACACGAATTGATTGGGCAATGCAACTCCCAATACCAATAACTCCATCGTCTTTCCCTCACAGACAGCTACCTACAACTGTGCGCCACGCGCTCTCTTACTCCAACACTATAATATCTCTGGGTCTGCGATATAAAGACATACATCGTTTATAAAATCATATTCGGATGCCACACACAAATGTGCCCCAGTATACTCCTTTCGGCATCTTAGACCACAAATTTAAAAGACTTTTTTTTCTTGTTTTGCTCAATGTTACCTCGTACCAAAATATGGAAAGCAAATGCCTCGCATCTTTTTTTCTCATTTTGTTCGCTTTTGTTCGTTGCATCTGCTCGGGGCGGAAGTCGTAAGACATCCGTTTTAAGTTCGTTGTTGATCGATTAACTCAGTTTTTTATTACAGAGGGCAGCTAACCCTCTGACCGAACACGCTTGTAAGTAGGCCGTTTAGGTTTTTATGTCGGTAACGCCACGTAGCGCTCTGTATGAAAATCACTGGCTGTGCTGTGTGCAGTGTGTGGCTGGTTGGCGTTGTTGTAATATTCGCTATTGTAGTGTTGGCCAGTTGGCTGTTAACGGCGCGTAGCATTGCGGAGTTGGAGGTGAGCCGCCAGCAGTGGTGGATGTGGGGAGAAAAATGGCGGAGTTTTGAGAGCGGATGATCTGGACGTGTGTCCATCAGAGACAGTACATTTGTAAGACTAGATGTCATGAACTGCTATATATATTATGACTTTTGAACACTCGTAAGGTAAATACATTGTTTGTTCTCTATCAAAATCTTTCATTTGCTAACTATACCTATCAGTAGTTAGTGCCTTCAGTAGTCTGAATCTTTTATTTAGCTGGCAGTATTGGCGCTCGCTGTATTGCAGTAGTTCGAGTAATGAAGATTTTTGTGAGGTAAGTGAGTCATGGAAGGTATAGGTTATTGTTAGTCAGGGCCATTCTTTTGTAGGGATTATTAAAAGTCAGATTGCGTTGCGCTAAAAATATTGTGTCTCAGTTTAGTGATGATCAGAATAAGTAAAGAGAGAAATGTCTGAGTACGTTCAGTTTTGCTCAGCTGTTTGAAAATCAAATAACGTAAGGGGTTTATCAGCACAGTAATTCATAAATTTTTCTAAGGGGAAGTTTCACGCTGAGTTACCATGCCGGCTATTAGAAGAGACTTGCTTCATAGTATCGAAGATGAACAAGTGCTCATACCCCTGAAGATAAGCATTTTAGATTGCATGTTTACTAGAAATTTTTTACTTATTTCTGTATAAGGAACCTGTCCTTAAAGGTTGTCCGTGTTTTTTGGGACACCATTTACATACATGGTTTGTCTCGTCAGACGCACTCTCTCTGGTGTTTCCCTAGATATTCGCAATTTCATTTTTGCGTGTGTACCTGGAGTCACACCAGACAAGTAATGCTGACCACGTTTTCAACGCGACACCCTGCATCGACGGAAAGTGTCGGTTTGATACCCAATACAAACAAAATTATTTTCAATGTGAAATTTTACGTGCCCATTCGGTAGAGCGGTCCCTCAGTAACCTAGTGTGAAATTCCTGTTGTCGATATGTAGAAACAGGGACAGTGAAAAACGGAGAATAAACAGCAGTCCAGTAGCGACTCAGCAGCGCTGCTTGCTTCACGTTAGCAGTCAGATAAGGGCCACGCAGTAGTGTCAGTGCTGAAGTACTGGATGTTCTTCGAGTTTTACTGTCCCTGCTAACACATATCGGCAACAGGAATTTCACACTAGGTTACTGAGGGACCACTCTACCGAATGGGCACGTAAAATTCCACTTTAAAAATAATTTTGTTTGTAGTGGGTATCAAACCGACACTTTCCGTCGACACTGGCTGTCGCATTGAAGACGTGGTGGGTATTACTTGTTTGGACTGACTCCGGGTACACTATGCAAAACCGAAATTGCAAGTATCTGCTGAAACGCCTGAGAAAATGTGCCTGACAACTTGTAGAAGAGATATGCAGTATAATGGAACGTTTCCAGAATGAGATTTTTACTCTGCAGCGGAGTGTGCGCTGATATGAAACTTCCTTGCAGATTAAAACTGTATGCCCGACCGAGACTCGAACTCGGGACCTTTGCCTTTCGCGGGCAAGTGCTCTACCATCTGAGCTACCGAAGCACGACTCACACCCGGTCTCACAGCTTTACTTCTGCCAGTATGTCGTCTCCTACCTTCCAAACTTTACAGAAGCTCTCCTGCGAACCTTGCAGAACTGACACTCCTGAAAGAAAGGATAATGCGGAGACATGGCTTAGCCACAGCCAGTTTCATATCAGCGCACACTCGGCTGCAGAGTGAAAATCTCATCCTGGAAACGTCCCCCAGGCTGTGGCTAAGCCATGTCTCCGCATTATCCTTTCTTTCAGGAGTGCCAGTTCTGCAAGGTTCGCAGGAGAGCTTCTGTAAAGTTTGGAAGGTAGGAGACGAGATACTGGCAGAAGTAAAGCTGTGAGACCGGCCGTGAGTCGTGCTTCTGTAGCTCAGACGGTAGAGCACTTGTCCGCGAAAGGCAAAGGTCCCGAGTTCGAGTCTCGGTCGAGCACACAGTTTTAATCTGCCAGGAAGTTTCATAATGGAACGTGTTCGTAATTATGTGAAAAGAGTTTTCGTAGAAGGTTTCCGTAACTTTGAGTAATATGCTCCGCTACACTCTGTGTGTAGTAACCAAAACCAACTGAGGGAATGCCTTGGGCTGCGGATCGGAGCCGCCAGGCGGGGAAGCCGGAACCAGAGCCAGGGAAATGTCAACAACGAACAACGACCAGAACGCAGTACCGCCGAGATAGAGACGCAATCCAGAGCGAGTACCAGACTGACTGGACTAGGGATTTTTTTTCTTTATTGTGATTTCATCCCCCTGCCCCATATGGGCAGGGGAGGGCTGTCAGCTGCACAATCCGCCGCTCTTCAGCCAAGTGACACTACAACTAAAACAAGAATAAAATGATACATACATAAGGAGATAAAAAAGGGGAACATAAAACAGAGTAAGGGGAGAAAATGGAGGTAAAATATACACTGACATGGAGACGTTAATGGGGGACAGTTAAAAAAGTCACCAGAAAGTTAAAAAGACAGTTGGCGATTCTTAAAACACAGAGAAGACACTGAATGCGCAGGCACAGGTTAAAAGTCGGCCACAGTAGTAAAAACACTCCAGAACAACACACTTAAAACCCACTTGGAGCACACACGACGAAGAATAAAACTGCCAGATGGGACCTGCCGAGGGAAAAGGTCAGAGAGGATGGAAAAGGAGGGGAGAGCATGGGGCAGTTGGGGAAGTGGCGGGATGAAGAGAGGAGGGGCATCAGTGGGTGCACGAAGAGGCAGGAGACCCTTGGGGTGGGAGAGGAAGAGGGAAGACAGGGCAGGAGGGAGCACAGAGACACTGAAAGGAGGCACAATAGATGGAGGGGGAGTAGGAGGGGAAAGGAGGAGGGAGGGGGAGGAGAGGGAGCCCTGAGGAGGAGGCAGGAAGAGGGGGTTAGAGTTGGTAGGAAGGGTAGATGTCAGGGCGAAGCTCATCATCCGAGAGGGGTAGATGGTGGAAGTTGTGTTGGGAAAGGAGATGGAGGGTGTGGAGACAGAGAGAGGGTGGGACACAACGGTAAAGGTGCGGCAACTGGTTGGGGGTGGAGAGGATGGGAGAAACCAGGGGGTGAGGGGGATCAACACGGCGGACAATATATAGTGTGCGGATGTGTTCAAGGAAAAGGAGAAGGTGGGGGAAGGGGATGAGGTCGTAGAGGATGCACATGGGGGATGGAAGGCGGATGCAGAAGTCGAGGCGGAGCGCATGGCGTTCGCTGGACTAGGGTTTTTTTTTTCCTTTATTGATTTTCAATTCCCCCCCGAAGGGGGCGGGCTGGCAGCAGCTTAGTACGCTGCTCTACAGCCTACAGACTTTTATTTTAAAGAATGGAAGAAGAAAAGAAACAAGAAAAACAGGCGATAAAATGGTGACGTCAAGTGTAAAATGACGGAAAAATGCGGAAAGTTAAAACAGAAAGCAAAAGGGGTTGGCAATGTTAATAAAAGACACAGGAATCAGACAAGTAACATAGAACACACAAAATTAAAAAGAACACTGCGACAGTCTGGTTTCTGTTCGCAAGAGATAAAAGGCACACCCAGCGACACTATGATGGCCGTTCGCAACACTTTCCAAAAAACACAACACGGAACACTCACTGTAAAACACGCACTGTAGAACACTCACTGTAGAACACTGCACAAAGATGACACTCCCGAGCCAAAGGCAGATGGGGGGGGGGGGGGACCTGGAGCAGGGGGAAGGAGGGAGGAAGGAAAAAAACGAAGAAGAGGGGGAACCAAGGAGGGAGAGGACTAATAAAGGGGGAGATGGGCAGACGCGAGCGGGAATGAGAGGAGGCAGAGGAGGGAAAATGTAAAAGGACTCGGGGGAGAGAAGGGGGCAAAGAGAGGGGAGGTGGGGAAGAAAGAGGATGGAAGGGGGGGAGAGGGAGCCCAGGAAAAGGACAGAGGAAAGGAGGGGGAGTGAGGATCAGAGTTGATAGGAGTGATAAATGGAGGGAGAGAGGGGATCATCTGGGAGGGGGAGTTGATGGAAGCCACCTTGGGAAAGGAGATGTAAGGTGTAGAGATGGAGGGTAGGGGGGACACAACAGTGAAGATGTGGCAGGGGAAGGGGATGGGAGAGGAGGGGAGCAACCAGGGGGTGAGGGGGTTCAAGGCCGCGGGAGGTGTAGAGGATGCGGATATGTTCGAGGAATAGGAGCAGATGGGGGAAAGGAATGTGATCATAGAGGATCCACATGGGGGACTGGAGGCTTATACGGAAGGCGAGGTGGAGTGCATGATGCTCAAGGATCTGGAGGGGGGGGGCAGATATCCAGGCAGGACTGGCATAACAGAGGATGGGACAGGTTAAGGATTTGTAGGTGTGGAGGATGGTAGAGGGGTGCAACCCCCATGTCTGGCCAGAGAGGAGTTTGAGGAGTTGGAAGCGGTTGTGGGCTTTGGGTTGGATGGAGCAGAGATGAGGGATCCAGGTGAGGTGACGGTCAATGGTGAGGCCAAGGTAGGTGAGGGTGGGGGTGAGGCGGACAGGACAGGCGCAGACAGTAAGGGAGAAATCCAGGAGCCGGAAGGAGCGAGTGGTACAACCTACGATGATTGCCTGGGTGTTGGAAGGATTGATTTTCAGGAGCCACTGGTTACACCATGCAGCAAAAAGGTCAAGGTGATTCTGGAGACGGCGTTGGGACCGTTGGAGGGTAGGAGCGAGGGCGAGGAATGCGGTGTCATCAGCATATTGCAAGAGGTGTACTGGAGGGGGGGTTGGCTGGACTAGGGCAGAGCGGGTCCCTATATACGAAACCGGAGGGAGCGGCTGTTGGCCGTGGTCTGCACGTGGAGTAGCGGTGGCGCCCCCGCTGCGCGGAAGAGCTGCCGCGGTCGTGGAGCCCTCTATGGGCTGGCCACGTCCATTTGTTCTGGCGCGTGTTCGACTTCCGCAGCGGGAGGCACTAGAACGTGTAGGGCTCCTTTAGGTGTACCTAGTCTTACTCTATGAGCCCACATGCACTGGGGTGACGAAGTCATGACATTCCTCCCAATATCGCGTCGGGCCTACTTTTGCCCGGCATAGTGCAGCAACTAGACGTGGCATGGACTCAACGACTCGTTGGAAGTCACCCGCAGAAATACTGAACCCTGCTGCCTCTATAGCCGTCCCTAATTGCCAAAGTGTTGCCTGTGCAGCATTTTGTGCACGAACTAACCTCTCGAACACGTGCCGTAAATGTTCGGTGGAATGCATGTCGGGTGATCTGGGTGGCTAAGTCATTCGTTCCAATTATGCAGAATGTTCTACAAAACAATCACGAACAGCTGTAGCCTGGTGACATGGCGCATTGTCATTCATAAAGATTACATCGACGTTTGGCTGCTGATGGTCTCCAAGTAGGCGAACATAAACATTTTCAGTCAATGATCGGTTCAGCTGGACGGCAGAGGACCCAGTCCACCCCATGTAAACACAGCCCACAGCATTATGGAGCCACCACCAGGTTTCACAATATCTTGTTGACATCTTGGGTCCATGGCTTCTGGGGTCTGCGCCAGGCTCGAACCTTGCCATCAGCTCATACCAACTGAAACCGGGACTCCTCCGATCAGGCCACGGTTTTCCAGTCGTCTAGGGTTCAATCGATACGGTCAGGAGTCCAGGAGAGGCCCTGCAGACTATGTCGCGCTACTAGCAAAGGCACTCGCGTCGGTCGTCTGCTGCCATACCCCGTTAACGACATATTTCGCCGCACTGTCCTAACGAATACGCTCGCCGTACGTCCCACATTGATTTCTGCAGATATTTCGCGCAGCTTTGCTTGTGTGTTAGCACCGACAACTCTATGCAAACGCCTCCTCGTTGCTCTCGGTCGTTAAGTGAAGGCTATAGGCTACTACGTTGATCGTGATCAGAGGTACTGCCTCAAATTTTGTATTGTCGGCACACCTTCACAACGCGGATCTCGGAGTATTGAATTCCCTAACGATTACCGAAATGGGATGTCCCATGCGCCTAGCTCCGACTACCATGCCGCTTTCAAAGTCTGTTAATTTCCGCCATGCGGACATCATCACGTCGGAAACCTTTTCAGATGAAGTACCTGAGTACAAATGACATCTCTGCCATTGCACTGCCCCCTTATACCCTATGTGCGCGATACCACCGCGATCTTTATATGTGCAAATCTCTATCCCATGACTTGTGTCACATCAGTGTACCTGCAGCGTGATATAGAGGGGATAGGCAAAATAATGTGAACACATGCACTTACTTGGGAATGGTTTATTAATAAGGAGTTCGACCCCCATTCGCCCGTAATACAGCTGCGATTCTTCTTGGAATACTGGCATATAATGATTATATTCTCACAACCTCTTCTAACCCTTGTTGTGACGAGGGAGGCGGAAATCTGCTACCGAGTCTGCGCTCCAGTACCGCCCACAAGCGTTCGACAATGTTCAAGTCCAGGCTATGCTGGCCAGGAAAGACGCTGCAGTTCTGTTGCATGCTCGGATACCAAGACTATACTGTTCTGGCTCTGTGATTGGGTGCATTATCGTCCTGGAATATTGCATCATTGGTGGGGAACAACATTTGAATCATGAGGTGCACCTGATCATCTAAAATGCTCACGTAATCGTCGGCTATAACACGGCCTTGAGAGTAATGATGGGACCAGCGGAATACCATGATAGGGCTGCCCACACTATCACACTTCCACCTCCATATTTAACAGTTGGAATCAAGCAATCAGGATTGTAGGGTTCTTTTGGCGTTCTCCAGTCTTAAATCTGGCCCGATGTTGGAAATAACGGAAACATTGACTCGTCGGACCATACGACGTATTTGCACTGATCAGCCGTCCAAGATTTATGCTCCTGACACCATGTTTTGCGGCGCTTTGCGATGGTTATCGTCACTAATGGTTTCGGTATAGCAGCTCATCCACGAATATTCGCTTTATAGAGTTCTCGGCGGACAGTGTCGATAGATACTTGCACTCGAAGATGACTATTGAGCTCTGCAGTCACTTTAGCCTCCGTAGTTCTGTGTTGTTTTGACACAATTCGTGTTAGCATACGACGATCTCTGTCATTTGGTTTTGATTTGCGCCCACTCTTACGTTTACACGATGATGTCATTCCGTGTTTTGTGTAGACTGTCATGACTGTTGCAACAGTTGCTCTTGAAACATTCAATAAGTACACTACTGGCCATTAAAATTGCTACACCACGAAGATGACGTGCTACAGACGCGAAATTTAACAGACAGGAAGAAGATGCTGTGATATGCAAATTATTAGCTTCTCAGAGCATTCACACAAGGTTGGCGCCGGTTCCGACACCTACAAGGTGCTAACATGGGGAAAGATTCTAACCGATTTATCATACACATACAGCAGTTGACCGGCGTTGCCTGGTGAAACGTTGTTGTGATGCCTCGTGTAAGGAGGAGAAATGCGTACCATCAGGTTTCCGACTTTGATAAAGGTCGGATTTTAGCCTATCGCGATTGCGGTTTATCGTATCGCGACATTGCTGCTCGCGTTGGTCGAGTTCCAATGACTGTTAGCAGAATACGGAATCGGTAGATTCAGGAGGGTAATACGGAATGCTGTGCTAGATCCCAACGGCCTCATATCACTAGCAGTCGAGGTGACAGGCATGTTATCCACATGGCTGTAACGGATCGTGCAGCCACGTCTCGATCCCTGAGTCAACAGATGGGGACGTTTGCAAGACAACAATCATCTGCACGAACAGTTCGACGACGTTAGCAGTAGCATGGACTATCAGCTCGGAGACCGTGGCTGCGGTTACCCTTGACGCTGCATCACAGACAGGAGCGGCTGCGATGGTGTACTCAACGACGAACCTGGGTGCACGAATGGCAAAACGTCATTTTTTCGGATGAATCCAGGTTCTGTTTACAGCATCATGATGGTCGCATCCGTGTTTGGCGACATCGCGGTGAACGTACATTGGAAGCGTGTATCCGTGATTGCCATACTGGCGTATCACCTGGCGTAATGGTATGGGGTGCCATTGGTTACACGTCTCGGTCACGTCTTGTTGTCATTGACGGCACTTTGAACAGTGGACGTTAAATTTCAGATCTGTTACGACCCGTGGCTCTAACCTTTTTCGATCCCTGCGAAACCCTACATTTCAGCAGGATAATGCACGACCGCATGTTGCAGGTCCTCTACAGGCCTTTCTGGATACAGAAAATGTTCGACTGCTTCCCAGGCCAGCACATTCTCCAGATCTCTCACCAATTGAAAACGTCTGGTCAATGGTGGCCGAGCAACTGGCTCGTCGCAAAACACCAGTCACTACTCTTGATGAACTGTGGTATCGTGTTGAAGCTGCATGGGCAGCTGTACCTGTACACGCCATCCAAACTCTGTTTGACTCAGTGGCCAGGCGTATCAAGGCCGTTGTTACGGCCAGAGATGGTTG
The DNA here is from genome assembly GCF_023864345.2 of Schistocerca serialis cubense. Taxonomy (NCBI): domain Eukaryota; kingdom Metazoa; phylum Arthropoda; class Insecta; order Orthoptera; family Acrididae; genus Schistocerca; species Schistocerca serialis. Next base: position 714,688,808 of record NC_064643.1, read on the forward strand.
TTCTAGGTACGATTTCTCAGGATGTATGCACCCAAATTGCGTGAAAATGTAATCACATGTCCTTTCTAGTATAATATATTTGTCCAATGAATACCCGTTTATAATCTGTATTTCTTCTTGGTGTAGCAATTTTAATGGCCAATAGTGTAGATTGTTTTGCTTAGTGATACTTCAGCTAATCGAGTCCCCACAATCTGCCCTCTTTGCACGTCGACCTCGCCCTCTGAATGCAAATACGAAGTGTGCACTACTCGTAAACAACCTGCACTGATGCCTAGTCCGTACTGAACACCCTCAGTCCAGTGCGACGCGGGCCTTACCTGCGTTGTTGACCATCAAACACAACCAACCCATTGCTTCCACTGTTCACATTATTTTGCCTATCCCCTGTACGTGCTAAAAGATATACTTGCTAGAATTAGCTTTAGTACACTGGCGAAGTACCAAAGTGTCCTTTCTTTCTCAACACAGAAGGCTGAATGCATCATACCTACTATGCACACACACACACACACACACACACGCACACACACACACACACACGGCGGCTGAACTCACTACTGGCACGGACACAGAGAGTGACTCATTTTTTGCGCGGTGAGCTAGGCTTCCGGCATGGAACACCAGCCAAATGGCGGGGCTCGTCCTGGAGAGATTCCAACTCCCACACAAGGAGCTCGGAGTCGGTAGGATGTAACGAAAGGGCGTAGCAGCTGAAGCCAGCAGCGTCCCCTGGTGAGGTAGCGCGGCCACGTGCGCGACACGCCGAGACATTGGTCGTAACGAGGCGTGATTGACGCCGGCCACGCCGACTGCAGCACACGTGAGCGCCATGCCACGCTGGCACGTCAGCGGCCTGATCGCTGCCACACAACTTCTGATTTCTCACTCTCCCTGCACAACGTCCACTTTGGGTACAAAATTTCTTGTAGGGTTGGCTATGACAAGTACTGTTTCTTTCTTCTTTGCGCTCTTGTGAAACTTCGTAACTGTGAGGGCCCGCAATTCCAGTGCGGTCGCCTTACGGGTAGATTTTACACCGATCAGCTCTTGCTGTCCGTTTATAAGGTTTTCATATGATTCCTCCACTGTTGTTTCACCTTTACTGTACTGCGACAAAAGACGTACGAGCGCTCTGCACTGTGTGTTTAATGTAATGTGTGCTGTGCTTCGTCTACATCTACATCTACGAGGGCGGTTCAGAAAGTAACCTCCGATTGGTCACAATGCGGGTTGTGGGGGGAGTAGCGACGCCATCTGTGCGTTCACGCACTCAACAGGTCAGTCGGCATCAAGCCGTGGTCGAGTGAACGTCGTACCTGCGCTAGTTTAGTTTTTGTGGCAGTTTGAAATGTGTGCTGCAACAGAAAACCCCGCCAAATGTGAAGTGCGTGCTGTCATAAGGTTTTTTACAGCCAAAGGATATTCTGCAGCAGCTATTCATCGTGAGCTTTGTGCCGTGTACAGACCAAGAGTTATGAGTGAAGGAGTTGTCTGTGAATGGGTACGTTTATTTAAAAGTGGGCGAGAAAACGTTCATGATGAAGAGAGGAGTGGTAGACCATCATTGGTGACTGACGAACTCGTTCAGACAGTTGATGCAAAAGTTCGTGAAAATCGACGTTTCTCAATGTCGGAGTTGTCTACTGGTTTTCCACAGATTTCTAAGACTCTCTTGTACGAGATAGTGACAGCAAGATTGGGTTACCGTAAGTTCTGTGCACGATGGGTGCCCAAAATTCTTACCGACCACCACAAAACTCAAAGAATGGCCTCTGCATTAGACTTTCTGTCATGTTACGAGGACGAAGGAGAACCATTGTTAAACAGAATCGTGACCGGTGACGAAACCTGGATTAAGTACGTGAACCCATAGACAAAAGAACAATGGAAGATGTGGGCACATTCAAATTCGCCTGCCAAACCAAGAAAAGCCTCGCAAATTTTTCTGCCAGAAAACTGATGGCAACGGTGTTTTGGGATGCCAAAGGGGTGTTGTTGGTTGAATTCATGGAACGTGGTACGACCATTAATCAAGACGTGTACTGTGAAACAATAAAAAAGTTACGACGGGCTATACAGAACAAACGCCGTGGTATGCTGACTTCCGGTATCGTTTTTTTGCACGATAACGCCCATCCTCACTCTGCTCGCAGAACAACGGCCCTTCTTGAGTCCTTCAAGTGGGACGTTATCAACCATCCACCTTACAGCCCAGACCTGGCGCCAAGTGATTATCACCTCTTCATGCATTTGAAGAAATGGCTCGGGTCACAGCGGTTTGATGACGACGAAGAGCTCAAAGATGCGGTCACAGGCTGGCTCCAGGCACAAGCGGGTGATTTTTATGCAGAAGGAATTTCAAAGCTTGTGAAGAGATCCGATAAGTGCCTCAATCGCTATGGAGACTATGTAGAAAAATAGTGCAAAGATGTAGTTGTAAGATGTATATATTAAAATATTTTTATTTAACTTGGTGTATTTTTTTAAATCAACCGGAGGTTTCTTTCTGAACGGCCCTCGTACATACATACTCCGCAATCCACCACACGGTGCGTGGCGGAGGGTACCTCGTACCACAACTAGCATCTTCTTTCCCTGTTCCACTCCCAGACAGAACGAGGGAAAAATGACTGCCTATATGCCTCCATACAAGCCCTAATCTCTCTTATCTTATCTTTGTGGTCTTTCCGCGAAATGTAAGTTGGCGGCAGTAAAATTGTACTGCAGTCAGCCTCAAATGCTGATTCTCTAAATTTCCTCAGAATCGATTCACGAAAAGAACGCCTCCTTTCCTATAGAGACTCCCACCCGAGTTCCTGAAGCATTTCAGTAACACTCGCGTGATGATCAAACCTACCAGTAACAAATCTAGCAGCCCGCCTCTGAATTGCTTCTATGGCCTCCCTCAATCCGACCTGATAGGGATCCCAAACGCTCGAGCAGTACTCAAGAACAGGTCGTATTAGTGTTTTATAAGCGGTCTCCTTTACAGATGAACCACATTTTCCCAAAATTCTACCAATGAACCGAAGACGACTATCCGCCTTCCCCACAACTGCCATTACATGCTTGTCCCACTTCATATCGCTCTGTAATGTTACGCCCAAATATTTAATCGACGTGACTGTGTCAAGCGCTACACTACTAATGGAGTATTCAAACATTACAGGATTCTTTTTCCTATTCATCTGCATTCGTCGTCAGTAAGTCCTGCAACACTAGGTCATTCTTATCAGAGGCATAGTACCGTACAGTTCGATTTTACAGAAAGAGATATGATATTTGTGAATCTGGGAGAAATTGCCTGAAATACGAGGTCTGTTCAAAACATTCAGGAACATTCGTAATTTCGCCAACTAAATGCGGTTGGCATCCCTGCGCGCGTGTGTGGTTAATGTGTAACCGCCGAAAGTTTCATTGTTGTATGTCGGTCAGTTATTGTTCAGTGCTGTATTGCGTAGAACGTTAAGTCGCATAGTTTGCGAATTTCGAGACGGCAGAGTAAGAGGAGCAACGCGTCTGCATTAAATCTTGCGTGAAACTCAAGAAAACCTTTACACAGACACACCAAATGAGGCAGAAAGCCTATGGTGATGAGTTCTTAAGCCGTACTTGGTGGTACGAATGGTTGACACGGTTTAAAAATGGCCGGACGGAAGTTAAAGAAGACCCTCGTTCAGCACGCCCTTCGACGTCTGCCGACGACGCTGACGTCAGGAACCTCAACGAAATTGTGCGTGCGAATCAAAGACTGACTATCCTAGACACTGCAGAACAATGTACGATTTCAGTTGTATCATGACATGAAATCTTGACGCAGCATCGTGGAATGCACCGTGTTGCCGCCAATTTCGTCCCACGGCTCATGAGTCAAGACCAGAAAGACCTTCGCCTTGCAATGTGTAAAGAGCTTTTGGATCGCGCAAATGAGAACGAGATGTTCCTTAAGAGAATAATAACTGGTGATGAGATGTGGGTCTACAGTATTGATGTTCAGACCAAGGTTCAGTAGTCCCAATGGGTCGGGAAAGTTTCTCCAAGACCAAAAAAAGCTCTTCAAGTCAGGTCAAATGTCAAAACTATGCCGGCAGTTTTCATTGACTTTGAATGATTAGTTCATCATGAGAAGTGGTGCCGCAGGGACTTTTTTTTTTTTCTTTTTTTTTTTTTTTTTTTTTTTTTTTTTTGGGACAAACTCTTAATCGATGATACTGCCGAAACGTGATGCCACGCCTGCGAGAAAATGTGAGAAGGTAACGTCTTGAAATGTGGCGAGACAATTCGTGTCTCTTGTATCACGATAACGCACCCGCGTATTCATCCCTGTTGGTGCGTGGCTATTGTACAAAAAAAGGAAAAAAACTTTCCTGCCTCATCCTCTGTGCTCTCCAGACCTGGTCTCTGCTTTTTGGTATTTCCAAATTTGAAAACCCAGTTGAAAGGGCGAAGATTTGCAACGATAGACGAGGTTATTCAATCTGTATATTGAGCAAGCAGTAAAGGAAACAAAAGAAAAATTTGGAGCAGGAATTAAAATCCATGGAGAAGAAATAAAAACTTTGAGGTTCGCCGATGACATTGTAATTCTGTCAGAGGCAGCAAAAGACCTGGAAGAGTAGTTGAATGGAATAGACAGTGTCTTGAAAGGATGATATAAGATGATCAACAAAAGCAAAACGAAGATAATGGAAGGTAGTCGAGTTAACTCGAGTGATGCTGAGGGAATTAAATTAGGAAATGAGACACTTAAAGTAGTAAATGAGTTTTGCTATTTGGGGAGCAAAATAACTGATGATGGCCGAAGTAGAGACGACATAAAATGTACACTGGCAATGGCAAGGAAAGCATTTCTAAAAGAAGGGAAATTTGTTAACATCGAGTATAGATGTGTCACGAAGTCTTTACTGAAAGTATGTGTATGGAGTGTAGTCATGTATGGAAGTGAAACGTGGACGATAAATAGTTTAGACAAGAAGAGAACATGTAACCTCCTCACAGAAAATTAAAATGTATATTAACCTCCCAATAGAAAATGTTCCGAAACCTCCCAACAGAAAAACATAACCATAACATTGACATTTAGGGTAACCTCCCAATAAATAAATTGCGTAACCTATCAATAATAAAATGTGACTAATCTCCTAATAAAAAAAATGTGACTCATAGACAACCTTTCAATAACTGACTGTGAATTTAAATTGGTAAATTTTGGACGTCAGCAGCGCTGCGTCATGGCCCTGAAATATCATTCTGAATAAAAAATGAAAATTCTTACCTCAGTTAAGTCGCCGGATAACGCATATATACCTGCTCCTATAAGAAACGTTTCTGGCACAGCCCAGTGCAATGCTGGCCGATAGATTTATGTATAAAAAGAACAACTGATTTTTCTTTGCAATAATCGGGATGACCAAGGATTGGAGAAATTAGTAAATTCTTTAAATTGAAATGAATGATTGTCAAAAGTTACTTTTTATGAGAAAGTTTATTATTAAGAGATTTTTTAAAACATTTACATGGGACTTGATATAACAATACTACATATGCGCGAGGCTGCTTTTACCTTATATTATACCGCTCAGGCTCCGCCATCGCTCCCCAGGATCGGCCCAGCCAACTCCATACACCAGACTGCTCGCTACTGCTACACAGTTCCTACTGCTGACAACACTGATCTCTGGTCTGAGATTCTCTTATAGCTTACATATCGCAGGCAGCGCGTGAGCAATCCATCGAAATAACATCTGCTCGAGTGCGCTAGCAACAAATTCCTTAATCATGGACCACTTACAAACAGAAGCTTTCGAAATGTGGTGCTACAGAAGAATGTTGAAGATTAGATGGGTAGATCACATAACTAATGAGGAGCTATTGAATAGAATTGGAGAGAAGAGAAATTTGTGGCACAACTTGACTAGAAGAAGAGATCGGTTGGTAGGGCATATTCTGAGGCATCAAGGGATCACCAATTTAGTATGGAGGGTAAAAAGCGTAGAGGGAGACCAAGAGATGAATACACTAAGCAGATTCAGAGGGATGTAGGTTGCAGTAGGTAGTGGAAGATGAAGAAGCTTGCACAGAATAGAGTAGCATGGAGAGCTTAGCAACAACAACAGACGAGGTAAAAGAAAATTCGCAGACCGTGCTTCGCACGATCCAGCAAGAGGCGAACCAAGACTGCTTCCGGAAGAGGAAACGGCGTTGGAGGAGAGTATTAGAAAGAGACCAGGCACAATAAGTAAAAGGTAAGGGCAGAAATATTTTGTGGGCAAACTTCCGAAATTTTTTGAACAGAACTCGTACTTTATTTTTATTTTTTTAGATGATAACTTGTTTGTAAAAATATTTTCTTGGCTACACGGATGGAGAGGATTTTTTTGAGGAATATTTCAAGGTAACCAATCAAATGTCTAAGTTTTTGTAAACAACAGCAAATCCCACTTTCAACTTTTTATTTACTGGTTTCGCTCTTAAAATGAGCAAGCGCATCATCAGAGTGTACAGTTTAATGTAGGCTGACAGCATTAAAGACTGTGTTTAAACTTGGCTGACAGATTAAAGTGGCTGTACTGTAGTACTTAAACTTACGTTTAAGATTGATTGGTTGGTTTGAGCAGGAGAACCAAACAGCGAAGCCGCCGGCCCCATCGAGTTAGGGGAGGGTGGGGAAGGCAGTGGGCTGTGGCCTTTCAAAGGAACCATCTCGGTATTTGCCTAAAACGATTCAGGGAAATTACGGAAAACCTAAATCTGGATGGCCGGAAGCGAGTTTGAACCGTCGTCCTTCCGAATGCGAGTCCAGTGTGCCAACAAAACTGCGCCGCCTGGCTCGAAACTTAGTGTTAAGTTTAATGTAGGTTTGTATTACAGAAGTAAATCACACTGACACCGCTGAATATGCATTGGCTCATCTGAATCTGGTATATCACATTTGTCAACAACCAGAGTTTAATTTTCCAAGAAGGCTGTAACCTGGCCTTACACGCCAAGAATGGCAATAAATTAAGAATGTTTAAGAACTCGTTGCAATTACAACTTACAGGTATTGCAATATTAAAAAGTAAGTGGCCAGAAACACAGCATGAGGTATCAGACGCCAGGAATGGCAGTAAATCAAGTTTTAAGGCCTACTGCTAAAATACAAATATCGAATTATTTTGTTTTTAAGCAGATGACCACAATCACGGCTGAAGGCCTTACACGCCAGGAACGGCAATTACATAAAAAATTTAGAAACCTGCTGTGAAACAGCAAATACAACCAAAGGTTAATTAAAGAAACAAGCAACTGACCACCAAACGGGTGAAATAAGATGATGGTAACCTTGTAACAAACCCTTACACTGCTATATTTATTCCAGAAGGTGACCGGAACTATTAACTAGACACACATAACCTTTAATGTAGGCATTACAAGGTATGGTAATAAATAATACAATAATAAAACACAAGGACCAGTTACAGACGGTGCTCCAGGAATCGACCTCTGAGAAGGTCCGGCAACAAACACTTTCGCGAGCGATGATATAGGCAGCCAAGAGTTGCATTCACTTCACAAGATGGTAACTCAGACTAGTAGCAGTCTAACGAATGACTAATGATAATCTTGCTGAAGCTACCTGACGTCCGATAAACCAAATGTAACAATGGATCAACACGCCAAAACCGGAACAGGCGGTCTGCACTACGTCCGCAGAATACTGTGTTTAGAGCGCCCGGAACGAGAAAGGAACCACTTCCAGATTTCCGTCTGATTCCACAAACCCGAAAATCCGAACAAACAAGTCACAGTACAGAACACCAGACAAACTAACAATAACTAAAACCGCACTGGATTTGCGTGCCAGGCAAAACCGAAATGTTACCAGCCAGAACTAGGAACCACACGTCATTGCGGAAAGAGTCGCAAAGCGAGCCAAAACCAAGTACCAAATGAGTGACATCAAATTCGTTAGGCACACAAACGCACACTGAACTCACTGTGACAACTCTGACGACGGTTGGCAGAATGAAACAAATCTCTTCACTGCTTTATTAATTCACAGTTAAGTACCACACCGACTAATCACTGAGCCAAGTACTTTTAACACAGTAGGGTATTCAAGTACTAAGTGGTACGCAGATCCACCAAACTGCACATCACAGCGCGATGATGATCTGTCACAACACATATAGGGGGCCCACACTGGTGACTGACTCCGCTCTACTGGGATTGAAATGCACTCATCTTAAAGCTTGCTGGATCCAGTTTACAACGAGGTCGTGCACCCTCGTGACCACAGCCCTTCCATCCGGCAGTCCATGGGTGCCGTCAGCGGTCCTGGCGTGTTCTTGCACTGCGCGGACCTGACACCTCCTTGGTCCCCAACCGAACTGCCACACTCACACGACACGGAGAAACAAACGTCGTCGCCCCAAAGACAGGGCAACAGTCACTACATATCGATAACCGCCACTGCTGCCACTAGCGGACAGGCAACACTTGCGAAACGAGTGGCACCAGTCAAGACGAGAAGAAGACAAACAACCGCAACCACGCCAACTAAAGAATACGGTCTGGCCTCCAACAGAGGGCGGAAACCTACAGACAGCACCAACGCGAGCCGCAGCACGACTCAAACGCTTTTCTTTAAAATAAAACTCTACTCCATCATTCTTAGTAAAGTTTTAAATACTTTGTCGCGTGTGCATTGCACCTTACGCCACACGCAGCCACAGATCGTTTCCGACAAGCAGAGACAGATTTAGTAGTAAGCAGTTTATTTTTCTTTAGCTGCTGCATTTGCTGATTTCAAATTGCTCTCGTGAATGTCAGTACATCAGACACATAACAGTATGCTGAGCAAGAGGTAAGATACTTTTCTTTCAGGACAGATCTCATTTTGCGCTCTTGTGAGCAAATAGTACATAGCACAATTTTCAGGCGTTGTGCTAAGTAAGCAGATTAATTTATAGTATACAATGAAGCTAATTTTAAACTTTTATTGTCTTCCGAGTTGAGCGGTATTTAATTTTGCGGATATTTCAAGTCAGACATTGCACTTCACGTCCCATAGCTTTCATAACATACTTCAGTATTGAGTTTCAGTTAAATTATTTTACTGAGTAAACGCTTAGTTTCTTTTGGGATCAATTAGGTTCATTTTAATTTTTTTTAAATTCAGCATTTGTCTAAGATTAGAGTTTTGTTTCCCAGCACTGTTCACAAGAGCAATCCAGGGCCAACCAACAGTCAGTATTGCTTACAGCTGAATACCGATATCTGGAGGACACGCTACATGAGGAGAAAGTTTCTGGAAAAGAATACTCAGTATTTAATATACAGATAAATTACATAGAAAGCTTACATGTTGCCTGGGGAACACCCACCTCACTGGAAAACACTCGTCGCTAACGTCTGAAATCCCGCTGACCTATGTGGAAAGATGACGTCCCATTGCATTGCAGTCCTCGCTCTTCCACTGTCCGGGTCCGAATTAACCACGTAGATCTGGTGACACCTGAACTAGGTCCGAACAGGCTGTGCCCAGAACCAGGGCTGCCCTACACAGATGCGGCATCGCCTATAGCCCTGAAGGTGACTGTGAAGCGCCAGAGCAGAACGTGGAGGACTTTTTCCAATACGGCTCCAAGAGAAGATACTCTGAGAAATTGAGTGATGTTTTAGATGCTACAGCTGAAGCTATTAACTGGAGGGGGGAAGAGGAATGAGCTGGTGCGCTGCTGGCGCCAGTCTCCATCGATTGTCATTCCGGTCGTTGTGAGTCGATTTTCGATGCCTGCTTGTCTCCTTAGCATCTTTGGCAGATGGCTATTTAACTGCGGCGCGCGCGCTCTGCTGGGGCTGTAGTTAGGGGATAGCTGTGTGAGCGACAGGGACGAGTGGCGTGGCGAGCGACCGAGTCGGTACGACGGAGAAACGTGGGCAGCTGATGCGGCGTGTTTCACCGTTTGAATGCAGATCTGCTGCCAATGGTGTTGGGATTTCCTGGAGATTTGAAGGACAGATTTCCTTCGCGTCTGTTACATGTTACTCAAAGTGAACGAACTGGAGTCGTCGAAATTAATTGAATACCCGAGTGCACTGAAAACTCTCTTGGTTGTTTCAGTTATTTGTCATTGTACTTGGTCTGGGCGCCTGATACGTTGATGGTATTTAAGGAAGTGCTAGCTACGCACAACAAATAGACATGAAGCTGTGCTTAATGCTTAGCTTTAGGTCATGGCAAATACACTCCTGGAAATTGAAATAAGAACACCGTGAATTCATTGTCCCAGGAAGGGGAAACTTTATTGACACATTCCTGGGGTCAGATACATCACATGATCACACTGACAGAACCACAGGCACATAGACACAGGCAACAGAGCATGCACAATGTCGGCACTAGTACAGTGTATATCCACCTTTCACAGCAATGCAGGCTGCTATTCTCCCATGGAGACGATCGTAGAGATGCTGGATGTAGTCCTGTGGAACGGCTTGCCATGCCATTTCCACCTGGCGCCTCAGTTGGACCAGTGTTCGTGCTGGACGTGCAGACCGCGTGAGACGACGCTTCATCCAGTCCCAAACAAGCTCAGTGGGGGACAGATCCGGAGATCTTGCTGGCCAGGGTAGTTGACTTACACCTTCTAGAGCACGTTGGGTGGCACGGGATACACGCGGACGTGCATTGTCCTGCTGGAACAGCAAGTTCCCTTGCCGGTCTAGGAATGGTAGAACGATGGGTTCGATGACGGTTTGGATGTACCGTGCACTATTCAGTGTCCCCTCGACGATCACCAGTGGTGTACGGCCAGTGTAGGAGATCGCTCCCCACACCATGATGCTGGGTGTTGGCCCTGTGTGCCTCGGTCGTATGCAGTCCTGATTGTGGCGCACACCTGCACGGCGCCAAACACGCATACGACCATCATTGGCACCAAGGCAGAAGCGACTCTCATCGCTGAAGACGACACGTCTCCATTCGTCCCTCCATTCACGCCTGTCGCGACACCACTGGAGGCGGGCTGCACGATGTTGGGGCGTGAGCGGAAGATGGCCTAACGGTGTGCGGGACCGTAGCCCAGCTTCATGGAGACGGTTGCGAATGGTCCTCGCCGATACCCCAGGAGCAACAGTGCCCCTAATTTGCTGGGAAGTGGCGGTGCGGTCCCCTACGGCACTGCGTAGGATCCTACGGTCTTGGTGTGCATCCGTGCGTCGCTGCGGTCCGGTCCCAGGTCGACGGGCACGTGCACCTTCCGCCGACCACTGGCGACAACATCGATGTACTGTGGAGACCTCACGCCCCACGTGTTGAGCAATTCGGCGGTACGTCCACCCGGCCTCCCGCATGCCCACTATACGCCCTCGCTCAAAGTCCGTCAACTGCACATACAGTTCACGTCCACGCTGTCGCGGCATGCTACCAGTGTTAAAGACTGCGATGGAGCTCCGTATGCCACGGCAAACTGGCTGACACTGACGGCGGCGGTGCACAAATGCTGCGCAGCTAGCGCCATTCGACGGCCAACACCGCGGTTCCTGGTGTGTCCGCTGTGCCGTGCGTGTGATCATTGCTTGTACAGCCCTCTCGCAGTGTCCGGAGCAAGTATGGTGGGTCTGACACACCGGTGTCAATGTGTTCTTTTTTCCATTTCCAGGAGTGTAGTACATAAGTTTGAGCCAAATGTTCAAGAGCGGGCCGAAATAATTTTCCTATTTCCTGTTCCTATGTTATGATTTTATTTCTTTGTTCTAGAGAATTGGCTAATCAAATTTTAAGATCGGGGTATCTTGGTGGAAGAGGGAAATTTAAGCACCTGGATCGGTGTCTGTGGTTACGTTGTTAGTGTCCTTTAATTCCATGCTTCCGGTGGAGCGTTGTGGTTTTCTGGAATCTTAATTGTAGCCCAAAGTTGAGTATAGTTCCATTTTACCTTCTCGTCCATGAATCTCCTCTATCTGGTAGCACCTTTCGGTCTGCTCGCGTCCATCACTAATTTTCAACGTAAAAATTGTAACGGCTCCATGTTAAGACTATTTAATATCCTATTATTATATTCTGGCCATGAAATGTGTATGAACCTCGTACCTGTGAGTAATTCTATAGAGGAGCTTAGTCGAGTGCATTAATCAGATAATACTTTTGAACTGTAACAATTGCTTAAAATCAGTCCATGGAAGCAGTTTTAGAATTTGATATGGAAGCCAGTTCCTATGTAAATCATGAAGCATTCAGTTATGTCAGTTAAATTTTATTAATGGGGTTTTATGAACATTGTTTTAATTAGAGAAAACTGCTTGAGTAAATTTTGAAAGATCTGGGTGTGTCACATTTAAATGCATTGATGTTCCAATCTGGGTACTGCTGCTGGTTCTGCAGGCCAGGTGCCTTTTACTCTTTGTTTCATTAACAGCATGTGTTTGTAATAAAGAAGTGTTTGGCAACTACAAACTGGTTATGTGTTTAATTTCGATGTGTCGGATGGCCACATGCAGGTTGTTAACTAGATATCAGAAGATACTGATAGGTATCTGAGAATGTGGAATGTTGTGTTAAAGGTATTTTTCCGTAGAATCTGTACTGTAAGATAGTTAGAATAGAATGTGCGTCTAGCAGGCACCATGAAAGGGCATAAGTATGTGTATGTGTGTGTGTGTGTGAGAGAGAGACTGTGTGTGTGTGTTTGTGTGTGTTGTGTGAGTGAGTGTTTTCTGTGTATATTTTAGTTTATCTCGAAAAGGCATTTGTTCACTTTGCGTATTTTTTTTTTTCATTTTTAAATTGCAACTTATAGATCTTAGTTTATCATATGATATTTAATAAATTGTTTTGTGGTGAAAGTTTACGCTATTTGTTATCAGTACCCTAGTAACTGACACCCAACTGCTACGTAGTAGCTAATTTTGACTACAGTTGCAGTCTTCATTGAGTTTCCCTTCTTGTACTCCAATGAAGTCTCGGTAAGAATGAATATCATCAGAAAATTAGTGTGCAGATAACGGCTGCAAATCCTCCGGTTCCAATAACAACATCAATTTGGTTATAATTTGGTTATGTTTGCTACAGCTATAGAGGCCGCCCAGCCTTGCGCCCGCGAAAACATTGGATTGTATCCTTAGTGAAACATTGCCTGTCATTTAGCGAACAAAATACGAGCTTCTGTCGGACCAGATGGCGGTTAGCACACTGGACTCGCATTCGGCAGAATGACGGTTCAAACATCGCATGGCCGATTTCCTTCCTCATCCTTGACACTATGACACTAATGAACTCGATGTCAACGGGATGTTAAACGCAATGTCCCTTCTCTCTTTCCTTCCTTCGGACCAGATCTGTAATTAGCTTCAAGTCTTCCCCCTTCAGATAGAACTCAACACGTCGTCCTTTACTGAATAAAAGTGACAGGAGTAGAGGTAATTTAGGGAGTACCCTAACAGAGTTTCATAGAGGCTTTACTGTTTATATTAATGATGTGATGGACAACGTTACAAACATCGCAAGGGTATTTGTGGATGATGCTGTTGTCTGTACGAAGGTTTCAGCACTGGAAGACTGTAACGAAATGCAGGAAGCATTGTAGAGGTTCGCTGACTGAAGCAGAGACTTGAAGTTGACTCTGCATGGAAACACATGGCACGCATTTAGGGGAAACGATCCACTACCGTTCGATTATATTAGTGGCTACAAATCATTGGAAACAGTGAAACGTCCACTTTGAAAAATTATAAATGACTCTGCTAGTAAACTTCTACGTTATTTGAATTTCAAACAGCTGAGCAAAACTCAACGTACTCAAACAGTTTTCTCTTTACTTATTCTGATCATCACTAAACAGACACACAATATTTTTGTTGCAACGCAATCTGACTTTCCACAATCCCTACAAAAGAATGGCACTGACTAACAATAACCTATGCCTTTCATGAATCACTAAGCTCACAAAAATTTTCGTTACTTGAACTAGTGCAATACAGCGAGCGCCAATACTGCCAGCTAAATAAAAGATTCTAACTACTGATAGGCATAGTTAGAAAATAAAAGATTTTGATAGAGAACAAACAATGTATTTACCTTAATAGCATTCAAAAGTCATAATATATATACAGGGTGGTCCACTGATCGTGACCGGGCCAAATATCTCACGAAATAAGCGTCAAACGAAAAAACTACAAAGAATGAAACTTATCTAGCTTGAAGGGGGAAACCAGATGGCGCTATGGTTGGCCTGCTAGATGGCGCTGCCATAGGTCAAACGGATATCAACTTCGATTTTTTAAAATAGCAGCCCCCATTTTTATTACATATTCGAGTATATATATATATATATATATATATATATATACCCCGTGTGGGGTTGTTGGTACCCCCATCGGGCGCCTCCCCAGGTGGCGGATAGGGGAAAGCTTCCTAGATATAGGAAATGAAATACCCAGGGCTGACCAAAAACCAATAATCCCAGTGCTGTCTGTTCAGCATCTGGCGGCCAGTGGCCAGCGTCTGTTCCTCTAGTTGAGGCGGCTGCACAAAATCTTCTCGAACTCAAAAATCGAGACGTATACCTGTGGTCTCAACAGAGATCACCACAAAAACTAAAATTCAACTTGAACGCATGATGGAAAGACGACCACAGAGTCACTACCCCAGGCACCAGTCGATAGACTGGATTCACCTGATCATCGGATTCTGCGGGATCCGGGACACCATGCGGAGAAGAATCGGAGCTTCTCAAAAGCTCCTCACACTCTCAAAACGAAACGTAAAAATTTTATTGGTACAATTAATGTGAACATCCTCACTAAAACAGGCAACGCAATGGGAAAATTTAACCTGAAAATCACTGCACTGCAAGAGACAAGATTCACAGATGAAGGACACATTAACACAGAGAATTACAGGATCTACAAGGGCAAACCTGCCATAAAAGTAAAAGACAAACTACCACTTTTCGGAACAGGATTCGCCGTACACACTTCCGTACTCAACTCAGTTATTGACTTCACGTATCCCAATGAAAGAGTCTCCCTGTTATCAGTAAAATCAGCTAATAAAGCATTCACTCTGATCAATGTGCACGCCCCCACAAATCACCACAATAAAATCTACCCTGAAACAGTGGACAATTTCTGGGAAACACTAGAAGAAACAACAAATAAAGTACCTAGGCACCATGTGAAAATCTTAGTAGGCGGTTTTAACGCACAATTAGGGAAGGAAAAAAAATTCTGAGATACCACTGGACCCCACACCAAACACAAACGTACCAACAAGAATGGTGAAAAACTAACCGACTTCTGCAGAAACTTTGGACTTAAAATAATGAGTATCAAGTTTCAAAAACCTGCACATAAATTAACCACACGGAGATCAGCCAGTCTTAGACAGGGTGAATACCAAATAGACCATGTCGCAATTTCCAAAGAAAACATAAAAGAAATTCAAAACATCAGAACCTGCAAAGGTGTCTTTGAATCAGATCATCATCGTCTCCAAATAAAAACAAAATTCCAACCCAACAGAATGCTAAAAAGGCCACCCAAGAGTACCAAACCAGATCCGCAATATCTGCAACTCAACAAAGAAAAAATCATCATGCAAATTAATGAGGAAAAATCAACAGACTGGAAGAAACTAACAGAGAAAATTCAGGAAGCCCTCAAATTAGTACAACCCCCTCGCAACAGGAAACATCGCTGGTGGAATGCAACCTGTGATGAGGCAGTCGACAACTGAATAACTGCATGGAAAAAATTTAGCAGTCACAAAACTGAAGAAAACTGGGAAAACTTTCTTAAAACTCAAAAACAGACCTCAAAAATAATTAGAAAAGAAAAACGGGGATATGACAACAACAGACTCTCTGAAATCCAGCAGGATATCATCAAAAATAATGCAAGAAATTTTTATAAGACTTTCAGAGAAAACTTACAGGGGTACCAAGCGCCTAGCTTGAGCTTCAAGAAACCCGATGGCTCTTTGGAAACCAACATGAAAAATAACTTCAACATCTTAGCCCAGTATTTCAGTTCCCTCCTCAACTGCGAACCACCCCAAGAAAAACTTGTCTTCTCTTCTCCAGTATTCCCACACCCAGACTCACATGCCCCGGATCTTGAAGAAGTTATGGAGATAGTCAAGCAGTTGAAAAATAACAAAGCACCAGAAGAAGATGGGATCATTGCTGAGTTCTGGAAACTAAACGATCCTATACTTATGCAGAAATTACACCATATAATCTCAGACATATGGATAACGGAGCAGATACCAGAGGACTGGAAATGCGCTCTAATTCACCCGCTACAGAAAAAGGGCGACAAGACAGACATGAACAATTACAGAGGAATTTCCCTGCTCCCAGTCGCTTATAAAATCCTTTCCAAAGCGCTTTTAAACAGGATAGAATACCAAGCAGATACACTAATTGGTGAATACCAGGCTGCATTCAGAAAAGGACGCTCATGTGCGGAACAGATCTGGTGCTTAAAGACAATATTACAAATGAGGAAATGCAGAAACACAGTAGTTACATTCATCGACTTCAGGAAAGCATATGATTCAGTGGACCGTGGAACCCTGTTTAAAATCATGGAAGAATTTGGGATCGACCGAAAGACACGAAAAATCACAGAAAAGTCACTTACAGGAACAACGGCCAAAGTGAAACTCATGGGCGAAGTATCAGAACCCTTCGAAATCAAATCTGGAGTCCGACAGGGGGACGGACTATCCCCATTCCTTTTCAATATTGTTCTAGAAAAGATAATCAGCGAATGGGAACCTCACATAAAGGGTATCCAAATTGGTATCAAGAAAGAGAACCCAATTCAAGTCAAGTGCCTTGCTTTCGCTGACGATATTGCAATTATCACCAATAACAGAACAGAAGCGATTCACGCAGTACAAAAACTACATGAAATTTCACAAAAAACCGGACTACAGATATCTTATGGAAAAAAAACAATATATGGAAAGGCAGCCAGAAAATAAATCCCCTGTAATAACAAAATATGGTAAAATTGCACAAGTCTGCCATTTTAAATACCTCGGTGAAACTATACAGTCCTCAGGATTAAACCGAATTGCCAATGTACAAAGAATCACCAAGCTCCAGAAGGCCTACAAGCTAACATGGACGCATTACAACAAGAAGTGCATTTCGACAGACGCAAAATTAAGGTACTATACAACAGTGATTCTTCCAGAAGCAATCTATGCAGCTGAAACAATGGTGATTGATGGTCATTCAAAAATTAAGGAAATAGAAAAGCAGGAAAGAAAAATTCTCAGGAAGATTTACGGTCCAATCAACAAAAGTGGCATTTGGATGAAGAGACCACAAAACGAACTCTATAGAAAGATCAACTTAGTAACAGATGAAATGAGAAAGCGCCGAGCCAAATTTTATACAGACATCTACAGGATGGAAGACTCCAGAACAGCAAAGAAATTATTCAATATTATAACAAGGAGTAAATGTGACACAGAATGGCTGGAAGAAGTCCAGAGGGATCTACAGCAGATCAACATAAAAAATCTCGAAGATCGCACCGAGTGCCGGCATAAAATCACAAGTGTGAAGTTTGGGGAAAGAACATCGCGTCAGCCTGGTAAAAAATGGACAGAGGAACGGAAGAAGGAGCATTCTGAGAGGATGTGGAGGTTCTGGGAAGCAAAGAAGGAAAACATCCGAAGATGAAATTATGAATTCAAGTTCAATCGCTCTCCTAAAGGGGAACAACCGTTATAATAATAACAGTAATATATATATATATATATATATATATATATATATATATATATATATATATATATATATTATAAACAAGAAAATGCACAAGGAAATAGTGGATTTCCAAACAGTCTTGAAGAATTAGTG
The DNA here is from genome assembly GCF_023864345.2 of Schistocerca serialis cubense. NCBI lineage: Eukaryota > Metazoa > Arthropoda > Insecta > Orthoptera > Acrididae > Schistocerca > Schistocerca serialis. Next base: position 714,706,675 of record NC_064643.1, read on the forward strand.
TTGTCCTTCCAACAGAAAGAATGTACTGACTCTTGACATTCAGACAGGTAATGAGCCACAACAGAGTGAACCCACTGCAGAGTCAGTCGAAGTTTTGAAGAATACTTGTAGGTAGGTCATCACAGAGCAGACACACAGTTTTCTTGTAGAGATAATGGCATTGGTGGGCCACCACGGACCCACTGTAGCCCTTGTAGAGATGGTCAGCAGCCATCTGTTGCGACTGTGCGGTTGCACAATCACCACTGAAGAGTCTTGCAGAAAATATAGCAAGTCCATGAACCACCACTTGTACACTCACAATCTTTTTGGAATGCCCTTAGAACCAGCAGTGCTGTTAACCAGTCCCTTGCTGTATTATCAATACACATGCGAGCACTAACCGTCCCTTTTTTTTAACTTCTCACATTTTGTGCATATACTGTGACCAAAAGAAATGTGTGTAGTAATGCTAATATAAACTTAATTTGAAGAACTAGTCTCTATACAATTTTATGACATGAGAATACAGTTAGAACGGTACAGAAAACATCATTAAAGAACATAATAACACAGATAACATTTGTAGTAATACAGGCTTTACAAAAGAATAGAAATAAGCATATACATCAGTGTTACAGGAATTATGGCATAAGTAAATAAATGAGAATATTCAAACATTAATTTGAATATGATTATTAAAGGAAAACATAAGAGAGGAAATAATATCTAAACGTTTTTCCAAAGTCTTTGAGGATAACAGTATTCCTCATCATAATGAATGTAGCTTAGTATTAGAAAAATTCTACAATATAACTCTTATCAGATAAACACATAAAGACAGGAACAACATAGACACACAAGGATACACAAACACATAGTGGAATAACACAAAAGGAAAGGACAGGGTTTGCTTTCAGTATAACATTTGGTACTGCGGTCCAACCGAAAACATCATTCAATAGATATTTGCTCTTATTTAAACATTTTTGTTCTGTTTTGCAAAAATGTCCTATCTAAGCATGCTTTCTGTATTTTTCATTATCTTACCTCATCGTTTGTTTCCAAGAAAATCCTACTTAAACCTGTTATCCTTAAACCCTACTTTTTTGTTCATATCATCTTTCAAAATAATTATTCTTCATTCTACACTATCTATTTTGGCCAAACCTTTTTCTTATAACTTCTCAATGCATTTCTTCCAATTCATCACAACTCATTCTCTTATATGGCCTACCCCCTCTTATGCTAGCTTAAATCTACTGAGCTCAGATATATAAAGTAGAGAACAGGCAATCCAGCAGCACAAAACAATTAACACAAACTACAATGACAAAAAAATGCAAAGTGGCAAAGCAAGCAGCAATATATCTAAATTAGCAAAGCAAATGCAACATGACAACTAATGTAAGACAATCTGCAGCAACAAGAATAATAAATCAGTAGTAAAACTGGCTTAATAGGGAAGTACAAAGAGCAGTTCAGTAGGACAATGCCTGAGAAACAGCAGCAGCAAATGCAATAACTTATACCTAAACATGGCGAAGCTCAAACATAAAACATGTTACGGTAATGATAGGAAATGTCTAATACCTATGTCACATATTAACACTAGAGTGATGCATCACAAAAACTTACTCTACCAAACAAGTTACCAAGTCGTTAAAAAATTATGCACGCAATTCCTTTGTAGCAAAATGTCTATTTGTGCTCCCTTTTTTAAGAAAGCAGATAGTAAAATTATTATATAATGCATCTGTAGACAGAAAACATTTCTATTAGTACATCTATTAAATTTTATTTTAACCAATGCTGCAGCGCAGCTAGAAACTAGATATTAAACAAAATAGGCAAATATATATAAAGCAAGGCATGAAACATCATTCACTAGCCATATGTCATCTCCTAAGGCAGTAAAAAAAATCTCTCAACTAGAAAGACAATAAGCATAACATATTTCTCATCATTTCATTATGCATTTCAGTAAATATCAGAAATTATGAGCTCCAAAGTGTAATCATATGTCTTCAAGTATGTGCGTGTCATATTTGCGATGCTTTCTACAAAGAAATGTCAATAGCGAGGTTAATGGCCTCTTTTTTCTCCACCTGTGCCTCTGAAAGGCACACACTAATGGCTTTTTTTCCAGGCGACTGTCGTGCAGCTGGGCCCTCACAGTGCATTATGTCAAGGTCACGTACCTTCCTTACCGAGATATTTACAACAGTTTCTGCTACAGTGACAGTCTCATATAAAAATTTCATAGGCTGAAAATATATGTTAGAAGTGTGTAGAAACAAAATCTCATATAGAATAGTGTCCAAAATTTCTGTTAGCACAGTGGTACTCACACTCACGCATGCACACGCATTTCATAATCTTAAAGTACGATTCTTGGTTTCCAACATTCTTTTTTACAAACCAGAGTCCCTAACCTCTACTCCTTATACATATACATATAAACACGTAATCACATTCCTCATATAGCATTGTCTTATTGATCATAAACATACCTCAGCAGCATAATACACATCGTCGTCACAATAACAACGTCATAAGATCTCAGTCAAATCTCAAAAACGTCCTAGCTTTCTTCAATAATCTCAAACCCTTAAAAAAAATGCTCTCTGCTCGTTTCAGTAAAGTCATCTACCTCAAACGTACTTCAAAAATCATAATCCCATACCAAATACATCTTTCACAACTCTCATAGTATCACAATGGTTTCTAAAGTAAATATGAACAGTTCTCAAAACGCAAAGTACAATTTTGTAAGTGTAATTACATCACTGACAAAGTAAAAAAATATTTGTGTCACTGTTAAATAATCAGATAGCTGTGTTATTCTGTGTTAGAGAAATATGGTACTGATGTGTAAAGTTGTATAAGCAAATACCATATTAGCTAGGGCTCCTAGCGCTTGCCACACGCTTAGTACACAAAGTAGGCGTTTACACCCTGAGGATTAATGTAACTATACCCTCAGGTGTTACAGATTACAGCAATGGAATGAAATGCATCACCGAAAACCTTCTTCGTATGTTTTTGTAATTCAAGAATCTTTCAAAAAAAATGTTCCAAGTACAAAAGTTAATCACTCAAATGCATGTTCCGTAGCGCTAAGCTGTTCGCCTTGTTTTAAGATAATTTCTGTCATTACTTAACAGTAAACAGGTGCCAAGTGTCGTAGTTGTCGTCCTCCGCAGGCAAAGTTTTGCAGAAGTCATACACAAAAGTGAAATGCTATGCGTGTAGATATCGTAGTTATTATGCTCATTGCTGTGATCAAGAAAGTGTTATACTGTAACGTATTGTTGTGCTACAGAAAAGGCTGTCTCATTGTAGCTATACCACAAAAGTTACTACTAAAACATGTTTTACTTTCCAGAAGAATACCGAAAAACTGTGCAGATATAAAACAGATACAGCGCAAAAGCAACAATGTAAATTGTGTCACTCATTAGTAGCATCGCGATATAATCGTGTAGCTATCAAACAAACCAAATACTGTCTGTAATCTCACAGAAAGTACTTTAAAAAACAGAATATTTTCAAGTAAATCAAAATGTTGCATTAAAATCTCATTATACAGGGTGATTCAAAAAGAATACCACAACTTTAAAAATGTGTATTTAATGAAAGAAACATAATATAACCTTCTGTTATACATCATTACAAAGAGTATTTAAAAGGGGTTTTTTTTCACTCAAAAACAAGTTCAGAGATGTTCAATATGGCCCCCTCCAGACACACGAGCAATATCAACCCGATACTCCAACTCGTTCCACACTCTCTGTAGCATATCAGGCGTAACAGTTTGGATAGCTGCTGTTATTTCTCGTTTCAAATCATCAATGGTGGCTGGGAGAGGTGGCCGAAACACCATATCCTTAACATACACCCATAAGAAAAAATCGCAGGGGGTAAGATCAGGGCTTCTTGGAGGCCAGTGATGAAGTGCTCTGTCACGGGCTGCCTGGCGGCCGATCCATCGCCTCGGGTAGTTGACGTTCAGGTAGTTACGGACAGATAAGTGCCAATGTGGTGGCGCTCCATCCTGCTGAAATACGAATTGTTGTGCTTCTTGTTCGAGCTGAGGGAACAGCCAATTCTCTAACATCTCCAGATACTGTAGTCCAGTTACAGTAGCACCTTCGAAGAAAAAGGGACCAAAAACTTTATTGGCTGAAATGGCACAGAAAACGTTCACCTTAGGCGAGTCACGTTCATACTGAGTTGTTTCCATACTTCGTTCGAAATGCACGCTGAACAACTGTCGTCGATTCACTTCTGCCGTACTCAATAACACAAAAAGCTTTCTGTTGAGCGGTCGCCATCTTAGCATCAACTGACGCTGACGCCTAGTCAACAGCGCCTCAAGCGAACAAATGTACAACTAAATGAAACTTTATAGCTCCCTTAATTCGCCGACAGATAGTGCTTAGCTCTGCCTTTTGTCGTTGCAGAGTTTTAAATTCCTAAAGTTGTGGTATTCTTTTTGAATCACCCTGTATGTTCTAAGTATGTAAGCCTTATAGTCGTTACATAATAGTGCAACTAACAAGCAATATGTACACACAATAACACTGTGTCATCTGTTCACTATAACAATGCAGTCGTAATCACTGTCTAAATAAGTTCTGTAGGTTCTTGACTGGATAGTTAACTTCAAAACATTGTTCCATGTTCACAGTTTCTAAGCGTGGCAAAGCGCACAAGTAACATGAAGTGAAACATTTTATGGCAAAGACAAAGCTAAAAAAGCTGATTATCTCTCAATAAATGGTTTTACATGCGAAATGTGGTGTAAACCTTTACTCTTCCTAGTATGCAGAGTTCCAACCTCAACACAATTATCATGTGGTATACATCAGATTCTGTAAGGCCCAGTGGAATCATGAGGCATTTCATTCAGCACATTTTGAAATAGGTGTAAATATCTGTCCCAATACTGATGCTTTCTGTGGCAATAAAGTCTGCAAAGCTTATTGATTTCTTTCATAATTCGTTCAGACAGGTTACTGTGTGGTGAGTACAATGAAATAAAAACAGGTTTGATTTTATGATTCCGAAGCGTGCGTGACCAAAAGCAGATCTGAATTGTGGTCCATTATCTGAAATGACTTTAGCAATGTGTCCAACTCCATGTAAGAAATTTTTAACATAGACGTTGGATATAGACCGTCCAATGACTTTACATAAGGGAGTGAAAGAAACAAATTTTGAAGTAAGTTCAACAGCGACTAGAACGTACAACAATCTATTCGATGTTCTGACAAGGGGTCCCAAGAGATCAACAACCACAAATTCTTTTAATTTAGAAGGAATGATAGGAAACAACGGAGCACGATGTGAGATGGTAGATGGTTTAGCTTTTTGACAAAGTTTACAAATAGACAAGACTCTCTGAATTCTCTTTTCCATATTGTTAAAATAACAAGTGATCCAAAGAATATGATAGCATTTTCGTGAACCAAAGTCTGAGTAGCTGAAATAAATGCACCAAATGAGCTTATTGACAAAATCGTCAGGAACGCAGAGTACCCATAGCTTGTCATCAACAGTGCAACGTTTGAAGAGTATGTTGTTTCTAACCAGATAATAATGTCGAATCTGCGTGTTTGTCCTTTCATGCCATTTACATTTGATGTATTTCCAAATCGGATCCTTATCTTGTTCATAAGCAATGTCTCTTAAAGATGTGGTGATGAAGTTTTCAGAGGCGACTTTCTGAATGTAAAGAATACTGAAATTTATCTGAAGGTTAGCTTCCATGTTATTTTTCTCAGGGCCGGTCGGCGCACGTGGCTGCCTGGTGTGCCAGTCATTGTCTACTGTCTCTTTGTTGTCGTGAGTCATTGTTGGGATTAGGAGACCTAATTTCAACAATTTCGACATGTCGAGAGGGCCCTGCCCTGTTTGAAGCCCGCCAGTTCTGATGAAATTCGGGTCTGTCGTTATGATTATACCGTCTGTCGTCTTGTCGGTACTTTCTGTAATTTCTTTCTTGTCAGTCATGTGGTGGAGAATTTCTCCCGGAATCGTAACTGCGCCCGAAACCACACAGCAAACACAAGAATGGCTGAAGGCCTGGCTTAGACATCAAAAGCAATTAAAAGTAGAAAGCACAATTTTTTTTTTTAAGAAACATGCAATGAAAACGATTAACGGCTGAAGGCCTACACTATATGTCTGAAGGTAAACTATAATTTTTTTAAATACCACTGTTGCAATTCACTTATAAGTAACAGTCAGTTTAATAATTAGTCACAAAACAGGAAGACGGCTGCAAGATTTCGCTGCCTCCAACACATCATACCATGCTGCTAGCCGGAGTGGCCAACGGGGCAAAACCTGCAAATGAATGAATAGATGTCACAATAGTTGAGGTCTCATAAAAGATTAACTGATCACTCAACTTCAGCGTCCAGGTTCGGTGGGCAACGTACTTGTCGCTCTTGCAGCTAGCGCGTCACGATCCAACAGCGCGTGCACACCACCACCGGTCCCGGCCTCGCCTCATGCCGCAGAGACTTCCTCGCTGCTCTGTCTCAACCGACTCACTCAATCCAGCACGCAGACAGCATTAAAATAATTGCTCAGGCAAAACAACACAAGCTACACACAGTTATGCAAAAACTCTTCCACAAACAACTCGAAAAATCCAAAACGGTCACTGTGGAACAACAAGGACGAATCACAAATTGACACACACAGAGAACCGAGAAACGGTCAGCGACCAAATACACGTCGTCCGACGAAACGACCAACGAAGGTCCCCGCTCAAGTCATGTGTGTCGGCAACTGTCGGGCAAGTCATGACTGTCCAGACCCTTACTGCTGCTTAATTCCGACTCCTTCGGACGCCCGACGACCTGGAGACACTGGCTCGAACCCAACCATGCAGAGGGAACACTTGTCCATTGGCCATCCGACATCTCTGCACAAGGAAGGAACCGACCCAAGTCCCACAAGATGATCAATTGAAGGGGCCCAGAAGCGATCGGAAAACCAAATACACGTCGCGCGATGAGACGACCGACCAAAGGAGCAACCAACGGTCGTCGCCGCTCAAGTCTCCTTCCGTCGTGCATGTGTGTGTCCCCAGCGGTCGGGCGACTACTGGCTGCCCAGCCCTCACTGGAGCTCCATCTCGACTGAGCTCGGCACACCACGACCCGGAAATGCTAGCGGTCGCCTCAAACATAGTACGACAGTGCTCTTATCGATAGCGCTGCTGCTGCCACTCATGGGCAGGCAGACCAGCAACTTAGTGACACCAGTAAATCGAATAAGAAACGGGACGGCAGTACCGCAAAGACAAGATGTCAAGCAATAAACGGCACGAACACGAGCCGCGCACGGCTCAATGCCCTAGCTAGTAGTGTCTTTGGCCGCTTATGCTTCCCCCCATGGTTGTGATCAAAGTTTCCCAGATGATGCGTAGCACTGTGCTCTGTATGATCTGCAGGTGGCGCAGGTGTGTACGACCTGCGTATCCCCAGACGGGAGCTGCGTACGTCATCAGAGGTCTAATCAGTGTCATATATATGGACCTCGACACCCTCCTATTGCCGGCCGGAGTGGCCAAGCAGTTAAAGGCGCTACAGTCTGGAACCACGCGACCGCTACGGTCGCACGTTCGAATCCTGCCTCGGGCATGGATGTGTGTGATGTCCTTAGGTTATTTAGGTTTAAGTAGTTCTAAGTTCTAGGGGACTGATGACCTTAGAAGTTAAGTCCCATAGTGCTCAGAAACATTTGAACCCTCCTATTTAGTGTACTTTCCTTGTTGGCAACGTATTTGTGGTCCCCCCATGTAAGTTTCCGGCCCAGCCAGACACCGAGATATCCCACTTCCTCTCAGAAACGCATTGGGCGTGTTTCTAGTGTTACCTGTCTACAGTGTTGATGTTCGCGCAGTGGTTTCGATCTGCGTGTGAACAGAACTGTGTGGTGTCACCGCCAGACACCACACTTGCTAGGTGGTAGCTTAAATCGGCCGCGGTCCATTTAGTACATGTCGGACCCGCGTGTCGCCACTGTGTAATCGCAGACCTAGCGCCACCACCAAGGCAGGTCTCGTGATACGACAGAGCACTCGCCCCAGTTGTACGAGAACCTAGCTACCGCCCAGTTGTACGAGAACCTAGCTACCGCCCAGTTGTACGAGAACCTAGCTACCGCCCAGTTGTACGAGAACCTTTCTCTCTCATTAGCCGAGAGACAGAATAGCCATCAGCTAAGTTAATGGCTACGAACTAGCAAGGCGCCATTAGCCATACAGTGATTGAACTTAAAGTCTCCTGTGTATAGTCAAGATCGATGTACCACAATGATATTAAAGATAAGTATTAATCAAGCTACGTACTTTTCTTCCTAACATTAATTACGTATCCTGTTCCAGTACATCACGCCCGTCTGCGTTAGTCTAGCTTGCCTTTTCAGCCATCTCAACTTCACGGTGTCGGCCCAGCTACCGACACAACAAACTGCTTCGCACTTGTTTGCGTTTACTTTAATACGTCATTGTTCCAACGAAGGCTCGGCAGTTCTGAGTGCCGTCTGTATTCGCGAATTAATGTTACCCAAGGATGGCTGTGTCATCCGCGTAGATGGCTAACGTCGTGTTTTGTGTTGCTGGGAAGCCGTTAATGTACAGGCTGAACAAGCTGGGCCCTAGGATGCTTCCCTGGGGTACTCCAGTTTGGATACCGTGTTGTGTCGATTGTTTGCCCTGCACATCAGTGTTAAAACATCTGTTCGTGAGATACGAGTGTATGAGACGTACGAGTCCCATCTGGGAAATCAGCTTCTCTTAGTTCGCGTATAAGGCCGTTACGCCAAAGACGGTCGAAAGCTTTTACAATGTCGAGAAACACGGCCCCTGTGGCTTTGTTCATGTTGTAGCCGTATGTTCCACTACGCGGAGGAGTCCTTGTGTTGTGCTGCGCTGGATAGCCACTCGGTCTGAGGCGTCTTGTCACCGACCGCGCGGCTCCCCCCGTCAGAGGTTCGAGTCCTCCCTCGGGCATGGATGTGAGTGTCGTCCTTAGCTTAAGATAGTTTAAATTAGAATAAATCGTGTGTATGCTTAAGGACCGATGACCTCAGCAGTTTGGTCCCATAAGACCATACCATAAATTTCCGAATTTGTTGTGTTGTTGAGTGGTGATTCCTAAAGCCGAATTGCTCCGGTCTTAGGGTGTCGTTGGCGATGGAGTACCTAGTGATATGTTTATGTTTTACCTTCTCCACAATTTTGCTGAGCGAGCACAGCAGACTGATGCGTCGGTAATTTTGTGGAAGTTAGTGGTCTTTCCCTGGCTTCCTGAATATCAGGACCTTGGCCTTTCAATAGCCAGTATTATGCAAAATGAAAAACAGGATAGCGCAACAGCAAATATTAGGTATATTTTTGTTCGAAACGCTTACAATGTAATAAATAAAAAGAGAGAGGAAAACGATATCTTACGGTGTACTCTGAGGAAAAAAATGTGGGAATGTGGGGGTTCAACTTTCAGTATTTCTATTTGACGGCTTTATAGCATGAAAAAATTGTTACGTAACTGTAACTGTTCATTAACAATGAGATCTTCATTAAAAGAAAAGTGTTTGTAAATTTCTAACTCTTCAAGCACATTAAGTCTAAAGCCTTTTCTATTTTTTCTAGGAGATGTTCGTTGTATCCAACAGAAACTGCTCGTCCTGTTTGTCCTACATAATAGGCTGGACATGTACCACAGCATATTTTATAGCCACTGGAGTTCTGTAAGGGAGAACGCACCGCTTTCACATTATGAATAAGATTATTTCTTAATGCAGTCATATTTGTTTTGGAGGAGACGTTGAGCGTGGAAAAGCGTAAACCTACCAGTCTGCATTATAAATGCAGTAAATCAAAAAGCAAAACAAATATTCAACCTAGAAATTGTATATTTTGCATGTGAGAGATCAATACAGTGCTCCACTACCCCATGATGAAGAACATTTAGGGAATGAAAAATTCTTAAAGTTGTAAGACGTAGTAAACAAACTGGGCTTTCTACCTAAATTCGTTATAGCATACCTAGCTCTCTGACACTATACAGTACACTTAACTTCGTGATAATGTGCATAATTGCCCGATAATTTTGTTTTATGTTGTTGAAGTTCACTTAACACACTTTTCACTCATATTAGCCGGCCGGAATGGCCGACCGGTTCTAGGCGCTACGGTCTGGAACCGCGCGATCGCTATGGTCGCAGGTTCGAATCCTGCCTCGGGCATGGATGTGTGTGATGTCCTTAGGTTAGTTAGGTTTAAGTAGTTCTATGTTCTAACGGACTGATGACCTCAGAAATTAAGTTCCATAGTGCTGAGAGCCATTAGAACCACTCATATTTGCATCGGTGTCACTGCCACTAACATCTGGACAAATGTTGCACAGTCATGAGTACCGTAGCATCAGCTGGAGCGACAGTCATGAGTACCGTAGCATCAGCTGAATCGGTGGACTGACAGCTTCCATGGAACCATCACATACATGAAAAACAATGAATCCAAGCACATTTATTCTTTCCACAGCTGTAGCTCTCTTTGCAGGTGGCGCAGTTGTTATCCTTTATCCTGTTCTTTGTTTTCTGTTTTCCCTTAGACACTGTGCTACGATGGTTAGTGGATCATCCAATTAGCGTTCGGGCTTAACCTTATTTCCTGCTTTTGGCTTACGAAATTAACTTCCAGTTCACTCGTAAGGGCAAGCGGTCTGCCCATTTTGCCTATGGTCACATTGTCTTTGTCACCATCACCGCGGTCTACGTAGCATTTTAAAACACTCCACGGAATGCAGAAATGTTTAGCGGGTTTGTGTATCGACCATTTTTCTCCTAAAACCTTCTAAAGTGCTCCTCGAATGTCATCAGTTGATTAGGAATATCTCCTCTTGCTCACATAACCAATTTTTAGCTTTTTCTTCTTCGCACATTTGTTTAGAGATGGAAACATTGTTTCTGAAATGGACACAAAACATATGAGTTATTGTCGTTTTCCTAAGGGAATGATTCAGTAATACGGAACTTAGTCCAACTATGATTACTAACATAATAATTATGTTCCGTTTGTATCACAACTGCATATAAGTGTCTGAGTAATGACTTGAACAACTTACCTTAATGAACTTGCATTACAGCATCAGCGCAGCAAACGACGTATTTCCCTCCACACAAGAACAATAAATTACCTGCACTGAGCCTTGTGCTGCTTGCGTTGATGCCGTTCGTAGGTTAGCATCTTGTAATAGCGATAATGGCGTTTCGTTCTCTTAGTGTGTTCACTGGCGCCACTACGTTTGCTCGCCTAGTCTGTCCGTGAGTAGCAGCTCCAGCGCTTGTCGATAGCGCGTACTGTGGTACCGTCTTTGGAGCGGCCTCTAGTATTTCCGGGTCGTGGTGTATCGAGCAAGTGGGGTTGGGACGGAGCAGCAGTGAGATTAGGACAGCCAGTACTCTCACGACCGCTGGCGACACACATGCACTGTCCGATGGAAGCATGTGGTCGCGAGAGTGCACGACCACGTCAAGGACCGCATTGAGCGAGTTTTAGTTGAATGGACCGTGATATTCGACTGGTACAACTTTCACTGGTGTGTGTGTGTGTGTGTGTGTGTGTGTGTCCGCCTGTCGAAGTGACTTCATGGCAATAAGTTGTCAGTCGACGATTTATACTGGGATCTTTCCCGTGCCTGACTTGATTGGGGTCGATCGCTAATTGGTCGTTCGGTCGGTCGTCTCAGCGGACGACGTGGATTTGGTCTTCCGACCACTTCTGGCTTCTCTGTATTTGTGCCGACTTATAATTCGTCGGTGTTGTTTCAAAGTGATTGGTTTTAGTATTGTGAAACATCCCCTTAGAAAAATTAAGAATGACACTGCTGGTAAACCTCTTACGTTATTTGATTTTCAAACAACTGAGCAAAACTGAACGTACTCAGACATTTCTCTCTTTACTTTTTCTGATCAACAGTAAACTGACACACAATATATATATATAGCGCAACGCAGTCTGACTTTCAATAATCCCTATAAAAGAATGACCATGACTAACAATAACCTATACCTTTCATGAATCACTTACCTCACAAAAATCTTCATTACGCAAACTACTGCAATACAGCGTGCGCCAATACTGCCAGCTAAATAAAAGATTCTAACTACTGAAGGCACTAACTACTGATAGGCATAGTTAGCAAATGAAAGATTTTGATGGAGAACAATGTATTTACCTTAATAGTGTTCAAAAGTCATAATATACAGGGTGTCCCAGCTATCTTGTCCACCCAAAATATCTCTGGAACAATAACAGCTATTGGAAAACGACTTTCACCGGTATCAATGTAGGGCTGGGGCCCATGAATGTACATATTTGGAAACATTCTAAAACGAAAGCGTATGTGTTTTTTAACACAAACTTATGTTTTTTTAAATGGACCTCCTATATTTTTTCTTCAGAAATTCATAGCATGACGAAGCACATACACAATGGCGTTGATTGCATCGCAATATTCCCATTACATCCCGAGATATTAAGACGCGAAGTTGACGCTTGAAACACCCGACATGCGCTGCTAGCGCACGTCCTGAGGCTCAGGCGTGAACCCCATGCTGCCCGTAATCGCGATGTGATTGACATATGTAATCACACCTCCATACTTATCAAGAGGTCCGAAACAAATAATACGGACTGCTGCTATCCTGCTGCGATTACGGGCAGCATGGGGTTCACGCCTGAGCCTCAGGACGTGCGCTAGCAGCGCATGTCGGGTGTTTCAAGCGTCAACTTCGCGTCTCAATATCACGGGATGTAATGGGAATATTGCGATGAAATCAACGCCATTGTGTATGTGCTTTGTCATGCTATGGATTTCTGAAGAAAAAATATAGGAGGTCCATTTAAAAAAACATAAGTTTGTGTTAAAAAACACATATGCTTTCGTTTTATAATGTTTCCAAATATGTACATTCATGGGCCCCAGCTCTACATTGATACCGGTGAAAGTCGTTTTCCAATAGCTGTTATTGTTCCAGAGATATTTTGGGTGGACAAGACAGCTGGGACACCCTGTATTTATATCAGTTCATGACATCCAGTCTAATAAATTTCGTTTTTCTGACGGACGGACGCCCAGATCGTCCGCTCTCAAAACTCTGCCATCTCTCCCCCCACGTCCACCACTGCTGGCGGCTCACCTCCGACTACACAACGCTATCCACTGTTTACATCCAACTGCCCAACACTACAATAGCGAATATTCCAACAATGCAAACCAGGCACAGACTGCACACAACACAGTCAGTGATTTTCATACAAAGCGCTATGTGGCGTTACCAACATAAAAACCTAAACAGCCTACTTACAGTTGGTGGAATTGTTTTCCCGGATCCGTGTGTATTTCGTGGTTTTGAATGAGCAGTTATTTGAATGCTGCCTGTATACTGGATTTGGGGAGTAAGGCGAATGAACATCAGCAGCGAGCAGGTCCGTGCAGCGTGAGGGCAAGCCGGGTCTAGCCGGCCGAAGTGGCCGTGCGGTTAAAGGCGCTGCAGTCTGGAACCGCAAGACCGCTACGGTCGCAGGTTCGAATCCTGCCTCGGGCATGGATGTTTGTGATGTCCTTAGGTTAGTTAGGTTTAACTAGTTCTAAGTTCTAGGGGACTAATGACCTCAGCAGGTGAGTCCCATAGTGCTCAGAGCCATTTGAACCATTTTGCCAAGACGGGTCTGCTGGCAGCGTGCTGCCACTGCCGGAGCGAGGAGTAGCTGCGAGGTTCAAAATGGCTCTGACTACTATGGGACTTAACATTTGAGTTGATCAGTCCCCTGGAGTAGCTGCGAGAGAGACGACTTCGTTGCACACTGAACCCTGGACGTTTGAGTGAAGAGTTAACTGGGAATGCAGCCTCCACTAGTCTGAGATGTCGCCTTTGGTCGGCAGGTTGTTGCTGCCAGGGCCGCTGAGCCTGGCGGCAACGAGTGAAGTGTTCCGAGGCGATGAAATATTGCAGCCGTCTTTCTCTATTTGTTATTCATCAATGAATTTAATATTATTCTTATTAGTGATACGCAACCAGCGGTATTTTCTGCCTTGTGGCCGCTAACGCCCAGTTACCTGCCCTGGAGGTTAGTGCTCTTTTTCCGGCAGTGTACCTTTCCTCCTCGTGTTGATGTTGTCCGACACGGTGTGTAGTTCGACAGCCTCTTGTATTGTACTGCGCATGTTTCTTGGGAGATCTGCCTTGGTTCTAGTGTTTCCTTCGGCCTTGAGTGTTTTCTGAAGACGTAGTGCTGTCTGTCTCTTCGCCCTTCCCTAAAAATATTTCATTGTTGTACCGGTGATCAGACGTTAGGCAGATTGGTCAATCGGTCGGTCGGTGCGTAAGCTGCCCCTAGTTTGAGTTGCCATCCTGTTACGTGAGTACAACTCTTGGCTTCCTGTTTCACGTTGCCTTATGTTTGAGTTACCTTCTCAGGCCGACCCTTGGAACACTTGCTGAGAACCGCTTGTCCTGATTCCATAGATTGTGATGTTTTTTTAAGGATATTTATCATTTCCTAATTATTATTGGTGTGGCCTTCAGCTGAGCAATAATTGCACTTCTTTCGTGATAAGGCCTTCAGCCGTGTTACAGTAAGTTTTTTTAAGCAAACTTGTTTTAAAAGCAAGGGATTTACTTTAAAAGTGTTATTTGGAATTGTTTTTTGACTTCTAATCCAGGCCTTCAGCGATTTGTTATTTGAAATTGTTTGTGGCCTTCAACCTTCTTTTATAATAAGGCCTTCAGCTGTGTTACAGTTTGTTTCAAAACGAAGTATTTATCTTAATATGTGCTGTTTGGAATTGTCCTTCTGACTTGTAATTCAGGTCTTCAGCCGTTTGTTATTTGATGTTGTGTATGGCCTTCAGGCGGGCAATAATTTCACTTTTTCATAATAAGGCCTACAGCTGTGTTTTAAAACGAAGTATTTATCTTAATGTGTGATATTTGGAATTGTTCTTCTGACTTCTAAATCAGGCCTGCAGCTGTTTGTTGTTTGAGGTTATTGTTGGTGGCCGAATTGTGGAATTTTTTTGGTGATAAGGCCTTCAGCCGAAATACAGTCAATTGTGTTTTTTTTAAGAGACTGTTTTAAAATTTTAATTTCTTTAAATAAAGTTTACGTATTTGTTGTGCAACCGAGAGTAACTGATTACGACCCCGTCCACAATCGTAACCTTATCCTGCCCCATCCTGAGAAAACAGCTCTCATGCACCGCCCAAAATGCCTTTCCCGTGTGAAGACATTCCTGCCATTTGTTGAGGACAGCTGGAACTGTGTGTAGAAGGCCTACCTTACTTAAAGGACAAGGAGTTGTGGCGAAATAAATAAAAAACACTTGAATTTATTGCGTTTTTTTTTAAAATGAGGAAAAATTATGGATATGGAACTGTAACTTTAGAATTTTTGAAGGGCTTTTTTACGGACTGTATTGACCGGCTTGAATGCGGACAAATTCAGTGCTGCGTGAAATATGCCTGTAATATAATTTACCATTCCGATTAATTACATTTTGAATTCTACGTCATTGTTGATTTAATCAGAGTTCTCACCTTAGACGTAGAATTAGTCCTTCTGCCACAATATTAATTCATTAGTCGCTATCGATGTTCTTCTCTTTGTTGACCGTGTGTATCTTCCTAAGTCGGCATCGGTTCACTTCACGAAGACGGTGGAAACAAAGGAATACAATGCTACGTTGCTTTAAATAATTTTCGTAACACTTCGATACTTCTCACTATTTTTTATTCACAATACAATAAGACTTGCTCTGCTCGTCGCACAAACCATAATTACTAACAATATGGCTACCTTTCCGCACACACCAAAAAATTACGTCCATCCTCCACGAGGCAACAATCGAAAGTGTCCCTTAGCTCCTTGGAGTATGAAACAAAAGAGAATCCAATGTGAACATTACAAAGATTATAATCTACATGCCTCTCAATTTAATCTTTGGCGCAGCTTTTAAGGTATTGTATGTCTCTGCGTCGGAATGTGTCATTACAGAGTGTGTCTGCTGTCGCGAAATAACATATATCACTGAGTCAGGTAGTTTTACCCTACGTATAGAACGTCGACCTTCATTGCACATATGTGGAGAACGTACAACAGCAGGGAGGGCAGTGTCAACCACATACTAAAATCTAGCAAACGGAATATTACGATCCTTTAAAGGGCCGAAGACGTCCCACCATCAAAGCTTCTGCATGGCTAGACACTTCACGGTGTTCTCTGTGTCATACATTACCGGTCAGACTGCATACCGACAGCTTCGAGAGGTTGTTCTATACACTTAGAGACCCGCTAGGTGGATTCCACTCCGCTCAAGCATTGTGCGTAAACACAGGAACAGTGATGCAATTTCCAGGTCACACATGAACAATGGTGCACCATGGAGTGTTGTTCTCGGTGGCTGCTCATCTGCCGCTCCCCACAGACAGGTTACAACCCTGCCAGTGTTGTGCAAAGTTAGCGATATGACGGCGATGGAGTTCTCGTCCGGTATTATCATGTTAGTAACGCGTATACCTCTGCGTGTATTTCGTACGGCTACTATGAAGACTGCAGTCTGTGACGCTGGTATCATGCAACGACATGTGCACGTTTTATGTGTGCTTGAGGGCCTGGGTTCCGTTTGATGGATTTTTACGTCATAATCGAAGCGTTTGAGATGTGGTGCTGTATAGAGAAATTGAAAATTAGGTGGACTGATAATATAAGAAATAAGGAGGTACTCTCCAGGATCGGCGAGAAAAGGGACATGGGAAAAACACTGACAGGAAGAAGGTACCGTTTGATATGACGTGTGCTGAGTCGTCAGGGAATAACCTCCGTGAGACTACAAGGAACTGTAGAGCGTAAAAGCTGAGACAGAGACCGGAACACATCCAGCATATAACTGAAGATTTTGCGCTACTTCAGGGATCCTAGCGCAGACTGTTGGCCTCGTGGACGAATAAACGCATTATCGCTTCATAGTGTGTCTACAGTGGGCTTCTTGTATGGGCGTCTCTAGAAATTCATCCAAGAGGGATGCCGTCTTTTTATTTTAACTCATTCGGTGAGTCTGAGAATGTACCATGCCCCAAGCAATAAATTTGACAGAAAGTACAAGAAAAATTACTGCATCTCAAACGTTTGATAGGTAGGCACTCAGTATTTTCTGAAAACATATATTGTTGAATACCATAAAAAACAGTAAAAATGTCACTAATAAATAACCCTTAAAGTGAATAACATTAAATAAATTTCTAAAGACGCTAATTCAATAGGCTATTTTCCCAAGTTAAAAATATGGATCTGATTGTTGTTATCCTGAGGGACTACAATAGCATTTTCTGTCAATAAGCTCACAATATATTTGTTTTTTTATAGGATCAAGGCTTAAAAATCATTAAATTTCGAGATTTGGCCACGTGATCGAAGACGCTCTGTTAGTGGCTATAGCTCTGGTGACGTCACAAGCTAGGAGTAAGGCGAAGCTACATGTGAATTATGTAAGAGTGTTAGCCGAAGTTACTAGGTTTTATATACTTTTTCTGCAAACAGTTCAGCTCTTAAATGATGGAGAAAAAGCATTTGCAATTTTAAGTAACAATAGAGAGTAATTTTGTGACCACTGGTAGTGGATTTCGTTTAATTTTTTTGTTCCATGAAGATTCCCCATGTGTGAATAACACGCTGTTCAGATTTGATGTAATTCTGAGGAATGGTTCTCTTCTATAGCGTTTTGAAACCGAAACTTTAATTGTGGACATCCTGTACGTAGAGCCTGCTGTAAACCACAGTGTTCCCCCTTCCACTCGGCAGTGATAAGAGCTACAGTTCTGACAGTCATTTCTGTGAATTCGGAAGAATTATGTAATGGACAGAAAGTCGGTACACCAAATTCCAGCTTCCCTCAGTCCGCCAACCTAACTTGCGAACGCCTATAGCTCCTAGCAGTCCGATTGAACGTGGATGACACGTTCTAGGGCATGACCTCCAGTGTGTACATGTATTCCAGTGAGAGGCGTTATGTACTCATTCATACCAAGAGCCTACCATTTCAACAATCCTTTGAATGTCATTGAGACAACCTTGTAAAATGGCGCGAAGTTTCTTATCGAGAATTGCTCACTGCGTGGTATTCGCTTCTGCCTACTTCCAGGAAGTTAGTGACACAAATCACTTAAGTGAGCTTCCAAGATTTCATCAGGCATCCGTGCGTTACGTAGTTTTGGAGGTCTGGACTAAACTGTTACAAGAAACACGCGCGCCGCCACTTCACAAAGGAAAATTAATCGCTATTGTGTAAAAACTTGGCAGACGAACCAGCCAACCGCCGTGCATTGAGATCTGGCCTTAATGGAGACAGTGAGTTTCGCAAACCTGGCACCGCAGAATCGACACGAGGCGCAAGATGGCGGCCTCGGGGTGGTCGTGACCTGGCCACTAATAATAGACAGTCCGCTGGCAGAATAGACTTCCGCCATGCGGGCGGCGAGCGCCCGATGAAACGGGATATCCACAGCGGCGGGTCGCGACGCGTTCATCCTAAATAGCGGCGTGGCGCTTGTCCAAGTCATCAACCGCGGAGTCCAGAAAACCTTACTTAAACGCGGTATCGTCTCGCAACCAGAACGTGTACTTGTAGAGTACGGGTCTAGGTGTGTGAAAAGACTGAAGACGGCTTTGGAAACAGAACTACGTCACGAGCACGAAAATACCGCGGCGCTTGCTAATGAGGTGTAATTGGATCCCTGCTGTTCACAGTATACTAGTTATTTCCTTAACAGTTCAGTACGTCGAAACGAGTTTTTTGATAACGGTACGAGGGTTGCGCAGATAGTAATGCACCGCATTTCTTTTATCAGTCGAAAACAATTCGACGAATGCGAAACGTTACGTATGTATTATCTTAAGTCTCCTGAGCGAGCGTGCCAAGTTCCCGTCACTTCCGACAGATAGCGTAGCTGCAGGACAGTTTCAAAATGGCGTCTGTAGATGATGCAGGTTACAAGCAACGTGCCGTCATTGGATTTCTCAGTGCAGAGAAAGACACTGCGGGAAGTATTCACAAAAGCTGGTGCAAAGTCTAAGGAGCATCTGCTGTCAACAGAAGGCGATTCCGCGGAGCTGCACGATTTGCAGCGGTCGGGGAGACCATCCACGGCTGTCACACCTGACATTTTGCAGCGAGCTGATGTCATTTGCGAGGACAGACGCATTACGTTTCGGCAGTTGGCGCTGCATCTCTCAATCAGCAAAGTGTCGATGAAATTATCCGCATTCATGGATATTCAGAAGTGTGTGCAAGATTGGCCCCGCCGTGTCTAACGGTGGATCACAAATCGCACAGAAAACACATTTGTCTTGATTTGTTGCAACGTTTTGAAGCCGAGGGGGAGGCTCTTGTCCGGGATTGCGACAGGCGATGAAACCTGGCTTCACCATTTTCAGCCCGAAACAAAACGCCAGTCGATGGACTGGAGCATGATCTGCGACAGTGAAGGTGCGATTCTCATTGATGTGATGCCAAGAGGTGGTAGCATTAATTCAGAAGCGTATGTCAACACATTAACAAAACTCAAGAAGCGCTTCCGGCAACTTCGGCGCCACAGCAAGCCAAGAGATGTTTTGCTGCTACACGATAATGCTCGGCCCCGCACAAGTCTGAGGACTGCTGAACACATCGCAAAACAGGGTTGGACATTGTTAACCCATCCACTCTGCTGCCCTGACACAGCCCCCTCGGACTTGTTTGGGCCATTTGAGGATGCCGTTCGTGGAAGACGTTTTGAGGGCGATGAGGAGGTGATTCACACAGTGAAGCACTGGCTCCGCCACCAGGGCAAGGATTGGTACCGGCGGGGGATAGACGCCCTTGTCTCGCCCTGGAGGAATGCGACAGAACGGGATGGAGATTACGTGAAAAAATAGCGTGTGCAGATAAAATACGATTCTTTCGTGTATGTAATTCTCATTATGTTCAATAAAGAATTGTTGAAGAAAAAATGCGCTGCATTACTTTCAGGACAACCCTCATAGTACGGATACTTTGTATTTGATACGACCCCCCTCTCCTGTTCTAACCTCTTCATTCAGGCTGACACTTACATTCAGCGTCCTCGATAATTTGTTGTGTACAGGGTGTTTCAAAAATGACCGGTATATTTGAAACGGCAATAAAAACTAAACGAGCAGCGATAGAAATACACCGTTTGTTGCAATATGCTTGGGACAACAGTACATTTTCAGGCGGACAAACTTTCGAAATTACAGTAGTTACAATTTTCAACAACAGATGGCGCTGCAAGTGATGTGAAAGATATAGAAGACAACGCAGTCTGTGGGTGCGCCATTCTGTACGTCGTCTTTCTGCTGTAAGCGTGTGCTGTTCACAACGTGCAAGTGTGCTGTAGACAACATGGTTTATTCCTTAGAACAGAGGATTTTTCTGGTGTTGGAATTCCACCGCCTAGAACACAATGTTGTTGCAACAAGACGAAGTTTTCAACGGAGGTTTAATGTAACCAAAGGACCGAAAAGCGATACAATAAACGATCTGTTTGAAAAATTTCAACGGACTGGGAACGTGATGGATGAACGTGCTGGAAAGGTAGGGCGACCGCGTATGGCAACCACAGAGGGCAACGCGCAGCTAGTGCAGCAGGTGATCCAACAGCGGCCTCGGGTTTCCGTTCGCCGTGTTGCAGCTGCGGTCCAAATGACGCCAACGTCCACGTACCGTCTCATGCGCCAGATTTTACACCTCTATCCATACAAAATTCAAACGCGGCAACCCCTCAGCGCCGCTACCATTGCTGCACGAGAGACATTCGCTAACGATACAGTGCACAGGATTGATGACGGCGATATGCATGTGGGCAGCATTTGGTTTACTGACGAAGCTTATTTTTACCTGGACGGCTTCGTCAATAAACAGAACTGGCGCATATGGGGAACCGAAAAGTCCCATGTTGCAGTCCCATCGTCCCTGCATCCTCAAAAAGTACTGGTCTGGGCCGCCATTTCTTCCAAAGGAAGCATCACGCTATCTGGACATTCTTCGTGAATTTGTGGCGGTACAAACTGCCTTAGACGACACTGTGAACACCTCGTGGTTTATGCAAGATGGTGCCCGGCCACATCGCACGGCCGACGTCTTTAATTTCCTGAATGAATATTTCGATGACCTTGTGATTGCTTTGGGCTATCCGAAACATACAGGAGGCGGCGTGGATTGGCCTCGCTATTCGCCAGACATGAACCCCTGTGACTTCTTTCTGTGGGGACACTTGAAAGACCAGGTGTACCGCCAGAATCCAGAAACAATTGAACAGCTGAAGCAGTACATCTTATCTGCATGTGAAGCCATTCCGCCAGACACGTTGTCAAAGGTTTCGGGTAATTTCATTCAGAGACTACGCCATATTATTGCTACGCATGGTGGATATGTGGAAAATATCGTACTATAGAGTTTCCCAGACCGCAGCGCCATCTGTTGTTGAAAATTGTAACTACTGTAATTTCGAAAGTTTGTCTGCCTGAAAATGTACTGTTGTCCCAAGCATATTGCAACAAACGGTGTATTTCTATCGCTGCTCGTTTAGTTTTTATTGCCGTTTCAAATATATCGGTCATTTTTGAAACACCCTGTATATTCCAGTCTGTGTGTTCCCACAAAATTTCTACCGCCCCCCTCTGGTACAATGAAAGTTATTCCCTACTGTCTTAACATGTGTCCTATAATTCTGCCCGTTCTTCCAGTCAGTAAAAAGTGAAGTCGTACGGCATTGTTGGTTTGGACACACGGAAGGGTAGGCCAACAGCCGAATTGGAGAGTTCCTTCTTTCTTTCGTTTTCACTTCGCGTGCAGTGGCGCCTTCCCTTCGCGAAGTGTGGAACTGATGTGTTTTAAGTGTATTTAATTAGTGCAGGGCGCACACTGGGACACAACCGGCGAAGGACAGTGAGCCGTGCGTGGCTCGTGTTCGTGCTGTTATTGCTTGACATCTTGTCTTGGCAGTACTCTCGTCTGTTTTCTTATTCGATTTACTGGCGTCACTAAGTTGCTGACTTGCCTGCCCGTGAGTGGCAGCAGCAGCGCTTTTCGGTAAGATCATTGTCGTATTATCTTTGGAGCGACCGCTAATATTTCCAGGTCGTCTTTTGTCGGGAGTTCATTGGTGACAGAGCAGCCGTGAGGTCCGGACAGCCATGACTCCCCTGATCGTTGCCGGCACACATGACTTCAGTGGGGACGACCTTGGTTGGTCATTCGGTCGGTCGTCTCACCGGACGACGTGTATTTCGTCGCCGACTGCTTCCGGGTTCTCTGTGTGTGTCGACTTGTGATTCCTCCTACTTGTTCCACAGAGACTGGTTGCAGTATTGTTCGAATTGTTTGTGGAAGTGTTTCGCGGAACCGTGTGAAGCTTGTGTGGTTTTCACTGAGCAAGTTATTTTAATGCTGTCTGCGTGCTGGGTTGAGTCAGTCGGTTGGGACGGAGCAGCGAGGAAGTCTCCAGACCGGGACCGCTGGCGGCGTGCACGCACTGTCGGATTGTGAGACGTTAGCTGCGAGAGCGACGAAGTTCGTTGCCCACTGAACCTGGACGCTGAAGTTGAGCAATCAGTTAACCTGTTATGAAACCTCAACTACTGTGACATCTCTTCGTTCATTTGCGGGTTGTTGCTCCCTGGGCCATTCGTGCTAGCAGCAACTTATGATGTGTTGGAGTTGGCGAAATCTTGCCACCGTATTCCTACATTGTGATTAATTATTAAATTTACTGTTACTTGCCAGTAAAGTGCACCAGTGGAATTTTCTGCCTTGTTGCCATTAACGCACCAGTTACCTGCC
The DNA here is from genome assembly GCF_023864345.2 of Schistocerca serialis cubense. Lineage (NCBI taxonomy): Eukaryota > Metazoa > Arthropoda > Insecta > Orthoptera > Acrididae > Schistocerca > Schistocerca serialis. The sequence goes on from NC_064643.1 coordinate 714,729,579, forward strand.
CTCGTCGTTAGTGTAGTTTTCCGGCAGTGTGCCTTTCCTCGTCATTTTGATGCTGTCCTGCATGGCGTGTAGTTCGACAGCCTTTTAAGTTGTTTGGTTCGTATTTTGCTTTTGGTTATTGTTCCCTTGGCTGTTTTTAGACGCCAGTTTCTGAAGACGTAGTGCTTTTCATATCCTCGTCCTCGGCCGATATTTTCCATCGTTGTGCCGTTGGTCGGACGGAATTGGTTAAATTGTTGGTCGGTCCTTGGGCCATCCCTAGTTTGGGCTGCCATCCGATTATTTAACTTCTACTCTTGGCTGCTGTCTCTCCTCACCTTACGTTTGAGCTACCTTCTCAGGCCGACCCTTGGAACACTGCTGAGCACCACTTGTTCTGTTTGTTTTAGATTGTGAATTTCATTTTAGTTTGAAGTATTGTGCGAGGCCTTCGGCCGTGTATTAATTCAGTTCTTTTTAAATTTTATGTAAAGGCCTTCAGCCGTGTTTAGTTAAAATTTTGAAGATTGATTTTATTTAAAAAAAAATTTTTTCCTTAAAATTTGTTCTTTCTGAAATTGTTTTTAACCCAGGCCCTAAGCCATTAGTTGTTCGATGTGTCATGTGTGGCCTTCAGCCGAGGATTTGCGTAAACCCATTATAATAAGGCCTTCAGCCGTGTGTATTCTTTAAAGGAAATTTTTTTATAAGAATGAAGAGGTTTATTTTATATTGTTTGTCTGACTTGTTGTTCAGGCCTTCAGCCGTTGTTTCAAATTTGTTTGTGGCCTTCAGCCGTGCAATAAGTTAATATTTCTTTAATTAGGCTTTTGGCCATTCTGTTGTAAGTTTAAAAAGAAATTTCTTGGTTAGAAAAATTGTTTACTAATGTGTTTTAATTATAGTTGTCCTTCACATGTGCAATGTAGGCCTTCAGCAGCTAATTGTTTTAAATTGCATGTTGTTTTTAAAAAAAAATTACCTTCTGTTTTTAATTGCTTTTGATTTCTAAGCCAGGCCTTCAGCTGTTCTTGTTTTAGATGTGGTTTTGGGCCTTCAGCCCAGAAAGCATCTCAAGTTTTCTTTAACTAGGCCTTCAGTCATATTGTCTAATTGTGATCTTTTAAAGCAATGTGTAAGTAAGTGGTTCTTAGAAAAATAAAGTTGTGTGTTTGATTTTGCAGCTTTCAGTAACTGTTTACGGCCCCATCCACAATCATAACCTTATCCTGTGCGCTCTCTGAGTACCTCTGACCAGTTTTCAGACAGGGTAGGGCAGAGCTGCGAAGGAAACACATTGGCGACACAGTGAGTGCGCGTATTGGGAGGCAGTTTAAACACTGACGCACGTTCTTTCAGTGTTGATCTAGTGCCCGTTCTTTCCTTGTTAAGGTACGGCTTAATTCATGAATGTTAGTTGAGAGTCGTATTCTGATGAGAAAATGGATATGCTGATGTTGCTATATAACACTTCAGACCGGAGCAAATCAGAATCGAAAAGCGGATATATGAATAAGAGAAATACTCACGGCTAATTCGCTTTGACGTCAGAGTTTTCTGATAAACAACAGTTCACCAATAACTTCCGCTTGGACCGGAGTCAGTTCCTCGAGGATGACGAGCTTGTACGGAAATCTATATTTTCTGAAAGCTGTAATCCCCGAAAACCAATTGGAAGTAAAGCGTTCTTGTAAGTTTTACTGAAATTTCTTACGATGTAAGGACATAAACAAGAGTCACATACAGGGTGTTTCAAAAATGAACGGTATATTTGAAACGGCAATAAAATCTAAACGAGCAGCGATAGAAATACACCGTTTGTTGCAATATGCTTTGGACAACGGAACATTTTCAGGCAGACAAACTTTCGAAATTACAGTAGTTACAATTTTCAATAACAGATGGCGCTGCGGTCTGGGAAACTCTATAGTACGATATTTTCCACATATCCACCATGCGTAGCAATAATATGGCGTAGTCTCTGAATGAAATTACCCGAAACCTTTGACAACGTGTCTGGCGGAATGGCTTCACATGCAGATGAGATGTACTGCTTCAGCTGTTCAATTGTTTCTGGATTCTGGCGGTACACCTGGTCTTTCAAGTGTCCCCACAGAAAGAAGTCACAGGGGTTCATGTCTGGCGAATAGGGAGGCCAATCCACGCCGCCTCCTGTATGTTTCGGATAGCCCAAAGCAATCACACGATCATCGAAATATTCATTCAGGAAATTAAAGACGTCGGCCGTGCGATGTGGCCGGGCACCATCTTGCATAAACCACGAGGTGTTCACAGTGTCGTCTAAGGCAGTTTGTACCGCCACAAATTCACGAAGAATGTCCAGATAGCGTGATGCAGTAATCGTTTCGGATCTGAAAAATGGGCCAATGATTCCTTTGGAAGAAATGGCGGCCCAGACCAGTACTTTTTGAGGATGCAGGGACGATGGGACTGCAACATGGGGCTTTTTGGTTCCCCATATGCGCCAGTTCTGTTTATTGACGAAGCCGTCCAGGTAAAAATAAGCTTCGTCAGTAAACCAAATGCTGCCCACATGCATATCGCCGTCATCAATCCTGTGCACTATATCGTTAGCGAATGTCTCTCGTGCAGCAATGGTAGCGGCGCTGAGGGGTTGCCGCGTTTGAATTTTGTATGGATAGAGGTGTAAACTCTGGCGCATGAGACGATACGTGGACGTTGGCGTCATTTGGACCGCAGCTGCAACACGGCGAACGGAAACCCGAGGCCGCTGTTGGATCACCTGCTGCACTAGCTGCGCGTTGCCCTCTGTGGTTGCCGTACGCGGTCGCCCTACCTTTCCAGCACGTTCATCCGTCACGTTCCCAGTCCGTTGAAATTTTTCAAACAGATCCTTTATTGTATCGCTTTTCGGTCCTTTGGTTACATTAAACCTCCGTTGAAAACTTCGTCTTGTTGCAACAACACTGTGTTCTAGGCGGTGGAATTCCAACACCAGAAAAATCCTCTGTTCTAAGGAATAAACCATGTTGTCTACAGCACACTTGCACGTTGTGAACAGCACACGCTTACAGCAGAAAGACGACATACAGAATGGTGCACCCACAGACTGCGTTGTCTTCTATATCTTTCACATCACTTGCAGCGCCATCTGTTGTTGAAAATTGTAACTACTGTAATTTCGAAAGTTTGTCCGCCTGAAAATGTACTGTTGTCCCAAGCATATTGCAACAAACGGTGTATTTCTATCGCTGCTCGTTTAGTTTTTATTGCCGTTTCAAATATACCGGTCATTTTTGAAACACCCTGTACGTTCCTTAGGAGAATTGGTTGGTTGGTTTGTGGGATGAAAGGGACCAGACTGCGACGGTCATCGGTCCCTCTTAGTAGAATTACTTAGGGAAACTGTCGTTACTGTTCATGAGGTGAGCGTAAGATCCAGCAGCCGTACCTGAAGGCACGTCTACTGAGTTCTGAAGGAGTGTCGAAGATGCACCGCTTGCCTTCGACAAATGTAATGGATGTGAAGAACTTGTTAAGCCGTAATTCCTAAGTGGATCGAGCTCTCGAGGTGGAGACTGTGAATTCCTAGGACGGATGCTACAGTTTGCGAAATCACTTCAAATAATTTACCACGGATGAAATACTGATTTGTTGGTGGCACGTTTTTAGTTCTTTGGTAGGGTGGGTCACTGGCAGATTTTCAGTCTTTAAACTTTTTACGTTCAGTACTTCTTTCTCTTGCCCCTTGCTCACACTGCATAACAGATTGTTGTATAAGCTTGGATACATCAAGTTCCTTCATTTTATTTGGTTGTTTCTTACTACATCGGTGATTCACTAGTGGGGAATTGTCCAATTCTGCAGGCCTTTTGTCTGAGATATAACTTCCTCATAACTATCAATATTTCCTATACTTACACCTTCGTTGTCGTCATTTTTAGACACCGCCCTGCGGGAGCGTGTGTGGTGCTCGCGAATCATACTATGTTCCGAAGGCTGAACGAGGCATTGTGCTGCCCTGCGCCCAAATTTGCGTCGTTTATATCTGCACCCGTGAGTCACAAAAATTTGTGCCCCGTTGCACTGCCCTTCGTTGCCTGCGTCCCAACATGCGCCTGCATAATGGGTCTGTGTAGTGCGGTGTAACGTATGTACTGGATGACGATGCGAGAAGCGAGAGGAGGAAACTCAGTGCGACCACATAGCCTACAGTCTGTCCAAAATTACTTTAGCATTGGCAGCGAGAACAGAAGCGGTAGGGATGAGGTCGGGTGGAGGGGGAAACCCACGTGGCAAGTCCGGACCACTTTCCGCCAGTACCATGCAGCCTGCAGCTGCAGCAAATCCCCGAAGTGGCCAAATCTTTAGCCCACACAACACTTCCTGCTTGCATTGGTCTTCAGTTGCAGCCAGCTTGCTGTCCCGTGTGTAGTTGTTGCTGTTATTAGTTTTACCATTATTTGTTATTACTGTTATTCGTTGTGTGGTACTCAACGATGTCAACGGAAAAGTTTGTAGAATGTCACAAGTGGAAAAGTTCGACGTCGTTCTCTCAGCCAGGAGATTGCCATACGAGGGCAGCCAAGGGGAATGATTTGCGCATTTTGTGCCTATTCTCGGAATGAAAAACTTCATGGTGGTCACTGAACACAGGCCCACTGTGAATGCTGCGGTCTACATTAAAACCTTGGTTAAGATGCGTCGTGCCCTTCTGGACAAACACCACAACTTTACTGTTGACTGTGTCAATCTTCTTCATGCTCACGCCCATGTTGCTGCTTCTGCTTGTGAGAAAATCGCAAAATTTGTTTCGGAGGTGCTCCAGCATCCACTATACAGTATAGATATTGCACCATCGGACTTTCATCTGTTTGGTCCCATGAAGAAACTCCTGACTGGCAAACGCTTTGCGACATATACGGAGCAGTCCGCAGATGGCTGTATTCCAACCAAATGGATTTCTACGAAAAGGGCAAATTGAAACTGGTACCACGATGGGAGAAATTTGTTGAGAAAGCCGGTGACTGTGTAGAAAAGTAGATAAAAGGTGTAAGTTCATCTGTGAGTTTTTTGTTTTGTTATATATTAATTTTTTTGACAGTAAAATCATTGTACGCTACTTTCCTCATTATATCAAGATTACAGCGCAACAAACCACCGTCCAGCCAACAGGAGAAGAAGCGCCGTAAACGCCTGCCCTACCGTACGAAATGTATGCAAACGTATGTTTGTTATTATGAATGTCATATGAGTGTTCAGATGTTCGGATTGAGCAATGAGGCACACCATAAAACGATTGTGAGCAGGCAGTCTTGCACTCTGAATGTCGGCTCATCTTAGTAAGGGTCGCGTCTTCGGGACTCGACTTTCCTTGTAGAGCTTTTGTTTTAATTGTCTCCAAAGATAAAAGTCCAGATGTGTTAAATCTGGTGAGCGTGGAGACTATTTATGTTTCCAGAACGACTGAACCAGCTGCCTCCAAATGTTCTGTTGGGAAGGTCTGTAATTATCTGTGCGGAATGGGTCGAACTACTGTTGTCTTGGTAGAACGTGGGCACAGTGTGATATTTTCCAAAAACTTCAGCATTGTATATGGTAGGGACTGTAAATGTTTGTTCTTATTTCTAGATCCACCACTTAAACATGAACGCATGTTTCTGGAAAAGCCCGCCGCACCGCTTACCAACGGGCCAAGGTCGTTGTTTAGCCACTTCTCTCGGCCTGCTTTGATTTTCAGCTGACCAGTAGTGGACATTGCGAAGACTGATTTGCCTGCGATTTCTAAACGATGCTTCATCGCTAAACAAACATCTTACAAATGAGCGTTGCGTCATTTTCCAGTTCATTACGATGTTCACACAGACAAACTGTGAGGTACTGGCATACCTCTCAGCTTACAACCACACCGCTACTCTAACAGTCTAACAATTTGAAAATATTCGCCATAACGCAAAACCATATGTATTTTTCGAACTGTCGAGTGCATTACGAATGTCTGAATAACTTCTCCACCAACTTGGCTCATGGCCGCAACAGCAGAGCAAATGCTGACATGCTTCAAGAAAACAGGTAGAAAGAAGAATCGTATCTCAGGTACATGGTTGCATATATTTGATACAGTAGCGCAGATGTTTATAGGACATCTCCTCGTGACAACAGGGCAGACGTAGGCGCCGCTGTTGCCCTGATACTGTTTGTCCAAGCTCCACGTATGTTATGGCGCTGAAGTCCTCTTCGGTGGATCCAAAAACAAACAGACAAAGAGTGTATAGTTCCCATAAAATATCGGTCTGCATGCGTCAGAAAATGCTCCATTTTGCTCCCTATAACTTGGCAAAAATTGCACCTCGACGTACGGTGGTGTGCAGAACTGAAGGAGGAAAGTAAGTTTCGCATGATGGGTAACTGCTAAGTGGCATAGCTTGATGAGTTGGACCATACACAGCAAGAGCTGCTGCAGTACAGTACAGGACAGTATGGAAGGTAGCGGAAAGAAATACGCAATGAGACGAGCAGAAATGATACTTTATTCAAAGACAATATTGTTGTTGTGGTCTTCACTCCTGAGACTGGTTTGATGCAGCTATCTATGCTACTCTATCCCGTGCAAGCTGCTTCAATCTCTCAGTACGCACTGCAGCCTACATTCTTCTGAATCTGCTTACTGTGTTCATCTCTTGGTCTCCCTCTATGATTTTTACCCTTCACACTGCCCTCCAATACTAAATTTGTGATCCCTTGATGCCTCAGAACATGTCCTACCAACCGGTCCCTTCTTCTGGTCAAGTTGTGCCACAAACACCTCTTCTCCCCAGTTCTGTTCAAGACCTCCTCATTAGTTATGTGATCTACCCATTTAATCTTCAGCATTCTTCTGTAGCACCACATTTCGAAAGCTTCTGTTTTCTTCTTGTCCAAACTATTTATCGTCCATGTTTCACTTCCATACATGGCTGCACTCCGTACAAATACTTTCAGAAACGACTTCCTGACACTTAAATCTATACTCGATGTTAACAAATTTCTCTTCTTCAGAAACGCATTCCTTGCCATTGCCAGTCTACATTTTATATCCTCTCTACTTCGACCATCATCAGTTATTTTGCTCCCCAAATAGCAAAACTCGTTTACTACTTTAAGTGTCTCATTTCCTAATCTAATTCCCTCAGCATCACCTGAGTTAACTCGACTAAATTCCATGATCCTCGTTTTGCTTTTGTTGATGTTCATCTTATATCCTCCTTCAAGACACTGTCCATTCCGTTCAACTGCTCTTCCAAGTCCTTTGCTGTCCATGACAGAATTACAATGTCATCGGCGAACCTCAAAGTTGTAGTTTCTTCTCCATAGATTTTAATACCTAGTCCGAATTTTTCTTTTGTTTCCTTTACTGCTTGCTCAATATACAGATTGAATAAAATCGGGGAGAGGCTACAACCCTGTCTCACTCCCTTCCCAACCACTGCTTCCCTTTCATGTCCCTCGACTCTTATAACTGCCATCTGGTTTCTGTACAAATTGTAAATAGCCTTGTTTGACCCCTGCCACCTTTAGAATTTGAAAGAGAGTATTCCAGTCAACAATGTCAAAAGCTTTCTCCAAGTCTACAAATGCTAGAAACTCTTTCTTCTAAGATAAGTCGTAGGGTCAGTATTCTACGGAATCCAAACTGATCTTCCCCGAGGTTGGCTTCTACCAGTTTTTCTATTTGTCTGTAAAGAATTCGAGTTAGTATTTTGCAGCTGTGACTTATTAAACGTATAGTTCGGTAATTTTCACATCTCTCAACACCTGCTTTCTTTGGGATTGGAATTATTATATTCTTCTTGAAGTCTGAGGATATTTCGCCTGTCTCATGCATTTTGCTCACCAGATGGTAGAGTTTTGTCAGGACTGGCTCTCCCAAGGCTGCCAGTAGTTCTAATGGAATGTTGTCTACTCCCGGGGCCTTGTTTCGACTTAGGTCTTTCAGTGCTCTGTCAAACTATTCACGCAGTATCGTACCTCCCATTTCATCTTCATCTACATCCTCTTCCATTTCCATAATATTTCCCTCAAGCACATCGCTTTTGTATAGACCCTCTATATACTCCTTCCATCTTTCTGCTTTTCCTTCTTTGCTTAGAACTGGGTTTCCATCTGAGCTCTTGATATTCATACAAGTGGTTCTCTTTTCCCCAAAGGTCTCTTTAATTTTCCTGTAGGCAGTATCTGTCTTACCCCTAGTGAGATAAGCCTCTACATCCTTACATTTGTCCTCTAGCCATCCCTGATTAGCCATTTTGCACTTCCTGTCGATCTCAAAGACAATAATTACACTTAAGATTTATGATGGTCTATCGGACATTACAAAAGGCGGAGCAGCGGTCTTAATAGGGTGTGTGATCAGTGAGCACCACGTACGGCAAAGTATCCTCTCCAACGAGCTCAACTGTTGGCCACTAGGTTGGTGAAGAGTTCTTGTGGTAGACCATTTCATTCCTCCACCAGTGTGTCTGATAACTGCGGGATGCTAATTGATGCGTGTGGGTGCCCCGCAATACGTCTCCCAACGCATCCCACACGTGCTGGATAGGATGTAAGTTGGTAGAGCGGGCAGGCCAGTCCATTCTCTGAATACCCCCTCGTTCCGAGAGGCTCTCCACCTGTACTGGTCGATGCGGTCGCGCATTGTCATCCATAAAAATGAAGTCAGGGCTGAATGCTCACATGAAAAGACGCACCTGGGGAAGCAGTACACTGTCACTATACAGGGTGAAAAGTATTTAAACTGACAAACTCTGGGAGGTTGTAGGGGACATCAAAACAAATATTCTTCCCTAATGTCATTTTTTCCTGTGAGGATTATTTAAACCGGTGGAGGCCGAATTACGCTCTTCAGTTGTAGGCAACTGCTGTTCACCAGTGTAGCAGTGCATTGTCTCTGTTTACTAATGGAGCGATACACCTGGAGTGAGTACACTGATATGGTTGGTGCGTACTATGTAGCGCGCCACAACGGACGAGCTGCACAGCGGGCTTATCAACAACAATATCCTAATCGCCGTATCCCGCATCATACGACCTGTGCTGCTGTGTACCAACGTCTGCGTGAGACCAGGTCATTTAGCAGATTACCTGGACAGGGTCGCCGTCGCACGGTAAGAACGCTGCAATTTGAGGAAGCTGTCTTGCAGCATGTGGAGCGGGATCCTTCAATCAGCACTCGTGCAATTGCACGTAACATGGAGATGAATCAGACGAATGTAAGAACATTCCTTCGAGAGCAATTGTTACTTCCACTTCACTTACAGCGTGTCCTCAACCTGGAACCAGTTGATTATCCACCCAGGGCACAGTTTTCGCAGTGGTACCTGGAACAGTGTGAAATGCATCCTACATTTCCATCCTCTGTGTTGTTTACCGATGAAGCAACATTCTGGCGTGATGGAGTCTTCAACATGCACATTTCGCATGTTTGGAGTGAGGATAACCCGCATGCCACAGTTACTAGCACTCATCAAGTGCTGTTCTTCGTTAATGTGTGGGTCGGTGTTGTTGGGGACTGTATAATTGGGCCGTATCTGTTACCTAGGCCATTAAATGGCAGGGACTATTGCAATTCTCTCGCCAGAGTACTGCCAGAATTGCTGGAAGACGTCCCGCTCCCTATAAGACAACGCATGTGGTTCCAACATGACGGGGCTCCGGCACATTTCAGTCGTGTGCGTCGATTCCTGGACCGACGGTTCCCAGAAACGTGGATTGGCAGAGGTGGTCCTGTACCATGGCCTGCTCGACCCCAGATATGTCCCCTCTGGACTTTTTTGTGTGGGGAGAGATGCGCAACCTTGTTTACGCAAGTCCTGTTGCATCAGAAGAGGATCTGGTTGCCCGGATAGTAGCAGCAGCAGGAACAATTGAGGGTACTCCTGGGGTTTTTGCCCGTGTCAGACAGAACATGATCCGACAGTGTAACCTTTGTTTAAGTCTCAATGGGAGCATTTTTGAAAATCTACTGTAATTGAAATTGGGTTGTGTTAATGTGTTGTCTCTTGGTCATAAAAAAATGGAAAAGTGTTTGTTCGGTTTAATTAATTTGCCGCCAGAGAAATCTTCCTCCACCGGTTTAAATACTCCTCATAGGAAAAAATGACAGTAGGGAAAAATATTTGTTTTGATGTCACCTACAACCTCCCAGAGTTTGTCGGTTTAAATACTTTTCACCCTGTAAATGTTGGCCGGGTGGTGTACCGTGTTCAAAGATTTGGAAATCAGTATGCCCATGCAACATTATGTCTCCCCAGATGCAGACCACCAAAACGATCGTGTTCCACAATGTTCCTGGGTGCATTACGTTTTCCACCTACAGCCATATGAGGGTATGTCCAGAATCACGACTCATACTGTATCCCCTCCAACCCAAGAAGAGCATGCTGTCACACTTCTCATTAGTTCAGTCCTTAAGCGCTCGGCACCACTGTAAATCCTCGAACAAGGTCCACTCACCAGTCTGCCTTATTGGACACTGTACTGTTTCCCAATGTGTGTTTGGCCTGCCCTTTCCCCCAACTTAAATCCCATCCAGCACATATCAGATGCGTTGAGGAGACATATTCCGGTACATCCACTCCCACTGACGAGCATTGAGCAGTTATCGACTGCACTGTTGGAGGGATGGAATGCGCTAGCACAAACAACTCCTTACCAACTTTCGGTACCTTATATTGACACATCATGCGAAAGTTACTTTCGTCCATAGGTTCTGCACGCCATCATATTAGGACTTAAGAGTTTGAGGACTTGTGATTTTTCTAAATAACCTGCAATACTGAAAATTGATTGCAGAAAGGGGCCCAAAATGTACGAGGTGTGTTTGTTAAGTAAGTACAGTTTAGAAATTAAAAAAAGACGTGCTAAGGTAACTCAACAATTTTATTTTTACCTGAAAGCCTGTACCTTAATCTACTTCTCTACATAATTTCCGTCAATACTGAGGCACTTGTCGTGTTGTACCAGTTTTTGAATACCCTCCTCATAGAGGTCTGCCGCCTGGCTTGCTAACCAATGTGTCACCACTGTTTTGACTTCGTCATTGTCTTGAAGACGCTGACCTCCAGGTGTTTCTTCAAGTGCAGGAACAGACGGTGGTCACTGGGCGCAAGATTGGGGCTGTACAGAGGATGATCTAGAGTTTCCCATCGAAAAGATGTGGTGAGATCTTTGGTCTGATTCGCCACATGCGGACGGGCACTGTCTTGCAGCAAAACGATTCCCTTGCTCAACTTGCCACGTATTTTGTTCTGAATTGAATGGTGCAGATTGTGCACTGTCTTACAGTAGCTTGCTGCATTGATTGTCTCATTATGAGGCAGAAATTCCACAAGCAATACTCCTTTCCTCTCCCAAATATCTGTGCACATGATTTCCCGGGCAGAAATTGTTTGCTTAAACTTCACTTTTCTGGGTGAATCTGAATGCCGCCATTCCACGGACTATTGCTTTGATTCTGGTGTGACGTAGGCTACCCATGTTTCATCGCCTGTAACAATTTAGCTTAAGAAATCATCACCGTTGTTGTGGTACTGCTCAAGGAAAGTCAATGCACTGCCTAAACGTTTGGTTTTGTGCACATCCGTCAACATTTTTGGTACCCAATGTGCGCACTATTTTCAGTATTCAAGTGCTCGGTCACAATGCCTACAAAACACTACGAGAAACATTAGGTAAGTCATCCTCCACGGAGGAAATCGCAAAGCGTCTGTTCTCTCTCACCTTATTGTCCACTTCCTGCACCAAACTTTCATTAACCAGCAAAGGATGCTCACTCCGTTGTTCATCACGCACATTTGTGCGGTCATCTTTAAATGCTCTCACCCACTTTCTTACCATTCCATCACTCATAATGTTTTCTCCGCAAACTGCACAGATCTCAAAATGAATATCCATCGCTTTTAGGCCTTTAGCACTGAGAAATCTTATAACAGCCTATACATCATGGTCGATGGGACTCACTATTATCGGAGGCATCTGAAACACCAGTACGCAACGTAAACAAGGAAGAATCAGACTGTAATGGCGTCAGTGCGTAGACAATAGATGTAGGTACCCAGTGCGCATGCGTAGAACGCCGACCGCAGCGCTGCGGCCGCGGTGTGGCAAAATGGTACTAACATAAAAACCACGCCTCGTAATTACCAGAGAGGGGGTAAGAAATGCGACTCTGAGACCAACTACATCACCTAGTTTCCTTTACCTTCCCCGTCCAAGTTCCTCAATTAGTGGCAGTAGAACTGCAATAACCGCGTTAAGATGGGCAGTTTCACCACTGTCTTTTGCACTTAAGCTGCTCTGGGCACGAACACGCTCTGTACGTAACTAGCCTCAAGTAATCGTCGACCTGCAATTAGCTCCGCGTAAGTACCGAACCGGTCGTCAGCCCCCGCTTTACTTGCGGCGAGTCCTGCTTCTGTCCGGGCCAGCGACAAGGCGTCTGCGGCCGGTGTGGTCGCTTCTCGGCCAGGCCGGAAGACAAAAGGGCCCTGTGTTCCCCCGATGGCTGCCCGCCAAGTAGGGGCCCCGCCCGCAAGGCGTCTGCCGTGAGTCCGCGCCTGTCCGGACTTCCCTCATTTGTTGGATATCAACCTGTTCACCTCAGCGTACGGAGTTCGCTGTTTTCATAGCATAGCAAATTTATTTTTTTAAATTTCAACATAGTGCCCAGATGCCCTTTATGTCGCCACAACCGTCGTTCAACCTAAGGGAGGGAAGTAAAGTGCGCCATCTGTCTTTAAATTGTGTAAACTTTGTCCTGTGTCTTATCGTTCGTTATATGCATGGAGGTAAAAGAAGAAGGGAAGTGGCGTTACGTCACAAACTTGAAACCAATGGCCGCCATCTTAACTAGCCGAAACATTAGGTTCAACGCATTCATTATGGAGGGATGCTGACTCAGTTTTCCAGGATAGCAAATGGGAAATTGCTCTACAGAAAATGGCCCAGAGATCACTAGTGTCTCTCTCTCTCTCTCTCTCTCTCTCTCTCTCTCTCTGTGTGTGTGTGTGTGTGTGTGTGTGTGTCTGTGTAGCGAGTGAACTGTTATGAAACAATGTGTGTATAGTGTGTGCAGTGACTGATAGTGAAATATGAGTGAACAGTGTGGCATTACATTATTTAATAAGTTATTAGTAAAAAAAAGGATTGTATACCAGAAACAAAATCTAATGATTAACTAGAAGCCTGTAAATATATGTGTATACGAATTAGCTTATTTTAATTTGGTCTAAACGTGTAAATACTTTGACATGTCCTTTGTCCTTGAAAAAAGAGATCTACGGATGAATAAAGCTACTACTACTACTACTAGTACCCCCGGGGTGACACTTCCGCGTGATGTCACTCTGACTGTGTCGTATTACTAGAGCAAATACGCATTCGGGAACAGAAAAACATTGAAAAACATTCGAAATTGCCTTCCTGACGCTGTGTTATTCATGTAAGCCCTATAGTTTTTAGTATTTGAAACAGTTATTGCACGCACACGACAGAAATAGTCAACAAGAAGTACTCGTAAACAGTAGTCTGCTGATGTTTTGGGCTACTTAAAATGTCGGCCCCTCTGGCTACAAAACAACGTACTGTCTGTACTGCCACCTCATTTCTTTTTTTATGTCCATGGTTATCTTCTTGTGTGTCCTATTATGTGAAGCGGATATCGAGGGACCCGACTAGCATTTGCGGAAACAAGCTTTGAAAATGTAACGCCTGATACATTAAAATTAGTGAAGTCAAATAAATCACAAAGTTACAGGTTCGAAAATGAGCCAAAAGGAAATGAGCTTTACACGGATCCAATAACTGTCGCGCCAGATGGGTATACATATACTGTATGGTCGGAAATTCCCGTTACAGACTTGTAGGACTTGTAGAGGGGAGTGAGTACATCGTATTTGGAATAGGAACCCATGTCCGGAAACGTCATCCAACGAAACTACAGAGCGTGAAAGCTATAGGCGCGGGCATCTCTAAATGTACGTATACACAGGGTGATTCCCTGATGATGTTACAGACTTTCTAGGATGATGGAGAACGATAAATGTATTAATTTGAAGTAAGGATCCCTGTACCGGAAACGAAAGTGTCGAAAGGAAACGAAAACCGTTCTGATACCTCTGATAGTTGAATACACGTACCGGTTCTTGTGTTGCGAAGAGTGTAGGGTTGGTAAGTTTCAGTGGTGGTAGTGTGGACAAAAACGAGAAAAAAATGTCCAATAAACGTGGGCTCTAGAGTGAATACCTTAACAGCTATTGAACACTTGCTCAGTAGAGGAGATCTGTTTCACATTAGCGAAGATGAACGAATGGTCATAGCTCCTCAGGTATTGGACATTTTTTCTCGTTTTTGTCCACACTACCACCACTGAACGTTACCAACCCTACACTCTTCGTAACACAAGAACCAGTACATCTATTCAACTGTCAGAGGTCTCAGAACGGTTTTCGTTTATAGCTTTCGACTCGTTCGTTTCCGGTACTGGGATCCCTACTTCAAATTAATACATTTATCGTTCTCGATCATCCTAGAAAGTCTGTAACATCATCACGGAATCACCCCATGTATACGTACATTTACAGACGCCCGAGCCTATAACTTTGACGCTCTGTAGTCTCGTTGGATGACGTTTCCAGACATGGGTTCCTATTCAAAATACGATGTATTCACTCCCCTCTACAAGTCCTACAAGACTGTAACGGGAATTTCCTACCACCCTGTATAAGGGGCAGTCAAATGAAAACGAGACAGCTGCATTAAAGAGTAAGTAAATTAAATGTAACTGTATGGCTCCAGAGACATTTTCTTACATACATCAAAAAAAGTTTTGCATCATCTCGGTTCCGCGACTTCCGGAACCTGTACAGAAAAATGGCATAGAGATCAACATAAACATCATATCCTCTCTTTTTATTACTCATGAAAACCACACATTGCTTGTTGTAACACCGTACAGCGAGACCTTCAGAGGTGGTGGTCGAGATTGTTGTCCACACCGGTACGTCTAATACCCAGCAGCACTTCCTCTTGCATTGACACATGGCTGTATTCGTCGTGGCATACTGTCCACAAGCTCATCAAGACACTTTTGGTGCAGATTATCCCACTCCTCAACGGCAATTCGGCGAAGATCCCTCAGAGTGGTTGGTGGGTCACGTAGTCCATAAACAGCCCTTTTCAGTCTATCCCAGGCATGTTCGATGGGGTTCATGTCTGGAGAACATGCTGGCCACTCTAGTTGAGCGATGTCGTTATCCTGAAGGAAGTCATTCACAAGATGTGCACGATGGGGCCGTGAATTGTCGCCCATGAAGACAAATGCCTCGCCAATATGATGTCGATGTGGTTGCATTATCGGTCAGAGGATAGCATTCACGTATCGTAGAGCTGTTACGGCGCCTTCCATGACCACCAGCGGCATACGTCGGCCCCACACAATACTACCCCAAAACAGCAGGGAACCTCCACCTAGCTGCACTCGCTGGACAGTGTGCCTAAGGCGTTCAGCCTGACCGGGTTGCCTCCAAACACGTCTACGACGGTTGTCTGGTTGAAGGCATATGCGACACTCATCGGTGAAGAGAATGTGATGCCAGTACTGAGCCGTCCTTTCGGCATGTTGTTGGGCCCATCTGTACCGTGCTCCATGGTGTCGTGGTTGCAAAGATGGACCTCGCCGTGGACGTCGGGAGTGAAGTTGCGCATCATGCAGCCTACCCTCCTTCTCGATACTGCAGAAAGACTTGTCAGGAATGTAGCCACTGTACAGGATTGCTGGCAGCGATTGTCACGAAAATGTACGGTCCCAAGAAGACTGAGCTCCAGATGGCCACGTAGAACCGCCGAGAGGGAAGACCATGGCGTTCGGCTCATGATTCTGATGCATGGTACTGCAACTACAGCATTAATTTGAGCAGCAGTTGGCACAATAGAGAAACAATAACTGTTACAAATCGGTTACCTCGAGCACAGCTCCGAGACAGACGCCCTGTAGCGTACATTCCGCTGATCCCAAACCACCGACATTTGCGACTTCAGCGGTATCAAGCGAGAGATCACTGGAAGGCAGGGTGGATGTCTGTTGCGTTTTCTGATGAAAGCTCCTTCTGGCTCGGTGCCAGTGATGGCCGTTTGTTGGTTAGGAGGGCAGCTGAGGGCCTGCAACCAACCTACCTGCGTGCTGAACACACTGGACCTACATCTGGATGCGACTTCGTGAGACAGCAGGAGCGCTCTCGTTGTTATCCCACGCATCCTGACTGCAAAGTTGTACATCGGTCTGGCGACTCAACCTGTTGTGCTGTCATTCAGGAATAGCATAAGAGGGGATGTTTTCCAACAGGATAACGCTTACCCACATACCACTGTTGTAACCCAACATGCTCTACAGAGTGTCGAATTCTTGCCTTGGCCTGATCAATCACTAGATCTGTCTCCAATCGTCGAGTACGTATGGGACATCACCAGATGACAACTCCAGCGTTATTCACAACCAGCATTAACTGTCCCTGTATTGATCGACCAAGTGCAACAGGCATGAAACTCTGTCCCACAGACTGCCATACTGCACCTGTACGACACAATCCACGCACATTTGCATGTTTATATTTAACATTCTGCTGGTTACATCGGTTGTTAATGTATAAGCATTTCACATTTGTAATGACTTGTCTCGTGCTTACATTAACCTGTGATCTTCCAAGGTTAATCACTTAAATATGTTACCTGGGCAAATATTATTTCCGAAATTTTATTACTCTACATTACTTTTCGGAGTTGCAATATTTTTCCGACAATACAGGAACATGTAGCGTCATCTGCTGTGGAGCTCCGTGTTTAACAATATGTGCTGAACGATATGCTCTGAAACACTAGTGTCTCCACCAGAAATTGTGTTCATTCATCAGATCCGCCGACTGTCCTTCCTCAGAGAGTGGGCAAGCCTCCAAACTCCTTGTTCTGTGATAGTGTGCGGACGTCCAATGCTTGTTCAAGGTTTCACCGCCCTTCAACCACTTTTCGTAGATGTTCATGACAGTAGGACGCTATCAGCCGACCGACTTCACTGTTCCGGAGATGGTCATTTCCAGGTCCCAGCCATAACAATCTGTCGCTTGTCAGACAGCTTTTATGAGTGGATGTCCCCCATTTGTCACCCGTATAGTGGAGAGATTGGTTCCCCATTCGTCGCTCCACCGTTTTTTTATATGCACTCTGAGACAAAAGAACGACGCAACACGAAGGAAAAATCCGAATGGGACAGATATCGGTAGATGCGATGTACATGTCCAGACAAATAAATGATTGTAATTCAGAAAAATTGGATAATACATTCTGGAGAATCAGCGTCATAAACTAAGCAAGTCAGCAACGCATTGGTCCACCTCTCGCCCTTAAGCGAGCAGTTATTCGGCGCCGGCCTTTGTGGCCGAGCGGTTCTAGGGGCTTCAGTCCGGAACCACGTGGCTGCTACGGTCGCAGGTTCGAATCCTGCCCCGGGCATCGATTTGTGTGATGTCTTTAGATTAGTTAGGTTTAAGTAGTTCTAACGCACTGATGACCTCAGATTTTAAGTCCCATAATGCTTAGAGCCATTTTTAGTTATTCGGCTTAACATTAATTAATACACTGAAGAGCCAAGGAAATGGGCATACCGGCGTAAAGTACCGCAACACGACGTGACATGGACTCGACTAATGTCTGAAGAAGTGTTGGAGGGAACCGACACCATGAATCCACAAATCCGTAAGAGTACAAGCGGGTAGAGATCTCTTCTGAACAACATATTGTAAGGTATCAAAGATATGCTCACAAGGGAACCTCCCCATCGCACCCCCCTCAGATTTAGTTATAACTTGGCACAGTGGATAGGCCTTGAAAAACTGAACACAGATCGATCGATAAAACAGGAAGAAGTTGTGTGGAACTATGAAAAAATAAGCAAAATATACAAACTGGGTCGTCCATGTGTAATATAGGCAATATTAAGGGTAGTGTAAGACGATGAGTGCCGTGGTCCCGTGGTTAGTGTCAACAACTGCGGAACCAAAGGTCCTTGGTTCAAATCTTCCATCGACCGAAAACTTTAACTTTTTATTTTCACTTTATGTGACAAACTCTTATGTTTTCATCACTTTTTTTGGAGTGACTATTACATCCACAAGAAAACCTAAATCGGGCAAGGTAGAAGAATCTTTTTACCCATTCGCCAAGTGTACTAGTTAAGTGGGTCGACAACATATTCCTGTCATGTGACGCACATGCTGTCACCAGTGTCGTATAGAATATATCAGACGTGTTTTCCTGTGGAGGAATCGGTTGGCCTATGACCTTGCGATCAAATGTTTTCGGTTCCCATTGGAGAGGCACGTCCTTTCGTCAACTAATCGCACGGTTTTGCGGTGCGGTCGCAAAACACAGACACTAAACTTATTACAGTGAACAGAGACGTCAATGAACGAACGGACAGATCATAACTTTGCGAAAATAAAGAAAGCAAAATTCTTAGTCGAGGGCATATTTGAACTAAAGACCTCTCGTGCCGCAGCTGTTCACGCTAACCACGGGACCACGGCGCTCCTCGCCACACTTTGCCCTTAATATTGCCTATCTTACGCATGGACGATCCAGTTTGTATATTTTGCTTATTTTTTCATAGTTCCACATAACTTCTTCCTGTTTTCTCGATTGATCTGTGTTCAGTTTTTCAAGGCCTATCCACTGTGCCAACTTATAACTAAATCTGAGGGGGGTGCGATGGGGATGTTCCCTTGTCAGTGTCCATGTCTGGGTAGTTTTGTGGCCAGCGGGAGTGTTTAAACTCTGAAGAGTGTCCCTCGATCCACTCTGTAGCAATTCTGGGCGTGTGGGCTGTCGCACTGTCCTGCTGGAATTGCCCAACTCTGTCAGAGAGCACAATGGACATGAATCGATGCAGGTGATCAGACAGGATGCTTACGTAAGTGTCACCTGTCGAGAGTCGTCTATACGCGTGTCAGAGGTCCCATATCACTCCATCTGCACTCGCCCCACACTATTACAGAGTTTCCACCAGCTTGAACGGTCCCCTGCTGACATGCAGGGTTCATGGATTCATGAGGTTGTCTCCATACCCGTACACGTCCATCCGCTCGATACAATTTGAAACGATACTCGTCCGACCAGGCAAAATGTTTCCAGTCATCGACAGTCCCATGTCGGTGTTTACGTGCCAATGCGAGTCGTGAATCTTTGTGCTGTGCAGCCATCAAGGGTAGACGAGTGGGGCATCGATGATGTTTCGTTGAATGGTTCGCACCCTGACACTTGTTGGTGGCCCACCATCGAAATCTGCAGCAATTTGCGGAAGGGTTCCACTTCTGTCACACTGAACGATTCTCTTCAATTGTCGTTCGTCCCGTTCTTGCAGGATGTTTTTCCGACCCAGCGATGTTGGAGATTTTATGTTTTACCGGATTCCTGATACTCACGGTAGACTTGTGAAATGGTCGTACGGAAAATCCGCACTCCATCGCTACCTCGGAGAAGCTGTGTATTTGAATACGCATGCCTATACCAGTCTCTTTGGTGCTTCAGTATAGATTTGTTGCCCGCATCTCGTGGTCGTGCGGTAGCGTTCTCGCTTCCCACGCCCGGGTTCCCGGGTTCGATTCCCGGCGGGGTCCGGGATTTTCTCTGCCTCGTGATTGCTGGGTGTTGTGTGCTGTCCTTAGGTTAGTTCGGTTTAAGTAGTTCTAAGTTCTAGGGGACTGATGACCATAGATGTTAAGTCCCATAGTGCTCAGAGCCATTTGAACCATTTTTTATAGATTTGTTGGATGTCCTCCTGAGGGATACCGTGTCAAATTTTGTCCAACTGGCGTGTTAGATCGCCAATGTCCCGAGCTGGTTCGAGGGCCCTGCCCATAACGTTCCACACGGTCTTAATTGGGGAGAGATCAAAGGGGTCCTGCTATGAGAAGAAATGGCCATCCAGACCATCACTCCTGGTTGTCACGCTGTTGTTGGGTGACAGTCAGGTTAGTATCCCATGCCCAACGGGGACATCTCCAGACACTTCTTTAGCCTGGAAACTCACCGACTGTAGCAGAATTGTCTTTAGTGATGAGTTCTGCTTTGAACTGAGCACCAATGACCAGCAAAGACGTGTCTGAACAGTTTTCCGACAATATACAAGGTCTTCCTGGTCGTGTTTTAGCTGTATTTTTTTCCACTTCACAATCACTCCACCAACTTTCGACACGGGCAGCCTTAGAAAGGTTGAAAATATGTCCCTGATGGAATTGTTGCTCAGGTGACAACTAACGACTAGTCCACGTTCGAAGTCATTAAGTTCTCCTGAGCTACCCATTCTGCTGTTAACTGCTTCTCTACAGACAACACAGTACACCCCATAGAACAAATAGAAAAGAGAACCGCAACTCCCGTGTTAAAAGAGGGAAACACAGACCGATAGCAGCGCCTCTAGTGGATGGAGACAAACTGAAAAAGAATAAGCATTGCGGGTTGCATCCCTCCTAGTTTATGTACGTTGTAGGTTTTTTTTCTTCCTTTCTTATCTCAGTTTTCTGGGCGTGCTATATAATTATTTTGCTAGCATCATAATAAAATTATAGCACATT
Source organism: Schistocerca serialis cubense (assembly GCF_023864345.2). Classification (NCBI taxonomy): domain Eukaryota; kingdom Metazoa; phylum Arthropoda; class Insecta; order Orthoptera; family Acrididae; genus Schistocerca; species Schistocerca serialis. Next base: position 714,750,197 of record NC_064643.1, read on the forward strand.
GCAATGCAGCAGTGACAAACCTATCATTCAGCAATATTTGTAGTCCAATTTAGCTGCAACAATTTTATTTAGCTTCAGTTATTTAAACTACAAGCTTGTTTTGACATAGTGTCAGTTTCAATTGTTGCGTCTAGTTCTTATGACGCACCGAAACATCCTCGAGGTTTTATATGTTGATAGCAATCAATATAAGTGTGTCAGTTTACAAGTCTATTTTTGACGTTTGCGTCTGACAGTCGCTGTTCCTATGATGTTTTCTTGAGCAGCAACTGTCAGGCGCAAACGCCAAGAACAGATTTGTGAACTGACGCACTTATATTGATTTCTGTCAACATATAAAAGCTCCAGGACGTTTTGTGCGTTATAAGAACTAGACGCAACACTTGAAACCGACACTAAGTCGAAACAAGCTTGTAATTTAAATAACTGTCACAAGTAAAATAAAAATTGTAGCAGCTAAATTGGACTACAAATACTGCTGAATAATGTCATATTTTGACATATTACAAGCTGTGAGGTCAATGGAGGAAAAAAACCTATTATTAAAAGAATAATCGGCAATTAAAGAGGTACAATTAATAAACCTCTATCACAGTGTTAATTAATGAAGATTTCTAAAATTTTCTACAAATATGTTTCAGGACTATAATTTCTGAGTAATTGCCTCAGAAACTTGCATTATTGAACATTAATTTCTTAAGAAACGTTCCTACATCTTACGATTGTAAATGCTTCAACACAAAAACGAAGGAATCAATATTAAGCACCAAAAATAGGAAAGGTGGACAAAAAGTAAAATGAAACCAAAACTTACTTTTTACTTCTCAAGCACACTATAAAAATTTCACTATTCATAACAGTTTTACCTGATTCACTACTGATATTAGCTATTTCACAAGGAACACCTGCCACATGTTTTGGAAATAAACCCCTGTTTAGCCTATGCCTAGTTTTATTCACAAAATTTTCGAAAAAATGATCTTCACAAACAAAATAAGTAGGACAGCTCACATCAGGTGACAGTTTAAAAACACTTTTCCACTTCAGAAGCAATTCTTGAGGTTGTTTTTGAAACTTGTAGAAATGCTCATTGCTAACTTTTTCCGTTGAACCCACATAATACCCAGATGAATAGCTGGGGAATTTACAGGAGTATTTCAACATCAATTTGTTGTGTTGAATATTCTGAAAAAACATAGCATCCTTCATTAAATAAAACTGCTACTGACATGTTGTTGTTGTTGTTGTGGTCTTCAGTCCTGAGACTGGTTTGATGCAGCTCTCCATGCTACTCTATCCTGTGCAAGCTTTTTCATCTCCCAATACCTACTGCAACCTACATCCTTCTGAATCTGCTTAGTGTATTCATCTCTTGGTCTCCCTCTACGATTTTTACCCTCCACGCTGCCCTCCAATACTAAATTGGTGATCCCTTGGCTACTGACATATCAAATTTATTTAAATAAACAAACGGAAACCACACAGCTTACTCACGATAGAAGAGAATACATTTCATTTATAGGCTATGAGATAGTTTACTGAAAATTAAATGTATTACCTTAGGATTTACTGCAGACATTTTTTCAGCAAAAAATCTCTTCAGTTCCACAGTGACCTCTTTGAAATTTAAAGTAAAAACCTGGTTACGAGGGGCGTTTGGAAAGTCCGTGCAAAGTCCGAGAGATGGCACCACCGGCGCGTATCGAGGTCATGTTTAGTTAGTAGTATCTTTGGAAAGAACGCACACCAAGTTTCAGCGATATTGATCTATATCTTTGTGTTTGGCATTAACGTGAATCAAGGAAGTCGAGTGATTGTCCAAAAATGGACGAAAAAGAATTTCGTGTGATGATTAAACATTACTTTATGAAAGACAAAACGCCTCAAGAAATTAAAGAGAAGCTTGATAAACATTACGGTGACTCTGCATCTTCGATTAGAACAGTTCATAAGTGGTTTCAAACTTATCGGAGTAGCCATACGGGCACAAGTAATGCTGAACGTTCTGGACGCCCTGTGCAGGTTACGACGCCAGAAATCATTGATAAAATCCGTGATATGGTGATGGATGACAGAAGAGTTAAGGTGCGTGAGATTGCTGGTGCTGTGGGCATCTCGAATGAACGGGTACATAATATTTTGCATAAACATTTGGACATGAGAAAGCTATCCGCAAGATGGGTTCCGCGACTGCTCACGGTTGACCAAAAACGGAATCGTGTGAAGTGTTGCAAGGATGGTTTGCAGCTGTTCAGGAAGAATCCGCAGGACTTTAAGCATCGTTTCATCACTGTGGATGAAACATGGATACATTACTATACTCCTGAGACCAAATAACAATCTAAACAATGGGTTACCAAGGGAGAGTCTGCACCAAAAAAGGCGAAGACCATTCCTTCGGCTGGAAAGGTTATGGCGACTGTCTTTTGGGATTCGCAAGGGATAATCCTCATCGACTATCTGGAAAAGGGTAAAACTACTACAGGTGCATATTATTCATTGTTATTGGACCGTTTGAAAACCGCGCTGGAAGAAAAACGCCGGCGATTGGACCGCAAAAAAGTCCTTTTCCATCACGACAATGCACAAGCACACATCTCAGCAGTTGTGGTCGCAAAATTAATGGAAATAGGATTCCAACTCGTTTCACATCCCCACTATACTACAGACTTGGCTCCCTCAGACAACCGTTTGTTACCCAATTAGAAGAAATGGCTGGTGGGACAAAGATTTTAATCAAACGAGGAGGTGATTGCAGCAACTAATAGCTATTTTGCAGACTTGGACAATTCCTATTATTCGGAAGGGATCAGCAAATTAGAATAACGTTGGACGAAGTGTATAAGTCTAAAAGGAGACTATGTTGAAAAACAAAAAAGGTTTACCCCAAACACGTAAGTATTTTATATTTTTGCACAGACTTTTCAAACGCCCCTCATATAATGAAGATCAGTAGTATGTAAATATGAAACATATACAAAGACGACTCTAACTGTAGACTTCAGTACAGAGCAAGACGATATAATATCAACAACCGTCATTGGACAGCTCTCATTGGTCAATTCCAGCTTCGTTTGACCCCTAGAACCTCTAGCGGTCTGGAAGAAACTACGCTACGTGGCTTGTTGCCTCTTCCCCCATGTAGCTTTCACACTAGTGGTATTCCCTGACATCTTTTCTAGTGGAGGGTCCGTCTCCCGTGACATCTAGTGGCCAGTTCTGTATTACGCAGGGGTGTCTGGATACGTTTGATTAGATAGCCTGTATGTTTCTATGTACTGCATTCGATAAAACTCCAGACTCTGGATACACAATTGTGAAGCTACCCTCTGTCTCTAGTCGTTCTGACAACGTGACTTATTTACCGATTTATTCGGCGTATTTCAGGGTGTAAAACATTGTTTCTCACAGTCGTAGCACGAATAAGACTGCATTCATTCACATACGACCCGCTGACTGATGCTGTGGTGTCTGATAGCATTGTCTGGACCCACCAGAAGTACCACTGTTCGCCTGCCAACACTCCCTTTTTTTAAGGCCGATGTCTTAATTATGGCCGTTTATCACCGGAAAGCAAGCTCCTTCTTGGCAAAAGTACTTTAAACTGAGTCATGTCTCTTCTTAATTTCATAGTTTCTGGACGGCTACAAACGTAGCGAAATTTGTCATCTGCACGGGCAACGACGCTTACAGCGTATTTCGTGCAATTTCTCAGAGGAGCCATTTCTTTACGCGCACGTAACAGAATCTCCGAGTTACGGAGATAAATTGCGCCGAGACGAAGCTGTAGGAAATGATTTCTGTTAACTACTTACGAAAAATTCACTGGGTTTTCGATCATACGAGGGTGAGTCAAATGAAAACCTTAAATTTGTAATAGCAAATCGATTTTCGCGCCGTTATCCTGTAAGTTGGTAAGCGTGCTACAAACAGCGTGCAGAATGGCCTGAAGGTGGCAGCATAGTGCAGATGCACACATACCGTCGCAGTATCAGTATAAAGATGGCCGCCACACTTGCGACTTGCACCAGGGAAGAACAGCGTTCTGTTTTTCGCTTTTTGCGTAGTGAAGGTGTGAAAACTATGGAAATTCATCGACGAATGAAGGTTCAGTACGGTGATGCATGTTTGTCACACAGCACCAAATCTACGAATGGAGTAGGAAGTTCACAAATGGTGTGACTTCAGTGGAAGATGCTCCTCGTGCAGGTCAGGCACAACGAGTTGTGACTCCACAGAACATTGCAGCAGTTGAATCCATAGTGAAGGAAAAACGCCGAGTGACACTGAATGACACTGCAGCATGTTTACAGATTAGTCATGGGTCAGCACACCACATTGTGCAGGATGTGCTCGGTTTCACAAAGTGTCTGCAAGATGGATGCCACGGCAACTGACTCCTGAAAAGAGAGAACAATGTGTTGATGCTTGTGAAGAACTTCTTCGGCACTTTGAACGAGAAGGCGGTGGCTTTCTTGCAAGAATCGTTACTGGGGACGAATCCTGTGTTCAGTCGCAACAATCACAGACCTGCATTTTGAGTGTCTTCTTCATCCACCATACTCACCAGACCTTGCCCCAAGTGATTTCCACATGTTTGGACCACTCAGAGACGCAGTGGGAGGAAAGAAGTTCCGTTCTGATGAGGAGGTATGCCACGCGGTGCATGTGTGGTTGTGCAGACTAGCAAAAGAATTTTTTTCTAAAGGAATTTATGCACTTTGTAAGCACAGGAGGAACTGCATTAAGCGTGGGGAGATTATGTTGGAAAGTGATACAGCTTTGTACCACTTCTGCCCAATAAGTAATATTTTAAAAAATATTTAAGGTTTTCATTTTACTCACCCTCGTACATTCAGTTTCGAAGTATCACAGAATTATTATTTTGCAAGATCACGAAATCCGTTCTGTTTCGCACTTTACTGCCAGACTTTGAGGCCACCCAATAAAGAATACACGACAAATTTTGTCATCTAAATGCCGTATTTCGAAATAAAATACGGATTTTCTCGCCATATTTCTCATGCTGCAAATTCACTGGCGTGTCACTTCGAAAGCGTCTGTCGCTCTCAGTTTCTGTGTAGCAACACGGACCTTGCATTTCTTGAACACGAGGGGAAAAAAAGGACGCACCATTAAGGAATTACCCGGCAAAAAAAGATTAAAATTTCTGAAATTTATTCAAGAGAAAGAGCTTCACAAGTCTAGCGACTCAGTAACGTATTGATCCACCTCTGGCCCTTATGCAAGCAGTTATTAAGGTGGCTTTTATTGACAAAGTTGTTGGATCTCTATCTTAGGGATATTGTACCAAATTCTGCCCAATTGACGCCTTAGACTGACAAAATCCCGCAATGATTGGTGAGCCCTGCTGATACTGTTCCAAACGTTCTCAAATGGGGGGAGAGATCCGGTGAGCTTTGCGGCCGAGGTGGGGTATGGTAAGCACGGAGACAAGCGGTATAAACTCTTGTTGGGTGTGGGCGGGCTTTATCTTGCTGAAATGTAAACCCAGGATGGTTTGTCATGAAGAGTGTAGACTATCGTCGTCGTACCACTGTGTTGCAAGGGTGCCGCGGATGATAACCAAAGCGGTGCTGGTAATGAAAAGACATGGCAGCCCCGACCATCAGTTCTGGTTGCTGGGCCGCCTCCAAACACGTCTGTGGCCTGGAATCTCACTCACTGGAGAAGAACTGTGTTCATTGATGAGTCTAGCTACTAGCTGAGCCCCGACGACCAGCGAAGGCGTGTTTAGAGCCACCCTGGACAGCAAGGAATGATGGTGGGGGAGGGGGGGGGGGGTTACCATTCCATTTCATAGCAGGGCCTCTTTGGTTGTCATCCACGGCACCTTTACAGCACAACGGTACATAGGCGATATTCTACGCCCCGTTTTATTTCCCTTCTTGGCAAACCATCCTGGGATTACATTTCAGCAAGATAATGCTCTAAAGGCGGCAGGGGTAAAATACAGGGAGCGAAAGGCTATTTACAATTTGTACAGAAACCAGATGGCAGTTATAAGAGTCGAGGGGCACGAAAGGGAAGCAGTGGTTGGGAAGGGAGTGAGACAGACAGGGTTGTAGCCTCTCCCCGATGTTATTCAATCTGTGTATTGAGCAAGCAATAAAGGAAACAAAATAAAAATTCGGAGTAGGAATTAAAATCCATGGAGAAGAAATAAAAACTTTGAGGTTCGCCGATGACATTGTAATTCTGTCAGAGACAGCAAAGGCCCTGGAAGAGCAACTGAACGGAATGGACAGTGTCTTGAAAGGAGAATATAAGATGAACATCAACAAAAGCAAAACGAGGATAATGGAATATAGTCAAATTAAGTCGGGTGATGCTGAGGGAATTAGATTAGGAAATGAGACCCTTAAAGTAGTAAAGGAGTTTTGCTATTAGGGGAGCAAAATAACTGATCATGGTCGAAGTAGAGAGGATATAAAATGTAGACTGGCAATGGCAAGGAAAGCGTTTCTGAAGAAGAGAAATTTGTTAACGTCGAGTATAGATTTAAGTGTCAGGAAGTCATTTCTGAAAGTATTTGTATGGAGTGTAGCCATGTATGGAAGTGAAACATGGACGATAAATAGTTTAGACAAGAAGAGAATACAAGCTTTCGAAATGTCGAGCTACAGAAGAATGCTGAACATTATATGGGTAGATTGTGGTGTCACCGCCAGACACCACACTTGCTAGGTGGTAGCTTAAATCGGCCGCGGTCCATTTAGTACATGTCGGACCCGCGTGTCGCCACTGTGTGATTGCAGACCGAGCGCCACCACAAGGCAGGTCTCGAGATACGGACTAGCACTCGCCCCAGTTGTACGACGACATTGCTAGCGACTATACGGACGAAGCCTTTCTCTCATTTGCCGAGAGACAGTTAGAATAGCCTTCAGCTAAGTCCATGGCTACGACCTAGCAAGGCGCCATTAGCCTTACATAGTTTGAGAGTAATCGTATAAATGTCTCAAGAAGAACGTTGTAAACCAACAAAGAATAAAGTTAAGTATTCGAGGAGCAGCATACTTTTCTTATTAGCTTTCAATACTATTCCTGTTCCAGACATCACGCCAGTCGGTGTGTGTGTACGCGTGCCTTTCTTTCGGCTACCCGTCACTGTGGACTGGCTGCCTTAGCAGTCCACATCATAGATAACATGACTAATGAGGAGGTATTGAATAGAATTGTGGAGAAGAGGAGTTTGTGGCACAACTTGACAAGAAGAAGGGACTGGTTGGTAGGACATGTTCTGACGCATCAGGGGATTACTAATTTAGCATTGAAGGGAAGCGTGGAGGGTAAAAATTATAGAGGGAGACCAAGAAATGAATACAGTAAGCAGATTCAGAAGGATGTAGGTTGCAGTAGGTACTGGGAGATGAAGAAGTTTGAACAGGATGGAGAGCTGCATCAAACCAGTCTCAGTACTGAAGACCACAACAACAACAATGCTCGCCCGCACACAGCGAGAGTTTCTACTGCTTAACTTCGTGCTTTCCAAACCCTACTTTGGGCAGCACGGTCGCCGGAACATCTCCTTAACTGATGATGTTTGGAACATTATGGGAAGGGCCCTCTAACGATGTAAGTAGGCTGTTTAGGTTTTTATGTTGGTAACGCCACGTACTACTGCTCTGTATGAAAATCGCTGACTGCGCTGTGTGCAGTCTGTAGCTGGCTGGACTCATTGTTGAAACCTTCGCTTGTGTAGTGTTGGGCAGTTGGATGTGAACAACGCATAGCAGTCGGAGGTGAGCCGCCAGCAGTGGTGGATGTGGGGAGAGACATGCCAGAGTTTTGAGCCGACGATCTGGACGTGTGTCCATCAGAAAAAAGAAATTTGTAAGACTGGATGTCATGAATTGATATATATATATATATACACTACTGGCCATTAAAATTGCTACACCAAGAAGAAATGCAGATGATAAATGAGTATTCATTGGAAAAGTATATTATACTATAACTGACATGTGATTACATTTTCACGCAATTTGGGTGCATAGATCCCGAGAAATCAGTACCCAGAACAACCACCTCTGGCCGTAATAACGGCCTTGATACGCCTGGGCATTGAGTCAAACAGAGCCTGGATGGCGTGTACAGGTACAGCTGCCCATGCAGCCTCAACACGATACCACAGTTCATCAAGAGTAGTGACTGGCGTATTGTGACGAGCCAGTTGCTCGGCCACCGTTGACCAGACGTTTTCAATTGGTGAGAGATCTGGAGAATGTGCTGGCCAGGGCAGCGGTCGAACATTTTCTGTATCCAGAAAGGCCCGTACAGAACCTGCAACATGCGGTCGTGCATTATCCTGCTGAAATGTACGGTTTCGCAGGTTTCGAATGAAGGGTAGAGCCACGGGTCGCAACACATCTGAAATGTGTATGTATATTATGACTTTTGAACTCTATTAAGGTAAATACATTGTTTGTTCTCTATCAAAATCTTTCATTTGCTAACTATGTCTATCAGCAGTTAGTGCCTTCAGTAGCTAGAATCTTTTATTTAGCTGGCAGTATTGGCGCTCGCTGTATTGCAGTAGTTCGAGTAACGAAGATTTTTGTAAGGTAAGCGATTCATGAAAGGTGTACGTTATTGTTAGTCAGCGCCATTCTTTTGTAGGGATTATTGAAAGTCAGACTGCGTTGCGCTGAAAATATTGTGTGTCAGTTTAGTGATGATCAGACTAAGTAGAGAGAGAACTGTTTGAGTACGTTGTGTATTACTCAGCTGTTTCTGTATCAAATAACGTAAGAGTTTTTCCAGCACTGTCATTCTTAATTTATCAAAGGGGACGTTTCAACGAGCTCGGGATTTTTTCTGTCTAATACGCCAGTTTGACGGAATTTGGCACGATATGCCTTAGGAAGACAACCAACAATTCTATTAACAACGCCAAGCGGAATAACTGCTTCCATAAGAGCCAGAGGTGGACCAACGCAGTTACTGACTTGCTCAGATTGTGAAGCCGTTTTCTTGGATAAATCATCCAATTTTTCTGAAACTGTAGTCATTTATTTGTCGATACATTTACATCACATCTACAGGTTTCCGTCCCATTCGGATAATTTCTTCGTGGTGTTGTTGTCCCAGAGTGTATTTTGGTGTTCTATGGCTTACGCGTGTACTCCTCAAGCCGCCAGACACAGGGAGAGTTCGTAGTATACCAATACCCCTTCCGTCTCCATTTCAATTCCATGCACGGATGGTGGTGCACAGGGAGAAATATTGTCCGAATTTATCTAATTTTAGCATCTTGGTCACAGATGTAAGTTCAGCAGACAAAATATTAATCATCCCGTTAATAGAGCACACTGGTCGTTTTGGATCGCAGCGATGTTTTTATCTGTCGGTCACGTGACCACCACCGCTGAGGTAAGGCACGGCAGAGATGTGGTGTTTGTGGGCCAGTCGGTTATATGAAATCACTGCAGTAATAAAAGAGAGTGCAGGAGGATGTTCGCAGGATTCTCCCAGTCGCTCAGAGAACTGCTCTCGCACTCCGCAAAGGCGTTTTGTCCATGTTGTGTAGTGTTCTCTGGGTGTAATTTTTTTTACTTATAAATGCATAACGCAATCTTAAGGGTGTACAATAAAGATCTAAACTCACTTTTGTAATTTCTTTGTTCTTTCCTTGAAAAAAAAATCATGAATATCGGTTCCAAAATCGAGCATCATCCTGATCCACGCCTTCACTGATACCACTCACTATTTATGTGTTGCAGCCTTTTTCTGAAATTACAGAAATTACTCTGGGGAATTAAGGTTTTTCCAAATGTGACAAATTGTTGCAAGGAACAACGTGGTCATGTACAGACGAAAAAACGTTCGACTGAAATTTAAAGGCTTTGCAATTGAGAAAAATCATGTCGATATTGTATCTAATCGTCCAACCACCCGAATTGCCGTGCGTGTTTTGTTTCAAATATTTCATCTTTGCGTCAATACTTTAACTTCTCTTTCTATTAATATTTGCAAACTTTTCTGGGATTGTGCCCAAAAGTTACGCAGTTTCGTTCGTGAAATGCTTAAAAGTTTCGTGACAAGCTTCCACTGCTGCCAGCCCATCCATATCGGTATTTGTATCTTAGGTATTTTTAGATAAAACTTCATTTTCCTCGATACAAATTTTCTTAACTTTATTTATCTGAGCTGATTCTACATCCAGAACTTGTTTTCTAAAAGATCTAACCGTTCATCTGATCGTTTGTATTCTGGCTTCACTCTATGTTCCTTTCTCAGTTCCACGGTCGAATTATTGGCTCACAATCTCGTTTTTTTTTCACTTCATTATTGAAACTGTCAATTTTACTCGTCAAGCTGTTTTTTAACGTGTCAGTTTTACAACTTATACTCTTAATTAGATCACTCATCATTCCAGCGACTTTATTATTCATTCTCGACCTTTTTTTATTTCTTTCCGCGACGTTATTATTAAGATCATTGAATTTTTCCTGCATAAATGATATTATCTGTTGCTCTAATCGATGTAATGTTTACATAAAATTGTTTAACTTTTTCTTTCTGTATCAAATCCTCCCGGCGGATTAACGACACCTCAGTTACAAGATTCGCAAACACTTAGAAAACTTTCGCTCACTTCCATATGAATAACACTACACGCAGACATTTGGAGCACACACACACCCTCCTGGGGCGAAACGGGAAGCCATCCGACTACGCCTAAAACTAACCATGCCTAATCCGTTAATAACCATGCCGACCTTGTTCCACAGCGGGACAAAGGCACAAGCAAAATAAGAAGATTGTATTTAATCGTCTATGTCTTACATAATTACTCTACTGAACATCAACAATCAGCAAGTAAAACCAGATCAAAGAACAGTATTATCAAAAGCTAATTACAAGCTAAATACATTTTAAAATTGTAACTATGGGAAACGAAAACCAGTTTCCATTTTCAAGACAGGGAAAATTATTAAGACAGTAGAGAAACTCAATTCATTTGCAAGTATCGTATGTTCCACCTTAAAAGACCATCTGTTTCAGGGAACAAGATGGTGCACCACCGACGAAGCACGGCTTACTGTCCACATGTTACGTAAATATCTTAAAAAGTATAGCATTTCTCTCGGCATAAAATTCTGTACACGAACAATTAACAATATATTCCAAATAGATTTAATTTGTTACGAAAGATAACAGATGACGGGCGAAGTAGAGAGGATACAAAATGTAGACTGACAATGGCGAGAAAAGCATTTCTGAAGGAGAGAAATTTGTTACCATCAAATATAGGTTTAAGCATTAGGAAGACTTTTCTGGAAGTATTTGTGCGGAGTGTAGCCTTGTATGGAAGTGAAACATGGACGATAAGCAGTTTAGGTGAAAAGAGAATAGAAGGTTTCGAAATGTGGTGCTACAGAAGAATGCTGAAGATTAGACGGGACGATAACGTAACTAATGAGGAAGTACTGAATAGAAGTCGGGGAACAAGAAATTTGTGGCACAATTTGACAAAAAAGAGGGATCGGTTGATAGGACACGTTCTGAGACATCAAGGGTTCACCAATTTAGTACTGGAGGGGAGTGTGGGGGTATATGTCGTAGATTGCGTTGCGTTGTTTTGAGGGAAGAGACCAAACAGCGAGGTCATCAGTCTCATCGCATTAGGGAAGGACGGGAAAGGAAGTCGGCCGTGCCCTTTCAAAGGAACCATCCCAGCATTTGCCTGGAGCGATTTAGGGAAATCACGGAAAACCTAAATCGGGATGGCCGGACGCGGGATTGAACCGTCGTCCTCCCGAATACGAGTCCAGTGTGCTAACCACTGCGTCACCTCGCTCGGTATATGTCGTAGAGGGAGACCAAGAGATGAATACAGCAAGTAGATTCAGAAATATGTTGGTTGCAGTATTCATTCAGAGATGAAGAGGGCCGCACAAGATAGAGTAGCGTGGAGAGCTGCATCAAACCAGTCTTCGGACTGAAGACCACAACAACAATACTGAAATGTATAGAACGGAAAATATTTACAAATGTTGTTCAAAACACAACCCGATGTCTAACAACAACAGAAAACTGTAAAAAATAGCGAAAACTGTTAACGACGTTTCCTAGCGCGCGTTTCGTCGAGCGATTCTAAAATCAGACGCTAGGCTGTAATACCAGCCATAACACATCGTGGATTCCTGGGTACACTACCCTCTACGTACAGCACCCTCCCGTACACTTCACTGCGCGGCTGCTACGGTCGCAGGTTCGAGTCCTGCCTCGGACATGGATGTGTGTGATGTCCTTAGGTTGGTTAGGTTTAAGTAGATCTAAGTTCTAGGGGAGTGATGACCTCAGATGTTAAGTCCCATAATGCTCAGAGCCATTTGAACCATTTCGTACAGTTCATGCCAGTTTGACGCTTGTTGCATGCCACCTTTACGGTGTTGCAGTTTTAATAATCCGGCAGTGTAGATGAACCAGAACAGCGAGCAGGCGGCCGCGCAAACTCGCATGCAGTCCCCCGCTTATCGGCCGCTTGCGTGGCTGGCGACAACTATCTCCCAGGAGCGTCCAGCGATAACTCAACCAACGAGGAAGTCGCCTGCTTCCGATAAGGGGCGTGCTTGCTACGAAAAGCGTACGCGGCTGTGCGCTCGTGCTGCAGTGTCACAGAAAACGTTCTACCTCCGACAGTCTTATTCATTTTCCCTAACTTTCGTGACTATATTACTTAGGTATGATAATGGAATGAAGTGCTGCCACGCAATATTGAATACGATTCCTTTTCTGATCAAGCCGCACTAGGTTTATGGAAAACAGTGGGAAAAGGAATAAGGCTTGAATAAAAAAATGAAATTTATACGTAATAGTGTTACTTAATCTGTATACTGAGCAAGCAGTAAAGGGAACAAAAAATTCGGAGTAGGAATTAAAATCCATGGAGAAGAAATAAAAACTATGAGGTTCGCCAATGACATTGTAATTCTGTCAGAGACAGCAAAGGACCTGGAAGAGCAGCTGAACGGAATGGACAGTGTCCTGAAAGGAGGATATAAGATGAACATCATCAAAAGCAAAATGAGGCTAATGGAATGTAGTCGAATTAAATCGGGTGATGCTGCAGGAATTAGAGTAGGAAATGAGAGGCTTAAAGTAGTAAATGAGTTTTGCTATTTGGGGAGAAAAATAACTCACAATGGTCGAAGTAGACAGGATATAAAATGTAGACTGGCAATGGCAAGGAAAGCGTTTCTGAAGAAGAGAAATTTGTTAACATCGAGTATAGATTTAAGCGTCAGGAAGTCGTTTCTGAAAGTATTTGTATGCAGTGTAGCCGTGTATGGAAGTGTAACGTTGACGATAAATAGTTTGGACAAGAAGAGAATAGAAACTTTCGAGATGTGGTGCTACAGAAGAATGCTGAAGATTAGGTGGGTAGATCACATAACTAATGAGGAGGTATTAAATAGAATTGGGGAGAAGAGGAGTTTGTGGCACCACTTGACTAGAAGAAGGGATCGGTTGGTAGGACATATTCTGAGGCATCAAGGAACCACCAATTTAGTATTGGAGAGTAGCGTGGAGAGTAAAAATCATAGAGGGAGACGAAGAGATGAATACACTAAACAGATTCAGAATGATGTAGGTTGCAGTAGGTACTGGGAGATGAAGAAGCTTGAACAGGCTAGAGTAGCATGGAGAGCTGCATCAAACCAGTCTCTGAAGCCCACAACAACAACAGAGTTAAAAAAAAAATGCTTCAAATGGCTCTGAGCACTATGGGACTTAACTTCTGAGGTCATCAGTCCCCTAGGACTTAGAACTACTTAAATCTAACTAACCTAAGGACATCACACACATCATGCCCGAGACAGGATTCTAACTGCGACCGTAGCGGTCACGCGGCTCCAGACTGTAGCTCCTAGAACCGCACGGCCACTCCGGCCGGCAACAACAGTGTTTTTTGAAGTTTAATTTCACCGTCTTAGTTACAGATTTGGTCTGTAACACCCTTCAAAAACTGGCTATTGTGTTCTCTCCATTGCAGGAACCTGTTCCTAAGCCAAACCAAGGCCTTGATAATTACGCGAATTGGTAAGAAGTACGGTTAGAAAGGAGGAAGGTTAAAGTTAACATCATGTCGCTAGATGAGGTCACTAGAGACGGAGTATAAGTTGAAATGGGTAATGATGGAGCTAAATGGCCTTGGACTTGCTCGAGTAGCCATTTCGATATTCATATGAAGCCACTTAGAGAAAACATGGAAATCCTGAATCAGGATGGCTAGGCCTGGCTTCGAACACCACATCTCACGAAAATCACTTCAGTGTCTTTAAGCATTGCTCCATTTCGCTTGCAAGCGTGAAGCACAACAGAATCTGCTCAAACTCTATGCGTTCTGTGCAAGTTAGTAGCAGTGGTAGTACTAGCAGAAGTCTGGTGTGCAAGACGCAACTAACATTCGAATGATGTCTCACTGACAAGTAACAAGCTAGATGAAGCTTGGATCATATATGGAAAGAACTGCTACGATCTAGTACAGTACCTAACCGAACGAAATACGCAATGAAACGAACAGAAATCACACTTTTATTCAAAGAAACTAATTAAGATGCGGTATATGCAATGTGACAAATATGGAAGAAAGAACGCCAGAAATCGGCCAGCTGGAGCATGGAAAACTAACGAATACATCTCCAGGACCACACGCATGAGTTAACAGCGCTGGAAATCGTAACACCGAACGATAAGTTCACATTGCAAAATTAGTGCTACAAAAAGCTGATTCTAACCTAAGAAACAAGAGCAAAACACGACAAAATGTAACATAGCAGCACATTGTATCTACCACATAATACGTTTACTGTATGTATGAAAAGAAACATGTATTACAGGCCACTGAATATGCTTCCCAAATAAAAGAATCGAAACGCGTAAGGCAATGAACAAACTGTCTTCAATTAGTTGCATAGGCGGAACATACCTCCACGAATTAAACTGAGGCCACGTGATTTATGATAATGCCCAGAACATTACAAAAGACGGGACATGGTTCCTAAAAAATGTGTCTGATCACTTCATAAAATTTAACCTCTTTGTTGCGTTACGGAAGTTAATACTAAGATTCTTGATGTTGAAGATTGGGTGTATCTCTTCACTGCAATTTCTCTCCACCTGTAAGATGTTCTAGGTTCACTGTAATTTCAAGCTCAACCCGTCTTTATTAAACAAATCTAATAAAATGGTGCAACGGAAATGAATAACTGTGCTTTGTAAATTCTTTAATGAATCACAGATGACATCACACTGAGCTTCAAGAAGTCTATGGTCAAACTGAATTCTCTTCGGCTGTTGGCGCCGTTCATTATATACTTTACAACAATCGGAACGGAAGTACAAGCATTGTTTGAAACTGTTCCGTATTTTATAATCAAAAATTATTTGATTTTCTAGAGAAAGTTAAAGAATTTGGATTCATAAGTCTCTACAATCACTTCAGAATAATAATCAAGCTCAATCAATACATTTACCATTGCCAAAACATTTAAGACAGCTATTTACAATAATACTTAATTTACAAAACGTAAAACCTTTTTAAGTATAGCTTTGACTTTTATGGTAACATAAATCCTCGTCATTTGCATAAAGCTGAAAATTGTTTACAACTAGATTTCGGTGTCTAAATTTTCTGAGTTTCTACTATTGTTTCTGTTTGTTGAGTATACACTTGAATAGAAATTATATTTCATGACGCTTCACTCATAATTCATCATTGTTATGCTCAAAGTACCACTGTTTCATGAATTTACTCAATTAATATCGTTATAGCGTGTGCTCGCCAGCAATCGCAGTTTTCATTCAGAGTCGTCCTGTTCTGTTACTTAGCACACACCACTAAAGTATCACACATAATATGTATGTTTGAGACTTTGTCGTAGTATTCACATATCAGGATATGACTATGTTGTACAGTAACGTGTACATATGTTTGTGTTACATAATTGTAGTAAGTATTATCAACTTATCATATTACTTGAATGTGTTTAGCAAAGAAAAATTTAAACAAATATACATACAATGTCTTAACATAGATTATTACAGAATCTTTTGTTTCACATAAGTGTTTTTTACATGCCTTTTCCTTCTCCATAAAATAATTACTACAATGGGAACCCGTGATCAGCATTTCACCCACTGGCATCTTCTTCCTCCTTGAGTCTTTTTCATAGTGTTTTGGTTTTCTATGAAACAACACAGAATCTTTATTACCAATAACTCAATTAGAAAACAACTACAGAGAGATTATAAAGTTCTCTACATGATCAATGCATGATTAAAATCTTATAGGTTTGAATAGCATACAGTTAAAGTGTAAATCTCAAAGAAACTGTGTCATCTACCAATCCTGGTACAGAACAAAATGGTGATATACGTACAGTTTTAACAACCACACTATTTTCTTCGAACAGTAGGGTTGCATATAAGTCATGTGAGGCCAAAGTTTACAATATTAGGTAATAGTGAAATATAATGCTGAACTCAATCCTGGTGTTTTGTCAGCTTATCCAATAATAAGTACAGTGTAATATTTTATATGCAGTCATATGGAATATAACCATGAACACTTAACACAATGCACAAAATAACAGCAAACATAAATACAATACCGAACAAAATATTAACTACTGTGCAAATTTTATGATAATAATTTATGTAAATAGTTTGTGTTACACAGATAAAATTGCAAAACGACCATAACATATAGATAAACTTATCTAAAAGCTTACTGTACCGCAAGCTTAACGGCTCACGTAACAAATAACTAGCTACTGAAAAGCATGCATCTTGGTATTACCTCTTATCTTAAAATTCTTATCGTTGTTGTTTTAAGTATGCAGTAATAAAACTCTAAAATTAGGAAACCGCCGCTATAAAAACTCACGTGATTACGATCTGTAGTCCGTTTACGCCCCAAAACGACTACCAGTAGTCTGTAAACGGTCGTTCGCTGCTGTGGTTTAGTGCAAAAGTTACTAGTGATGGTGGAACAAACATGTGTATTTACAGACTGTGCTCTTTTACGATACATGGACATGTGCGCTCGCACCACTTAGCAGCATTACCAATGTATATAAAAGGGAATGACAACGACGTACAAATGTGTCAGCGTGTATGAAGTAGACATGGCTTAAAGCCAAAACATCTGCACTTGATAAAGGCCGAAATTGCAATAGGGGAAATAAAAAAGTTTAACAGTCACTGGCGTAAACATGATGTCTTTCATCGTTGTAATTATTGTCTTTGAATAAAAGTGTTATTTTTATTCATCTCATTGCGTATTTTTATGTACTTTCTGTTCTATGCTGTTCATCGAGATATGTTACAGTACTTAGCAGTGACGCATTACGCCAAAGTCAATATCGTGTTTAAGTTTTGCACACCCGTACAGTAGTAAAAATACAAGTAAAGTCTGTGGCGCTCAATCCGTAAACGGGCTTCTGGCCTCACTGTAGGCAGAGTACAGCTGCAAGGCAAAGCTTTTATGTAACAGTCGAGCAAGTTGTATTAAAACGGGCCAGTTGCCGACGATACATGTATAGTAATCACACACAACTAGCAAGACTCAACTGAGGAAATTGTAAATAATGTCTTTCAGAAAATTATTAAGTGGTTCTCTACAAATAGACTCTCACTAAATTTTGAGAAAATTTCAGTTTATGCAATTCTGTACAGTAAATGGCTTAACACCACTGATAATTGTAGACTATGAAGAGAAGTGTCTTGCTGAGGCAGGATACTCCAAATTTCTGGGGGTGTGCATTGATGATAAAAATTGAATTGGAAGAAATACGAGGGTTGCCCAGAAAGTAATGCACCGCTTTTTTTTTTCCTTCAACAGTTCTTCATTGAACATAATGAGAATTACACACACGAAAGAATGGTATTTATCTACACACCCTATTTTTCCACGTAATTTAAATACCGTTCTATAGCCTTCCTTCAGCACGAAACAAGGGCGTGTATCCACTGTCGTTACACACACACTTTTGAATATCCAAGAGTGCGGCTAATTGCATCCACATTTCTTTTGCTGATTGACAGATGCAGCGCCAACTGCCGAGTCGTAATGCGTCTGTCCTCGCGAATGACAACATCAGCTCGCTGCAGCATGTCAGGTGTGACAGCCGTGGATGGTCTCACCGACCGCTGCAAATCGTGGAGCTCCGCCGAACCGCCTTCTGATTACCTCATCCTCCCTGCCCAGCGACTACCTGCACTTCTGTCGACAGCAGATGCTTCGTAGACTTTGCACAAGCGTTTGTGAATATTCCCCACAGTTTCTTTCTCTCCAGTGACAAGTTCAATGACGGCACGTTGCTTGTAACGTAGATCACCTACAGACGCCATTTTGAAACTGTTCTGTAGCTACGCTATCTGTCGGAAGTGACGGAAAGTTGGCGCGCTCACTCAGGAGGCTTCAAACAATCCATACGTAACGTTTCGCATTCGTAGCATTGTTTTCGGCTGAGAAAAAAATGCGGTGCATTACTTTCTGGACAACCCTCGTACATCGATGATCTGCTGAAACGGTTAGGTTCAGCTACTTATGCTATTAGGGTTATTGCAACTTTTGGTGATAAACGTATCAGTAAATTAGCCTACTATGCCTATTTTCATTCACTGCTTTCATATGGCATCATATTTTGGGGCAATTCGTCATTAAGAGAGAAAGTATTCATTGCACAAAACCGTGTCCTCAGAGTAATAGCTGGAGCCCCACCCAAGGTCACCTTGTAGACATTTATTTAAGGAACTCGGGATATTCACAGTACCTTCGCAATACGTATATTCACTTATGAAATTTGTCATTAATAACCCACCCCAATTGAAAAATAACAGCGAAGTGCATAGCCACAACACTAGAAGAAAGGACGATCTTCACTATTCTGGATTAAATCTCACTTTGGCACAGAAAGGGGTGAATTATGCTGCCACAAAAATCTTTGGTCATTTGGCAAATAATATCAAAAAAATTGTTCAAATGGCTCTGAGTACTATGGGACTCAACTTATGAGGTCTTTAGTCCCCTAGAACTTAGAACTAGCTAAACCTAACTACCCTAAGGACATCACACACACCCATGCCCGAGGCAGGATTCGAACCTGCGACTGTAGCGGTCTCGCGGTTCCAGACTGCAGCGCCTAGAACCGCACGGCCACTTCGGCTGGCTAATATTAAAAGTCTGACAGATAGCCAACCAGCAATTAAAAGCAATTTAAAAGAATTTCTGAATGACAACTGCTTCTACTCAATAGCTCAATTCTTAGATATCAAGTAGTAACTGTAAAAAAATGTATAAAAATAAAATTAAAAATAAAATAAGAAATAAAAAATTAATTAACTATTTTGGTAAAGAAAACTTATGTTAAAGCGACGCGTTCCACATCATTACGAAATGTATTTTTTATCTATGGAATAGAGATTAATGTATGTATGTAGGCGACGTGGTCTTCGAAGAAGCCTCAGTAAAAATGTTTTAATCATCAGTTCCATGAATTAATTGACAGAACTGATTCCAAAATTAAACTGAGAGAAAATATGTAATAACAAACGCCAAAACAAAGTTATTTCCTGCTTGTTCACGCAAGCATCATACGACACAGGTACTCCAGCGACAGTGGCTGATCTACCATAAGCAGTGTCTCTGACAGCAGTCACCAAGGCTGTCTGTCTCTCACCAGACTGTCAGCGACTATTTGTTCACTTACATTCCCACTATCTTCTCGGATAATGTACATTTTATTCGGGGGTATTTATTACTGTACTCTGTGGTAGGTATAGGGTATTAGAACTTCATTCTATTAACCCCCGATGGAAACAGACGGATGTTACAGGGTGTAGCGATCGTGCAGTAATAACCTGTACCTCCGTGCATACCTATGTACACTCCTGGAAATGGAAAAAAGAACACATTGACACCGGTGTGTCAGACCCACCATACTTGCTCCGGACACTGCGAGAGGGCTGTACAAGCAATGATCACACGCACGGCACAGCGTACACACCAGGAACCGCGGTGTTGGCCGTCGAATGGCGCTAGCTGCGCAGCATTTGTGCACCGCCGCCGTCAGTGTCAGCCAGTTTGGCGTGGCATACGGAGCTCCATCGCAGTCTTTAACACTGGTAGCATGCCGCCACAGCGTGGACGTGAACCGTATGTGCAGTTGACGGACTTTGAGCGAGGGCGTATAGTGGGCATGCGGGAGGCTGGGTGGACGTACCGCCGAATTGCTCAACACGTGGGGCGTGAGGTCTCCACAGTACATCGATGTTGTCGCCAGTGGTCGGCGGAAGGTGCACGTGCCCGTCGACCTGGGACCAGACCGCAGCGACGCACGGATGCACGCCAAGACCGTAGGATCCTACGCAGTGCCGTAGGGGACCGCACCGCCACTTCCCAGCAAATTAGGGACACTGTTGCTCCTGGGGTATCGGCGAGGACCATTCGCAACCGTCTCCATGAAGCTGGGCTACGGTCCCGCACACCGTTAGGCCGTCTTCCGCTCACGCCCCAACATCGTGCAGCCCGCCTCCAGTGGTGTCGCGACAGGGGTGAATGGAGGGACGAATGGAGACGTGTCGTCTTCAGCGATGAGAGTCGCTTCTGCCTTGGTGCCAATGATGGTCGTATGCGTGTTTGGCGCCGTGCAGGTGAGCGCCACAATCAGGACTGCATACGACCGAGGCACACAGGGCCAACACCCGGCATCATGGTGTGGGGAGCGATCTCCTACACTGGCCGTACACCACTGGTGATCGTCGAGGGGACACTGAATAGTGCACGGTACATCCAAACCGTCATCGAACCCATCGTTCTACCATTCCTAGACCGGCAAGGGAACTTGCTGTTCCAACAGGACAATGCACGTCGGCATGTATCCCGTGCCACCCAACGTGCTCTAGAAGGTGTAAGTCAACTACCCTGGCCAGTAAGATCTCCGGATCTGTCCCCCATTGAGCATGTTTGGGACTGGATGAAGCGGCGTCTCACGCGGTCTGCACGTCCAGCACGAACGCTGGTCCAACTGAGGCGCCAGGTGGAAATGGCATGGCAAGCCGTTCCACAGGACTACATCCAGCATCTCTACGATCGTCTCCATGGGAGAATAGCAGCCTGCATTGCTGCGAAAGGTGGATATACACTGTACTGGTGCCGACATTGTGCATGCTCTGTTGCCTGTGTCTATGTGCCTGTGGTTCTGTCAGTGTGATCATGTGATGTATCTGACCCCAGGAATGTGTCAATAAAGTTTCCCCTTCCTGGGACAATGAATTCACGGTGTTCTTATTTCAATTTCCAGGAGTGTATATGTCTTTGCTATATTTAGGATCTTTGGGTCTGCTTCGCCTGGAGAGTTGGAAGGAGTCGATTGTTCACTCTTGCACTGTGATGTTAACCTGTGAACGTTATCCGAATAAATCGTTATTGTGCTGTAAGAAGTTGGTTTATGGGACTCAATACCTACCAAAAATCTGCAAAGGTTCTGTGTGTCGCATCGTAGCTGTCAGACGAAAGGTCCGATTTTAATGCAGTTCTCTTATTTGAAAGCTAATTTAATCGAGATGGTTCTCAAGTATGTTCCATGGAAGTCTGTTCAGCCGTTTAAATTTCATCAGCAAAATTAAGTAAAAATGTTTTCCACCAGCACGCCTCTTGATATGCGCTACGTGATACATAATAACTACATCAATATACGTAGCACGAGGCCGAACAGCTCGAAAAGATCTAAATAAAAGTCCGTTACAAGATAGGTTTATCTTTAACGGTGAGCAATACTGATGATTTTTGTATTTTGAAGTCGCTCGTTTCAGGAGCTGCAAAGCAGAAAGAGAGCGATTCTGATAAAAGTATACTTGTAGTTCTTTTTGAGGTCTACAATTCAGTACCAAATCAAATGATTTTGAGCTAATGGTTTAGGCAGCCTATTGCAAGAGAGAGCAGTGGCAACCCACTTTCTTCCGACTTGATTTAGAATAATCGCCACTGCAAATCGCTTAAGTTACGTAAATTAGCTAAATATGTACTAAAACATTGTCAATAAATATATGTGTGAATTAAAATAAGAAACTAGTAAATCGCATAAGTGACAATTGTAAAATACGATGATAGTGTTTAATGCATTTTACTTACTAATAGTAGTTACAGGTGACAATTGCAAAGTATCACAAATGTAAAAATATGTGATCTGAGGCTTTCCCGGCGAATGTACTGTATCCAAGGATGTGCTGTATCTTCCATCAGCACCATCTGATGATGGTGGAACGGTTATTCGCCGAAATATCGTAGAACTTCGACGATCGAATCCGGCTGGACACCCGAGAACCTTGGATACAAATGTAAAAATATTTTTAAATATTGCACTGCTAAGTTAGTATCATGAAACCACTCCAGGATATAAGCCTATTGAGATAGATTAGTGCATGGAAATAAGTTCTTGCCTAATTATATAAAAATATGATATGAAGTAAATAGGTAACTGTATTGTTTAACAATGTTGGGCTAATAAAAGACGGGTTGATTTTCTTATTTTATGTAATAAGTAATTATAACTTCATTCGCCATTTTGAGGTGTGGATGCGGGACACGCAGGAGTGGAAGAGGTGACGCCAAACGGAGGAGACTCATACCCAGCAAGAATGAAAGTATGCTGTTCTAGAAAGGATGGCTGCTGTTAACTTCTTATATTTTTTATTTACTTAGTGGTCCCCCGACGCGACGACGTTTGGGTCAAAATACTAATTCTGATATTACACTTATAGGGTCAATACATCCAACGTTTTTTGTTTTTTTTACTTCTTAGAGCTTTTCCGTGTCGGGATTCTTTTATTTTTGAGTCAACGCTTTTTATCAACACATTTCCGTAAAGTCTGCAGCTAGTCTAACCCATTTACGCCCACTGCCTGTGCAGCCGATCTACTGGTGGACTGTACCGACCACGTCCCCCAAGTAGGGTGTCAGCGCCCCTAATCAGTGGGTTCTGCAACGCTGTTGCTTTCTTGCATAAGTTGGCTACCTGTATTTTGAACCGTTCTAGTACTTCTAGCACTTTCGTTGCTTCGTACAGGTGTTCAGCAGGGAAGTTGTACGGTATATGCAATATTCTTCGTAGTCTTCGTTTTGTTGTGTTTACAGCCGATGTAGGTAAGTCCTATCTGCTGTGCCAAATGTAGTGTATCCGTAATCCATGACGATTCGAGGGAATGTCTTGCAATGCGTTTTCAGGGACCTGGCCGCTTCCGAATTGGCCGTACGGCTCACAAGTTGTCCAGGGGCGGCTCCGCTTATGACGAACACTGCAGCGACAATAGGAACTTCGAACACGGCGGACGCAGCGATGGACGAAGACTTAAGAGTGGACGTATCTTTCCCACCACTCTTACGTAGAAAGTGCTGCGTACCTACACGCTACAGCAACCCACAGACGGGAGAGAAGAGACGACAACAATACGCCAGGTGGCGAAGAGCAGTTGGGATCCAGAGGGATTCGTCGATCCGCCGAAGAAGAGACAAGCTAGGCGAAGGTAAGTCACAAGAGTAACGGAACTGCAGACCAGTAAGAGATACGAAGCTTGTGACAGATCACCTGCAACGACCGTCAGGTTCCAACGCACCAAGCCGTTTCGCGTGCCTTCCATTCAGTTAAAAAACAAAAGTTAAACTTTCTTTGCAGTTCTCCACTTTAGAATCCATAGCGAGGACCGTAAATAAATCGGGTTATCCATTACAGTTGTGCACATTAATTATAGTAGCTTGAGTCTTAAAGGCGTGTCCGGTATTGCGTCCCTCTACTGTAATTTATTATTTGATATATTGATTTATTAGTATCAACTGTTACGTAAAAAACAATAGAGGCCGTAATAAGAAAACTGATTTGTAGTTATGATTTACTTGAGAGCCAGGCTCCCTACAAATCATTTCAAATGCTCTTAGCGTGATGGAATTCCGGCCAAGTCCACTGACCTAGAAATAATTGCATCTCTGAAAATATTTAGTTTTTGCCGAAATAATATTATTGAACTTTTCCACTTTAAATAACTTAATGACTTGGAGTGTTTTTTACTACGCTGGCTATTGAAGTAATCTGCACGAAATAGCAATTTTAAATATGCCGCGTAAGCAAGAGAACAAACAGAACAAATAACAAATGCTATCGCTATACGTAATCTCTCCAATACAAATGCGATCGTACCTTACAGACAGCAGACTAACAGCAGAAGAAAAATTCATTGTCTTTTTTCAGTTTATATATAAGAACAAAGATCATAATGATTGCGTCTACACGTTATATACTACGATCTCATCCATTACATATAATGTCTTTTTTTTTACATTACGAACGATATAATATTTCCTTGAAATTAATTTGATAAATTTTCATAATAAATTTGACGCTCCTGTCCATTTGATATTATTCACAGACTCTTGTTTTCGTCATTTCATATGTACTGTCCTTAATATTTAAAAATTGACACTACACCGGCTCTTAATTTTCTGGGTCAGTGTAACATGTTACACGCACTGGGCTTTGCAATGTTTAAGTTTTAATTAAATTACCAGGATTTTTGTATGAAAGGTTGCTGAGGGATAAACGGGCTACCAATATGGGGGACTCTCTTACACGCTCATACATGTGATAAATGTTACAAAACGTTGCCATTTGATCGAACTACGCTGCCCTTGACGCGACCGGTGGATCGAACCCCAACTGCGGTCGCTGGAAAATTATACACGATTACAATCTTGAATTAACGCAGTCTTCTCTTGTCTTTTCTTGACAAGTATGAAGTCTTGTGTCTATGAGCCAGGCCAGATTTGCATGATCGGAGCAAACTGAAACAACACTCATTAATGATACCAGGAAATCACGCCGCCATGTCTGTATGAGAAACTGAATAATACGCAGAGATGATAAAAATTGGCCGGCCGGAGTGGCCGAGCGGTTAAAGGCGCTACAGTCTGCAACCGCACGACCGCTACGGTCGCAGATTCGAATCCTGCCTCGGACATGGATGTGTGTACTGTCCTTAGGTTAGTTAGGTTTAAGTAGTTCTAAGTTATAGGGGACTTATGACCACAGCAGTTGAGTCCCATAGTGCTCAGAGCCATTTTTGATAAAAATCGTGGGATACCTCCCAGTATCGTGTCGGGCCTCCTTTTGCCAGCTGTATTGCAGCAACTTGTCATGGCATGGACTCAACAAGTCCTTGGAAGCCTCCAGCAGAAATTTTGAACCATGCTGCCTCTACAGCCGTCAGTAACTGTTAAAGCGCTGCCAATGCAGGATTTTTTGCACGTACAGTCCTCCTGGACTGTCCCATAAATGTTCGACGAGATTCACGTCCGGCGATATGTGTGGCCAAATCATTCGTTAGAGCTGTCCAGAATGTTCTTCAAGCCAATCGCGAACAATTGTGTCCCTGTGATATACCTTTTGCCTCCATATAAATTCCATCGTTGATTGGGAACATAACGTCCATGAGAGGCTGAAAACGGCCTCCAAGTAGCCGAATATAACCCTTACCAGACAGTGATCGCTTCAGTTCGACCAGAGGACCCAGTCCATTCAGTGTAAACGCAGCCCACACTATTATGGAACCACCAGCAGTTTGCACTTTCCCTTGTTCACAACTTGCGCCCATGCCTCCGTGGGTTCTGTACCATACTCGAGCCCTACCATCAGCTCTTACCAACTGAAATCGGAATTCACCAGACCAGGCTATGGTTTTCCAGTCGTCTAGGGTCCAACCGATATGATCCCGAGCCCAGGGGAGGTGCTGTAGGTGATGCGCTGTTAGCAAAGGCACTCGCGTCGGTCGTCTGCTTCCGTGGCCCATTAACGCCAGATTTCGCCGCACTGTCCTAAGGGATACGTTCGTCCTACGTCCCACATTGATTTCTGCAGTTATTTCACGCAGTATTACTTGTCTGTTAGCACTGACAACTCTACGCAAATGCCACTGCTCTCGGTCGTTAAGTGAAGACCGTCAGCCACTGCGTTCTCCGTGGCGAGAGGCAAGGCCTGAGATTTGGTGTTCTCGCCACACTCTTGACACTATGGGCCTCGGAATGCAGAATTCTTCAACGATTTCCGAAATGGAACGCCGCTGCGTCTAGCTGCCACTACCATTCTGCGTTCAAAATCTGTGAATTCCCGGTGCGACCACAAGCACGTCGGAAACCTTTTCACATGAATCGTCTGAGTACAATCGATAGCTCCACTAATGCACTGCCCTTTTGCACCTTGTGTACGCGATACTACCGCCATCTGTATATTTGCATGTCGCAGTCCTCTGATTTTTTCACCTCGGTGTGCCGCGCGGGATTAGCCGAGCGGTCAGGGGCGCTAAGTCATGGACTGTGAGGCTGGTCCCGGCAGAGGTTCGAGTCCTCTCTCAGGCATGGGTGTGTGTGTTTGTCCTTAAGATAACTTACGTTAAGTAGTGTGCAAGCTTAGGGACTGATGACCTTAGCAGTTAAGTCCCATAAGATTTCACACACATTTGAACATTTTTTCACCTCGGTGTATACTGCGAGTGACTTACAGCAATTCTTTACTTGTGATTGGTAGTTTGACTAAACTGAAGTTTATTTGTTAGCGAGTTGGCCGGACTTCATCACATATTTTGTAATATAAACTCGTTTATTCAACCCTTTGAAAATAATTTCTGCCCTAAGTATTGCACCTCTTCATCCACAAATCATAAATCAGAACAATTTGTCCCAGTGTCATCCCACTGATGCACATTATTCTCACGAGGACAACAGGCTACTGTGTCTGCTGTGCACAATACAGCATCACAGACAGAGTAATTTCAGTTACAAGAAGCAGCGCAGCAACAGCATTTTCAGTAACTGAAGCAACTTCAGAGACAAGGTAATAAAATACGTTAGGCAAAATTAATTATCTTTTAGTTGCTCACACATATTACCAGCCCTTGAAGCAGGATAAGAAATATCATTATCCAAGGGAAAATTCGTTTATTTTCGAAATAAATACGAGTTTGAGCGATATAAAACTGATGCCTAATCGAATGTCAATTTAAAGTAGAAATTACTATATCAGTGGCTTTTATTATGCTTTCCACAAAGGGGTCGGATGACTATACGTCAATCATCAGGTGATTTATTTCAGTTAATAAAGCATGGAGGTATTACTTGTACAATTTCTCTCTCTGTCTGTCTGTCTGTCTCTCTCTCTCTCTCTCTCTCTCTCTCTCTCTCTCTCTCTCTCACACACACACACACACACACACACACACACACACACACACACACACACAAGCACACAACGTCAACATTATATAGAACTTAAAAATATTATATAAATATGCCACTGTTGGCACCGTTAGCTCCTAATACGCCATCTTTGTTTAGTTCACGTTGTTATAGCGAGTACATGCGATTACGTGATACAAACAGGACTGGAAAAGGTGACTGGCCACAGAGAAGCATTTGCAGTTATGTAAGTGTCCACATATGCAGTGAAAATATCCACATAGCTTTGAACTATGCCCGACAGTGCCATACTTCACCAAATAAGTCGTAAACAGAATACAGAACTTCAGTGTCTTCTTAATTCACAAAAATCCACCGTACAATGGAGGTATAATCTCATAAACGCTTCATGGAAAATATAGTAGAAATGTAGTTTCAGTTTATTAGAGTTGGGAGGTATTTACGCGAAAGCGGTAGTTTGGGTATTTTTAGAAAGAGATACACGTTCTGTGGAACATGAAATTTTGAGCAATCGCAGCGGTCATGATTTATCTCTACTCTGATACAAGGAAGCCAGATAACGAGGATATGGCGGGGCTTATTAGCTATCAATACGGCGATGACCAGGTGATTTATGATAACGCCCCTATAGTGTAGTGTCTGACGTGAGTCGATGACGAGAACTTAGCAGGCCGTTGGTGGACCTCAGGTCAAATCACCCATACGGTCAGTAGATTAGCCACCAACTACTGAATAAGACATGCAAGAAAATGATGGCGTAACAGCGTAGCAACAGCACCCCAACCCCCCAATCGTCTTGCAATACCCAAAGACGTACCGTATATCACCTGTATGACTGGCTCAAGAGCAACCGAAAACATTCTCTTCACCGGCAGACAAGCTGGTAATGATAAGCTGAAACTTACGCTCTCAGCCATCCAGGATTACGCCAGCGTTATGGATATAGCCATTACAAGAAGAATTGCGTGCTTAACCTTTTCAATGGTGAGCCGCAAATGCTGAAAGCGGCTGTCTACGGTACGCCGAACACTTCTGTAAAGCAAGTGGGAGCCGTTAATTGTGACATCGCGTACGTAGTGCTGCATAATTATCGTAACTGGAAAACATAAAATATGTTTTTCAAAGTAATTTGTGCACCAAGAGTAACCACATGGTTGGAAATAACTCTACCTGTCGACCCCCACAACGCTATAAAAGAATATTAAGAGATGTATACCACCTGATATTGAATCGCTAGGTGACTCGAAATCGTGAATGGTAAAGTAAAAAAATTCGACCATCAGAAATGGGACTGGCTCCAATTTCTTCCGATAACCTTTATTCATCATAGTCGCAGTGTTCCACATCCGTAGTATATAAAGTGTCAAAATATAATTTTACGCTGTTACTGAGTCATCCTCACACAGCAGGAATCCTTTAGCGTGTGTACGTACTCTCCCACTATTTGACACTCTTCGGTACTATAGAGCGGCAGTATGCGACAGATTTCCTTTCAATACTTTTATTAGACAACTGATCACATTTTTTTACCCGTCCCCGTAGTTACTAACGTATCATTCACCCTATGCCATACAGAGTTTTTGTCGAGCTGCGTTATGTTGTCAAGTTAATACCGTTATGCACGGACGTTCCAGATATTGACCTGTGCCGGATTTGTTATCGCTAGTTGCGGGGACTACCACGTAAATTATGCACGTCACCATCGGCAAAGATCGTTGCGTGCAAGCTCCCCTTCATACAACGTATTGCCATCAAGTATCGTGCGACACACACTTTGTGGATGCCCATTGCTGTCCGTCCCGAAGACTCCAGCTGTGTTACTAACACTGAGGAAGCCTCGTCTTTCTATTACAACAGTACTGAAATATCAGTATACGCTTTCTACTAAGTTCTTACACACGGAAAGCGGAATTTGCTACCGTAATTCCCAAAGTCTAATGAAACCTGTCCGTTACAGGACCCTAGAGTACACTGTAAGCTCAAACAACATGGCTATCCTGAACGAGAACATTCTCTCAAAGAATTTACGAAAAAAATCAGTCGTGTGACAAAAAGTTGTTTGATTCACATATATCGTGCAAATGATGGATGCAGATGAAGAGTCGGATCCAAACGGAACTCGACATTGTGTAACACTGTTGACTAATAATTGAGATGCGACCGCATGATCTTCCCAGATATGCAACTGGCTCCATGGATTTTTGACTTGTACAACTCAGTAGACAATAGCTGACGGTGAAAGCTCAACAGAAATGAAAGTGACATCTGGATAGCAGTGCGTGTTAAAGCGCTGCTCCCGGGATGAGGAGGTGCACCCGGCCAAGACTGAAGCTGCTTGGAGGATTAACGGCGTGGACTGGTGTGAAGGCCACTCAGAGGATGTTGTTTTTAGGCGGTATTCCACGTCCCACCAGGTGAATAGCGAGTCCCACCTCTCACCACGCAGGCTGTTGGCGTACACATATTCCGTCCGTCCCGTGAGACGGGGAAGGGGGTGGGGGGTGAGGGAGGCGAGAAGAAGGGCATCCGGCCCAGAGGTGTACATATACCGCTTTTAAACTGCCCATGCTTGTCTGGTAGCCAGGCAGGAAAGCCAGCGCACGTTCTCACAAAGAAAACTCCCATCGCAGCCCCTCAAATTTAGAGGTATGAGGGGCCATGAACAGCCCATCACAAACTGAACACAGAGCAGGAATTAGAACAGGAAGAAGGTGTACTGAACTGCGGAAAAAAATAGAAACAGTGAAAAGTGCAAATACAAGTGCTTACAAAGAGGGGCGGTGGCAAAGGGGGGGGGGGGGCTATGGGGGCTATAGCTCCCCTGCCCCAATGGAGTATCGTATTACCTTGGATAAAATGACTTCAGAAATCAGCTAATATATTATTTCAACAGAGTCAATCATTTTTTTATAATTATGTAGCAATATAGGTTGAAATGTATTTCAAACACATTTTAACGAAAGAATGCGAGTGGCAAATAGCTTACTATCTAAACCAATAAATATCATTTAACTTAAAATGGGCCTTATTATTTATACATTGGATGTATATTAATGTACGAGTACCACTTACGATTCAAGAATGCTGAATATTACGGGAATGCCTACCAATACTTAAATTGCTGACCCCAGACAAAAACTCCGAAATTGCCGGAGATCTGGGTCAAATCTTATTATTTTCCCGGTCACACACATTCTGTAGACACGTTTTTACCCTGAACTCCAAAACAGTTACCAAAAACTACTTTAAGCAACACCAAATTTTGCAGTTTGTCGGTGGAGGACCCTAACTCTCCTTTTGTTAAGCGATATCCCATTCCGACCCCCCTCACCCCCCCCCCCCCTCGCCATTAGCTTCCTCCCCCTTTGACCGACTTCTAGAATCGCCTCTGCTTACGAAAGCTGTGTAAACAAAACAATTACGCAAAGCAAGTTGATTCTTGACTTCCTTATAGCATAGTCCTTATTGCACGACATGTACCGTCACAACGAAAACAAATTTTCGTATGCTGTATAACACCGCCACCTTTCAGACATATTAGATCATCGATACGTAAGCCTACGTTCTCAAATACCCCACACACGACCGATATATCGCTGGCAATCTCGAGAGCAATATCGCCCGCCATCAGACGTTTCCTTCGACACCGCCACACACGAGAGACTTACCAAACATTTTAAATTACAAACGACATTTTGCAGTAACGTTGTGCTGTGGAAAAGTTATAATTATATTTTGCAGAAACGCAACTGATAAGCGTATGTTGGCTAATACAGCAAATGAAAGAAAATACAGTTGAAATTTATTAAATATATTTTGGAACGCTTTTCTTGGGTCTCCGGGCTGTGTTACGTAATACATGACATTTTTCGCTATAGTCCGAACCACGAACGATGGCGCTTCGCTCATATTGAGGCACTGATGAGGGCTGCATCGTTGCCGGTTCCAAGCGGCAGTTGCGGTATGCGCATGCACATTCTTTGCGCTTGAAAAAAGCGTATATCCTTCAAATTATGTCTCTCCCTTGCTTATGCAGAATTTATCATTTCCCACCACCGTCAGCGAAGACAACTCGCAACAAATGGAATAGAAATTAACTAATCAACTCGGTACCATCATGTCTAATGCTCGTATAAACTACGATGTTAACAGCAGAGTGCTCTGAACGCTAATTGGCTCTCGGAGAATGCATGGCGCAAATGCTCAGAACAAGCCTAAACTCGACCGCCAGGTGC
This sequence comes from Schistocerca serialis cubense, assembly GCF_023864345.2. NCBI lineage: Eukaryota > Metazoa > Arthropoda > Insecta > Orthoptera > Acrididae > Schistocerca > Schistocerca serialis. Next base: position 714,781,709 of record NC_064643.1, read on the forward strand.
GTTGCGCACATTTTTTTCTAGTGCGTACTCCTCAGATACATTTTAAATACTCAGTTCTTTTTTTCATTCTCGTAGTTGAACTACAAGTGTTTATGTTAGGGCTTTGGAAAGTTTATGTATCAATAAAAACGTCAACAATAGCACGGCTGCTGGTTCCCATAACTCTCATTGTAAATTGTATGTGAGAGAGATAAATTATATGAAATGGGAAGAACATTAGGTCACCTTTAGAATAGATAGTATGTGCTAAAAAATTAACGTATCTTGTTAATATTACCTCGTCCTGTTTAGAAGTTTAAAATTTAATAAAGCGTCAAGTTGCTTCATGAATACCTAAGATATCTAAGTCACTAGTTAAAACTCTGTATATTGTAACGCCACTGTAACGTCGCGAGTCAATACGACATAACTTTATTGCAGTAAGCTACTTTGCAGAACAGCCCGTAGCATTGGAGCCATTGGCTGTGAAGGAGACGGCAAGTTGTGTCTTAGCAATGAGTCATTCACACCTGTCGCTATGCTAGCTTTGAGAAGCGGTATTCGTGTCACTTTGAGCATCTGTGTATTCAAACCCCTAAGAATCTAAATAAACTATATTAAATATAATTCATTCTAGTTAAACATCGGTACACTACCTTTTGTTAATCAAGAGACTATTGTCTAAGAATTTATGCTTTCTATCTGTCATAGTTTCGGAGTTAGAGAAATTTACTTAAAAAATCAGAACCCGACACTTATAAGATTAAATTCAGTTAGAATCTATAATAGTTTATCTTTTGGTATCATTACAAAACATTTCTAGGACTCTCAATGGACAGCACTATTTAATCAGGATTTTCACATTTAAAAACTTTAACTACTTTTCATTGTTGTAAGATAAAAATTCAAGAAAAAATTCGTAACTATTTGCTTTGCTGTTGTGGAATGAATGAGAATGAGTGAGACTGTGTATGTGGGACATACGTAAAATTTCATTATTATATTATATACACCATTACGTAACTGTGTCGTGGGAAATTGTGCTTTACCCGCATTGCTTATGACGTATGTCTAAGGTGTACTTGCTTTTCTAAGGAGGCATCCAGAATAGCCGTTTTCAGAGTAATAAGTTTCTAAATTTATTTCAAGATTAGTTTTCTATTTCTTTGGTCTTGTTAAACATTGTATTAATATTTGCATATTGAAATTACGTAAATGCATCTGTGAATATTGATTGGCGCAGGACAGTTCTGGCGCGAGAATAATCTCGAAGGATAGTTCTGACTGGCTGATCATTTTGATCGACCAATCAGAGTTGAGCAGTTCCCGCACACTGCTAGGTGGTTATACTGGTAGAGAAGCAGACTGGAGAGGAGTCGGTTGTCAGCTATCGGACGTACAGGTCATGTTGAACGCTTTGGTCTTTATTATGTGTAAAATGAAGAAATAACTGGCTTCTCAGGTCCAGATTGTGTGGCCGTAATAAGCAGTTGCATTTACGGACAGTTTTGTGAAGTTTGGAAGTTTTTGGATTGTTTTGTTGGAAAGAGAACCGCATGTGGACTTTCGGCCTTAGTAAAAATTCCGCCTGGCATGTTTCGTATTCGTTTATGGAATATTTGGCGAGCAGTTTCTTTAATATAAATCCACTGAAAAGGACTGAATGTGAAACTCATACATTGTAGCGGAGTATTTGACTGCAGATCATATTAGAATTCGGGTCAGACTCAAGTGCATTTCTGACTCCTTGCGTGTGAAATGTATTGCGTGACTGTGAACTGAGAACAGTGATCTTCTTACAAGGGAACCTTCCCATCGCAGCCCCCTCAGATTTAGTTATAAGTTGGCACAGTGGATAGGCCTTGATAAACTGAACAAAGATCAATTGAGAAAACAGGAAGAAGTTGTGTGGAACTGTGAAAAAATAAGCAAAATATACAAACTGAGTAGTTCATGGGAAGATATGCAATGTCAAGGACGCTGGGAAAGCAGGAGCGCCGTGGTCTCGTGGTAACGGGAGCAGTTGCGGAACGAAAGGTCCTTGGTTCAAATCTTCCATTGAGTGAAAAGTTTAAGTTTTTATTTTCAGTTTATGTGACAAACTCTTATGTTTTCATCACTTTTTTGGGAGTGATTATCACATCCACAAGAAAACCTAAATCGGGCAAGGTAGAAGAATCTTTTTACCCATTCGCCAAGTGTACAAGTTAGGTGGGTCGACAACATATTCCTGTCATGTGACACACATGCCGTCACCAGTGTCGTATAGAATATATCAAAATTGTTTTCCTGTGGAGGAATCGGTTGACCTATGACCTTGCGATCAAATGTTTTCGGTTCCCATTGGAGAGGCACGTCCTTTCGTCTACTAATCGCACGGTTTTGCGATGCGGTCGCAGAACACAGACACTAAACTTATTACAGTGAACAGAGACGTCAATGAACGAACAGACAGATAATAACTATGCAAAAATAAAGAAAGTAAAATTTTCACTCGAGGGAAGACTTGAACCAAGGACCTCTCGTTCTACAGCTGCTCACGCTACCACGGGACCACGGCGCTCCTGAGGTCACTTTGTCCATGATGTTGCTTATGTCGCCCATGGACTACTCACTTTGTATATTTTGCTTATTTTTCCACAGTTCCACACAACTTCTTCCTGTTTTCTCCTCAATTGATCTGTGTTCAGTTTATCAAGGCCTATCCACCGTGCCAACTTATAACTAAATCTGAGTGGGGTGCGACGGGGAGGTTCCTTTGTTAGATAAGTAAATTCGGGTTGATGGCAGGTGTTTTTTGTTGAACTAAGAAAATAAAAACACTCGTTTCAGCATTTTGACCTTTTATTAAAGAGATGAAGCAGTCGCCCTCCACCCGAAGATTGTTATAAGATATTACAGTATAGCTTGCTACTGGTGTTTACGCGGAATTTGCAACGTGAGTATCGACAACATTTTTCACCAACGCTGCTTTCAACGTCGCCTGACCAGTACCTAGGTATGCAGAGAAGCGGGCTGGTGATCAGACGCCGTAGTGAGGTAGGTGGAGCTTTTGTAGTGAAGAGTACGACGAGAGACACTGATCAAACATTTACGCCGCAATTTCATTACCCGCCCCGCCCCACCACGTACAGGGGATACGTCGTCAGCGACTCATCTACATCTACATTTATACTCCGCAAGCCACCCAACGGTGTGTGGCGGAGGGCACTTTACGTGCCACTGTCATTACCTCCCTTTCCTGTTCCAGTCGCGTATGGTTCGCGGGAAGAACGACTGTCTGAAAGCCTCCGTGCGCGCTCTAATCTCTCTAATTTTACATTCGTGATCTCCTCGGGAGGTATAAGTAGGGGGAAGCAATATATTCGATACCTCATGCAGAAACGCACCCTCTCGAAACCTGGAGAGCAAGCTACACCGCAATGCAGAGCGCCTCTCTTGCAGAGTCTGCCACATGAGTTTGCTAAACATCTCCGTAACGCTATCACGCTTACCAAATAACCCTGAGACGAAACGCGCCGCTCTTCTTTGAATCTTCTCTATCTCCTCCGTCAAACCGATCTGGTACGGATCCCACACTGATGAGCAATACTCAAGTATAGGTCGAACGAGTGTTTTGTAAGCCACCTCCTTTGTTGATGGACTACATTTTCTAAGCACTCTCCCAATGAATCTCAACCTGGTACCCGCCTTACCAACAATTAATTTTATATGATCATTCCACTTCAAATCGTTCCGCACGCATACTCCCAGATATTTTACAGAAGTAACTGCTACCAGTGTTTGTTCCGCTATCATATAATCATACAATAAAGGATCCTTCTTTCTATGTATTCGCAATACATTACATTTGTCTATGTTAAGGGACAATTGCCACTCCCTGCACCAAGTGCCTATCCGCTGCAGATCTTCCTGCATTTCGCTACAATTTTCTAATGCTGCAACTTCTCTGTATACTACAGCATCATCCGCGAAAAGCCGCATTCACGTCATCTGATTGCCTGGGAATAACGAGACATCAGGGGTCCGTCGCTGCCACCTGCGCACAGACCTGTGATGTAGGAGGCCAGACCGGGCGGTCTATTGCTACAACCTGTCTCTCGTTTGCTGCGCCCTGCACGTGCAGGATTTCCCGCTTTATGATGCGCCTTTGAAATAGGGAGTCGAAGTAAACTACACACATCAAAATAAGTTTTGCATCACCTCGCTTCCGAGAGTTCCGGAACCTGTACAGAAAACTGGAGTAGAGATCAACATAAACATCATTTCCGCCCTTTTTTTTTGCTCGTGAAAACCACACATTGCATGTTGTACCACCGTACAGCGGGACCTTCAGAGGTGGTGGTCCAGATTGCTGTACACACCGGTATCTCTAATAGCCAGTAGCACGTCCTCTTGCATTGATGCATGCATTCGTCGTGGCATATTATCCGCAAATCCATCAAGGAACTGTTGGTCCAGATTGTTCCACTCCTCAACGGCGATTCGCCGTAGATCCCTCAGCGTGATTGGTGAGTCACGTCGTCCATAAACAGCCCTTTCCAATCCATCCCAGGCATTTACGTTAGGATTCATGTCTGGAGAACAAGCTGGTCACTATAGTCGAGCGATGTCGTTAGCCTGAAGGAAGTCATTCACAAGATGTGCACGATGCGGACACGAATTATCGTCCATGAAGACGAATGCCTCGCCACTTTGTTACCGATATGGTTGCACTATCGGTCGGAGGACGGCATTCACGTATCGTACAGACGTTACGGCGCCTTCCATGACCACCAGCGGCATACGTCTGCCCCACATAATGCCACCCCAAAACATCAGGGAACCTCCACCTTGCTGCACGCCGGTTGTTGTGGCCGAACGGTACTAGGCGTTTCAGTCCGGAGCCGCGCTGCTGCTACAGTCGCAGGTTCGAATCCTGCCTCGGGCATGGATGTGTGTGATGCGCTTAGGTAAGTTAGATTTAAGTACTTCTAAGTTCTAGGGGACTGATGACCTCAGATGTTAAGTCCCATTGTGCTCAGAGCCATTTGAACCATTTGATCCTTGCTGCACTTGCTGAACAGTATGTCTAAGGCGGTCAGATGACTGTGCCTGTGATACAATATCCACAGGCAACGTCTATCTATCTTCAGGAGTTCTGGGAACCGGGGTGCTGCAATACTTTTTTTTATGTATATATATCCATTTAATAATTAAGTATGGTTACACCTAGATTGCTGATTGTATTTGCCGACAGTGCGGCAAATTTGGACTCGAACAGCATTCATTAACATCGTACTGAGAAACTGGTGACAGCTAACGAGAAATTATCTGTAGAGAAATATCACACAGGAAATAACTTATGTGAAGTTCTCTGATTTAATTAAGAGTTGTTGCTTCAGTGGCACTGTGGAAGTCGTACGGCACGACAAAGGAAGAAAAACATTTCATCTAAGATGTTTTTGTCGTTTCATTATGATGAATAAGTGTGACACAGATTTACTATTGTTACAGACATTTATATATTGGGAATCAATTTCCACGTCGTAGCTAGCGTACTTCACTGTGAAACACATGGCGACCTGTATACTGCTTGCTTAGTGATTCATCACTGAAATTTATGGTGAGCTTGTTTTTATAGCACAAAATAATGCGTTGTTAACTCTGTAAATGTTGGACGGAAAATGCTGGTCTCCATTATACCACAAGAAAACTCAGGCGTTGAAACATAACGAAACATTTCTATCTAGTGTGATAAGAGTTCTAACCGACTCAGTAATTCACAGGATTTTTACGATAGCGCTAATTCTTGGAATCGAAGGAAATGAGGCATGCAGGAACGACAGCTGCGTACTGTGGCATCAGATCTTTGTTATATCGTAGTTAAAAATAGCCACTGCTATCAGTTTCCGAGGTCGCTAGTTCCACATACGCCGGGTGAAAGTCGCTTCCGACTGAGAGTATAATATTCGCTTCGCTTCAGTCTCGGGCATTTTAGTAACGCGTGCTGCAAAATGCCACGGTTTTGCTGTTACATCAACATTGACTGTCATCTATAAGGTTGTGTTCATCTGTTTGTTTTCGCATAAAAACCACTCTACCAACAAAATGCAATCATAAATAAAATGTTTATGAACAACAATGCTTGAGTAGTAAGTAAGTAGTATGTGCATTAGTTTTTATGTAGTAGACCGGAATGAACTTCTTACTCTTCAACAGGTTAGTGAAAGGCATAATCGAAAGTGGCAAACTACAGATGCGTTAACAAATTTCAAACAGTTTGTCTTCCTCTCAGAATCCTTTAAAAACAATCGATCAACATCGTCAAGGTAGCGACATTGTGGGGATGCGTTAAAGATACAATCTATGAGGGTCCGTGCTACGAACCGTAAGAAGGTCGAAGTTTTTGGAAAGTGTTCTGAAAAGAGAGCAAATTAACTATCCTGTTATTGTGGTCTAATTTAGCGCTGTACTTAGAAACGATTTAAACATTTGATGCCTATATATACATATATATTCGGATTTTTAAGATTTTTTTAATTTCTATAAAGCAGTGGATATTGTCGCAGCAAACACGATGTCCTCCACTTATCAGAGTGAAAAAAAGATAACTGGCAATACATGTGAACAACTATATCTTCAAATAAAAAAGACAGACATAACGTAATGTTAATTACGTGTGATGAGTGTAGGCTGATCAGGACTCAAGACTATAGCCACTCAATACCACATTTACCTATCTGAAAGTAAGTGTAACATCAATTCTTAAAATCTTAAAAATGGGATTTCTGGATAGTTGTGTTTAAAATTCATACCAGACTGCTGAGAGGACTGGACATTTGTGGAATGAAAGGAATCTGCTGTCATGGTGGGCAACAGAATCCTCTACACCACATTAGAAAAGCCAGTACAAGTTACATATCTATGCTAATTACCTTTACTTGCTACATATATAATTTGTTGGCATGGGCGTATCCAGCGAGGGGCCTGGTGTATAACAACTCCCTTACCCCCCCCCCCCCCCCCCCTCTATTTCCCACCCAGAGAGTCCTGCCCGACGACACATACAGACATATCATTTAGTATCAGCCTGGAAAAAAAAGGACAGAACATGTAAAGGACATTGGCCAGCAGTAGCAAGTGTACCCAGAACCATTTGCCATGAAATTTTCAAAAGTATTTCGCCTTTCACTGTGAAACTAATACTGGGTGGCTATTCACACATGAAAAAAAGAAAAATTCCGTAAGCCAGATGGTGTCATAAGAAGTTCCTGATAATTAACGATGACTGGATGGATGGGAAAGGGGGGGGGGGGGGGGAGTATCGCACAGTAACGGTTTTTCTTTCCTCCTGGCCAGGTTAGTATGACCGCAGTTTTTAAACATGGAATAATATTGATACAATTAACATACTTTGAAATATCAAGTATTCTGAAATCTGTGATTTATAAACCTCAACACATTCAAATTCCAATGCTAGGTTAAAAACACATAATTCCCTGAGATTTTACGAAATTCCCAGGGATTTCCTTGCTTTTCCAGGTTAAACGTAACTCCCTGATAAATGCACTTAGTACAAGTTGTACTGTTTCTCCTGGGTGGACTTGGGTTTTAAAAAAATGTAAACTAAATATTGCGTTAATTTTATAAATAATCGACAAGTACGCCAAAGAAGAAGAGATAGAACTACAATGGACATGTTATTCCATGGACTCTTGCGCTTATATGCATGAACTACCTTTCCTTTGTCTTTCACTTATCTGCTTGGATTCGGACCTAAGAGGACGTTCTTGTGTAAAGCTCATCTTGCTGTACCAGCTGATAATGTAAGTTGTACTTAAGACCCGAAAAATGTAATGGTTATTTTGTCAAAAGAATTTGTGTATGTGGTCACTCAATTGGTAGTCTGATACCTGGATTGTCTTAAGTAGATATGGGCCTTAACAAAGAATTTTCCTTGTTAGGCGCCATCTTAGAAAAATCTTTAACGTTTTTCTTTCAGCTCATCTACGAGACGTGCCGTCGGTTAGGACAATTAACTTTATTTCAGATCCCACGAGACCGGAGGCAGCTACTAACAATTTAACAATTTTACTTCCAGATTTTCTTTATATAACGAGATAACATCCCAGGCAGAAAAGGTCTGGTCACAGGATTCCAGTTCCATTATAGCATTTCATTTGTAGATGCTACTTTTATTATCTTATATTGGGGAATCGAGACGCAACCACGATGTTAAGTTACGTATTGCAGTAGTGTACATCGAACAGACTTGGCAAATATTCTCTGGTGCAATAAGCACACGACTTCTCACGAGTCTAGTGTTGGGTAAATAAGAGAAGGACAATTAATTATCGCCGGCCGAAGTGGCCGTGCGGTTAAAGGCGCTGCAGTCTGGAACTGCAAGGCCGCTACGGTCGCAGGTTCGAATCCTGCCTCTGGCATGGATGTTTGTGATGTCCTTAGGTTAGTTAGGTTTAACTAGTTCTAAGTTCTAGGGGACTAATGACCTCAGCAGTTGAGTCCCATAGTGCTCAGAGCCATTTTGAATTAATTATCGACGATTACGTAACTACCCTGAGAACTGAACTAGTTTACTGAGTGCTTACACACGTCGCGCTAAATTAAACAACATATTACACTGTTAATAATATTCCTACATTAGTTATGTCTCTTTTATGCTGAGCCATTGCATTATTGTGTGTTTCTTTTTTATATAAGTCTCGGCTCATATTCATTCTATTACATCACAGTGATAGCAAGGAAAAAGAGTCACAAATAATTTTTATTTTATTACATTACAAAGGGGAAAGATGTATGGAAAAGGGTAGAGAAGTCTTTGCTGTTTTTGTAGATTTAGAAAAGGATTTTGACAGGGTTCAGTGGAACAAGCTGATGGATGTCTTGAAGAGGAAAGGAGTAGATTGGAAAGAGAGATGACTGATACAGAATCTATATTTACACCAGAAAGTAAGGGTAAGGATTGAAAAAGAAATGTCAGAAGGAAGCAGCATTGGACGAGGTGTTAGACAAGGTTGTTGCCTTTCCCCACTGTTGTTTAACGTATACCTTGAAGAGATTATTGCGAAAAGTTTAGATGGGAAAAGACGAAGATGTATTGGTGGAAAGAGAATAGAAGGTATAAGATTTGCTGATGACATGGTATTAGTGACAGAAAGTGAGCAGACAGTGAATAACATGCTCAAAGATCTGAATGAAGCTTGTGTGGAATATGGGATGTAAATAAACACAGCAAAAACAAAGAGTATGGTCTTCAGTACAAGACGCAGACTGTCCAATATTAAAATAGGACAATCTACCATTAGACAAGTAAGTGAATTTAAATATCTCGGAAGCACAATAACTGAAGACCCCACCAGGAGGTGAAAACTCGAATTGCCATAGCGAAGGAGGCATTCAACAGAAAGAGGAGACTCTTATGTGGCAAATTAGATAAAGGACTAAGGAAAAGGCTTGCCAAATGTTTTGTCTGGAGTGTGGCACTATATGGGGCAGAAACATGGACTCTGAGACGAGAGGATGAAAAAAAAGAGGCATTTGAGATGTGGATGTGGAGGAGAATGGAGAGAATAAGCTGGATGGAAAGCGTGAGTAATGAAAGAGTATTGGAAAGGGTTGGTGAGAGAAGATGTCTGCTGAAGGTTGTAAGAGAAAGGAAAAAGAACTGGTTGGGACATGGAGTGGTTGCTAGTAGATGCTTTGGAAGGATTGGTTTGTGGGAGAAGACTGAGAGGAAGAAGGAGATATAAGGTGATAGACGACATAAAGGGAAGAGGAAATTATGCAGACCTGAAGAGGATGGCAGAAGACCGGACAGCCTGGAGAACTACCATGTGAAAACCTGCCTTTAGGCAGAACACTGATGATGATGACATTACAAAGTTTCAAGCATTATCTCATCCTAAGATGACCATCCAGATTATATAAAAACGTTACTTAATAGTCAATTGCTTTACATACGAGTTGTGTAAAATTACATTACTTGTCCGATATTTGGTAACTAGATATCCGTTGTTCTTTCTTGTGTTACAAGTGCAGATTAATAACTCTGCTTTCCATGAATTATTCAACGTGTAATACTGCTTTTCGTAGGGCTTCACTTCTAAGACTGAATTTACCGCCAGACGGAACGAATCTATCGAATAAATCTGATGACCGATACCAATGTACACAGAACTTACTGGAGTAATGAATAACGTTATCACTGTTTGCTGTAATTATCTCCGCGCCAATAATAGATATGATGTAGTATAATGTTCACAGCAAAATTGAAACCACTGACTGTCTATAGAGCTGATAAATTTGTACACATTTCGTCATGCAGAAACAAAGTGTAGCAATTGGAAGATGAGGTAGCATGGCCTGCGGCGCGTCAGAAGACGTATAGTCGTGGGATCGAAAATACGTCCCAGTGCGGAAGGGTTGTGTTAAATATATTTGCACGGTAACACGGTTTAAATCTTTTTCCGTCGTGCAGTGTCCTCTCCGTTAAAGAAAACGCGGGCCAGTCGTGCCGCTGCTGACGCGAGGAGCGGCCGCGACCAGCTCAACGGCCGCCCGCAGCGGCGGCTATTTCGAGAAGAGGGAAGGGAACGGAACGTTGGCGTTTGGCGACGCAGCGGGCGTCCGTTGCGACACCGGCGTGGGTCACGTGACACCTGCAGCCAACCGCCGGCCGACTCGCCTCGCGAAAACGGTGACCTCTGGCGCCGAGCGCGGGCGTCACAGCCGCGGCCGCCGGCACGCGTCCGCCTGACGTCACAACGGCGGCGCTCGCACTCAGCGAAGGCCACTACGAGCGCCAGCTAGTGCTAAACAGTGACTCATTCACGTGCCAGCGCTGGTCGTAGCCTTCACTTGCAACGTAACGACCTAGCAGACGTGAGATATTCCAGGGCGAAGGCTCGGCGAGCTGTGCAGATATTCTGAGAATCTGCTGAAAGTCTCAGGCGAGAAGGTTAGCCTGCGAGAGAGAGTTGAGCTGCCCTGCAGACTCGGGATTACGACTGGCCCATTCAGAAGAAGCGTGGCGACTGCGCCTCCGTCCTGCCCGTGGCAGCCTCGAGGCCCATATGAGTCAGTGAGGCAGCTGAGCTGAGGCGGCCGTCTCCTACCACCAGCCAGACGGGGCGGCGTTGCCTTTTCGTGAGTTTCTCGCCTTTCCCCCGAGCGGAGGCGAAGGCGCTATGTGGCAACGGTGGCAGAGCCTGCGGCCCGGTTTCTGTTACGCGCCGAGCAGGACGAGGAGGGGGGGGGGGGGAGTAGGAGGCAAGGAATCGCGAGGCAGCATGGGTAGGCTGCCAGCTGAGGAGGCGGAGGCGACGCGGCCACCGGAAGGCGAGAAGAGGCGACGGCCCAGAACACTTGCTGCCGCTCGGGCGCGCATGCGCAGACACGGGCCGGGCTACTGAGCCACATCAGCGGGGGAGTGCGCCCGCTACTAGCCGCGCGGAAAACATCTGCCTCGGCGCGCTTCCAAGAATATCGTCTTTAAGGAAAAGAAAAACCGGAGTTCTTTGCGGGCGCTGGCGATCACGCGAGGCGAGACTGCCTCGCGCGCAGCTACTCCGCCTGCAAACGCGCGTACGATTACGGGGCGTGCTGTAATTTAGTCAGAACTGCAGCATTTATAGTTCCTCCAATGACAGTTAATGTACCGACTACACATTCAGCATAGTATATCTGATAAAGAAACGAAATGAACATGGTATTTACTCAATCACTGCGAATAGCAGAGAGCAGATTTTAGAGCAGCTGGCATCAAAATTCCGACTTATGCAAGACACTACCCCTTTAAATGAATTTTATCCATAGTGGGTGCTGTCGAACTCCGTGACTGTTCCTTTATAGGGTGTAGAAAAATATCCACTACCAGTCACAATAAAAGATTACTTATTTGTCACACGACCGGTTTCGGGCTTGCGCCCATCCTCAGGTGTTTAAACATTCAAGTACATGTTTATATTGTTGGAGATCAACTGTAATAATGGTGCTTCAACTTTATTGATCTCCAATAGTATAAACTCGTACATGAATCTATAAACACCTGGGGATGGGCGCAAGCCCGAAACCCGTCGTGTGACAAATAAATAACCTTTTATTGTGACTGGTAGCGGATATTTTTCTACACGCTACCCCTTTATATTCCGACCCCATATCGCCACATGCTTCGAAACAGGGGTCCGTCAAATTATTTTACATCATGAAAACCTTATGAAGCTTTTGAAATTGCTCGGGCAATTATGTTTAAAATTATTTCCACAAAAACGAAGATTGTATTGGTGTGTCATGTTATATTAGTCATTCATGTATGGAAAGAGTAGCTGTGGAGCTGCTACTTCCAGAAACATACTTTATCACTTACGGGCCCATGCATAAAAATCTCCTAAAATAGTGGCAATTATCACGAATAATTAATCCTTCATTTTACCTGACGTAAACAGTTTGTCATCTGCAACCACGAAAAGTCATACTTTTCTCGTCAGATTATTTCCTTGCAGTACTGCATCTTTTGCTGCTTATTGTCTGTTCACACGCGAAAATTAGAACATATGCTTATTGTCTGTTCTCACGCGAAAATTAGAACATATGCAATTCTCAGTTACGTTACACGAGTACCACAATTTTCTTAATACGAGACAGAAACAGCTGCTACGAGAACTTGCGGCGCTGTCGGTATTGGCTAGTTTTACGTAAGGTATATTGAAATATGTTATACTCCCGCTTTCGAAAGCGGTGTAAAGGCCGAAGTTTCGTAACAAGCTTTGAGAATACATGCAGAGCAATGTTTGTAAGCATTTGTTTAACACCAAACGTGTATCATTGACTTCTGTTTACATATTCATACATTAACTACAAATAGTATCATGATTTGATAGAAAGAGTTTTGATGCTGTCGCAAGAGTAATATCAAATTACTAGCAACTTTTCTGGCTGTAGAATAAACTGTGTTTCTTCCGAAGGTAGTACACGATGTGCTGAATAATGATTCGAAAAAAAGTAACATGTCGGAGCAAAGTATAATTAATTCAGAAAAATCTCTGAGGCCAGAATCGTGTGCCTGCCTGGAGTGATATGACCTCAACCATCAAGCGAAGTTAAAGTAAGGACATCACAAACATCCATTCCCGAGGCAGGATTCGAACCTACGATCGTAGCGGTCGCGCAGTTCCAGACTGAAGCGCCTGGAACCGCTCGGCCACACCAGACGGCAGGAAATTTGTCTTTATAAATATACCGTATCCCCATTAAAGTGCGAGTACAATATAAATGCCCAGCCTTTGGAAGCGGTAACATCCGTCAAGTATCTGGGTGTGACTATTCGAAATGATCTCAAATGGAATGATCAGATTACACAAGTAACTGGTAAGGCGAACTCTAGATTGCGGTTTATTGGTAGAATCCTGAAGCGATGCAGTCCTTCAACAAAGGAAATAGCATACAATACGTTAGTTCGTCCAGTCTTAGAATACTGTTCGTCTGTATGGGACCCTTACCAGTTGGGTCTGATTCAAGAGATTGAGAAGGTCCAAAGAAGAGCGGCAAGATTCGTGACTGGTAACATTTACCCATCGCGAGAGCGTTACAAACCTCATAGAAAGTTTGAAGTGGGACACATTTGCAGATAGACGGCGCGCTAAACGGAAGGGGCTGCTCACTAAATTCCGAAATTCGATGTGCACCGAGGATTTAGAGCATATATTAGTACCACCAACTTTCAAATCGCTCAATGATCACCATTCAAAGATAAGGGAAATTAGAGCTCGTACTGAGGCTTTCAGGCAGTCGTTTTTCCCTCGCGCGATCCGCCAGTGGAAAAAAGGGGGGGGGGGGGGGAAATATGACTTTGGCGCGAATTGTGCCCTCCGCCACACACTGCTTGGTGGCTAGCGGAGTATGTATGTAGATGTAGATGTTTTTCAAACCAACAGCTCAGTTCACACAATCAGTACTGAAAATAATAATAGTCTTCACAAAGATTTAAAGTCGCTTACTTTTGTCCAGAAAGGTGTCCATTATTCAGGAACAGGCATAAAAACTACTAATAAAGTTCAGTTTATGAGGAGCCTACAGGGAGCATTCAACAAGTAATGCAAGGCTTTTTTTTCTGAAAGCAGGTTGGTTTTACTCAGGATTCCAGTACACCATATTCCTCCTCACTCTTTTGGCTACAAAATCCTGTTTTCCAACATAATCTACATCTACGTCTACATCCATACTCTGCAAGCCTCCTGACGGTGTGTGGCGGAGGGTACCTTGAGTACCTCTATCGGTTCTCGCCTCTATTCCAGTCTCGTATTGTTGGTGGAAAGAAAGATTGTCGGTATGCCGGCCGTAGTGGCCGAGCGGTTCTAGGCGCTACAGTCTGGAACCGCGCGACCGCTGCGGTCGCAGGTTCGAGTCCTGCCTCGGGTATGGATGTGTGTGATGTCCTTAGGTTAGTTAGGTTTAAGTAGTTCTAAGTTCTAGGGGACTGATGACCTCGGAAGTTAAGTCCCGTAGTGCTCAGAGCCATTTGAACTATTGCCGGCATGCCTCTGTGTGGGCTCTAATCTCTCTGATTTTATCCTCATGGTCTCTTCGCGAGATATACGTAGGAGGGAGCAATATACTGCTTGACTCCTCGGTGAAGGTATGTTCTCGAAACTTCAAAAAAAGCCTGTACCGAGCTACTGAGCGTCTCTCTTGCAGAGCCTTCCATTGGAGTTTATCTATCATCTCCGTAACGCTTTCGCGATGACTAAATGATCCTGTAACGAAGCGCGCTGCTCTCCGTTGGATCTTCTCTATCTCTTCTATCACCCTATCTGGCACGGATCCCACACCGGTGAGCAATATTCAAGCAGTGGGCGAACAAGTGTACTGTAACCTACTTCCTTTGTTTCCGGATTGCATTTCCTTGGGATTCTTCCAATGAATCTGAGTCTGGCATCTGCTTTACCAACGATCAACTTTATATGATCATTCCCTTTTAAATCACTCCTAATGCCTACTCCCAGATAATTTATGGAATTAACTGCTTCCAGTTGCTAACCTGCTATATTGTAGCTAAATGATAAAGGATGTTGCTTTCTACGTATTCACAGCAAATTACTCTTGTCTAGATTGAGATTCAATTGCCATTCACTGCACCATGTGTCAATTCGTTGCAGATCTTCCTGCATTTCAGTACAATTTTCCATTGTTAGAACCTGTCGATATACTACAGCATCATCCGCAAAAAGCCTCAGTGAACTTCCGATGCTATCCACAAGGTCATTTATGTATATTGTGAATAGCAACGGTCCTACGACACTCCCATGCGGCACACCTGAAATCACTCTTACTTCGGAAGACATCTCTCCATTGAGAATGACATGCTGCGTTCTGTTATCTAGGAATTCTTCAATCCAATCTCACAATTGGTCTGATCGTCCATATGCTCTTACTTTGTTCATTAAACGTCTGTGGGGAACTGTACCGAACGCCTTGCGGAAGTCCAGAAACACGGCATCTACCTGTGAACCCGTGTCTATGGCCCTCTGAGTCTCGTGGACGAATAGCGCGAGCTGGGTTTCACACGATCGTCTTTTTCGAAACCCATGCTGATCCCTACAGAGTAGATTTCTAGTCTCCAGAAAAGTCATTATACTCGAAGTTAATACGTGTTCCAAAATTCTATAACTGATCGACGTTAGAGATATAGGTCTATAGTTCTGCACATCTGTTCTCCGTTGAATGCGACGGCCTTACGCCACATTAGTGGGACGGCCTGTGTGCCCGCACCCTACTGGTCGACTTCGGAGCCAACGTGTTGCTGCGTCAGTGACCTCCCCCTTATGCACGTACTGCTTTCCACGGAGTGGACCAAACAGATGGGGCTGTAGGGCTGCAGGGTGGATGAGGAAGAAGTTCTGTGAGGTCCTCAGGGTTGTGCAAACTTGTGTGGGGCCTTGGACAAGTTGAAAGGTCTCTGTTGGATTCCTTTCATGTTTAATTTCTTAAATCTGTTGTCATTTACGGCATAAATTCCTCTTCTAAATTTACTGTGGCGTTTCTGACTATCTGGGAGGAGACTGAGTAGTGGAACGCGTTACTTTTACACATAAACGAGAACGATCTGTCACACTACTACACTTTAAAACACAGTTTATAAGTAATTCACGTCACACAGTCTCATACGGAACCTACATCCACTTTCTTTTATATACTGTATATGATAAGATACTGTCATCCTCCTTCCCTTCTGTGTGAGAGGATGAATGAGCAAATGTATTTCTAGTCGCATGCTTGAGGGTAGCAGACAAGCCTGTCTGCTAGAGAACAGTAGGACCAACGTCGGAACAGGTAGCTACGCTTTCTAAAAGCAGAGATGTTTCTATCCTTAGTATGGTCCTGTCCGTCCTTTGTCATGTTGGTATAGGAAGCTGCCCCTCTGACTACTTCCGTTTGTATTGGTGAGCCACCCCTCAGGAAGGGACCAGGGCAGTCTCTCCGTGGCGAGCGTCTGAAGTGGTAAGATCTCCGGCTAAGCGCGTGTCTGCTAAATCCGTAGGACAATGGATTTCTTAAGTTCAGCCTAACTGAAAATTTAACTGAAAATTTAATCACCTTTATTTCAGGTTTAGCTCTAATACATCTAATGTTATCTTAAATTGCAACGCAGTGTAATTCGCGTGTGAAGTTCAGATTATTTTCCGGTAGTTGCTTTGTCACTACTTTGTGAGTAAAGTGGAACCACTTGTTGATCAGTAACTCTAACTAAGATCATCAATCTTAAATGCGAATGTGCGTGAGATTATAACGTCTCGTCTTGACAGTATTTTTCAATATAGCAACTTTTCTTTATGTTCAACCCACGTGGGGTGTACTTTGTGAGACCACTATCACGTGCTTATATAATTGTTTGACCCATCAGGTTAATAGTAAGACGATAGTAACCAGTTCGAGGTTTTTCTTTTGTAAATTGCTTTTCGATCTAATTTACTTTAATTATCAAAATTATTGTGGAGTTACACTCTTTGTGTAAACCAAGTTGACCACGTGAAGCATGTGGTGTAATCATCAAAGTAGCCCTCAGCTATTCTTTTCGCGAAGATTTCACAAAGAGTTAATATGAATTTAGTATACCAGTGTGTGGTAATTACATGACGGACAGGATTGTGCTACGAATGTAACTTCTTTGGGTGAAAATTGAATCGGTTGGTAGTGGTTAATTTCCTCTTGCATATGTTTCAACGTTATTCATGTGTTATTTTATGAATGCAGTGTTGTATGCAGTCTCCCAATCTTGGCCCACTATTTGATGTGTTCCGTAAGAGTACAAACTCACATTTTCACAATCCTAAATAAGGCACCAGCTTAGTTAGGAATCAAGTTTAATATGCTGAAATTTCAATGATCAATGTTAAAATAAATTTCCAAATATAAACTGATTTATTTCTTTTTACTTAAATTCTCTTTT
The DNA here is from genome assembly GCF_023864345.2 of Schistocerca serialis cubense. Classification (NCBI taxonomy): domain Eukaryota; kingdom Metazoa; phylum Arthropoda; class Insecta; order Orthoptera; family Acrididae; genus Schistocerca; species Schistocerca serialis. The sequence continues at coordinate 714,799,134 of NC_064643.1, forward strand.
ATATATATATATATATCACCGGCTGTCGTATGACTATGAAAAGATTATAATTAATGTTAGTCTGGTTAGGAATTTGGTAAGCTAGACTGGATACCTGGTGAAACAGTTGGTCAGTAATGCAAGGTTAACTTCCCCAGACAGCTCACAGCTTTTAACCCGCTTTTATTGAATATCAGTACCGCTTTCATAACAAAATAAAGCAACAACGTTACAAAGTTAGTTTGCATTTTTGTGGCGACGAACACACCGAAGTCGTTTCCTTAATTTCCTGAGGGCAGCACAACAAACTTTGGAGTTGATCGTTACAACATGAGAGACGACATCAAACAGAATAACCCCTTCACAGCCCCCGAAGAACGTCGCCATGTTTTTACCGGCTGAGGGTAATCACCATTGATCTTTATTTTACAATTGCCATTGCCGACTTTAGCCCGTATAAACAGGTACTCATCGGCATTCAACTTCTTCTTTCTTCTGGTAGACAAAACAAAAGGCATTCTAGGAAGAAGAGTACCATAAGGCTGTTTGGCAAACAGTCCTGTAGTCTCAGCAATACTCCAAGTCTTCCACGTATTAATATTGGCATCTGGAAAGGCTCTGGCTCTGAGCACTATGGAACTTAACATCTATGGTCATCAGTCCCCTAGAACTTAGAACTACTTAAACCTAATTAACCCAAGGACATCACACAACACCCAGTCATCACGAGGCAGAGAAAATCCCTGACCCCGCCGGGAATAGAACCCGGGAACCCGGGCGTGGGAAGCGAGAACGCTACCGCACGACCACGAGCTGCGGCGGACTGGAAAGGCTTCAAGGCCACCATAATCTGCATGATTGCCCCAAACAACATCCAGTGTCGGCCATGTACTGCCTCCAAACACTGCTTGCACATCACAAGTGAAGTCCAGAAGCAGTCCACGAAACGTGCCACAGCAATGCCTCTGCGACGTCTAGGTTACCGTCGTCGCTGGCGGCGCAGTGTACCTGTGTATCGGAGCTTAAGAGCAATTGATATTGACTTGGCTGGACAATTTAATAAACAGCAATTAATTGGAGGTCCCAATGTGTTTCGTGGACTGCGTCTGAACTTCACTTGTGATGTGGACTGTAAATGATAAGGTACGTAAACTGCACGACTTTCTCTCTTACTTAAGGCAGAGGTGAGAATGAAACATATCGATCCCAGTTGCGGTATGGTACATTTCTTAACCGGAAGCGAACTTTATACCACCCAGTTAAACCACGTGAATCTGAGGCAGACACGTACATGCACATGCGGGTAAGAAGGTTCCCCAGAACACACTGTCTTCTGCTGCGGCCAATACACGAGCAGTAGACATGTGCTACACTTAGACTACACAGAAACAAACATACATATACGCACAACAATAAGAGACGAAGAACGATAGGCACAACTAAACGCATTGACGAACCGTATTTCAAAAGCAACAAATGAAGAGTACCTTCGGACACGACATAACAGACATGCCTATGTGCAACGTAACAACAATCTCCAGAGAGTGGACAGCGACACTCACAGTGACGGTGAAAACTGTGACGCTGCAGAGCAACAGGAGGAGGAGGAAAACGGAAATGGTGGCCGCGAGTTCCCAGTTGGGAAGTTCGGCTGCCAAGTGCAGGTCTTATTAAGTGCGACGCCTCAATGGGCGACTTGCGCGTCGACAGTGGGGATGAAATGATGATGACAGCACAACACCCAGTCCCTGAGGGGAGAAAAATCTCCCTCCCCAGACGGGAATCGAACCCGGGCCCCAGTGCGTGGCATTCCAACGCGCTGACCATGCAGCTAATGGGGCGGACTAGGAGGAGGAAGACGAGATGTAACAGCAAACAAGCGTATGGTGCTGGCCTTCTAACCAAGATAGCACCAAATGTTGTACATGGATGAACACCTAAAGCTAATACAACGGATTAGAAATACTATTTCTCTAGTACTAACCAAACTGTTTTGTTTTTGTATGTCCATCCTTTTGACGGGAGGTCTTGGGGACCACGGCCGTTCACTATTGTAAGACAATTAAACGCCTACAGCTGCCCTTATCATCTTATTTATTGTATAGCTGGGAGTTTCGGCGCTTAAATGCGCCATCTTCAGGTCGTAGTTGCTGATGAAGGGGTATCACGATCCATATATTCACTGCATTACTGGCCAACAAATCTGTTTGTCCACTCAATTGGCAGTTGATTACTGGAGTGCTGACACTACAGTTACAGATAGTCTGCGTAAACCAGGTATGTGGACCACTGATGCAGCATATACAGTATATGGATCGTGATAATCCCTTCGCCTTCAACTACGGCGTGAAGATGGCGCATTGAAGCGCCGATACTGGTAGCTTCACAATAAAGAAGATCATAAGGATGGCTGTAGATGTTTCATTTTCTTCAAAATTTTTTGTTGTGACCGGCGGTCAACAGCTCGAAGAAACCATTCCGAGGCATTGACCACCAGCCACAATCGGTCATGGCACTAACGAATCTCTCCTCTATCCAATGGTCTTTCTATATTCTTCTTAAAACAACTAAATTTTATTTATATTTCAACTCTAAATTATTGTTATATTAAAAAGTATTATTCTTTGTGAAATGTTATAGATAAAAAACAAAAGAAAGGAAAATTACAAAAAAGATGAAAAACTAAAACCGTAATAAATATGACCTGCTTTAAAACTTCATGTAATAGGTCTATAATTTGGCAATAAAAAATCAATTAATTACTCAGTGAGCGCCTCTCTAATTATTCGTCTTAGCAAAACTGAATGATGTGTATGTCTCATTAATAATATCAGATAATGCGAGTATTATGTACAAACTGACTAGGTACAAATACAGTGCAGTAATGCAATCAATGCAAATAAGCGTTATCAAATGATTTTTCTATTCACTGATATGTGGGTACAGCAGCGTAAGAATTATCATATGCACTAAGGACCAGTTGAGCGGACTGGATAGTGTCTTTGAAAGAGATTATAAGACGACGATCAATAAAACTGAAACAATATTAACGAAATGATGTCGAAGTAAATCAGCAGGTGCTGAAGGAATTAGATTGTGGACTGAGATATTAAAAGTAGTAGATGAGTTTTGCTATTCGTGCAGCAAAAGACGGAGGACAGCCGAAGTATGGTATTTATAAAAAATGCAGACTGGCAATAGCAAAAACAGCATTTCTCATAAAGAGGCATTTTCTCAAGGTATGTGTTTGGAGGGTTAGGAAATTCAGACAAGAAGAGGGCAGAAGCTTCTGACATGTGGTCTGAATTGGAGAAAAATAAATTTATGGCACAACTTGACTGAAAGAAAGCAGCGGTCTGATAGGACACACCCTTAGCCATGCAGGCATTGCGATTGTGGTACTCAAAGGAAGTGTGAGGGGAGGAGGAGGAGAGGGGGAAAAACTGTAGAAAGGCACCATGACTTCAGTACAGTAAGTAGGTTCAAATGGACGTCGGCTGCAGTAGTTAAACAGTGAAGTGGCAACAGTCATGCGATACCGATATGTACATACAGGGTGTTACAAAAAGGTACGGCCAAACTTCCAGGAAACATTCCTCACACACAAATAAAGAAAAGATGTTATGTGGACATGTGTCCGGAAACGCTTAATTTCCATGTTAGAGCTCATTTTAGTTTCGTCAGTATGTGCTGTACTTCCTCTATTCACCGCCAGTTGGCCCAATTGAAGGAAGGTAATGCTGACTTTGGTGCTTGTGTTGACATGCAACCCATTGCTCTACAGTACTATCATCAAGCACATCAGTACGTAGCATCAACAGGTTAGTGTTCATCACGAACGTGGTTTTGCAGTCAGTGCCATGTTTACAAATGCGGAGTTGGCAGATGCCCATTTGATGGACGGATTAGCACGGGGCAATAGTCGTGGCGCGGTACGTTTGTATCGATACAGATTTCCAGAACGAAGGTGTCCCGACAGGAAGACGTTCGAAGCAATTGATCGGCGTCTTAGGGAGCACGGAACATTCCAGCCTATGGCTCGCGACTGAGGAAGACCTAGAACGACGAGGACACCTGCAATGGACGAGGCAATTCTTCGTGCAGTTGACGATAACCCTAATGTCAGCGTCAGAGAAGTTGCTGCTGTACAAGGTAACGTTGAACACGTCACTGTATGGAGAGTGCTACGGGAGAAACAGTTGTTTCCGTACCATGTACAGCGTGTGCAGGCACTATCAGTAGCTGATTGGCCTCCACGTGTACACTTCTGCGAATGGTTCATCCAACCACGTGTCAATCCTCATTTCAGTGCAAATGTTCTCTTTACGGATGAGGCTTCATTCCAACGTGATCAAATTGTAAATTTTCACAATCAACATGTGTGGGCTGACGAGAATCCACACGCTATTGTGCAATCACGTCATCAACACAGATTTTCTGTGAACGTTTGGGCAGGCATTGTTGGTGATGTCTTGATTGGGCCTCATGTTCTTCCACCTACGCTCAATGGAGCACGTTGTCATGATTTCATACGGGATACTCTACCTGTGCTGTTAGAACATGTGCCTTTACAAGTACGACACAACATGTGGTTCATGCACGATGGAGCTCCTGCACATTTCAGTCGAGGTTTCCGTACGCTTCTCAACAACAGACTCGATAACCGATGGATTGGTAGAGGCGGACCAATTCCATGGCCTCCACGCTCTCCTGGCCTCAACCCTCTTGACTTTCATTTATGGGGGCATTTGAAAGCTCTTGTCTACGCAACCCCGGTACCAAATGTAGAGACTCTTCGTGCTCGTATTGTGGACGGCTGCGATACAATACGCCATTCTCCAGGGCTGCATCAGCGCATCAGGGATTCCGTGCGAAGGAGGGTGGATGCATGTATCCTCGCTAACGGAGGACATTTTGAACATTTCCTGTAACAAAGTGTTAGAAGTCACGCTGGTACGTTCTGTTGCTGTGTGTTTCCATTCCATGATTAATGTGACTTGAAGAGAAGTAATAAAATGAGCTCTAACATGGAAAGTAAGCGTTTCCGGACACATGTCCACATAACATATTTTCTTTCTTTGTGTGTGAGGAATGTTTCCTGAAAGTTTGGCCGTACCTTTTTTTAACACCCTGTATACAAATAGCGGTAGTGTCGCGTACAGAAGGTATGTTCAAATGTGTGTGAAATCTTATGGGACTTAACTGCTAATGTCATCAGTCCCTAAGCTTACACACTACTTAACCTAAATCATCCTAAGGACAAACACACACACACCCATGCCCGAGAGAGGACTCGAACCTCCGCCGGTACCAGCCGCACAGTCCACGACTGCAGCGCCTGAGACCGCTCAGCTAATCCCGCGCGGTACAGAAGGTATAAAATGGCGGTGCATTGGTGGAGCTGTCGTTTGTACTGAGGTGATTCATGTGAAAGGGTTTCCGACGTGATCATGGTTGCACGACGGCAATTCACAGACTCTGAACGCAGAATGTTTGTGGCAGCTAGACGCATGGGACATTACATTTCGGAAATCATTAGGGAATTCAGTATTACAAGATCCACAGTGTCAAGAGTGTGCTGAGAATACCACATTTCTGGCATTACGTCTCACCACGGACAATGCAGAGCAGCGACGTTTTCGTAGAGTTGTCAGTGCTAACAGACAAACAACATTGCATTAAAAAAACCGCAGAAATCAATGTCGGATGTACGACGAACCTACCCGTTTGGACAGTGCGTTAGTGGTCTATGGCAGCAGACGACCGAGTGCCTTTGCTAACAGCACGAGATCGCCTGCAGCACCTCTCTTGGGCTCGTGACCATACCGGTTGGGTCCAAGACGATTGGAAAACCTTGGCGTGGTCAGATATTCCCGATTTCAGTTGGTAAGAGTGTGGCGCAGAGCACAGGAAGCCACGGATGCAAGTTATCAACAAGGCACTGTGCAAGCTGGTGGCGGCTACGAAATGGTGTGGGCTGCGTTGACATGGAACCGATCATTGACTGGGAATGGCTATGTCCGTGTACATGGAAACCGTATGCAGCCATGCATAGTCTCCTTATTGTTGCCAAACAACGAGGAAATTTTTATGTACGACAATGTTCCATGTCACTGAGCCACAGTTGTTGGCGATTGGTTTGAAAAACATTCTGGACAATTCGAGGGAATGATTTGGTCACCCAGATCGCCCGACATGAATCCCATCGAAAATTTATGGTACATAATCGAGAGGTCAGTCCGTGCACAACAGCCTGCGCTGGCAACACTTTCACGATTATGGACGGCTGTAGAGGCAATATTTGTGCAGGCGACTTCCAACGACATGTTGAGTCCATACTAAGTGGAGCTGCTGCACTACGGCGGAGAAAACGAGGTCCGACACGCTATTAGGAGGTGTCACATGACTTTTGTCACCCCAGGTGTATGCAGAGGGTAGATTAGATTAGTTTTTCGTTCCATAGATCCGTGCTGAGGAGATCCTCGTGGATGTGGAACATGTCAATTTTTTTTAAGCTGAAATAACAATACTAATAGTATTAATATATACACTATATCATTTGTTTCTATTAAAAAATTCGTCAGTGGAGTAAAAGGAGTTGGCCACTAGTAAGTCTTTGAGGCTCCTTTTAAACTGATCTTTATTTGTAACTAAATTTTTTATGTTTGCTGGCAAATTATTGAAGATGAGTGTTCCTGAGTAGTGGACCCCTTATCGAACTAAAGTAAGTGCTTTTAAGTCCTTGAGCAGATAATTTTTGTTCCTGGTATTGCATGTACGAACTGAGCTGTTTGTTGGAAAAAGAGATATGTTATTTAGGACAATTCATTAAGGAGTAAATATACTGAGAGGCAGTGGTTAGTATACCCAGTTCTTTGAAGAGGTTTCTACATGACGTCCGTGAATTTACTCCACAAGTAATACGTATTACACGCTTTTGGACTCTGAAAACTTTTGTTTGACTTGAAGAGTTACCCCAAAATATTATACCGTATGACATTATGGAATGAAAGTAGGCAAAGTATGCAAGCTTTTTCATTTTTATGTCGCCTATGTCTGCTAACACTCGAATTGCAAATACAGATTTGTTAAGGCGTTTCTGCAGTTCTGTGGTGTGCTCCTCCCAACTGAATTTATTATCAAGTTGTAATTCCAGGAATTTAAGACTGTCGACCTCTTCTATCTGCTCTTGTTCATACTTTATGCATATGCTGGGTGGAAACCTCTTACAGGTTCGGAATTGCATATAGTGATTCTCTTCGAAGTTTAATGTCAGTGAGTTGGCTTTAAACCATTTATTAATATCTATGAAAATATCATTAGGAGATCTTTCTAGAACTACACTCGACATACTATTTATTGCAATACTTGTGTCATCTGCAAACAAAACGAACTCTGCTTCTGGCAGTGTAACTGATGAGAGATCATTAATGTACACAATAAAAAGCAATGGCCCTAAGATGGATCCTTGTGGGACACCACATGTAATTTCTTCCCATTCTGATGATGACTGATGACTTAATTCACTAGTCCCTTGCACTGACACCCTTTGTTTCCTGTTAGTGAGGTATGACTTGAACCATTTTGCAGCACTGCCCGTGACACCATAGAATTCTAATTTATTTAAAAGGATGTTGTGGTTCACAAAATCGAATGCCTTTGACAAATCACAGAAAATACCTACTGCTTGCAACTTGTTATCTAATGAATTAAGTACATTTTCACTGTAGGTGTAAATAGCCTTCTCGATATCAGAACCCTTCATAAATCCAAACTGTGTTCTTGATAATATGTTATTTGTGGTCAGATGGTTGAGAAGCTGCCTGTACATTGCTTTTTCTAAAATTTTTGAGAATGCTGGCAAAAGTCAAATCGGTCTGTAGTTTGATGGTATCTCTTTATCCCCTTTCTTGAATAGAGGCTTAACATCTCCGTATTTCAGCGCGTCAGAAAATGTCCCAGTTATAATTGACTGGTTTCACAAGTAACTTAGAATTGTACTAAACTCACAAGAACATGCCTTAATTAACTTTGTTGATATTTCATCGTAACCACTAGAATGCTTTGTTTTTAAAGTTTTTATTATGGAAGTTATTTCTTTTGCTGAAGTGAGTGACATATTCATGCACCTGAAGCTATTTTTAAAGGCTTGTTTCAAATATTCAAGGGCATTATTTACTGATCCTGACAATCCCATTTCATCAGTAACGGATATAAAGTACTTGTTAAATAGATTTGCCACACCATGCCCATCGGTTACTAATGTGTCATCTACCCTTAGTACTATTTGCTCCTGTACCTTTCTGGTTCTACCAGGTGAAGAGGTTTTCACAGAATAGAGTAACATGGAGAGCTACATCAAACTAGTCTTCGGACAGAAAGACTCAAAAACACCAGCATGTGCAAAACTATACGCATTCTTTTAATAAACTGTTTTCTGGTGGCGAAAGGGAGGGGGGAGAGTTGTCTTTACCCCTGTGTCACATTCGTATCCCCTTCAGGCTACCAGTCCCTACACCACGTGTTGACCCTCTGCATGTCTTCCCGCATTTCGATTCAGTTTCCGGGCGTTGCAGCTTTCCTACGTGGAACAGCATCAATCGCCAAGAATTTTACGGAATTCTCGACGATATTCACCATGTAAGCAGGCTGTTTAGGTTTTTATGTTGGTAACGCCAAGTAGCGCTGTGTATGAAAATCGCTGACTGTGCTGTGTGAGGCCTGTGGCTGGTTGAATTCATTGTTGGAATATTCGCCCGTGTAGTCTTGTGCAGTTGGATGTGAACAGCACGTAGCGTTGGGCAGTTGGAGGTGAGCCGCCAGCAGTGGTGGATGTGGAGAGAGAGATTTCAGAGTTTTGAGAGCTTACTATGTGTGTCCGCCAGAAAAAGGAAATTTGTAAAGAGAGTTGTCATGAATTGATAGATATATATGATGATTTTTGAATATTGTTAAGGTAAATACATTGTTTGTTCTCTATCAAAATTTGCTAACGATGCCTATCAGTAGTTAGTGCCTTCAGTAGTTAGAATCTTTTATTTAGCTGGCAGTATTGGCGCTCGCGGTATTGCAGTAGTTCGAGTAACGAAGATTTTTGTGAGGTAAGTGATTCATGAAAGGTATATTGTTAGTCAGGGCCATTCTTTTGTAGGGATTATTGAAAGTCAGACTGCGTTGCGCTAAAAATATTGTGTGTCACTTTAGTGATGATCAGAGCAAGTAAAGAGAAAAAAGTTTGGAAGATAGGAGAAGAGGTACTGGCAGAAGTAAAACTGTGATGACGGGGCGTGAGTCGTGCTTGGGTAGCTCAGTTGGTAGAGCACTTGCCTGCGAAAGGCAATGGTCCCGAGTTCGAGTCTCGGTCCGGGACACAGTTTTAATCTACCAGGAAGTTTCAAAGAGAAAACTGTTTGAGTACGTTGAGTTTTGCTCAGCTGTTTGAAAATCAAATAACGTAGAAGTTTACCAGCACAGTCATTCATAATTTTGCTAAGGGGACGTTTCAACCAGATCATTTACGTTGCAGCCCGTAGTGGTTCTGTAACACTTCCTTGGGAGACCCCCGATGTTTTGTTTATACCCTACGATTTCATCTCGTCATTATCGATGTGATCGTTTCCAAATGTTTGAAAGTCATGAATTCAGTCACAAAGCTGGTTCAGAGGCTCGTATTTCGTTTACTAAGTGGGACTTTTTTCTTTTTGGCAGAGAAAATACTTTGATGAATACTGACGACAATCGGAAGAGGAGATTTAAGTTCTCCAGTCGAGTTCGCACAGTACAGCTGACAGCGCAGACCCTGGGAAATCCGATCCATCTCGCAGCCGCAGACTTTCACAGACGCTCGTTCGCCGATGTGAATAACTGTATAACTACGACAGCGGGAATAGAATAAAAATATAAACATATCGAAGTCCATAAAATAGACTCTATGAAAAAAAAGCGACACACCACCCAGAAATTATCCGAATGGGACGGAAATCGGAAGATGTGATGTACATGTACACACAAAGAAATGATTACAATTTCAGAAAAAACTGGGTAATCTATCCAAGAGAAAGAGCTTCACAAGTTGAGCAAGTAAATACGCACTTAGTAAGCAGCTATTCGGGTTGGCATTGACTGATAAAGTTGATGGCCTCCTGAGGAATATCATGCCAAATTCCGTCTATTTATCGCGTCCGATCGACAAAATCTGGAAATTTTCTCAATTGGCAAGAGATCCGGTGACACGAGCATTATCTTGCTGAATTGTAAGCCCAGGATGGCTTGCTCTGAAGAGAAACGAAACTGGACGTAGAGTATTGTGAACGTACCGCTGTGCTGTAACTTGGAAGCGGATGACAACCAATGGGGTGCTGCTACGAAAAGAAATGGCAGCCCAGACCAGCACTCCGGGTCGTCGGGCGGCTGGCGGACTACAGACGGGCTGGTCTGCCTCCGCTGTCGGAGCGTCTATAGACAGGTCTTCGCTGGTCATCAAGCGGGACTCATCACTGAAGACAATTCCACTCGACTCAATGAGATTCCAGGCCGGAGGAATTATTATGTCACAACACGCAATCGAATCTGACACTACATTACCACACAACACATATAAAGGGTGGTCCACCCACCGTGGTACAACAACAAAGTTAGGAAACTACTGCGAAAGCAAAGAGAGCTCCACTCCAAGTTTAAACGCAGCCAAAACCTCTCAGACAAACAGAAGCTAAACGATGTCAAAGTTAGCGTAAGGAGGGCTATGCGTGAAGCGTTCACTGAATTCGAAAGTAAAATTCTATGTACCGACTTGACAGAAAATCCTAGGAAGTTCTGGTCTTACGTTAAATCAGTAAGTGGCTCGAAACAGCATATCCAGACACTACGGGATGATGATGGCATTGAAACAGAGGATGACACGCGTAAAGCTGAAATACTAAACACCTTTTTCCAAAGCTGTTTCACAGAGGAAGACCGCACTGCAGTTCCTTCTCTAAATCCTCGCACAAACGAAAAAATGGCTGACATCGAAATAAGTGTCCAAGGAATAGAAAAGCAACTGGAATCACTCAATAGAGGAAAGTCCACTGGACCTGACGGGATACCAATTCGATTCTACACAGAGTACGCGAAAGAACTTGCCCCCCTTCTAACAGCCGTGTACCGCAAGTCTCTAGAGGAACGGAGGGTTCCAAATGATTGGAAAAGAGCACAGATAGTCCCAGTCTTCAAGAAGGGTCGTCGAGCAGATGCGCAAAACTATAGACCTATATCTCTGACGTCATCTGTTGTAGAATTTTAGAACATGTTTTTTGCTCGAGTATCATGTCGTTTTTGGAAACCCAGAATCTACTATGTAGGAATCAACATGGATTCCGGAAACAGCGATCGTGTGAGACCCAACTCGCTTTATTTGTTCATGAGACCCAGAAAATATTAGATACAGGCTCCCAGGTAGATGCTATTTTTCTTGACTTCCGGAAGGCGTTCGATACAGTTCCGCACTGTCGCCTGATAAACAAAGTAAGAGCCTACGGAATATCAGACCAGCTGTGTGGCTGGATTGAAGAGTTTTTAGCAAACAGAACACAGCATGTTGTTATCAATGGAGAGACGTCTACAGACGTTAAAGTAACCTCTGGCGTGCCACAGGGGAGTGTTATGGGACCATTGCTTTTCACAATATACACTCCTGGAAATTGAAAAAAGAACACATTGACACCGGTGTGTCAGACCCACCATACTTGCTCCGGACACTGCGAGAGGGCTGTACAAGCAATGATCACACGCACGGCACAGCGGACACACCAGGAACCGCGGTGTTGGCCGTCGAATGGCGCTAGCTGCGCAGCATTTGTGCACCGCCGCCGTCAGTGTCAGCCAGTTTGCCGTGGCATACGGAGCTCCATCGCAGTCTTTAACTCTGGTAGCATGCCGCGACAGCGTGGACGTGAACCGTATGTGCAGTTGACGGACTTTGAGCGAGGGCGTATAGTGGGCATGCGGGAGGCCGGGTGGACGTACCGCCGAATTGCTCAACACGTGGGGCGTGAGGTCTCCACAGTACATCGATGTTGTCGCCAGTGGTCGGCGGAAGGTGCACGTGCCCGTCGACCTGGGACCGGACCGCAGCGACGCACGGATGCACGCCAAGACCGTAGGATCCTACGCAGTGCCGTAGGGGACCGCACCGCCACTTCCCAGCAAGTTAGGGACACTGTTGCTCCTGGGGTATCGGCGAGGACCATTCGCAACCGTCTCCATGAAGCTGGGCTACGGTCCCGCACACCGTTAGGCCGTCTTCCGCTCACGCCCCAACATCGTGCAGCCCGCCTCCAGTAGTGTCGCGACAGGCGTGAATGGAGGGACGAATGGAGACGTGTCGTCTTCAGCGATGAGAGTCGCTTCTGCCTTGGTGCCAATGATGGTCGTATGCGTGTTTGGCGCCGTGCAGGTGAGCGCCACAATCAGGACTGCATACGACCGAGGCACACAGGGCCAACACCCGGCATCATGGTGTGGGGAGCGATCTCCTACACTGGCCGTACACCACTGGTGATCGTCGAGGGGACACTGAATAGTGCACGGTACATCCAAACCGTCATCGAACCCATCGTTCTACCATTCCTAGACCGGCAAGGGAACTTGCTGTTCCAACAGGACAATGCACGTCCGCATGTATCCCGTGCCACCCAACGTGCTCTAGAAGGTGTAAGTCAACTACCCTGGCCAGCAAGATCTCCGGATCTGTCCCCCATTGAGCATGTTTGAGACTGGATGAAGCGTCGTCTCACGCGGTCTGCACGTCCAGCACGAACGCTGGTCCAACTGAGGCGCCAGGTGGAAATGGCATGGCAAGCCGTTCCACAGGACTACATCCAGCATCTCTACGATCGTCTCCATGGGAGAATAGCAGCCTGCATTGCTGCGAAAGGTGGATATACACTGTACTAGTGCCGACATTGTGCATGCTCTGTTGCCTGTGTCTATGTGCCTGTGGTTCTGTCAGTGTGATCATGTGATGTATCTGACCCCAGGAATGTGTCAATAAAGTTTCCCCTTTCTGGGACAATGAATTCACGGTGTTCTTATTTCAATTTCCAGGAGTGTATATAAATGACCTAGTAGATAGTGTCGGAAGTTCCATGCAGCTTTTCGCGGATGATGCTGTAGTATACAGAGAAGTTGCAGCATTAGAAAATTGTAGCGAAATGCAGGAAGATCTGCAGCGGATAAGCACTTGGTGCATGGAGTGGCAACTGACCCTTAACATAGACAAATGTAATGTATTGCGAATACATAGAAAGAAGGATCCTTTATTGTATGATTATATGATAGCGGAACAAACACTGGTAGCAGTTACTTCTGTAAAATATCTGGGTGTATGCGTGCGGAACGATTTGAAGTGGAATGATCATATAAAATTAATTGTTGGTAAGGCGGGTACCAGGTTGAGATTCATTGGGAGAGTGCTTAGAAAATGTAGTCCATCAACAAAGGAGGTGGCTTACAAAACACTCGTTCGACCTATACTTGAGTATTGCTCATCAGTGTGGGATCCGTGCCAGATCGGTTTGACGCAGGAGATAGAGAAGATCCAAAGAAGAGCGGCGCGTTTCGTCACAGGGCTATTTGGTAACCGTGATAGCGTTACGGAGATGTTTAATAAACTCAAGTGGCAGACTCTGCAAGAGAGGCGCTCTGCATCGCGGTGTAGATTGCTCACCAGGTTTCGAGAGGGTGCGTTTCTGGATGAGGTATCGAATATATTGCTTCCCCCTACTTATACCTCCCGAGGAGATCACGAATGTAAAATTAGAGAGATTAGAGCGCGCACGGAGGCTTTCAGACAGTCGTTCTTCCCGCGAACCATACGCGACTGGAACAGGAAAGGGAGGTAATGACAGTGGCACGTAAAGTGCCCTCCGCCACACACCCTTGGGTGGCTTGCGGAGTGTAAATGTAGATGTAGATGTAGATAGTGAACCGGGCCAAATATCTCACGAAATAAGCATCAAACTAAAAAACTACAAAGAACGAAACTTGTCTAGCTAGAAGGGGGAATCCAGATAGCGCTACAGTTGGCCCGCTAGATGTCGCTGCCCTAGGTCAAACGGATATCAACTGCGTTTTTTAAAATAGGAACCCCCATTTTTTATTACATATTCGCGTAGTACGTAAAGAAATATGAATGTTTTAGCTGGACCACTTTTTTGGCTTTGTGATAGTCACAATCGTATAAGTTCGTGGTATCACGTAACATTCCGCCAGTGCGGACGGTATTTGCTTCGTGATACATTACCCGTGTTAAAATGGACCGTTTACCAATTGCGGAAAAGGTCGATATCGTGTTGATGTATGGCTATTGTGATCAAAATGCCCAACGGGCGTGTGCTATGTATGCTGCTCGGTATCCTGGACGACATCATCCAAGTATCCATACCGTTCGCCGGATAGTTACGTTATTTAAGGAAACAGGAAGTGTTCAGCCACATGTGAAACGTCAACCACGACCTGCAACAAATTATGATGCCCAAGTAGGTCTTTTAGCTGCTGTCGCGGCTAATCCGCACATCAGTACCAGACAAATTGCGCGAGAATCGGGAATCTCAAAAACGTCGGTGTTGAGAATGCTACATCAACATCGATTGCACCCGCACCATATTTCTACGCACCAGGAATTGCATGGCGACGACTTTGAACGTCGTGTACAGTTCTGCCACTGAGCGCAAGAGAAATTACGGGACGATGACAGATTTTTTGCACGCGTTCTGTTTAGCGACGAAGCGTCGTTCACCAACAGCGGTAACGTAAACCGGCATAATATGCACTGTTGGACAACGGAAAATCCACGATGGCTGCGACAAGTGGAACATCAGCGACCTTGGCGGGTTAATGTATGGTGCGGCATTATGGGAGGAAGGATAATTGGCCCCCATTTTATCGATGGCAATCTAAATGGTGCAATGTATGCTGATTTCCTACGTAATGTTCTACCGATGTTACTACAAGATGTTTCACTGCATGACATAATGGCGATGTACTTCCAACATGATGGATGTCCGGCACATAGCTCGCTTGCGGTTGAAGCGCTATTGAATAGCATATTTCAAGACAGGTGGATTGGTCGTCGAAGCACCATACCATGGCCCGCACGTTCACCGGATCTGACGTCCCCGGATTTCTTTCTGTGGGTAAAGTTGAAGGATATTTGCTATCGTCATCCACCGACAACGCCTGACAACATGCGTCAGCGCATTGTCAGTGCATGGGCGAACATTACGGAAGGCGAACTACTCGCTGTTGAGAGGAATGTCGTCACACGTATTGCCAAATGAATTGAGGT
The DNA here is from genome assembly GCF_023864345.2 of Schistocerca serialis cubense. Lineage (NCBI taxonomy): Eukaryota > Metazoa > Arthropoda > Insecta > Orthoptera > Acrididae > Schistocerca > Schistocerca serialis. The sequence goes on from NC_064643.1 coordinate 714,814,441, forward strand.
TGACGGACATCATTTTGAGCATTTATTGCATTAATGTGGTATTTACAGGTAATCACGCTGTCATAATAAGTTCACAAAGGTACATGTATCACATTGGCAGCGCCGGCTTTAGGGTGGGGCGACTCGGGCGGTCGCCCAGGGCGCCGGGGCCCAAGGGGCGCCACGTACTAAACGCATGTAAAAAAAAAATTACAATTTACGATCACTCATTTCGCGAAACTAAAATATTATTCAGTCTCATTCAACATACGTCGCTAATCTCACGAATGCGCGATGAATTCGGGGTAGCAGAAGAGAAATCATGCTGAATGCAATCTTCGTATTGTCTGCAACCATCCATGTTTGACGCGGGCTAGCACGGGCTCTACCAAAGCGCCTCTCTTATTTGTTTCAAGAACTGCAACAAGGAAGAGCCCATGCAGCCGCACCATCTCTCGTTTACAACAGAAACTACCGGTCGCTCCAAATAAAAGAAAATACAGACTGTGAAATATGCATTACATTATGATTTAATTAATACGAATGTATTTATATCGAATATTTGTGACTTAATGACTCATGTACATTAATTAATAGATCATGCAAAGCGTGCACTGCATTCATAGAGAATTCTCCCCCAACTTACTGAAATAATACAGCGCCACACAATGTTTGTTAGGCTGCATATGTTGGCAGCGCTACGATTTGCACCCGCATGTCAGTAATTGTCAGTAAGAGTCGGAGGCAGCGGTCATGTTTTCGTGGCTGAATAATTGTGAGTGAAACGAGTGTCGTGACTGTGTCAACATTTTAATTTTCTGGTAGGTGCGAAAAACATTTTTATCTTTCAATTCAGGTTTTTTTCTAGTTGCGTCTACTGATAGGTGAATTTCTTTATTTGTTATAGATCGAATATTGTGGTCGCGAAATAGAGCAGTATCCAAGCAATAATTTGTCAAATTATTAAATCATGCCAGAAGAGAAGGAAATGATTAAAAAAAAGCTTTCTGGTTCAGAAAATCGGAAATGAAAAGCTGAAAAAGAAAAAGTTCTTGAAGAAACTAAAAAGCACATGAATATTTATAAGTACCTTAAAGGAAATTCTAAGGCAAATACTTCAGATATTGAATCAAAAGTCCATGTATCAGCAAATATTTCTTCAGACTGTGAACGATTATACACAAAAAATATACAATCACCTATTGAAGGTGATCAAATTGACCAGCGCAGTACATCATTGCATGAATCCTCTGATATTTCTCCAAGTCAAAATCAACACATGACATCTGTGGTCGATGAAAGTATCAACGTTTTTGCAATAAAAGAATACAACGTTTCTGATGTAGGTACGTGGTCAAAAGTACTTAATGCTAGAGATATAGATCGCATTATAATATGTGGACCCTCACAAGTATGTCTAAATAACTTTCCAAAAGATGAAAATGGGCGTCATTTCTCTTCAACTCATTACACAAGAAAACTATCAAACGAAGAAACTATCAGACGACGGTGGCTAGTTTATTCTGTATCAAACGACAGTGTCTTTTGCTTTTGTTGTCGACTGTTTGATTTAAAGTCAACTACTAATTTGACTACCACTGTGGGTTTCAGAAATTGGAAACATTTAAGTGAAGCTCTGAAACTGCATGAAAATAGTCCTAACCACAAAAAAGCATTTACTCTATGGACTGAAGCTGAAATCAGGTTTAAAGCTGGATTAACTATTGACAAGGAAGAACAAAAGCTAATTTCTAAAGAAAGTTTACGATGGAGCAATGTGCTTCAAAGATTGATGCACATTACTTTGTATTTGGCTGAAAATAATATGGCATTCAGAGGGTTATCAGATAAATTATTTATCCCAAATAATGGAAAATTCTTAGGTCTTGTACAGTTATTGGCAAAGTTTGATCCAATCATGGAAGAGCACGTCAGACTGGCATTGAATGGTGATTTGGCTGACCATTATTGCGGCAAAAATATACAAAATGAATTAATAGAACTCGTGGCATCACACGTTATGTCTACAATCGTATCCCGCATAAAGGGTTCAAAGTATTATGCAATCGTAGCTGACTGTACTCCAGATATAAGCCACAAAGAACAACTTTCGATAACTTTAAGATGCGCCGACATAACAGAGGATGGCGTAAGTGTAAAAGAACATTTCATCTCATTTCTGCAAATAGATGATACAACCGGTGAAGGCCTCACAGAAAGCATTTTAAAAACATTGAGTGATCTTGACCTTAACATTAAAGACTGCAGAGGACAGGGCTACGATAACGGCGCGAACATAAAGGGGAAAAATAAAGGCGTCCAGAACAGAATTAAGAAGTTAAATCCACTAGCTTTTTTTGTTCCATGTGGATGCCATAGTTATAATTTGGTATTGTGTGATGCGGCAAAATCATCAGTAAAATCCGTGACACTGTTCGGAATGTTACAAAAAATGTTTAATCTATTTGCTGGATCGGTAAATAGATGGAAAATTTTGACCGACCATTTGAAGATATACACCCTGAAAAATGTAAGTGACACACGCTGGGAAGCTCGAATTGATAGTGTCAAAGCGGTTCGTTATCAATTAAGCGAAATGCATGACGCTTTGGTTTCCTTGGCCGATGCTACTGAACAAAGCGATGCTGCGGTGTCACACGAAGCGACAACACTAGGAGGACAATTAAAAGACTTGAGCTTCATTGTTTCTCTCGTGACATGGTATGATGTTCTGTTTCAAATTAACGTTGTGAGTAAAGCAAGTCAGTCACCCACAATCAACTTTGTCGAGTTTATGGGAATCCTTGACAAATGTTGCTCTTATTTGAAAACATATAGACAAACAGGTTTCGAACAAGCTATTGTAACAGCAACTGAACTGGCTTCGGATCTTGATACGCAGCCATTATTTAAACCACAAATGCGATTAAGACGTGTTAAACGCAGGCCGGGTGAAGAGGCTGTTGATGATCAAATAACTGACCCAAAAAAGAAGTTTAAAGTAGAGTTTTTCAATGCACTGTTGGACACCGTGCACATATCCATGAAAGAGAGATTTGAACAGATGTAAGAATTTTCTGCGACGTGGAGTTTCTTGTTTGACATTTAAAAAAATCAAAATAAAGAAGAACTAATACAATGCTGTTCTAAATTACAAGAAAAGTTAACTGTCAACATGAAGTCAGATATTGATGGAAATTTGCTGTGCGACGAAATTTTAGGCCTGCAACACTATCTCGAAGACAGCCAGGCAACGCCTATTGAAGCCTTAAACTTCATAAAAAAGCATAATCTTCAAGAGTTATATCCCAACATCTGGATAACGTTACGTATTTTGCTAACAATACCAGTGACTGTCGCAAGCGGCGAACGCAGTTTTTCCAAACTGAAGTTGATAAAAACGTACTTGCGGTCTACAATGTCTCAAACAAGACTAACCAGTTTGGCCTCACTGTACATTGAAAATGAAGTTGCAGAAAACCTGGACTTTCCTAATCTGATCAGAGACTTTGCCGACAGAAAAGCGAGAAAAGTAAAATTTTAGTCGTTTATAATTGTTTTTCATTAGGCGTAATATGTTTTGTGTTCAGATGACTGACAGAAAATATAGGTTTATGGCTTACAGTTATATTAAATTCAAAAAAATATGGTACCCAATTCAAAATTAGTGTTTTTTCGTTATACATATTACCTCCTATATATAAAAATCAATTGTTGTGTGTTAGTCTCACCAAAACAAAGAAATGGCTTGACCAATTTGAATAATTTTTGTTTTGTTTTGTTCGCTTTAGTACAGGGGTGCTTCAGAAAAGAAAAGAAATATTTGGGATATAAGAGCCTGTTTCAACCACATTTTACGCATCTTTACTTTGTTTGGAACACGCAAAAACAATTTTCTGGAGTTGTTGTAGATGTACAGTGCAGTACTACGCAATATTTTTAGACAATTTCCCAAAACGTGAATGCCCAAACAATATATCACTGCTATACTGACTGTTACGGCAGCGACAGCAGCATGCTGGACTGACGTCACAGGCTACACAAGACTCACATGGAGCGTCTTAGCGGGCTTTCAGATTATTTGGATTTCATTTCCATTTAAAAAAATAAAATACTCAAATTTACGATGGAAAAAAACCATGTTATGATCATAAGATGACGCCAATTACCACTTAAGACGATTTCTAGAAAACAGTCAAATACCGTGTTGCAAAGCACTGCCAGGTTCGCTATTTATACAATAAAGGGCGCCAACTGGACGACTCGCCCGGGGCACCTGGATGGCTAAGGCCGGCCCTGCACATTGGAACAACCGAAATAAAATGTTCAAACGTACCTACGCTCTGTATTTTAATTTAGAAAACCTACCGGTTACCAACTGTCCGCCTAAAATTGTGAGCCATATGTTTGTGAGTATTACAGCGCCATCTATCACAAAGCGGAAAATGTAGTCCAACTAAAACATTCATATTTCTTTACGTACTACACGAATATGTAATAAAAAATGGGGGTTCCTATTTATAAAACGCAATTTATATCCGTTTGACCTACGGCAGCTCTATCTAACGGGCCAACCATAGCGCCATCTGGTTTCCCCCTTCAAGCTAGACAAGTTTCGTTCTTTATAGTTTTTTCGTTTGACGTCCGGTCACGATCGATGGACCGCTCCGTATACACCTGCACAGACAAAACTGAAGCTCTTGTGTCGAACACAGTCCGAGATACCCGTCCAGAACACAAAAATCTTGTAAGAAAGAGGGAAGGTGAGGGTTTAAATGTCCTGTCCAGAGGACATTGAGGAGGAAGCACAAGCTATTACTGATCACCCATTAACGATTCAGGGAAACTACGGAAAAACTATGTTTGGATGGCTCAGCGTGCGTTTCAACCATCCCACTCTCAGATGTGAGTCCAGTCTTACCACTGCACCACCTCGCTCTTTCAGAGATAAGAGGACTGCTTACGAAATGAGTGTATAGTGATCACTGTAACAGTAAGTATGTTGTCCATAAAGTGATAGAGTTTAATAATAACCATGGAAGGCAGAAAGTCGTAATACACACATCAAAAAAAGTGTTCCATCATCCCGGTTCCCAGAACCCCTGAAGACAGACGTTGACTGTGGATATTGCATCAGAGACAAAGTCCCTTTGACTGTTCAGAGATGTCACTAAACCCGCCCAAAGATGTAAACAACCATGCGTGAGCAGCGCCTATTAGATTGAGGGGGTCTGACAGCAAATCAGTTCCAGTCATTCCACCAGGAAGGAGGTACACGGCTCGTGTTGTCTGTAGTTCAACCATGCCTAGACTGTGAATACCGCCTTTCGATCGCTTCCACATTGTTACTTTGTGCCAGGAAGGGCTCTCAACAAGGGAAGCTTCCATGCGTCTCGGAGTGAACCAAAGCGATGTTGTTCGAACATGGAGGAGATACAGAGAGACAGTAACTGTAGATGACATGCCTCGCTCAGGCCGCCCAAGGGCTACTACTGCAATGGATGACCACTACCTACGAATTATGGGACGGAGGAGCCCTGACAGCAACGCAACCATGTTGAATAATGCTTTTCGTGCAGCCACAGGATGTCGTTTTATGACTCAAACTGTGCGCAACAGGCTGCATAATGCGCAACTTCTCTCCCGACGCCCAGGGAGAGGTCTATCTTTGCAACCACGACACCATGGAGCACGGTACAGATGGGCCCAACAACATACAGAATGGACCGCTCGGGATTGGCATCACGTTCTCTTCACCGATGAGTGTCGCATATGCCTTCAACCAGACAATCGTCGGAGACGTGTTTCGAGGCAACCCAGTGAGGCTGAACGCTTTAGACACAGTGTCCAGCGAGTGTAGCAAGGTGGAGGTTCCCTGCTGTTTTGGGGTGGCATGTGGGGCTCACGTATGCCGCTGGTGGTCATGGAAGGCGCCGTAACGGCTGTGCGATACGTGAATGCCTTCCTCCGACCGATAGTGCAACCATATTGGCAGCATATTGGCGAGGCATTCGTCTTCATGGACGACAATTCGCGCCCCCATCGTGCACATCTTGTGAATGACTTCCTTCCAGATAACGACATCGCTCGACTAGAGTGGCCAGCGTGTTCTCCAGACATGAACCCTATCCAACACGCCTGAGGTAGATTGAAAAGGGCTGTTTATGGACGACATGACCCACCAACCACTCTGAGGGACCTAAGCCGATTCGCCGTTGAGGAGCGGGCAATGTGGACCAACAGTGCCTTGATGAACTTGTGGATAGTATGCCACGACAAATACAGGCATGCATCAGTCCAAGAGCACTTGCTACTGGGATTAGAGAAAATGGCTCTGAGCACTATGCGACTTAACTTCTAAGCTCATCAGTCCCCTAGAACTTAGAACTACTTAAACCTAACTAACCTGAGGGCATCACACACATCCATGTCAGAGGCAGGATTCGAACCTGCAACCGTAGCGGTTGCGCGGTTCCAGACTGTAGCGCCTAGAACCGCTCGGCCACCCAAGCCGGGTGGGTATTAGAGGTATCGGCGTGAACAACGATCTGGACCACCACCTCTGAAATTCTCGCTGCATTGTGGTAGAAGATGCAATGTGTGGTTTTCATGAGCAATAAAAAGAGCGGAAATGATGTTTATGTTGATCTCTGTACCAATTTTCTATACAGGTTCCGGAACTCTCGGAACCGAGGTGATGCAAACCTTTTTTTTTATGTGTGTGAAATAATGATAAAGGTACCACGTATAGCAAGAACAATAAACTGAAGCAATTTGAAACATGTTTTAGTTGCACTGCCAAATAACACGAATTTCAAACCAGATAACACAATTTCTAATTCACAACCAGGCATACTTTCGTAAAGACTACATAACTATGATCAAAATCGGATGTCTAAATGGAAACCAAGGGAACTGAAATAGCAGTTTGGCAGAAATAGAACATAAATTATTACGAATGGTGCAGCGAAAAAAATATATTAGATTGCATTGAAACATGCACCAATCTAGGCAGATTGTAACACAACTACCAAATGTACAGGGATAATACGGTTTGTGAAATTAATGACCACGACCTCCCTAACACTAGCCTCTTTGTACAATACGACTATGTTTTGCATTGAAATAAAGAGAAAATGGCTGAGGATGGTGTAATTGCTGCAAAACATGTATGGAAAGAAATGAACCAAGAACAAAGTGAGATAAACAAGAATACTAGCACAGTCGGTGCCAATAACATTCAGATCATATTATAAGCTTCTTAAAATACTGAAATAAGCGAAGTTGCGGCCGTATAGGTGTGGCCTTCTTTAGGAAGTAGACGGTTTTTTTGCGGGTGGTGGATACTTCTACGTATAGCGCCTTTACGGTGTTATAAGCCAAGCAACGTCAATATTCTTAAGTTTTTACTACCCTTAAAACGGCAGTGGTCTGCTGTAGAGCAGCGGGAATGGAGTCTTTTAATGGAAGAAAATCGTTTAGTAGCTTCTCATTCTTCTCAGTTCCAACCTATGTATATTCCAAGAATAGTCTCCCATAGACCAGCTGCCTCTCTTCTACGATAGCGCAACCAAACAGTAATGAATTTTTTTGGTAATAGGTGGGTTGATGAATAAAGATTGAGCCTGATATCTATTCCAGATGTTTATTACTCCACTGCAATGTTTACAAGTTCTTCTTCAAAGTACTCACTTCCTACTTGAATGCACTGTTTATAGCGTCTCTACCAGTCCTCAAACTCATGGTGTAGGCCGTTCTCTGTCAGGTCGTTGAGAGTCGCCTCACTTTTCTTGAGCACTACTTCAGAGTTCTCAAATCGAATGCTCCGAAGCTTTCCATTTAGTGATGGGAATTTAAAAATTCACAGGGTGTCAGTAGGCTGTTTAGGTTTTTTTTATTGGTAACGCCACCTCTGTATGAAAATCACTGGCTGTGCTGTGTGCAGACTGCGGCTGATTTGCATTGTTGTAATACTCGCCATTGTAGTGTTGGGCAGCGGCAGCTGGATGTGAACAGCGCGTAACGTTGCGCAGTTGGAGGTGAGCCGCCAGCAGTGGTGGATGTGGGGAGAGAGATGGCGGAGATTTGTAATTTGTCATGAACTGCTATATTTATATATGATGATATCAAGGTAAATACATTGTTTGTTCTCTACTAATATCTTTCATTTGCTAACTATCCCTATCAGTAGTTAGTGCCTTCCATAGTTTGAATCTGGCAGTAGTGGCGCTCGCTGTATTGCAGTAGCTTGAGCAGCGAAGATTTTTGTGAGGTAAGTGATTTGTGAAAGGTATAGTTTAATGTTAGTCAGGGCCATTCTTTTGTAGGGATTTTTGAAAGTCAGATTGCGTTGCGCTAAAAAAAATATTGTGTATCAGTTTAAGGACAGTCGTGTATAATTGTTCAAAGGGGACGTTTCAAGGGTTCAAGATACTACAAGGCGAGTGTGGTACACAGGTAATGCTGAACTGAGCCAGAAGTTCCCTGCGACTTGATTTGCGACCTGGGTTCGCGCATTGTTTTGATGAAGTCGCCACCCAGTTCGAGAAAGTTCTCGTCGTTTCTTTGCAATATGCTCCCTCAGTTTAGCCAACACTTACGTGTAGTACGCTACTGTTACAGTAGTATGCGATGGAACTGCATGCTAGCTAATCATTCTATGACAGTCAAATAATGCGATCATCGTCATTTTCTCTGCAGATGGAACAATTTTCACCTTTTTTGGTACTCGAGAACATCGCGATTTCCATAGTGTGCCGGCTCGTTCTCCTTCAGGATCGAAATAATGCAGCCATCACACATCAACGAGGATAGTCGATTGCAGAGGCGCATCCCCTCTATCAGCAAAGAGACGCAGCACTTCACGTCTTCTCTCCATTCGCACAGTCTTTTGTTCGGAAGTCAACAGACATGGCACCCAGCGGACACAAATATTGGGTCTTACGGATATGACCATACATAACCATAAAGACTCTGCAACACAAAATTCTCAACATTTAACGGGAGTTACGTAATGTTACCCGCCGATCCTCACAGATAGTCGCACCAACAGTGATGGTGTTGACTTCAGGAAGAAGCCGAAACACTTGGCCCACCTTGGCCAATACAGACAAGTCGTCATTATTTTACGTCCTTGAACCACCTAAACACTATTGCACGAAGTAGTGCATCTTCACCGCACGTTCCCTACAGTATTTCGAAGTTTCAGTGGCTGTATGGTTTAAAGGGGATGCGTCTGATGTCAACAACTACTGCCCAATCTCTCTTCCGACTGCCTCATCCAAAATTCTTGAAAAAGTAATGTATTGTAGAGTAGCTTCACACCTTCGTAAAAATAAAGTTTTAACAAAATGTCAGTTTGGTTTCCAGAAAGGTTTTTCAGTAATGAAATATTAAATGCTCTGAGCAACCGGAAGTCACCCGCTGGGGTTTTTTGTGATCTGTCAAAGGCTTTTGATTGTGTAAATCATGGTATACTTCTACATAAGCTCAAGTACCGTGGTATGAATGGGACAGCGCTCAGATGGTTTAAATCATACCTAAATGAAAGAGTGCAGAAAGCTGAAATAAGCAGGTCACATAATATGCAAAAAACTGGTGATTTCTCAAACTGGGGAACAATCAAGAATGGGGTGCCGCAAGGTTCGGTATTGGGTCCTCTGCTGTTCTTAATATATATTTATGACTTGCCATTCTATAATCACGAAGATGCAAAGCTGGTACTTTTTTCCGATGATACAAGTATAGCTATCACACCCAACAGACAAGAACTAACTGGTGAAATTGTAAACGATGTTTTTCAGAAAATCATTAAGTGGTTCTCTGTAAATGGGCTCTCATTAAACTTTCACAAAACACAGTACATACAGTTCCACACAGTAATTGGAATGACGCCATTAATAAATATAGACTTCGATCAGAAATCGGTAGCTAAGGTAGAATATTCAAAATTTCAAGGTGTATGCATTGATGAGGGGTTGAACTGCAAAAAAACACACTGAAGATCTGCTGAAACGTTTGAGTTCAGCTACTTATGCTATTATGGTCATTGCAAATTTTGGCGATAAACGTCTCAGTAAATTAGCTTACCACGGCTATTTTCATTCTCTGCTTTCGTATGGCATCATATTCTGTGGTAACTCATCATTGAGTAAAAGAGTGTTCATTGCACAAAAGCGTGTAATCAGAATAATTGCTGGAGCTCATCCAAGATCCTCCTGCTGACACTTATTTAAAGAGCTAGAGATCTTCACTGTAGTCTCTCACTATATATATTCACTTATGAAATTTGTTATTAAGAAACCGAACGAATTCAAAAGTAGTAGCAGTGTACATGGCTACAACACTAGGGGAAAGGATGATCTTCACTACTCAACGTTAAATCTAACTTTGGCACAGAAGGGGATAAATTATGCTGCCACAGAAGTCTTTGGTCACTTACCTAATGGCATCAAAAGACTGACAGATAGCCATATAGCATTTAGAAGGAAATTAAAAGAATTTCTTAGTGGCAACTCCTTCTACTCATTAGATGAATTTTTGGATATAATAAGTGGGTAATTTCCCCAACCCCCACCAATAAAAAAAATATTAAAAATATTAAGTGTCATGTAATATTTTGTGTAATGTAATATCTTGTATAGACACCTTTTATTAACCTGGCACGTTCCACATCATTACGAAGTGTCGTATTCATGATCTATAGAACAAGTACTAATCTAATCTAAACGAATTAAGAGTTTTACACGATACTGTAGAGCCTGTGTTATTCTGATTACGAAGCAAAGTTCCTTTGCACATGCCTGCATGTCCAAAGAAACAGGCACTGCGGCGACTACAGCCATTATGAAATACGTTAAATGAGTAAGGACAACCATCGGCTGTAGAATGGAATGACAACGAAAACCGGGATTTCCCGATTATCGCAAGCAGTCGCCTTAGCACTTGGCTATCCGTTTACGACTCACGGCCAGAATTAAATTTCCGTATGTCGTCAAACATGCTGTTTCCCCCTCTTCCCCCTACCTGCGATCAGACAGAGTGTCTTGAAGCTGGGGGCAACGTGAAGTGCGGCTGAGAGCATTGGCACTCGTACCTCCACACACCCCACGAGCCAAAATCTGGGCTGCACTGCTTTGCAGCCTCCATATGGGCGACAAAGCCACACATTAAGGAAGACCAACTAGTAATCCCCGCCAAGCAATGTAGGTAACGTTTTATCTGCGATTTCTTTAGAAACATTTTATCAGCTGCATGTCGCTGTGGTTTTTTCGACTCAAGTACGACCTGTTCTCTTACACTTCCCAGAAAGAAAGGAAGGGCAATCAAGATCTACACTACTGGCCATTAAAATTGCTACACTAAGAAGAAATGCAGATGATAAACGGGTATTCATTGGACCAATATATTATACTAGAACTGACATGTGATTACATTTTCACGCAATTTGGACGCATAGATCCTGAGAAATCAGTACCCAGAACAACCGCCTCTGGCCGTAATAACGGCCTTGATACGCCTGGAGCCAGCCGAAGTGGCCGTGCGGTTAAAGGCGCTGCAGTCTGGAACCGCAAGACCGCTACGGTCGCAGGTTCGAATCCTGCCTCGGGCATGGATGTTTGTGATGTCCTTAGGTTAGTTAGGTTTAACTAGTTCTAAGTTCTAGGGGACTAATGACCTCAGCAGTTGAGTCCCATAGTGCTCAGAGCCATTTGAACCATTTGATACGCCTGGGCATTGAGTCAAACAGAGCTTGGATTGCGTGTACAGGTGCAGCTGCCCATGCAGCTTCAACACGATACCACAGTTCATCAAGAGTAGTGGCTGGCGTATTGTGACAAGCCAGTTGCTTGGCCACCATTGACCAGACGTTTTCAGTTGGTGAGAGATCTGGAGAATGTGCTGGCCAGGGCAGCAGTCGAACATTTTCTGTATCCAGAAAGGCCCGTACAGCACTTGCAACATGCGGTCGTGCACTATCCTGCTGAAATGTAAAGTTTCGCAGGGATCGAATGAAGGGTAGAGCCACGGGTCGTAACACATCGGAAAAGTAACGTCCACTGTTCAAAGCGCCAACAATACGAACAAGAGGTGACCGAGACGAGTACCCAATGGCACTCCACCAACGCAATGTGGCGATACGATAAACCGCAATCACGATAGGCTACAATCCGACCTTTATCAAAGTCGGAAACGTGATGGTACGCATTTCTCCTCCTTACACAAGGGTCACAACAACGTTTCACCGGGCAACGCCGGTCAACTGCTGTTTGTGTATGACAAATCTGTTGGAAACTTTCCTCATGTCAGCACGTTGTAGGTGTCGCACCCGCGCCAACCATGTGTGAATGCTCTGAAATGCTAATCATTTGCATATCACAGCATCTTCTTCCTGTCGGTTCAATTTTGATTCTTTAGCACGTCATCTTCGTGGTGTAGTAATTTTAATGGCCAGTAGTGTATATTCCATGTTTCCCCCTCTTCCCCCTACTTGCGATTAGACAGAGTGTCTTGAAGGTGGGGGAAACGTGAAGCGCAGCTGAGAGCTTTGGCACTCGTGCCCCCACACACCCCACGAGCCAAAACCTTGGCCGCACCTGCTTTGCAGCCTCCACAGGGGTGACAAAGCTACACATTCAGGAAGACTAACTAGTAATCGCAACCAAGCCATGTAGGTAAAGATTTATCTGCGATTTCTTTAGAAACATTTTATCGACTGCATGTCATTTTGGTATTTTCGACTCAAGTATGGCCTGTTCTCTTACGCTTCCCAGAAGGAAAAGAAGGGCGATCAAGATCTAATTCCCAGTCGACGACGGAGTCATTAGGCTCTGGCTCTGAGCACTATGGGACTTAACAGCTGTGGTCATCAGTCCCCTAGAACTTAGAACTACTTAAACCTAACTAACCTAAGGACATCACACACATCCATGCCCGAGGCAGGATTCGAACCTGCGCACGTAGCAGTCGCGCGGTTCCGGGCTGCACGCCTAGAACCGCGAGACCACCGCGGCCGGCCGGAGTCATTAGGGACGGGTCATAAACTAGGCTAGGGCAACTATGGGAAAAGAAACTGGCCGTGTAAGTTTCAAAGGAACTATCTCAGCTTTCGCTTCACTATGGTTAAATTTGTCAGCTGAGTTATATCCTCCGATAACCTAGCTGTCTACCAGAATTTAATCTATGATATGCTTATTATTTGTTCCCTGGTATGGGCAAGTGACTGTCCATTATTATAGTTACTTGTTTTTAGTCATCAGCTTCTGTATGTTCCTTTCTCAACCGATTCTGAAGAGACAATCCTAATTCCTTTATCCTATTAGTCCATCTAATTTTTTAAACATTCTTCTTCTTTAATACATCTCAAATGCTCAATCCCCGTCGGAGGCTTGAGTCCTCCCTCGGACATGGGTGTGTGTGTTGTCCTTAGCGTAAGTTACTTTAAGTTAGATTAAGTAGTGTGTAAGCCTAGGGCCAATGACCTCAAAAGTTTGGTCCCATAGCAACTTACCAGAAATTTCCAAACGCTCAAATTATTTTCTGTTCCAGTTTTCCCGCCGTCCATGATTCACTACCACACACTGCTGTGCTCCAAAAGTACATTCTCAGAAATTTCTCCCTCAAATTGAGGCCTATGTTTGATACTTGTAGACTTCTCTTGGACAGGAATGCCCTATTTGCCAATACTAATCAGTTTTTTATGTCCCCCTAGGTAGCAGAACTGTTTAATTTCGTCTACTTCGTGATCCCTAACTCTGACGTCAAGTCTCTCGCTATTCGCATTACTTTTGTGTTTTTCCAGTATTTTGTACTCATTGCACTGTCTATTCCACTCAACAAAGCTTGTAATTCTTTTTCACTTTCACTGAGGATAACAATGTCACCAGCAAATCTTATCATTGATATCCTCTCACCATGAATTGTAATTCCACTGTTGAACCTTTCTTTTATTTCTGTTATTGCTTCTTCTTTGTACACACTGACGAGCAGGGGCGAAAGACTGCAATCCTATCTTGCACCCTTTTTAATCCGAGAGTTTCGTTCTTGGACTTCCGATGTTAGTGTTCCCTCTCGGTTCTCGTACGCTTTGTGCATTATCCATCTTTCCCTCTAGCTTACTCCCGTTTTTCTCAGAATTTCAAGTATCTTGCACCATTTACATTGTCGAACGCTTTGCCTAAATCAACAAATCCTATAAACGTGTCTCGATACTTTTTCAGACTTGCTTCCATTATCATGAGCAACGTCAGAACTGCCGCGATCCTCATTTTCTTTTCCATTCTTCTGTACACCAGTCTCGTCAGCAGCTTCGGTGCGTGAGCTGTTAAGCAGATAGAGCGACACTTCTGGCGCTTGCTATCCTCGGAATTGTGTGGATGATATACTTTCGAAAGTCTGATGGTACTTCGCCACACTCTTTGATTCTACACACCGACTTGAAAAGTCGTTTGGTTGCCAGTTTCTCCAATGTTTTAGAAATTCCGTTGGAGTGTTATCTTTCCCTTCTGCTTTATCTGATCTCAAGCCTTACAGAGCTCTTTTGAACTCTGACTCCAACACTGCATGCCCTAAGTCTCCCACGTCGACTTCAGTTTCATCTTCTACACGCTATCAGGTATGTCCTCCCCTTCATAGAGGCCTTCAATGTACGCTTTCCTCCTACCCACTCTCTCCTCTGTGCTTAACAGTCTAATTTCCATTGCACCCTTAATATTATGGGCCTTGCTTTTAATTTCATCGAAGGCTGTTTCGACTTTTCTATATGCTAAGGCAGTCGTACCGACGATCATTCCTTTTTCGATTTCTTTACATCTTTCCAGCAGCCATTTCGCATAAGCTGCCCTGCACTTCCCATTTATTTCATTCCTAAGTTATCTGTGTTGCTGTGTTCCTATCTTTCCTTGGACTTTTTTGTAGTTCCTTCTTTCGTCGGTCAGTTGACGTATTTCTTTCGTTACCCAAGGTTTCTTTGCGGTCACCTTCTTTCTACCTGTATTTTTCTATCTAACTTCGGTGCCTGCCTTTTTTAGAGATGTCCAGTCCTCCCAGCTGAACTTCCTACTGATCTATTCATTATCGCAGTATTCTCGGCCTCAGAGAACTTCGAGCATATATCTCCTTTCCGTAGTGCTCCCGTATTCAATTTCTTTGTGCACTGATTCTTCCTGATTAGTCCCTTAAACTTCAGCCTACTCTTCATCACGAGTCAATTGTAATATGAGTCAGTATCAGCTCCTGGGTATGCTTCACAATCCAATATTTGATTTCGGATCTCTGCCTGACTATGATGTAATCTAACTGGAATCTTCCCGTGTCTCCCGGCCATTGCCAAGTATACTTCCTCTTTCTTGTGATTCTCGAACAGAATATTCGCTATTACTAGCTGAAATTTATTGCAGAACTCCATAAGTCGTTCTTCTTTCCCGCTACCGAGTCCACTTTCCCCCGTAACCCGTTCTCCTACCGCATCGCAATGCCGCATGATTATTATATTTTAATCTCCCTATATGTACTGAATTACCATTTCAATATCCTCACATATTTTCTCCATCTCTTCATCTTCTGCTTGCGACATCGGCATGTATACCTGAACTAGTGTTGGGGCGGAACGATCACCACGATAAAATAATGGAAATCAGAGCTCGTACGGAAAGATATAGGTGTTCATTCTTTCCGCGCGCTATACGAGATTGGAATAATAGAGAATTGTGAAGGTGGTTAGATGAACCCTCCGCCAGGCACTTAAATGTGATTTGCAGAGTATCCATGTAGATGCAGATGTTGATTTTGGTTTGTTGTCGAATCTGATGACAACAGTCCTATCAGTGAACTGTTCAAAGTGGGCTCACTCCGTGCCTTACTTTCCTATTGATACCGAATGGTACTTCTGCTACACCATTTTCTGCTGCTGTTGATATTACCGTATTTGGCCAGAAATCCGTATCTTCCTTCCATTTCACTTCTAGATAGAGCATTGATAAGAAAGGATTACGAGGTAATTAACGCTTGGCTGTATAAGCGAACCTGGGTTGTTCCTTCAGCAAAGTGTGGAACGGAGGTGACTGGAGTTAAGAGAGACCTCTCACACCTACGGGTCGGTCAGACCAATTTCTAGCGTTGGGGCTGTTGGCCTGGTGAGGCGGGAGCTGAGAAACGATGCCAAGCGGCGGTAGCAAGCAGAGCCGAAGATGCCGGTCAGCCAAGCCACTTGCCAGGTTTTTCAGCGGAGCAAGGTAAGGCGGAGGAAGGCGGAGGCGCAAGGACGGTGGAGGAGGTGAAAGAGAGAAAGAGAGAGACGACAAGGCGGCCGCTACCCCGCTGGGCTAAGCGAGGCGGTCACGTGGCGGAGCGCTCGCTCTCCCTCTCCCCCCCCCCCCCCCCCCTCAAGCCGTCTCTCTCTTACTCCGCTCTCCTCTCTTCAAGGCCACGGCTCGGCCGGCGCCACAACAGCTGGCTGCCTGCCCTCCCCTCCCCTCTTCCTCATCCCCCACCAGCCCTCCGGGACACGTGGCGCTGCGCGGCCCGTCTCGCCTTGGGACTTGGTCGCACCACGTGGTGTGACTGTCGGCGGGTGGGCTTCGCCCGCTGCTCCCCCGCAGGGCACCTGCAGCGTGCTCGACAGATGCACCAACTCGCCCCACCTGCTGCTGTGGAAGTGCCTTCCTTGTCTCTGGCTTGTAATGGCACACTACTGCGTTGATGTGGTGTGATTCAGCTCTCTGTGCTATACCCTGCAAGCCTCTCCATATCTGCATGATCTCTCCACTCATTACTGCTCGATTTAATTCGCCTCCTTATCCTTGTTTTAAATTGATGTTACTGTATTCATCCTTTTGTCTCCCTCCACTCCACATTCCCCCCCCCCCCCCCCCCCCAAACACACATACACATTGACATTACGAACTTGACGAGTCCATGATGGCTCACCTACGAAACGATATAAAATGCAACCAAGTTTGCTGTAACCAGTGTGAGGAGCAGGTAATAAGATTAAAACTACAGGGTGACAGAAAAACGGGCTGTCATCCTTTATCGTGAAAAACGGGAACATTTCCAAAATCCAATAAAACTATGATGAAGGAAAGAAATTGCATTCATAGTAATTGAAACCTTACAACTTTGCTGTTTACGAAACATTGATGGCATTCATCATTTAAAAAAAAAAAAAAAAATTACGCCCTTTAGATGGCGTCCTCCTGCACGAACACATTCGTGAAATCTACTGTTGAGATTCCTCATTGCCGTTGCATCATTTCAGCTGGAATACTGTGAATTGCATCCCGATTTCTCTGTCTTAACTCATCCAGGGTTCTTGGTTGAGTCGTGTAGACTATCCTCTTGAGGTAGCTCCACAAGAAAAAATTACAGTCGGATAAATTAGGTGATCTAGGGGCCAGGGAATGTGACCGAATCGTGAGGTCACGCGGTTGCCGATCAACTCTCACACATATGCCTTTGATTGCCGTGCAGTGTCTGATGTCGCCCCGCCTGTTGAAACCAATCTTCTGGAACGTCAGAGAAGTTGTTTAATGCAGGTGTAACGAAAGTTCGTAACATCTCTACGTAACGATCGGCATTGACAGTTATTGTGATTCCCTGTTAATTTGCGAAAAAATACGGTCCGATAATCCCATGTGATGAAAGACCACACAATACTGTCACTTTACTAGCGTGTAAAGGGCGCTCAAGAACGTCATTAAGATTTGTGTTTGCCCAGTAATGGTAGTTCTGTTTATTCTCATAGCCTGTGAGATGAAAACGCCGGCCGCTGTGGACGAGCGGTTCTAGGCGCTTCAGTCCGGAACCGCGTTGCTGCAACGGTCGCAGGTTCGAATCCTGCCTTGGGCATGGATGTATGTGATGTCCTTAGGTTAGTTAGGTTTAAGGGGAGGTTTACTATCTTTGGCCCGAAATAAGCATGTTCTTTGAGAATTTTTTCTCGGGATACGCTATAGATATCAATGTCAAATTTGGTCAAAATGTTTATTGATATTTCCTCTACATTTGGACCATAGGAAACAAAATGGCGGCCATTTGAAACAATAGGTTTTTTTTTCATCGATTTTTCGACTTCGTCGGCCAAGTAAAAATATTTATAGTTGATGGATCGGAATAAAAGCGGTACACCTCCTAGACAATTTAGTTAGCACCGTCGGAAACAAAGAATCATGCCAATCAGTTCAGTAGATTTGAAGTTACCATAAAATAAATGTCATTTCGAGTAAAACGCGTTTGAAGCTTTGACTACATATAAATGCAATATTATGCAACGTACGTTCAATCTGCTAGTCTGGGTCCATAAACTAGTCCTTCCTCCTCCTCATAGAGGGCGTTCTGCCCGATATGGGCCATCCTGCGCTGCTCCAGAGCCTCTCGTACGGCCGGTGACAAGCGTTTTCGGCCGCTGGAATCCGTCCCAATGCTTGGCGAACTGCGCCGAATAGAGTCCCAGAGTGACGTCCATCGTTGTCATGGTCTTCAGAATTGCTCAATACCCTTCGTTGAAGCTGCTCACAGCCAGGAAAGTCGCAATCTCCACAGTCATCGCACAAGAATGCAAATTCTTGGGGGCTAACTTCCAAACACAAGCGATCAAACTTTCATTAGAATTTTTCGTGTTTCCTCCCAAGCACCGGTACAATAACTCGTCCTCCGAAAGAAAAAAACTAGTGCGTGAAAAAGGCCGATTTCAGGCAGGTGCATTTTTTTGTTCAACCGCGAATAACAAACATTTCCGATCCGTATTCGGAAAAACCGTTTCAGGGGTGGATTCTAAACAATTTTGTGGATCCAAAAATGTAATTTAACAAAAATCGATGTTTTGAGCCAAAAGATAGTAACCTCCCCTTAAGTAGTTCAAAGTCTAGGAGACTGATGATCTCAGATGTTAAGTCCCGTAGTGCTTAGAGCCATATTTGTGAGATGAAAATGTGCCTCATCTGGCATCCACAATTTGTTTAGAAATCCATCGTCATTTTTTAGTTTTGTTATCATTTGTTGACAGAATCCTAATCGTAACCAGTAATCGTTGTCCTTCAGTTGTTCCACCGTCTATAGTTTGCGCGGATGAAATTTTAAATCAAGATTAAGAATTCTGCGAACACTCTCCCAGGACATTCCAGTCACTGCTGCTTGCTTACGAATTGAACGCATTGGGCTCCATGCGAAAGACTCACGTAAAACATCAATGTTCGCTGGAGAACGCACACTTCTTGGTCTCCTGTTGGTTTCTTCTTGAGGGCTGATCCAGTCTCTTCAAAGTTATTAATCCAACATTTTGTCGCGTGTTTCGACGGAACGGCATCACGACGTCCTCAATTATAAAAACGTCGAAACTCACTCTGCGCCGCTACCAAACTATCACGATTTTTATAAAACATTTTTACAGCTAAAGCACGCTGTTTTCTGTTCCTCTTACCCATGATTACTGAAATGGCGGACTGTTTTCGCAGTGCTGCCACCTGCCCATGGCTGCCACTACTCTTTTCAAACATTCCCATTATTGTGTGTCACCCTGTTAATGGCGTACTGTCAAACGGGAGGCAGGACAGCCAGACAGTGTACAAGATACCATAACAATTAAACTAAATGACAGTGTTGTGACTCAGAATTCAAAAGCTGCAAGTACTTTCAACAATTACTTTTTAAATGTAGCAGCAAAATCCCGACCAAATCGTTCAGTTTGGAGAAGCAAGAAAATGTATTAAAAATGTTTCACCACGAAACTTAAAGCAACCAGAAGTACCGCCAACATCCTTCAGTAAAATTAATGGGAATATAAAAACTCCAGAGACAGGCTCTTAAAGTGTTGATGGTATTTCAAACAGTATTGTGAAAAATTATTCCAACTTACCAGTAATAAGTAAATTTTAAATGAAATCGTTCCGCTTTGTTGTTGTTGTTGTGGTCTTCAGTCCAGAGACTGGTTTGATGAAGCTCTCCATGCTACTCTATCCTGTGCAAGCTTCTTCATCTCCCAGTATCTACTGCAACCTACATCCTTCTGAATCTGCTTAGTGTATTCATCTCTTGGTCTCCCTCTACGATTTTTACCCTCCACGCTGCCCTCCTGTATTAAACTGGTGACCCCTTGATGCCTCAGAACATGTCCTACCACCTTCAACATCCATTCTTCTACTCAAGTTGTGCCACAAATTTCTCTTCTCCCCAATTCTATTCAATACCTCCTCATTAGTTATGTGATCTACACATATAATCTTCAGCATTCTTATGTAGCACCACATTTCGAAAGCTTCTATTCTCTTCTTGTCCAAACCATTTTCAGAAAAGCTTTTCCTCTCTGATTCGGCCATCGTTAGTAATTTTGCTGCCCAAATAACTAAACTCATCTATTATTTTTAGTATCTCATACCTAATCTAATTCTCTCACCACTTCCTCATTTATTTCGACAGTAGCTCCTTAACGTCGTTTTACTTTTAGGCTGGTTGGTTGATTCGGGGGAGGGGACCGTATAGCGTAGGTCATCGGTCCCATCGGTTTAGGGAAGGATGAAGAAACACGGTGGCCGTGCCCTTTCAAAGGAACCATCCCGGCATTTGCCTGGAGCGATTTAGGGAAATCAGGGAAAACCTAAATCAGGATCGCCGGACGCGGGTTTGACTGGCGTCGTTTTACTTTTAATTGGTTTTCATTTTATAGCCTCATTTCAAATGGGACTTAACATCTGAGGTCATCAGTCCCCTAGAACTTGAAACTACTTAAACCTAACTAACCTAAGGACATCACACACATCCATGCCCGAGGCAGGATTCGAACCTGCGACCGTAGCAGTCGGGCTGTTCCGGACTGAAGCGCCTAGAACCTCTCGGCCAAAACGGCCGGCTAGCCTCATTTCAAGACACTACTCATTCCGCTGAACTCTTCTACCTTGGTTCCCGGGTTCGATTCCCGGCTGGGTCAGGGATTTTCTCTGCCTCGTGATGGCTGGGTGTTGTGTGATGTCCTTAGGTTAGTTAGGTTTAAGTAGTTCTAAGTTCTAGGGGACTGATGACCATAGATGTTAAGTCCCATAGTGCTCAGAGCCATTTGAACCATCTTCTACCTTAGCCCTTTGACTTCTCTGACAGGACCACGACTTCATCGTCCAGAATTTTTATTGATCTTCCAAATTTCTCCATGGTTTCCTTTACTGCTTGCTCAGTATGCAGAATTAGTAACAGCGGGGATACGCTACATTCCCCTCTCACTCCAGTCTCAATCATTTGCTCCCTTTCGCGCCGCTCTACACTTATCATTGCAGTCTGTCCTTTGCACGTGTTGTATATAACCTTTCGCTCCCAGTATTTTATTGCTGCTGCCTTCATTATCTAAATCCACGTAAGCCAAGCCAATGGTTCCTTCGCTGGTCTGTTGTCGAACAGAGCGCCACCTTTGCTACTTTATGTCTGCCTTTCAGTTCTCACGGTCGAGACGCAACGGTAGCGATTAAGGCAGTAAAGTAGTTTTGTTGCCTGTTTCGGCTAAACTTTATGTTAAATTGCCCAAATGAAAAATCAGTCTTACGTATCTCGAATGTGGAACATTTCGAGCGCAAAACTCAAAGAATGATTTCACGAAAGAGTCTACAAGGTTTGGCGGTGTGGTATTTTGAATTTACTTCTTGCCACTTTATTAGCCATTCGAGCTCCTGCAATCTCGTCATCGCATGGTGGGTATCAATACGAGCTTTATGTCATGAGCAGTTCAATTAGATATACACTGATTAGCCAAAACATTGTTAGCATCTGCTTAATAGAAGTCATTCACTCAGTTCTCAAACTGTGTGACACTGGTGTAGTAACAGTGGTAATGTTACAGAGAGAATTCAGTCGCGGTTGCAATATTTTTTTAATTTTTTTTTTGGCGCGTTTCGGAGAAAACAGGAAAATTATAAAACTCAGTACAAATATAATGGTCATTATCAAAAATTCCAAAGCAACAAAATTACGTATAAAATTCATCAACCTTATAACATAAAAGTATTGCAATCACGACTGATTTCTCTCTCTATTTGCATAATAGTGTGTTTCTTCATCTCTTTCGGTGCTTTACAGCAGCGATTCTGCATGGTAGGTTTCCGGGAATATGTGGTACGTGATCTTTATGCAAAGTCACGCAATTTCAGTAAATTACGCGCCGGTGGCTTGTGGACGTTCCAATTCTTCACTTGACTTCGAATGAAACAATCCATGGAAAAAGAACAAGAAGAATGTTACGAGTACATGTTTAATCGAGGTGACTGAGTCTCTCTAGGATTTTCTCTCAATCTTTTCCCTCTACTTATGGACGTAATCCCCTATTTATCCACGCTTAAGGCAAACTGACATTAATTACGTGCTCTGTTGCGCTTTTCTCCGTTTCTCAGTGCGAAAGGTGATCGATAGTTCAGCAGTCTGCCATGGCAACGCCGTCAAGTGCTCGAATAACATAATGCTTGCAGCAGAAAAGTCTGGAATAGAAGACGCTGCGGTTAAGTGTTTCACTTCTGGCAAAAATGAAATCTTCACAGAGAGCAAACCAATCTAAGAGAGCAAAACGTCCAATTTTGCTTAAATATTAACCTAAATAAGCAAAAGACATTTGTGACTGAAAGGCAGTCAACAACGATCAATAAATTTCACGTCTATAATGGTACTAGAT
The DNA here is from genome assembly GCF_023864345.2 of Schistocerca serialis cubense. Classification (NCBI taxonomy): domain Eukaryota; kingdom Metazoa; phylum Arthropoda; class Insecta; order Orthoptera; family Acrididae; genus Schistocerca; species Schistocerca serialis. Next base: position 714,837,059 of record NC_064643.1, read on the forward strand.
CTCGTGCCCCCTTCATTTGGGGCTAAAAATACAGGTTATGGTAAGTTCCTAATGATTGCGACGCGGATTCATCACTTACGTTGAAGTCGTATGTCTACAGTTTCCGAGCACAGCGACAGTCTCCATTTTAATTTCCTGTTCTGTTTATTTTCTTTTATTTAGATGCAGCTTATTCATCTATGACCAGTCCTATACTATTACGGTATGTTGATAGTTTTTAGTTTCCGGACTCTAGTTACAGCTGAATTAAACACAACTTTTGTGCCATACGCGTTTCGCGCTTTACTCTTTGCAAAGCATTTCAGTGGGCTGGAACATGTATATAGGTCTGTTTATACTATTTGGTTTACATTTGCGATGTTGTATATATAGGTTATAAACAGTTCTGGCTGCGTGTTTTTCTATGATGTAGTAATAATTTAAAGTTCTGCTTACAGGTTTCGTGAGTGTTATTCTACATGTTGTGTCTTTGTTCTATTTTTGGTGCTGTTCTTCTTCTTGTAGTTGCCATTTCAAATTTTGTTTTTCAGACTTCGGAGCACTAGGAACTGAACAGCTTTTTTGATGTTTTGGTTTGGTTGGTGTTGCTAACTGTCGAATTTTATTGCCAAAGATCGAGTGTTATTGCCAACTGTTGAACGTATTTTTGTGTTATCTGTGATCTGCATGTATGTGTATGAAATGGTATATATATATATATATATATATATATATATATATATATATATATATATATATATATATATATATATATCGTAAAAACTATAAGGAAAGAAACTTGTCTAACTTGAACGGGAGACCAGATAGCGTTATGGTTGGCCCGCTAGATGGCGCTGCCATAGGTGAAACGGATATCAACTGCGTTTTTTAAATAGGATCCCCCATTTTTATTACATATTCGTGTAGTACGTAAAGAAATATGAATGTTTTAGTTGGACCACTTTTTTCGCTTTGTGATAGATGGCGCTGTAATAGTCACAAACGTATAAGTACGTGGTATCACGTAACATTCTGTCAGTGCGGACGGTATTTGCTTCGTGATACATTACCAATGTTAAAATTGACCGTTTACCAATTGCCGACAAGGTCGATACTGTGTTGATGTATGGCTATTGTGATCAAAATGCCCAACGGGTGTATGCTATGTATGCTGCTCGGTATCCTGGACATCATCCAAGTGTCCGGGTCGTTCGCCGGATAGGTACGTTATTTAAGGAAACAGGAAGTGTTCAGCTACATGTGAAACGTCACCCACGACCTGCAACAAATTATGATGCCCAAGTAGTTGTTTTAGCTGCTGTCGCGGCTAATCCGCACATCAGTAGCGGTCACGATCAATGGACCACCCTGTATATAGTCTATAAACAGTTATGGCTGTGTGTTTTTCTATGATGTAGTAATAATTTAAAGTTCTGTTTACAGGTTTCGTGAGAATGGAAATATGGAACTTTACATTTACAGATACCACTTTAGAAGGATATTTATTTGTGTAAAATAATTATACCTTAAAATGAAAATATATCAGCCACTCAAGTGTTCAAGGGCAAAGCCACCTTTTCAGCTCCCACCATGTTCATATACGAGGTGGTATTTGGTTTCTAGACTCCATGTGGGAAAGACGTACGTATATTTCTCGTGCTCAGTATTATTAAGTTCCTTGTGAACCTGCCGCAGTTGGTAGCAGGATAAGGTTAGTGGCAAGCCTTACCTGTGCCTTCAAATAAATACGTACTTGTAATAATAAGAAGCTATGAGGAATGGAAGCAACATTGAATCGTGAATTTACTTTGAAAACCTTCTTTCTTAAGAATTTACTTTATTTACTAGCGATTCATCAAGAACATTAACACATTTAATCACACTATGTGAGCGTGGAAGCAATTGCCAGTGGGTAACTGATAAAAACAAATCAAATCTCTTTCAACAAATGGAAACATTTCTTTTAGAAACATATTGAAAATTATAATCAGAAATCACCCTCTAAATATCAAGTTACAATTTATTCAGAGCCAGAAAGAATTTTTGACAGTATGAGCTTTCGGGCTGAGAACCTTGCTGCTCCCTTTTGACACGGCCGTAGTCACGACCGCTCACAATAACCTCTGAAAGACTACACTAGTGCAAATCTGCAACACACCAGATTACTTTAAACTAAAAATTTTAAAACTCACACAAACACATAAACTATGCACCCCGTAGGAGGGATGGAGATGGGCCAAAACACTAACATTAAAATATTAACTTGCCACCGAAGGTGCAACTTGATTTTAAAAAAGAAAGGTCTTACGGTGGAAGGGTGGCAACATTATATACTAAAATGATCATTTAAATAAAAACCCATGAAATGCAGTCTTACATAAAATATACAAGTTTGGCCTAACATGCTCTACATTACACATATAGCGCATCTCAAGATGATAGGCAAGCTTACAACATATTTCAGGAATTCGGCCGTTACACTTCAAGCAATAAATTCGTTAACGCCGAATCCGACAAACATGACAGAGGCAGCTATTAACGTACGGCAGACCGACAGACAGACAGACACTAACTGCCCAACAAATGCTGACGGGAGACAGACGATCAAGCTGGGATAAATGGTTCAAATGGCTCTGAGCACTATGCGGCTTAACTTCTGAGGTCATCAGTCGCCTAGAACTTAGAACTAATTAAACCTAACTAACCTAAGGACATCACACACATCCATGCCCGAGGTAGGGTTCGAACCTGCGACCGTAGCGGTCGCTCGGTTCCCGACCGTAGCGCCTAGAACCGCACGGCCACTCCGGCAGCAAGCTGGGAACGAGAGACTGACCAAGAAAACAAGTAGAATTTAACAAGTAAATGAAACAACATATCACGAATCACTTAACTTCTAATAAACTGCGATGTCTGGCGTAGACCTGGCGCAGCACCCCCAAAACGCTCTCCCGAACCGTCCGCTGCCAGCCGCTTCAACGGACGCAGGAAGGCGCGCCGATCTCCTGTCTCACGGCATCGCAGCTCGCGCCGGCCACACCGATGTCGTGGGTTCACTCCTGTTGCTCTCGTGTCAGCCGCGAAGCCACTACCCCTCGCTATAGGGCGCGGCCCACTGGACTGACGTGGCGACCTCACATGCACCTACGCTCAAGACGGACAAGTCATCTTGTGTCTCAGTGCGCGACCGACCAACCGATCGATCCAACCGCCAATGACCATTGCCTGAAAAAATTCGAGCAGACTGGCGGCCTAACACATACTAGCACTCCGGACGACAGACAGACACTGACTGACTGCCCACACTGTCCCGGCTGACCAACTGACCGACTAGCGTGTTTTTTTTTTTTTTTTCTTTATTGAATTTCAATTCCCCTCGAAGGGGGACGGGCTGGCAGCAGCTTAGCATGCCGCTCTTCAGCCTACAGACTTTATGAGAAATATGAAGAGAATAAATAATAAAAACAGGCGATAAAATCGGAGGCTTAAAGAGTAACATGGCGAAAAGAAATCGTGGAACTTAAAACAAAGAACAGAGGGACGATGTAGCTAATAAAATACATACGAAGCAGACAGGTAAAACAATAAACAGACAATTAAAAAAACACGGCGACAGTCTGGATTCTGTTCGCAAAAGACATAAAATGCACACCTAGCGACAGCATGGTGTCCGTTCGCAACACGAGAAAGACGAACAACACTGAATAGTCACTGGAACACTGCACGAAAAAGTTGGCAAATGCGACACACCACAGCCGAGAGCAGGTGGGGGGAAACTGGACAGATGATGGGAAAACAAAAAAAGGGGGGAAAGGAGAGAAAAAGCGAAGAGGAGAACCGGGATAGGAGCTGATGGAGGAGGAGGACCCATAAGAGGGGTGGGGGCAGACGCGACAGGGAGTGGGGTAGGCAGAGGAGGGGAATACCAAAGGACTTGGGGGGGGAGAAGGGAGGTTGGGAGAGGTTTAGTGGGGAGAAAACAGGATGGAAGGGGGGGGGGGAAGAGGGAGCCCAGGGAAAGGACAGAGGAAAGGAGGGGGAGTGAGGATCAGAGTTGATAGGAGGGATAAATGGAGGGAGAGAGGGCATCATCCGGGAGGGGGAGCTGACGGAAGCCACCTTGGGAAAGGAGATGTAGGGTGTAGAGATGGAGGGTAGGGGGGACACAATGGGGAAGACGTGGCAGGGGCGGGGATGGGAGAGGAGAGGAGCAACCAGGGGGGGAGGTGTAAAGGATGCGGATATGTTCGTGGAATAGGAGCAGATGGGGGAAAGGAATGAGATCATAGAGGATCCGCGTGGGGGACGGGAGGCGTATTCGGAAGGCGAGGCGAAGCGCATGACGCTCAAGAATCTGGAGGGACTTATAGAATTTGGGGGGGGGGGGCAGATATCCAGGCAGGACTGGCATAACAGAGGATGGGACGGATTAAGGATTTATAGGTGTGGAGGATGGTAGAGGGGTGCAACCCCCACGTCCGGCCAGAGAGGAGTTTGAGGAGTCGGAGGTGGTTGTGGGCTTTGGATTAGATGGAGCGGAGATGAGGGATCCAGGTGAGGTGACGGTCAATGGTGAGGCCAAGGTAGGTGAGGGTGGGGGTGAGGCGGACAGGACGTGCACAAACAGTAAGGGAGAAATCCAGGAGCCGGAAGGAGCGAGTGGTACGACCTACGATGGTTGCCTGGGTCTTGGAAGGATTGAGTTTCAGGAGCCACTGGTTACACCATGCAGCAAAAAGGTCAAGGTGAGTCTGGAGAAGGCGTTGGGACCGTTGGAGGGTAGGAGAGAGGGCGAGGAATGCGGTGTCATTAGCATATTGCAAGAGGTGTACTGGAGGGTGTTTAGGAGGAGGTGGTGTTGGTGGAGGTGGTGATGGATTCCAAGAGCTTGCTGAACACCGATGTGAGACAGATAGGACGATAGGAAGAGGCATCAGATGGAGGCTTGTTGGGTTTGGAGAACATCAGGATACGGGAGGTTTTCCACAGGTCAGGATAGAAGCCAGTGGCAAGGATGACATTGTAGAGGGTGGCAAGGAGTGAAAGGAAGGAGGGAGGGCAGTGTTTGAGGTGGCGGTAGGTAACACAGTCGTGGCCGGGAGCAGTGTTGCGTTTAGTGCGGAGTGTGAGGCTGATGTCCTGTGTAGTGATGAGAGTGTTAAGTTCAGATGGTGGGGTGTGGCCCAAGTACTGGAAGCTAGGAGCAAGGGGAGGAACAGAGGTATTCGTACGGTCCATGAAATCAGGGAAGAGGGAATAATCAAAGTGGGGATCATCGGGGATGGAAAAAACATCAGAGAGGTGGGAGGCAAAGTGGTTGGCCTTACTAAGGTTGTCAGGAAAGAGACGGTCGTTAAGGAGGAGAGGGTACTGGGGGGTGGGGCAGGTCCCAGTAAGGCGGTGGAAAGCAGACCAATACTTGGAAGAGTTTATGGGGAGCGTGGTGTTGAGGTGTGTACATGTCTGGCGCCAGGCACTGCATTTATTCGCAGTAAGCAGGTTGCGGATGTGTCGTTGTAATTGCCGGTGGCGGGTAAGTGTATCCCGGTCACGAGTGCGGAGAAAAGAGCGGTAGAGGCGGCGGGACTCTTGAAGCAGAAGGACGGCCTGTGGAGGCAGGGCGGGGCGGTGAGGGTGGATGGCTTTCGTGGGGATATGGGTGGCGACGGCGTCAGACAAGGTCTGGTGCAGGAAGGCAGCAGTGCGAGAGATGTCATCAGGAGATTGGAGGGTAAGGTCGTGGCCGTCAACCTGGGTGTGGATGGAGTCCCGGTAGGCATCCCAGTTGGCACAGGAGTAATCATGGACAAGTTTAGGAGGGACGTCAGGGTGGGGAGCGTTGTGGGGATGGCGACCATTAGAGATAGTGAGGAGAACAGGAGCATGGTCACTGCCAATGAGGTCAAGGACATCTGCGGTGATGCGCCCAAGGAGGTTGGGAGAGGCAAGGACCACATCAGGAGTGGTGTTGGATTCGGGTCGGGTGTGCTGAGGCAGGGGAACCAGGTCGCCCTGGAGAGTGGTGAGAAACTGATGCCACCGCTGGAGGTCAGCAGGATCCCAGCTGTGGATATTGAGGTCGGCGGCAATCACTTAGGTGGAGAAGGTGCAGTCAATGTGGGCCAGGAAATCGTATGGGATGGGGGTACGAGGGCGGACATAAATGGTGGCACAGGTGATGGTAAGGGTGGGGAAGAAGAGGCTGAGGGTGAGATGCTCTGCAGGATTGTTAAGGAAAGGTTGGGGCCGGACAGGGAGGTGCTTGAGGTGACCTATAGCAACTCCGCCACGCGCCAGAGGGTACGGATTATCGGTGCGGTGTAGGGTGTAAGGAGCCGTGGATATGGAGAGACGGGGTTGAAGGAAGGTTTCATTTAGGACGAAGGCATCCATGCGGTGCTGACGGAGGGTGTGGAGGAAGAGGAGTTTGTGGGTGGGCAGGGAGCGAATGTTGTGGCACAGGATACGGTAGGGTTGTTGTACCATGGGAGGGGAGAGTTAGACGAGGGTGGTGAGGGGGGTGAAGGTGAAGTGGGCCTGGTTGTGGGAATATGTGGCATAGGTGGTAAGATGGAAGATGGAACGGGCAGCGAGGGCGATTTGGGAAAGAGTGTGTGAGCGCTGGAAGGGGTGGATGTTTTGGAGCACAATGGTGGTGAAACGGATGATGTCCTCGGCAGTAGGGGGAGGGCGGAGCGAGTTGTTGGGGTGGATGGGGTCATCAACAGGACGGATGGGGACGGTAAGCTCAGGGGTGACTGGTGGAGGTTTCGCTTTACACTTCGAGGAGTAGGTAGGATGTGGTTCGTCGCAAGTGTTGCAGGAGGGGGGAGAGGTGAGGTTGCGGCAATTCCTGAGGAAGTGTGAGGCTTTGCAGTGGGGACAAGTAGGAGGGTTCTTGCAGGCAGAGGTAACGTGGTCGTTGTAGGTGAGACAGCGTTGGCAGCGGTAGGATTGGACTGGGGGACAGGAGGGGTCCACCTTATGGCGCTGATTGTAGATGAGGGCTCCCTCGGTGAGGAGGCGGTCAATGGAGGAGGAGGATTCGGTGAATATCCACATGAGAAAAGTCGGCCCGGCATCATTGAAGATGCAACAGGCTGAGCGGATTTCAGTGTCGAGCCGGGAGCTGAGTTCCGCCAACACCTCAGCCTCCGTGATCACGGGGCTATGCTTCGTGATCACAGCGGTGAAGGTTGGCGGACGTCGGGGAGGTTGAGGCTGACGGGGAGAGGACGGGGTGTGGTAGGGGGTGAGGGCTGCATGTTGGCCAAATTGGATACGGGGCATGCGGGAGAGGAGATTGGTGTGGAAGGAAGCACTGGGGGATTTTATGAGGACCGAGTCCTTGCGAGGAATCAGTTGGGAGATGGGGGCAGTGGGGTAGTATTTCCGGATGGCGAGGGTGAGGGAGCGGGCATCAAGGAATTGAGGGTCAGGATGGGAGAGGACAAAGGTGTGGGTGGCAGGCGTGGCAGGGGCGGGGGTCGGGGCCGCGTCCATAGGGGTGGGTGGGTCACGGGGATTGGGGTTTTTTTTAAGGAGACTGCGGGGGAAGGGTCAACATTTGGGCGCTTTGAAGGTTTCGTGGCCATGACCAGGTGGAGAGGGGGCAGGGGTATGAGTTGCAGGGGGAGATGGCGGGGGGGCAGGACCACCCTGAGCAGCGGATGACACAGACGGAGGGGGCGTGGGTGTCACAGAGACTGTGGAACGTCGAGCAGAGATCCGTGCTGGCTTGGAGCTCATCGGAGGCGGTGCAGGGAGCGGCGGAAAGTCAGTAGCTGTCGATGGGGCGACAGTGATAGGGGAGGAGGAGTTGGGGGTGGTTACAGCCGAAAGTGGCGCAGGGGTGGGGTGGACAGGGAGACAGGGAGAGAAGGAAGGACGGGAAGTGGGGTGGAGGATGAGCTCCATTTGATGGTGGTTGGAGCAGTGGAGGGAGAGGTGAAAATGATAGTGGTGGTGGGTTGGGACATGGTGGACTGGCGTGCTCATAGCGCCCCTTAAATGCACGTGAACAGGCAACCTTTCCCCTTTCCCACCAGAGGGAGACACCAAAGCTGCGATTGCCACAGCGGCGCCACCGCCAGAAATGGAGGGCGACTGCTTTATACCACGCGCTGCGACGCGCTCTTCAAAACAGCAAATTTTACCACGGCTCAAACATGTCAATTTAGCAGTAGAGATGGCCGATGCTACCTGGGAGTGTTCTGGGAAAGCGCCGTGCACACGGGGTGTCCCAGGATGTGTGGCCGATAACCAGGGATGTGACAGGAACTGTGTAGTTAACATGGGCTCTAAAATGGATACATTGAGGACTATGAGCACTTCTTCATCTTCGATACTGTGAAACAAATCTTTTCTGCTGCAAGCTCTTTGCTTTCCGTATTTTGAGTGGAGGTGTTATGGACGAAAACAAGAAAAAAATCGTCTAGTAAACATGGGCCCTAAAATGCAAACGTAAAGAGACAAGAGGACTTGCTCCGTAGAACGGATAAATTACACAGTAGCGAAGATCAACATTGCTCATAACTCTTAGGGTATTCATTTCAGGGCCCGTGTTTACAAACCATTTTGTCTTGTTTTGGTCCATACTACATCCTCCAAAAATACGGAAAGTAAAGAGCTTGTAGTAGAAGAGACTGGCTTAAAGGCATCGAAGACGAAGAAGTGCTCGTAGTTCTTAAGTTATGGATTTTAGAGTCCATGTTTACTAGACTTCTTTGCTTCGAATGATCGTTTCTGCCATATCCCTGAATACTGACCACTCCTCCTGGGACGCCCTGTACATCAAGGCAGGCTCTAGAGCGAACTTTTGGGCGGGAGTGCTCCTCCAACCCTTCGACTAGAGGAGGAGACGTTGAAAAACCTCAGGAACGTCTGGTAGGATGTTAACTAGGCGACGTGATCCACACAGAAGTGCAACGACGCTCGTCATGTAACTTAAACGTGAACCGTTGGGAGAAAGGCGAAGTTGTTTTCGCCAAACCCTCCTGAGCAAATTTAAAGAAATGGATTCGAGGTAGACTGAGCTACATTTTTACAGCCTTCATCGTGTGTGCCACGCACGCACCATGAGAATAAGATAAGAGAGATTAAAGTGTTTACAGAGGTATATACACACTCTTCTCTCTCCATTAGTGAGTGAAATAGGACACAAAGCGGCTTATACTGGTAAGAAGTACCCTGAACCGGGTACTGCACAGTGGCTTGCAAAGTGTGTAAGTACTTGTAGCGCTATCAGCCGTAAACTCCAGTGAAATGGCCATGTAAGCAGCATAAAGAGCACCACGATAACAAACGCTCTCGTAAACAGAGAAATGAAAAGGAAACGAAGAATCAGTGAAGAAAGTCGCTGAGAGTAGAGGACTGAGAATGGAACAGCTCCAGGATAAATACACTTTTAATACGAAGTAGGTGTGGCAGGATATTGTGCACCATTCGCGGGGAAAACCAGTCTGAAAATTATGATGCTGAAGATAGTAATGGGGATGATGATGGCGACGTAAAGATTTTACCTACAAAGTATTCGGCACATTGTAAGGCTAGGGCGATTCAACGAGAAAGAACAGATTTCATCTGTTTGTCACAGACAAACTATAAAAGGTAGAAATACATCTCACATATCACTGAATAGAGGAAGGGTCAAAGTTTTGACAGAGCTGCGCTGTCGTTTGTTTGTAGCAAGATGGCGGCTACACCACAAGAGAAATCATTTTGTGTGCTGGAATTTGGGCAAAGTCAATCCGTTGTTCAAGGGCAACGCGAATTCTGCCGTCGATTCAGATTTATGATCTGGCATACAGAATTCTTGGAAGTTGGTTGCATATACAGTGGTGGAAATGTTTATTGCATCACCTCTTACAATTAACAATTTTTGTTACAATCTTTGAATAACTGGACTAAATTTGCCTGATTTCTCTTGATTTCTATTAGAAATGAATATACACAATAATTTTTGTCAATTTGTTTCTATTCTTCATTTTTGTTTCTATAAAAATGTTTTTTTTTTTTTTATAATTTAACACTTTCTTGAAAAATGAGTGGAATTGGATATGTCAGCTATTCTGTTTGCTATTCTGAAATATGAATACTAATGTTGAAAGAAACACTGCATATTAAGGTTGTAACATAACACTGATGTATTTTAGTGTTTGCATTGCCTCATATGAACACACTGTAGCATTTAATATCTTGTTGCTCCACCACACGCCTTAATCACCGCTTGGCATCGTGAAGGCATTGAAAGAATTAACTTTTTAATGTACTCTTCACTCAGTTCATGAAACCACACACGCACAAGGGTCTCCAACAGCTCCCGTTTATTCCGTGGCTTCTTTTTGGTGACAGCGTTTCCCATAACCTTCTAACAGTTCTCAATAAGATTGAGATCAGGGCTGTTTCCAGGCCACTCTAATAATCGAACCCCGTTTTGTCGAAGGAAAGATTATACCTGAAATGTAGAAGTACGTGATAATTAACCAAGAAAGTAATCTGCTTGGTGTTTGGTACAAATATTAGTCATAGGACTCACCTTCAAAGCTCTAAGGCAAGAAGCGGAGTCATCCTGAAAAAGGCAATTGGAAACATCTCCCAACTGGTCTCTAATGGTTGGCAGTTGACAGTGCCATTAATGAAGTCCAGACGGCCTACTCCATGACTGGAAATGCACCCCCAGACCATCTGTCCTTGTGGGTGTTTGACTGTATGTTATGCATGATGGCAAAAATTCTTCACCTTTTCTTCGACGCACGAACACTTTTCCATCTGAGCCATGCACATTAAATTTGGACTCGTCTGAAAAGATTACTTTGCTCCACATCTCTGGTGTCCATGTCGCATGTGCCTTTGCCCATTGCAGTCACTGTTGTCGCATTACCTTGGTCAATAAAGGCTTCCTTCTAGGACGATGGGCTGAGAGTCCAGCCTCCAGTAGTCTACTTCTTACAATTCTGCCGGTTACTGGGATGTCGCACATTTCTTCCCAGTCTCGCTTTAGTTCAGTTGATGACAGGCGACGATTGTTGATTGAAAGGCTATACAATACGCTGTCCTGTTTGGCAGTAGACGCCCTTTGCCGACATCTTCCTTTCTCACGATCAGCATTTCCTATTTTCCTGTATTTTTTCAGTAACCTCGAAATCGTAGACTGATTAAATCCTGTCTTAGACGCTTATCTCTCTGGTGCTGACGCCAACAGACGAATAAACAAGTATAGCAACTTTCGTTTCTGACGTTAATTCAACTGACCTGCCCATCTTGTCACTGCAAAGTCTCAAATTAAAATGGCAGTATAAACACTGGTTTCATTGTAAAACCAAACGACGACAACAAAGAGTTGTGTATTGCTGGAAAACATGCGTGAAGAAGTCAGATTATTGAGGCAAGTAGCCGAGCGGTCTAATGCGCTGCAGTCATAGACTGTGCGGCGGGTCCCGGCGGAGGTTCGAGTCCTCCTGCGAGCATGGGTGCGTGTGTTTATCCATAGGATAATTTAATTTAAGTAGTGTGTAAGCTTTGGGACTGATGACCTTAGCAGTTAAGTCCCATAAGATTTCGCACACATTTGAACATTTTTATTAAGGCAAGAATATAAGTTTAGCAACAATGGAACGGGTATAACCTGAAGCAAACTGCTGCGAAAGACGAAGTAATTCACGATGATGCAATAAATATTTCCACCACTGTACAGAGGGAAGAGCACTGTCGGCGACGCACGTCTGACGCAAATGTCGTGTATATCCGAGATGGGTTCTCACTCTGCGCCCTCGGAAGTTCTGAAGACGGGCAAGCCAGGGACTTCTTCCTCAAACAACAGTGTGTCGTATTGTGAAACGACTCCTGGATAGGGAGTCTTACAAGTTGCAGCTACTGCAGCGACTGCGTCCTGGCGACCATAACAGAAGGTAAGAATTTCGCATTTCAGTTCTCCAGAATATGGCATACGACACTTTTTCCTATCGACTCATCTTTTCGGACTCATCGACGTTCCTTCTACCGAGTAAACTGAATACTTAAGAATTTGAGGATCACAAAATCCTGGCGTCGTCATCGAGCACGAAATAGACTCACTGAATATGAATGAGTTTTGTGCCGTTTCTGCTCACAAAGTTTGTGAACCTTTCTCTTTTGCGGAGGAAACTGTGACAGGACTGTCACAGCTGGACATGCTGCAAAACTGTTTGTTTCCTCAACTTCATGAAGATCCCAATGATTTCATTTTTATGCAAGATGGCGCCCCGCCTCGCCTTCACGTTGAGGTGCGGTGTTATTATGACAACACTGCCTCATGACGTATTGCAAGCGGTGGACAACAAGACCTTGTTCATTGCTATCGGCCTGCAGGGTCACCAGACCTTGCGGTTTGTTTCTGTGAGGTGCATAAAAACATAGAGAGTCTTTGTCCCACAGATAGATCTGAGAAACGGAATTGGTGAAGCTGTCGATTCAAAAAACAGGGGGCTTTGATTTGTGTGTGGAATGAAATGGACTACCGCTTACATGTTTCTCGAGCAACGCATAATCATCACGTTGAGTGTGCTGTACAGTGTCTGTGCGAACATAAAACTTTGAACCTTCCTCTACCCAGTGACATATGCAATGTGTTTCTATCTTTCACAGTTTCTCTGTTGTCTCTTTTAGAATCACCCGATATATTCGTTGAGTTACCATCAATTTACACTATTTCCCATTAAAATTGCTACACCAAGAAGAAATGCAGATGATAAACGGGTATTCATTGGACGAATATATTATACTACAACTGACATGTGATTACATTTTCACGCAATTTGGGTGCATAGATCCTGAGAAATCAGTACCCAGAACAACAATCTCTGGCCGTAATAACCGCCTTGATACGCCTGGGGATTGAGTCAAACGGAGCTTGGGTGGCGTGTACAGGTACAGTTGCCCATGCAGCTTCAACAGTTCATCAAGACTAGTGACTGGCGTATTGTGACGAGCCAGTTGCTCGGCCACCATTGACCAGACGTTTTCAGTTGGTGGAGAATGTGCTGGCCAGGGAAGCAGTCGAACATTCTCTGTATCCAGAAAGGCCCGTACAGGAACTGCAACATGCGGTCGTGCATTATCCTGCTGAAATGTAGGGTTTCGCAGGGATCGAATGAAGGGTAGAGCCATGGGTCGTAACACATCTGAAATGTAACGTCCACTGTTCAAAGTGCCGTCAATGCGAACAAGAGGTGACCGAGACGTGTAACCAATGGCACCCCATACCATCACGCTGGGTGATACGCCAGTATGGCGATGACGAATACACGCTTCCAATGTGCGTTCACCGCGATGTCGCCAAACACGGAGGCGACCATCATGATGCTGTAAACAGAACCTGGATTCATCCGAGAAAATGATGTTTTGCCATTCGTGCACCGAGGTTCGTCGTTGAGTACACCATGGCAAGCGCCCCAGTCCGTGATGCAGCGTCAAGGGTAACCGCAGCCATGGTCTCCGACCTGATAGTCCATGCTGCTGCAAACGTCGTCGAACTGTACGTGCAGATGGTTTTTGTCTAGCAAACGTCCCCATCTGTTGACTCAGGGATCGAGACGTGGCTGCACGATGCGCTACAGGCATATGGATAAGATGCCTGTCATCTCACTGCTAGTGATACGAGGCCGTTGGGATCCAGCACGGCGTTCCGTATTACCCTCCTGAACCCACCGATTCCAAAATCTGCTAACAGTCATTGGATCTCTACCAACGCGAACAGCAATGTCGCGATACGATAAACCGCAATCGCGATAGGCTATAATCCGACCTTTATCAAAGTCTGAAAGGTGATGGTACGCATTTCTCCTCCTTACACGAGGCTTCACAACAACGTTTCACCAGGCAACGCCGGTCAACTGCTGTTTGTGTATGAGAAATCGGTTGGAAACTTTCCTCATGTCTGCGCGTTGTAGGTATCGCCACCGGCGTCAACCTTGTGTGAATGCTCTGAAAAGCTTATAATTTGCATATCACAGCATCTTCTTCCTGTCGGTTAAATTTCGCGTCTGTAGCACGTCATCTTCGTGGTGTAGTAATTTTAATGGCCAGCAGTGTAAATATGAGTGGAACCGCACTTGTAGACCGACTTCCTCAACATGGTGGCTCGGCCTATGTAAATGACGTCCTGCTTTGTATTTGGATCCGGAAGTGTTACCAGTGATGCCTTGATGTTTTTACGAGAGATAGTCATTAAGTTTTAATTAGCACCTCGAGAACGTTAATTTACGTAACTAATTTTTTGTTTGTTTACAGGTAAATGTCTGCTGTCCTAATACAGGCTGAAATCCCCGCACTTTAGCGCCTTAGCACGTCGATGCAAGAGCCAAAACAAAATGGAGCAGCCCGTTGATGAATTGGAATATCATGAAACATCATCTGGTAATTTTTTGGGGGGGGGTGGGGGTGGGGGGGTGGGATGCCATAACAACCCGTGCTGAGTTGGTGGAAGTTAATGACAACAATGAATGAACATACACTACTGTTTGCAAATATTCAAACACTCAGAAGCAGTGGTCTGCAACACGCCACGATAAGAAGACATGCAGTACAGTGGAACCATGACAAGTGACTTAAATGGGGCGTGCACGCGGATCCAACAGCGCCTTCTGTTGTATGACCGGACAGGTCTCTGTTAAGCAAAGCCCGTTCGGTGTGGAGCCGTCATACCAAGTGCAAACTGTAACGACGTACGGTATACCTGGCCTAAATCCCAGGGTGGAGTATCGGCATGTGTGTGCGTTTGGAACGGAACAGAATGATTGGTCTCCGGGAGGAGTGTCTGTCGTTCCACGACACTGTGGCTTACTCAGGGTGCGCTGCTTCAACAGTGAGGTTTATGTGGAACGAGTAGAGACGAGAGAGCTTTCACAGCGCCGAGGCGGTACTGGACGACACAATGCGACCACAGCGCGACATGACCGCCATCTTTTCCGCTTGGCTGTAACAGTTTGGTCCACAGTGTTGGCGCGACGTTGGAGCACTGGAATAGGTATGAACCTTTTTGCGTCGACGGTTCGACGCCGCTTCTGGGGGCTGGACTGGTGGCACGCCTGCCATGCCTCCGGTTGCCATTGACCGGAACGCTCTAGCGCTCCTGGCTGCAATGGACAAGTGAACGCCGACACTGGCATGCTGACCAAAATGTAGTGTTTCCGGAGGAGTCGCACTTCAACTTGTCCTGCAGTGATGGCTGCATACGCTTTCGACACCACCCCGGGGAATGTAGTCGGGCAGAGTGTATTTTTGAATCGAATACCGGGTAAACGACTAGTGTGATGGATTGGTTCGCCATTGGTTATAATATGCGATCTTTCCCCCTACGTCTTGAGGGCAGTTTGAAGAGGTACTGATACAACAGGGAGGTCTTACAGCCTGAGGCACTGCCTCTCCAGCAGGCCATTCCACATGCCACATTTCAGCAGAACAACGCACAGCTGCATGTGGCGAGGAATGTAAAGCGTTCTTCGAAGAACTATGGGTACCACTGCTTCCCTGGCCCGCCCGTTCGCCTGACATGCGCTCATCGAACATGTCTGGTATCTCACATTTTCCAAACAGCAGTGTACGAGGGTCACTCCAAAAGAAATGCACACTATTTTTTTTTAAATCCATATTTTATTCTACATGTTTAAAAGTTTTAAAGTGAGTAGATACATCCTTTAGGAATAATATTTTCATTTCTCCACATAATTTCCATCCTTCTCAATGGCCTTACGCCATCTTGGAACCAGCGCCTGTATACCCGCACGGTAAAATTCTGGACCAACCTGTTGGAGCCACTGTTTGGCAGCATGCACAAGGGTGTCATCATCTTCAAATCTTGTTCCACGAAGAGAGTCTTGCAGTTTCCCAAAGAGATGATAGTCACATGGAGCCAGGTCAGGACTGTAAGGCGGGTGTTTCATTGTTGTCAATCCGAGTTTTGTGATCGCCTCCATGGTTTTTTGACAGACATGTGGCCGTGCATTGTCGTGCAACAGTAAAACATCCTGCTTTTGCCGATGTGGTCGAACATGACTCAGTCGATCTTGAAGTTCCTTCACTGTCGTCACATATGCATCAGAATTTATGGTGGTTCCACTTGGCATGATGTCCACAAGCAAGAGTCCTTCGGAATCGAAAAACACCATAGCCATAACTTTTCCAGCAGAAGGTGTGGTTTTGAATTTTTTTTTCTTTGGTGAATTCTCATGATGCCACTGCATTCATTGACTCTTCGTCTCTGCTGAAAAATGATGGAGCCATGTTTCATCACCTGTCACAATTCTTCTAAGAAACTCATCTCCACCATTCTCATACTGTTACAAATGTTCGCTGCATGCCGTTTTTCTTGTTTCTTTGTGAGCCACTGTAAACATTCTGCGAAACCACCTGGCACAAACCTTTTTTAGCGCCAACACTTTCAGTATTCTGCAAACACTTCCTTCCCCTCTCCCAACGTAGCGTGACAAGTCACCCACCGTGATGAGTCTGTCACCAGTCACCAATTTGTTAATTCTCTGCACATTGTCTGCAGTGTGTGCAGTACGAGGCCTGCCCCTGCGAGGACAATCCTCAATATTGCCGTGCCCGCTTTCATCACGTAACCTGCTTGCCCACCGACTAACTGTCTGCGATCGACAGCAGCATCTCCATACACCTTTTTCAACCTCTTATGAATATTTCCCACTGTCTCGTTTTCACCGCACAGGAATTCTATGACAGCACGTTGCTTCTGACGAACGTCAAGTGTAGCAGCCATCTTCAAGACATGCTGTGATGGCGCCACTCACGGGAACAGGTTGAACTAAGTTTGAAAACCAGCGGGAAGGATATATCTACACACTGTAAAACTTTCACACATGCAGAATGGAAAATGTATTTTTACAAAAATAGTGTGCATTTCTTTTGGAGTGACCCTTGTACAAACAACAAAGTGTTTAGGTGGCACACACGCTCGCAACATGGTCAGACAAGTCTGAATGACGAAGAACAAAGTGGCAGACTATCTCTTCGTGGAGAACAGTGAATCGCAAGAGAAGTGGAGGCTCTGGTGGTCGAACACCGGTGTTCCGCAATCGAGGCGACAGAGGGTCAGTTTTCAACATCTTGCCTAACAGTTTGAAGTGGAAAATGGTCGCCAGCTTAGTTCCGCATCTTGTCACAGCCCGTTACAGAAGTACGCCGAACCGAAGCAGCAGCCAAAGCTGTTGCAGCTGTGTCAGGCCATCCTAGGTGACTTATTCTGCGACCTGGTCAACCGCCATGAACGAGTGGGTTATCGCTGTAACCTCGAAACAAAGGACCGAAGCAAGCAATGGAAACATTTCCACATCGTCAGGCAAGGTGAAGTTGCGTGTTTCTTGTGACTGCTGCGCCGCTTGGCGACACGTGTCAGTCGCCATGAGGATCTTTGGACCGCTCTGCGGTGGCGCCACCTTTGACTGGTTGCTGGGGGGGGGGGGGGGGAGGGGGGCGACGACAAGGACGACACCGGAGTACTTGCATACCGCCGGCGGCGGCCAACTGGCGCAGCAACGGGAAGTGTGTTGTAGTAGTGTCTGTCTGACTCATTGCCTGCCGGCCGAAGTGGCCGTGCGGTTAAAGGCGCTGCAGTCTGGAACCGCAAGACCGCTACGGTCGCAGGTTCGAATCCTGCCTCGGGCATGGATGTTTGTGATGTCCTTAGGTTAGTTAGGTTTAACTAGTTCTAAGTTCTAGGGGACTAATGACCTCAGCAGTTGAGTCCCATAGTGCTCAGAGCCATTTGAACCATTTTTTTGACTCATTGCCACGTTTTCTGTAGCACGTTGCCGGGTTACATTTGCATTGGAATCCGGATTAGCGCTCAGCACCGTATGAATTCTAATTATCTACAACATCTTGGAGTGTTGTACTTGTACAGCTGAACTTGCAGAACGCGAAAATATTTTCCGAGTGTCTTGTTTAATCCAGGCTGTGTTCGAATATGCTCCCTCTCCGATATTGTGGGTTTCATACTAGCTGTTTCCGAACACGTGTGGTTCGGCTTAAATAGGGAAATCTGTTCAGAGCTCGCTGGGTGCTTGTCTTCCTCAACTTGTTACCACTGTGGGTGTCGGGCGTTGACATTGTACAGCCTAGTGGTAAGAAGTGGTTTCTTGACATACGGTTTATCCTTGCGCCTGCTCTATTTCCCTCATTCAGTATTCTGGACCACAGTGGTGACCAGGGAGCGTGATATAAAAATTTCATGTATTGCATTAAAAAAAATCTTGTAGTAGTTAATAGTTCGATCTTATAAATTATTTTGTATATTGTAAGTCAGTCTTATTGACATGTTTGTTGAATGTTAAACTTCCATCTGAGTGCGTTTTGCTTTTATGGCATATTCTCCTGCATATAATAATTATTTTATGGAGTATGGTTTGTGGATTTGTCAACGCATTCTGAAGAGTTAACTCCGAATTGGGGCTGAGGCGGGGCTGGAATAGAGTTAATAATCACAGGTGAAAGTTAGTTTGATAAGGATTGTAACTCTCCATCTTGGTCAATGTTAATGTTGCTTGTTTTTCAGATGTCCACAAACACTTTCTCATGTAACTCGTAAGCGAGTGGTCAGTATGGAACTCAGGTATTAACGTCTTGTATCCTGTGGACGCACCCTGCATCTAAGTTGCTACAGGTGGTACTCATTGTGTTATTGTATTCATACGAATTGATTTGCTCTATTCAGTGACATATATGCTTCCTTTCTTAAAATTGTATGTGTTATCTTTTGAGTTGTAATTCTCAACTTTACTAACGCAGATCTCGCTCCGCTGTACACTACCATGGTGTGATGCCATCAGATTCTGCTCGTAAGGAGCAAACAGTCAATCGCAGCACACTACCTCAATCTTGTGACAAGGTTACGGGAGGCTGGGAAGACGAATATCGCAGCTAGCTTTCCAAGGGGGTATTTTTCAGCACGACAACGCACCGCTTTATTCTGCACGGGATAAAGTAACAGATGATGGGTCTTTGGATTTTCAAATTTTGCCTAACCCCTATATTTTTCTGACCTGGCGCTCGGTAGCTTCTTCGATTTTCCGCAGATGAGGCCTTGGCAATTCCAGAATGACGAAGAGTTTGTTGTCGAAGTGCAACGTTCGCTGAACATCCAAAATGCAGACTTCCTCAGCCGAGGCCTTTGCCGTGTCCCCACGTTGCGAGATTCTGTAGCATTGAAGGTACCATGCCCGTATTATTAGGTTTTTTTTTAGTGTTGGAAAGAACACTACGCCCCCAATATTACGGGCAGCGCTCCTCAGTGAGTTGTGAGTAAAATAAGACGTCCAGCAGACAAGAGAAGACACGTAAATAGTTATAGTACCCATTTCTGCCAGTTTGGCTCACGAAAATGCAGTCAGCTAATCGAAACACTCAAACTAGTCAGTTGAGTGCGAGACGCCACTGTTAGCACATTGTGTACTCTAACGATATATCCAACAACAGTCCACACAGTGATGCACAGATTCTAGCATTCTATAAGAATCTGAAGAGGATCTTAGCCATAGTTTTGATGCTGATGACACGGATGAAGATCCTACTTACGATTTTTCTGATTTAGCTAAAAAACTTTCTATAGCTTTTTATGTTGTATACATATTTTGTTACCGTAATGTATCTGATGAAATAATATAATAGGACGTTTTTTCCACCTTTATTTACTGTTACGTCACATATGCGTTCATGTTCACTCACAATTTGCATATTATTTCAGAATAAAGAGTGGAAAGTGAAGATATGGCATCCGCCGTTGCTGGTACCTCAGAAAACTGCGAGGCATTTGCAAGCAGCAAACGGCAGGGGGTGAAAAGCTGGTAACACCCATGTCACTGGAGGAAATACCATTCCAGTTTATTTTTGGTACTAATGAGCGTATACAAACATGAACGAACTTCAACGACATAGTCTGGGACATTACTCTAACTAAGTAGAAAGTAACGGCCAACTGATTATATTTGTTTGCAAATATCTGTAAACGACATGAGGTACTCGCACTCTATCTTCAACAAACGGTGCTGAGATTTCGTGGCTGGCGGGAAACCATTATCTGGAGAGAGTACCAATACAACCAGGACAGAAGAAATAACAGCAAAGGTGAACAGTGTGTTCATACAGAGGCATGAAAGAAGGAGGGGCAGCCAAAAGCAAAGATACGTCGTTTCAGTGTGACGTATGCAAAGTGGACATTTTGTTTTTTAAACCATGTTTCACTCTCCGACGCGAAAAAGCACACTTTGAAATATCAAATCGTTATCCCAACAAATTCTTCGTTTTCATTGCATACAGAAAGTTAAACTCACACTTTGTACTAGTAAATTTTAAACGAAATGCTAAAATAAATCTTCTTTGCACCTGAGATTTAACAGAAGAACAACCTAATCCAAATTTATTTAAAAAGCAATTAATAAGCTTTACTGCAAAGTAAGAAAAAGTAGTTTCCCATTGTTTCTTGAGTTTGTACCACAGAGTTTTATCATAATGACAATGTCCGGCACTGGATTAAGAAGCCGTAGATAGCCCTGCGCTGGGTACTAGATTTATATAAGTGACTGGTACTCAAAGTGTTAAATTCGTAGAAGAGTAATTACACCGCCACCAGGTCTCACGGTCGTAGTTTGCTGACTAGCCCCCGTACTATTCCAAATTAGTTCATGGCCTGTAGTAAAAAACTACTCTTCAGCAGTGTCGCCAGAACATACCGTGCAACTTGTTCCCGTTTCTGCGTTCTCGCTTCTTGTAGAGTTTTAATTTCTAAGCGTCCTTCTCAAAAAGGTGCTTAAGAGATTAACATCAACTCGACGGTGTCGTTGTTCTAGCGGAACAACCAGTTCGTATTAGACAAGGAAGAACTAGGATATCGGATTCTATACTTTTTAAAAGGAAGTAACCCGGCTTGTGCTTTAGCTGATTTAGGGAAATCAAGGGAAACCTAAATCACGGTGGACGCTCGTGGATTTGAACCCTACTCCTCATAAGAGCGAGTCCAGTGCAGTAACCACTGCATCACAACTCTCGCATCTCAATTCCTTCTTGTAGGCTTACAGTCTGTATCCTCACTCTTCAAGCGAATGCGAAAACGTAGCGGGTCAAAAGTGCTGTGGCAAACCCTGCCGAGTGCAACTTTGGCTCTCGCCTGCGAAGCATGCAACCCGCTGTACAGTTGTGCTGTGCGGGTAGTCCGATTAGCACGGGATGGACAGAGGACTGGATTAGTGCTCGAAAAACACACACACACACACACACTTGTGAGGAAACCCATTCATTTCTATGAGAAGTGACTTGCAGGAATGTTCCCACAAATGCATTTTTAAATAAGTATATTGCTTATTCGGAAGCAAAACTACAGATTATTTATATGAAATCTAAATACATTGTGTCTGCCCTGATAGCTGAGTGGTCAGCGCGGCTGTCTGTCACGCCAAGGGGCCCTGGTTCGAGTCCCGGCTGGATCGGAAATTTTCTCCGCTCAGGGACTGGGTGTTGTGTTGTCCTCATTATCATTTCATCATCATCAGTGGAAGGCAACGGGAAACCACAACTCGAAACTCTGCCCTAGCGCTCATGCGGTGGACCTCTCTGACGAGGCTTCCCCCATGACAAGACCTGCCGTAAGGTAGAACACAAAAGAAGTTAAGTTTAAATACATTGTACAGCGATGAACACGAATAGTAGGAGTAAGATAGCGTTCCAGGAAGGAATGAATAGTTTATTACTATAATAAACTGTTATAATGACTTGAAAGATATTGGAAGATGTAACGAATCCTAGTTTTGATTACATCACAATATAACTCTAATATGTCTCTAATGATCTCGATGTCGATGGGACTTTAAACCATAACGATCCTTCAGTAAAATGCAAACAGAGCGATGATGGACATTAGGGAAGAAATTGATCCTGAACAATTGCAGCGATGTGAGCGAAGCCGTAACGAGCTTTCAAGAAGTAATTCCCTTCTGTGAAACAATATCTGGGTTTTTAATTGAACAAAATAATGGAAAATGTTTTCACACACCCAGAAAGTAACCTTGTCTAGACCCCGTGGTCTAGGGGTAGCATCTTTGAGTAATAATCAAAACGTCCTGGGTCCCGGGTTCGAACCTTGCCACGGTTCAAATATTGAATAAAAAGCGTCTTCAATGGCGGCCGAGGACTTCCAGCATAAGAAGTCACCCTCGTTCTGCCAACAGCTTTGTCAAAGAGGGCGGAGGAGCGGACAGAGGTTCAGGATACCCTCTTGCCCTTGGGGTAGGGAAACTGCTAACTGCTCCTAAAAGAAGGAAAAATCAGTTATGGTCAACGGTATGAAGATGCAGAAGCCAGTGGAAACCACTGCCTGTATCCACAGGACATATGACCTGAATTGGAAAAGTGTCATGATGATCTCTCCATTGGCAAAAGATTCCGAACTAGTCCCCCTTTCGCATCTCCGTCACGAGGAGATAATTATGAACAACCAACGAAAGGATAACGTTCTACAACTCTGGACGTGGAATGTCAGAAGCTTGAACGTGGTAGGGAAGTTAGAAAATCTGAATAGAGAAATGGGAAGGCTCAGTCTAGTTACAGTGGTTGTCAGTGAAGTGAAAGGGAAAGAAGAATTTTTGGTCCGATGAGTAGAGGATAATATCAACAGCAGCAGGGAATGGTATAACGGGGAGAATTATTTGTCATGAATATGGCAGAAAAATGGTTCAAATGGCTCTGAGCACTATGGGACTTAACATCTGAGGTCATCAGTCGCCTAGAACTTAGAACTAATTAAACCTAACTAACCTATGGACAGCACACACATCCATGCCCGAGGCAGGATTCGAACCTACGACCGTATCAGTCGCGCGGTTCCGGACTGAAGCGCCAAGAACCGCTCGACCACAGCGGTCGGCTAATATGGCAGAGAGTGGGATTGTGTACAGTTTGGTTCAAATGGTTCAAATGGCTCTGAGCACTATGCGACTTAACTGCTGAGGTCATCAGTCGCCTAGAACTTAGAACAAATTAAACCTAACTAACCTAAGGACAGCACACACATCCATGTCCGAGGCAGGATTCGAACCTGCGAGCGTAGAGGTCGCTCGGCTCCAGACTGTAGCGCCTAGAACCGCACGGCCACTCCGGCCGGCAACAGTTTGGTGATATGGTTGATCTTATCAGAATCGACAGCAAACCAACACAAACAACAATAGTTCAGGTACACGCGCGGACGTCGCTAGCGGAAGATGAAGAGATAGAGAAAGTCTATGAGAATACTGACGCGCGGAGTGACCACGTGGTTTGAGCAGTGTGCGAGTTGCAGGGGGGGATGGGGGGGATTTCCCCCCCTCTGGATCAGAGCATTCCCTCCTCTGGTTTTAGTTTATGCATCCCAACCTGGGATGTTTATTTCCCACGTACTGGAGTAATACTTTACACATAATTATATTTGTCGAGCCGAACACTGAAAGTTTTTAATACAGTCTTACTATTAATACTATTAATATGTTCGCTTATTAATTTTGAAAAAGTGTTATGTAGTAGGTAAGCATTTCAAAACATGTTGAACTAAATGAGAAGACGACACACGCCACATTTCCATAGCATGCCACAATGTTGCAAGACGTCGCCCCAGCGTAAACGAGGCTTTAGAACCAGGTCTGTGTTGTATGGTGGACGTGATGTGTTGCGTACGAAACTAAAACCTGCAATCAGATCCAAACGTCGTGGAAAACTGTGAAGAAGTGTCATCCTGCAGCAAGATAACGCTCGCCCACATTCTGCCAAACGGACAGCCGACGCAATAAAGGAGTTGAGATTCGAGGTGTTGGAACATCCACCATACAGTCCAGACCTGGCTCCAAGCGATTTTCACATGTTTGGACCCTTAACGGAAGCATTACAGGGAAGAAGATTTGAAAGTGATGAAGACGTCATTGCTGGTCAGTTGGTTACAGATGGAACCGATAAACGTATTTTCTGATGAAATAAAAAAAAACTCGTAAAACGTCGGAAAAACTGCATCGAAGTCGAGGGATGTTACGTAGAAAAATAACACATGTTTCAGTTTTCTATCATCAGAATAAGTACAGCTTTTCACAAATGTACCTTTACTTTTTGAATTTCCCTCGTATACCTATATGTAGATGATTCTGTAAATAAGCTTTACCTATAATGTACTTTTAAAGATATAACAGGGGATGGCTTTTCTGATAGTGCATACGCGTGAATAGTGAGTTTCGGCATTAACATCTATTTATAAATAACTGTTTAATCATGGGTAACGCCACGGTCCAAGCTAGTAACATATATAATTATACTAACCCCCTAGGATATCCCCCCCCCCCCCCCCCCACTGGTAAAAGCACAAATCGCACACTGGGTTTGAGGTGCCCTGTCACGGACTGTGCGGCCCCTCCCGCCGGAGGTTCGAGTCCTCCCTCGGACAAGGGTGTGTGTGCTGTTCTTAGCAGAAGTTAGTTTAAGTAGTGTGTAAGTCTAGGGACCGATGACAGTTTCGTCCCTTAGGAATTTACACACATTCTATGAGAATAATGAAAGGGTAACTCTGTACGCAAAGGGAGATGAATATCTAATAGTCACGAGGGATCGGAATTAAGTTGTAGTGGAAGAAGCAGAATAAGGGGTTACGAGAGAATGGTAGTAGGAGTGAGTGAGGAGAAAGACTGATTGAGTTCTGCAATTGGTTTCAGCTACTAATAGGGAATACGCTGTTCAAGAATCACAAGAAGAGGAGGTATACTTGGAAAAGGCAGGCAGATACGGGAAGATTGCATTTAGATTACATCATGGTCACACAGAGATGCCGAAATTAGATACTGGATTTAAGATGTACTCGGGAGCAGATAAAGATTCAGATCACAGTTTAGTAATCATGAAAAGTAGGCTGAAGATTTAAGAGACTAGTCAGGAAGAATCAGTACACACAGAAGTGGGATACGGAAAGTACTAAGGAATGAAGAGATACGCTTGAAGTTGTCTAAGGCCGCGGATATTGCGATAATGAATAGCTCAGTACGCAGTTCAGTTGAAGAGATATGGACGTCTGTAAAAAGGGGAGTCACAGAAGTTGCAAAGAAAATGTAGGTTCGAGGAAGACAACTGCGAAGAAACCGTGTGAAACAGAACAGTTGTCGACGAAAGAAGACAGAACAAAAATTTTCGGGGAATTTCACGAATACAGGAACACAATCAGTTAGGAATGAAATAGCTAAGGCGAAATGGCTACATGATAAATGTGAATAAATCGAAAAATAAATTATTGTCGGAAGGTCTGACTCAGCATATAAAAAACTCTAAAAAACCTACGCTGAAATTAAAATCAAGGGCAGTATTATTAAGAGTGTAATAGTAATTTCACTGTTAAATGCGGAAGAGAGAGCGGATAGGTGGAAAGAGTTCGTCGAAGGCCTCTGTGAGGGGGGGGGGGGGGGGGCTCGTCTGTTAGTCGACACAGGGAAGAGATAGGTGATCCAGTACTAGAGTCAGAATTTAAAAGAACTTTGGATAACTTAACCTCAAATAAGGTAGAAGGGATAGATAACATTCCACCAGAATTTCTGAAGTCATTGACGGAAGTGTCCACAAACCGACTATTCACATTGATGTGTAGAATGCATGAGACAGGCGATATACCATCAGACTTTCGGAAAAATTTCATCTACACGATTCCGAAGATTGGAAGAGCCTACAAGTGCAAGAATTATCGCACAATCAGTTTAACAGCTCATGCATCCAAGTTGCTGATAAGAATAATATACAGAAGAATGGAGAAGAATATTGAGGATCTGCTAGATGACGATGAGTTTGGCTTTAAGAAAGGTGAAGGCGCGAGATAGGCAGTTCTGACGTTGGGTTTGAGAATAGAAGCAAGACTGAAGATAAATCAAGACACATTCGTAGGATTTTACACGGAAAAAGCGTTCGACAATGCAAAAAGGTGCAAAATGTTCGAAATTCTGAGAAAAATGGAGTGAGTAAGACTAGACCATGAAGAACGAAGTGCTCGGACTGAAAAGAGTGTAAGCAGGGATGTAGTCTTTCGCCCCTACTCTTCAACCTCTACATCGCAGAAGCAATGATGGAAATAAAAGAAAGGTTCTAGAGTGAAATTAATATTAAAAGTGAAGGATATCCATGACATAAAGGGCGTTCTATCAGTAAAGCCAGACTTCCTTTTTTTCTCGGCCACTTTCAGTTGGAAAAACGCGGAATTTCTTGCGGGACATCGTGGTATATTCCCGCCTCAACCTCTACAGTTTCATGAAGCTCCCACTGGAGGCGGCGTCTGTAACGGAGATGCGTCATCGAGTATCTTTTGCAGAAAAACCACAGCATCGTAGACATACACAAGTGCTTGCATACTGTCTATGGAGACCTGACAGTGAACAAAAGTACGGTGAGTTGTTGGGCGAGGAATCTCGCAAACCTGTCCCATGTCCCGCATGACGGGCAGCCGCACACAACTGTGACTATTGCGATGTTGGGGCGTGCGGACACTCTCACTCGAGGTGATCCACAGATCACAATTCAAAACCTCGCTGGTCAACTGGACTTGTCCTGTTGGTAGTGCAGACACTACCAGCTGGGGTACTCAAACGTGTGTGCCCGGTGGGCTTCACGCCATCTAGGCAAGACCATAAAGACCAACGACGGACCACCTGTTTGGCGCAATGAAGCATGCGCACTGGGGGAGCAGTACGTGGATGATGAGGAGGTTGTTTATGCTGCAAGGCGTTGGCTCCGACGTCGGCCAGTAGAGTGGTACCATGCGAGCATACAGGCCCTTTTACACTACTGGCCATTAAAATTGCTACACCACGAAGATGACGTGCTACAGACGCGAAATTTAACCGACAGGAAGAGGATGCTGTGATACGCAAATGATTAGCTTTTCAAAGCATTCACACAAGGTTGGCGCCGGTGGCGGCACCTACAACGTGCTGACATGAGCAAAGTTTCCAACCGATTTGTCATACACAAACAGCAGTTGACCGGCGTTGCCTGGTGAAACGTTGTTGGGATGCCTCGTGTAAGGAGGAGAAATGCGTACCATCACGTTTCCGACTTTGATAAAGGTCGGACTGTTGCCTATCGCGATTGCGGTTTATCGTATCGCGACATTGCTGCTCGCGTTGGTCGAGATCCAATGACTGTTAGCAGAATATGGAATCGGTGGATTCAGGAGGGTAATACGGAACGCCGTGCTGGATCCCAACGGCTTCGTATCACTAGTAGTCGAGATGACAGGCATCTTATCCGCATGGCTGGAACGGATCGTGCAGTCACGTCTCGATCCCTGAGTCAACAGATGGGGACGTTTGCAAGACAACAACCATCTGCACGAACAGTTCGACGACGTTTGAAGCAACATGGACTATCAGCTCGGAGACCGTGCCTGCGGTTACCCTTGACGCTGCATCACAGACAGGAGCGCCTGCGATGATGTACCCAACGACGAACCTGGGTGCACGAATGGCAAAACGTCATTTTTTCGGATGAATCCAGGTTCTGTTTACAGCATCATGATGCTCACAT
Source organism: Schistocerca serialis cubense (assembly GCF_023864345.2). Classification (NCBI taxonomy): domain Eukaryota; kingdom Metazoa; phylum Arthropoda; class Insecta; order Orthoptera; family Acrididae; genus Schistocerca; species Schistocerca serialis. Next base: position 714,864,593 of record NC_064643.1, read on the forward strand.
CCGTGTTTGGCGACATAGCGGTGAATGCACATTGGAAGCGTATATTCGCCATCGCCATACTGGCGTATCAGCCGGCGTGATGGTATGGGGTGCCATTGGTTACACGTCTCGGTCACCTCTTGTTCTCATTGACGGCACTCTGAACAATGTACGTTACATTTCAGATGTGTTACGACCTATGGTTCTACCCTTCATTCGATCCCTGTGAAACCCTACATTTCAGCACGATAATGCACGACCGCATGTTGCAGGTCCTGCACGGGCCTTTCTGGATACAGAAAATGTTTGACTGCTTCCCTGGCCAGCACATTGTCCAGACCTCTCACCAACTGAAAACGTCTCGTCAATGGTGGCCGAGCAACTGGCTCGTCACAATACGCCAGTCACTACTCTTGATGAACTGTGGTATCGTGTTGAAGCTGCATGGGCAGCTGCACCTGTACACGCCATCCAAGCTCCGTTTGACTCAATGCCCAGGCGTATCAAGGCCGTTATTACGGCCAGATGTGGTTGTTCTGGGTACTGATTTCTCAGGATCTATGCACCCAAATTGCGTGAAAATGTAATCACATGTCAGTTCTAGTATAATATATTTGTCCAATGAATACCCGTTTATCATCTGCATTTCTTCTTGGTGTAGCAATTTTAATAGCCAGTAGTGTAGTGACGTGGTGTAAAGCCTTCACGTTGAACGGAGATGATGTTGAAAAATAGGGTTTTGTAGAGTGGGGAATGAAGAAGAATTACAGGATCCGCTGAATGGAACGGCCTAACGAGCACAGAATATGGACTGAGAGCAAATCGAAGAACGACGAAAGCAATGGGAACTAGCAGAAATGAGAACAGGGAGAATCTTAACGCCGCACTTGAGAATAACGAAGTAGACGAGTTTAAGGAATTTTGCTTTCTAATAAGCTAGGTAACGCATGATGGACAAAGCAAGAACGACATAAAAAGCAGACTAGCACTGGCAAAAAGGCCACTCCTGGCCAAGAGAAGTCTACTAGTATGAAACATAGGCCTTAAACTGAGGAAGAAAGTTTTGAAAATGCACGCTTGGAGTACAGCAAGGTAAGATAGTGAAACATGGACTTTCGGAAAACTGGAACAGAAGAGAATCGAAGCATTTGAGATGTTGTGGTACAGAAGAATGCTGAAACCGAGCGAGGTGGCGCAGTGGTTAGCACTGTGGACTCGCGTTCGGGAGGACGACGGTTCAAACCGGCGTCCGGCAATCCTGATTTAGGTTTTCCGTGATGTCCCTAAATCGCAAATGCCGGAATTGTTCCTTTGAAATGGCACGGCTGATTTCCTTCCCCAACCTTCCATAATCCGATGGGACCGATGACCTCGCTGTTTGGTCCCTCCCCCAAATCAACCAACCAACGAAGAAATTTTGGAAATTAGATGCACTGATAAGATAAGGAGTGAGGGAGTTATTCGTAGAGTTGGAGAAGGAAGGAGCATATGGGAAACAGTGACAAGAAGGATAGATGACTTGACTGCTGGTTCTCACGCCATGCCTCTATCTTTATCTCCTGGTGGGGGGGGGGGGGGCAGTATTTAGAAGAAAGCCCTGTTTCCTGTCTTTTGCTAACAAATGCGTCTTTCCGGATTTTGCTAAAAATCGTGTTCCTCCTCCGGCGTCTCATCAAAGGAAAGAAAGCTGGTCGACCAAGTGGTGTTTATCTGAGCAGCTCACGACTGGCCCCTTGTGGGAGCTCGCCGGGGGAGGGGGGGGGGGGGAGGTGTCCTATCGGCCTCTGTGACTTAACTGCTCCTGGCCACTTGCAGCTCAGCTTAATATGTTTCCAAAGTGGCCTCTTATTTAGATTGAGCCACGCAATACAGTATAAGAACGTAAACTACGTGGTGATCAATGTCTAACGCAGTCGCCTGGTGGGGAAATGCGAGGTCTTTGTTTCCGTAGAAATGTTGGGCAGGTAGCATGTGTTTGTTATGCAATGGAATAGAATGTATTGAGTGAAAGAGTTCCGAATGAAATGGCGAAATCGAAGTATTCTTTTTGTCAAAGAATACTCAAGTATGATTCATACATGTGTACAGAAGCAGTGCGTACAGTAAAAAGATTATTTCAAGAGAAATATTCTGTTTTTAAGTTCCTAATCAGAGTAACGATTCATCGATTGATAAGTTAAATTAGTGCAACGGGAAGAGTTCTTGACAGGAAACGTAGACAACTACGTACAGTACTCTCAGAAGAAAGTCTGGACAACATTGGGCATTCTCTGAAATTGTCTTGTAGGAAATAAGTTCGACGTCTTTCCCTGCAAATTAGAGTGATATACGTTAGTGTTATAGACTGGAAACAGAAACAAGTGTAAAGTGCCTAGGAGTAACCATACGGAGCAAGACAATGTGAAATAACCACATTAAACAAGCAGCAGTAAAAGGAGATGCCTGGCAGAGATTGACAGGGAGAATCGTAAAAAGGAAAAGGTTTCATCAGCCTGAAGGTTGGTCTGAACGACATAGTGCTTTCGTAGGCATAGTCGTATTGAAAGCCAGCCCTCCTTTAATTATTCTTACCTAGGAGAACGTAAGAGACAATGACCCTCGTTTTACGCCTTGAAATGTTACCCCTAATGTAGCCCATGTGTAATTGAACGCAATCTGACTGAGATGTACGTTTCGGAGTGGCAAAGACTTTCGCAAGGCGCAACGGAGAAAAAGGGGGCTAACCAGAGTTAACCAAGAGAAACTGAAACTAGAATCCTTACTGTAGACCTCATGCTTCTACTAACTATATATGCCAATAAATGCATCTTACAGATACTATTGATGCAAAACAAATATTTTGCCTCCTCTACTTAACTAATAATCTGAAAAACCCTGTGCTAGTACGGTAACAAAATTTATCTCGATGCCTACATGTCCAGCAGTCACGCAGACTTACCTACATAGCTGAAATTCAGATTTAATTTTTTTTCAGTCATTGTTTAAGACAGGTTATTTCCCCCCAGATGTGAATATAACGAAAACGAATGGTGGAGTTTTTGAGAATGTGCTCCTTGAGTCAACACTTGCAGAGGCACAAAATAGTGGAAATATTCGTTAAAAAAAAAGGGCAGGGAGGAAGATAATGAATCTGAGACATCCCAACAGTACTCAGACGTAATACAATGGCCAACATTCATCTGCAAGAAAACATACTTCATAAGCACCCAGTACGATAATCTAAAGAAAAACTACGGCACATGATTATTAATTCCTGAAACATTGTGTTATGAGGGGTAGAGCTTTGAGATAAGTCACTTGAAACTTGAGTGAATGAAAAATAGATACCGATCCCCAAGTATTCTAACAAAGCAGAAATTGCAAACAAAGACCAAACATTCTCCACGCCAAGTACGACTGCAAAACGCATCGCGGACAGGAATCTAACTCTCCGTGATCTGAAAGGTCGCATAACGTACAGTCACGTAAATGCAGCGCTGATGTGCAAAGCCAGCAACCATCTCACCACGATCCGGAACGAAGGCGGACAAATGTGTGGATTTCACGGACAGGAATGCGTGTATACTACGAGGGAAATCGGCGCATCCAGTCATCACGGTCGCGGGAAGGAAGAACATCTCTTTGCACGAGCCACGAGGGCTCCCAAAACGAATCTGGCCAACTCGAGTCAAAACCCGAACGACCCGCCAAGACATATCTCCACCCATATGCGCATTGCTCCAGCAGACAAACGAATAACTACAGCTTTGTGAGGCTGACAAGTGACAATCGTAGCGCGCACGAATACGCGACATGAAAGCTGTTTTGTGCCAAAGTAACCGTCTTTTAGTATTACAGGGGGATACATTTGCTCTCCTCCCTTTGAACTGACTTCACCAGCCACTCATACAGAGGGGGCAGGACCTACAATTTAACGTGGATTCCTTATCACGGTGTAACTCGGCACTTTTCACATCAGTAAACATTTCCAGAGCTGAAACAAATGAAAAGTGACAGGTGAAAGTCCTAGGACTGCCAGGGGCGAACCCGAGACCTCCGTATCAATAGTCTGACACATTATCGCCGGACCACTGCAAAAGAAATACTGTTTCGGGCACGAAAGAAGCGGCTTACTAAACACTTGTTCGACTAATTCCTGAATACAGTCCACCAGTGTAGGACTGTTACCAAATTGGATAAACAGAAGCGAAGGGAAGATCAAACGAAGGGCGGCGCGTTTCGCCACGGGATCGTCTGGCTGTCGCGAGAAATTTACGGAGACGTTCAAAACTCGAGTGACAGACGCCGCATGGAAAGCGCTAAGCACTATGGAGAGGTTGACTGTTGAAATCCCGAAAGCGTACGTCCTAGCAAGGGCAGGGCAACAAATTACTTCCTTCGAGATACGTCTTGAGGAATGACCAGTACACGAAAAGCAGTGAGATTAGAACTCGTGTGGTGGCTTGTAGACAGCCATTGTTCCCGCCTATCATTCACGATGATGATGATGTTTGGTTTCTGGGGCGCTCAACTGCGCGGTCATCAGCGCCCGTACAAAGTCCCAAGTTTTACACAGTCCCTTTTTTTTTTTTACACAATCCAATCTAGCCACTGTCGTGAAAGATGATGATGAAATGATGTGGACAACACAAACACCCAGTCCCCGGGCAGACAAAATCCCCAACACGGCCGGGGATCGAACCCAGGACCCTGTGATCCAGAGGCAGCATCGCTAGCCACTAGACCACCAGCTGCGGACGCCTATCATTCACTAATAGAACCGGGAAGAGGTGGAAAGACAGTGGCACGAGAAGTACCTTCCGCCACATGTTGTATGGCAGATTGCGGAATGCAGAGGTAGATGTGGGACTGAAGTTTTTTTGAAGCTTCTTTGCCATTTTAAGTGGCTTTTATACGACCTTGGAGTTCCTTTATGAGGAGAGCACTATTCCTAATTCGAACGATAATCCATCTCTTTCGTTTTCTTTATAGACATAGCCATTCTACATCTACATCTACATCCATACCCTGCAAGCCACCTGACGGTGTGTGGTGGAGGGTACCTTGAGTACCTCTATCGGTTCTCCCTTCTATGCCAGTCTCGTATTGTTTGTGGAAAGAAAGATTGTCGGTATGCCTCTGTGTGGGCTCTAATCTCTCTGATTTTATCCTCATGGTCTCTTCGCGAGATATACGTAGGAGGGAGCAGTATACTGCTTGACTCCTCGGTGAAGGTATGTTCTCGAAACTTCAACAAAAGCCCGTACCCAGCTACTGACCATCTGTCTTGCAGAGTCTTCCACTAGAGTTTATCTATCATCTCCGTAACGCTTTCGCGATTACTAAATGATCCTGTAACGAAACGCGCTGCTCTCCGTTGGATCTTCTCCATCTCGTCTATCAACCCTATCCGGTACGGATCCCACACTGGTGAGCAGTATTCAAGCAGTGAGCGAACAAGTGTACTGTAACCTACTTCCCTTGTTTTCGAATTGCATTTCCTTGGGATTCTCCCAATGAATCTCAGTTTGGCACCTGCTTTACCGACGATTAATTTTATATGGTCATTCCATTTTAAATCACTCCTAATGCCTACTCCCAGATAATTTATGGAATTAACTGCTTCCAGTTGCTGACCTGCTATACTGTAGCTAAATGATAAAGGATCTTTCTTTCTATGTATTCGCAGCGCATTACACTTGTCTACATTCAGATTCAATTGCCATTCCCTGCACCATGCGTCGATTCGTTGCAGATCCTCCTGCATTTCAGTACAATTTTCCATTGTTACAACCTCTCGATATAGCACAGCATCATCCGCAAAAAGTCTCAGTGAACTTCCGATGTTACGCACAAGGTCATTTATATATATTGTGAATAGCAACGGTCCTACGACACACCCCTGCGGCACACCTGAAATCACTCTTACTTCGGAAGATTTCTCTCCATTGAGAATGACATGCTGCGTTCTATATTTCTCTCCATTGAGAATGACGTGCTGCGTTCTGTCATCTAGGAAATCTTTAACCCAATCACACAATTGGTCTGATAGTCCAAATGCTCTTACTTTGTTCAGTAAACGACTGTGGGGAACTGTATCAAATACCTTGCGGAAGTCAAGAAACACGGCATCTACCTGGGAACCCGTGTCTATGGCCCTCTGAGTCATTCAGCCGCCCCATAGGCAAAAATCTAAAGCGGTGTAGTTCGAAGACTTCGGTGACTTACTTCTGTCGATCTGTCTAGGTTCAGATGGTGTGTCACCTGACGACTAGAATGTGCAAGGTCCCCATCACACTCGAAGAACACACTCATCTTCATAATTTTTATAGCTAAAGGAAGTCCTTACGACAACGTTGGAAGCTCGTTTACAAGAGTCTACCAACTCATTAGATGCTTCAGTAACACAACAGGCGCAATCAACTGACTGTCTATCAAATCACACTGCACATTTACAGAGAAGTGTTCTTAAAACTACCTTTCTACTAAGGCGCGCGGGTTCCCGTCGGACCGCCGACTGTTATTGATCCCATCAAGAGTGAAAATGGCTTCATCAGCAAACAGTAGGTCTATTAATGAGATGTCGGGAGTAGAACTCGTCTATAAATAGCGGCCCGAGACCAAAGATAGTCCACAGTCTGGTTGGAGATCAGGCAGCGAATACACATTAACAGCAAATCTCGCAGCATGTGCAGAAGACGAATGGGTCGGTCGTCGAGATACTTACGCATTTATTTCACTTAGCAGTCGTGCGTGACAGCTAAAACAACACTGTAGAACACCTGAAAGTGGACCATTAATCAGTAACGCCTAGAAAACCTGAGATATAGAAAATTTGACACGTGTTGCATACAACGCTTTATTAAAATTTATCTATTGTACTACCTCCTAAAATATTTGCTGTTCTTCCTGAAAGATCCTGTCCTCCTATACGAAGAAATGGTGTAGAGCAGTGGTTTCCAGCCCTTCCAAGACTATCAACTGCATATTAGCTAGTAGCCCCACACCCTCCAATCATCAATATTAGCTATTAAATTTTAAAAAGGAAAAGAATTTTCTTTGAACACTTTTTTTTCAAAATTAGCTGAGTACCAGCCGTTGCCAGGGCATGTATTGATTACAATCTTGTATTAGTTCATCTCCTTCTTCCATCTCGCTTACTGCCCATCTCCTCGTCCTCCCATATCTCTTCACTTTATCACGCTCTTTCCCTACGTTACTTTTTTCTACATGGTAACTATAGTGATATTTGTTCCAAATTTGGTTGAAATCGTTTCAAGGGTTTAGGATAAGCTTTCCACCTGTGGCTCTGCCAACGTACGCAATTGTCAAATACATTTCGCGTATTACATCACACGTGTTTGTACATATATTTCACCTGAATCTCCAGCGAATCTCGTCCTGCAGTTTCATTTCCACGCATCACAATGTTTATCACGTTATATCTCCGGAATTATGTGCTATGCAATGATAATCTTGCAAGTATATTCAGCGTCTTATGGGATACTGTCTGCAAAATGTGATGCGAATAGAATTGATAGTACGAAACAAATAAACACCATCTGAGCAGGCCTTGAAGGTCCAACGGTACCGACCGGCTGCCGTGTCATCCTCAGGCCTTAGGCTTCACTGGATGCGGATACGGAGGGGCATGTGGTCAGCACGCCAGTCTCCCGGCCGTTGTCAGGTTTTCGTGATCGGTGCCGCTACTTGTCAGTCAAGATTCTACTCAATTGGCCTCAAGAGTGCTCAGCGCACCCCGCTTGCCAACAGAACTCAGCGACCCATCCAAATGCTAGCCAAGTCCGCCGCTGCTTAATTTTGGTGATCCGACGGGAACTGTTGTTACCACTTTGGAATGGCTGTTGGCGAGGTTTGGTAGCAAAGAAGTAATACACTACTGGCCATTAAAATTGCTACATCAAGAAGAAATGCAGATGATAAAAGGGTATCCATTGGGCAAATATATTATACTAGAACTGACATGTGATTACATTTTCACGCAATTTGGGTGCATAGATCCTGAGAAATCAGTACCCAGAACAACCTCCTCTGGCCGTAACAACGACCTTGATACGCCTGGGGATTGAGTCAAACAGAGCTTGGATGGCGTGTACAGGTACAGCTGCCCATGCAGCTTCAACACGATACCACAGTTCATCAAGAGTAGTGACTGGCGTATTGTGACGAGCCAGTTGCTCGGCCGCCATTGACCAGACGGTTTCAATTGGTGAGACATCTGGAGAACGTGCTGGCCAGGGCAGCAGTCGAACATTATCTGTATCCAGAAAGGCCCGTACAGGAACTGTAACATCCAGTCGTGCATTATCCTGCTGAAATGTAGGGTTTCGCTGGGATCAAATGAAGGGTAGATCCACGGGTCGTAAAACATCTGAAATGTAACGTCCACTGTTCAAAGTGCCGTCAATGAGAACAAGAGGTGACCGAGACGTGTAACCAATGGCACCCCATACCATCACGCCGGATGATACACCAGTATGGCGATGACGAATACACGCTTCCAATGTGCATTCACCGCGATGTCCCAAACACGGATGTGACCATCATGATGCTGTAAACAGAACCTGGATTCGTCAGAAAAAATGACGTTTTGCCATTCGTGAGCCCAGGTTCGTCGTTGAGTACACCATCGCAGGCGCTCCTGTCTGTGATGCAGCGTCAAGGGTAACCGCAGACACGGTCTCCGAGCTGATAGTCCATGCTGCTGCAAACGTCGTCGAAGTGTTCGTGTTGTTGTCTTGCAAACGTCCCCATCTGTTGACTCAGGGGTCGAGACGTGGCTGCACAATCCCTTACAGCCATGCGGATAAGATGCCTGTCATCTCGAGTGCTAGTGATACGAGGCTGTTGGGATCCAGCACGGCGTTCCGTATTACCCTTCTGAACCCATCGATTTCATATTCTGCTAACAGTCATTGGATCTCGACCAACGCGAGCAGCAATGTCGTGATACGATAAACTGCAATCGTGATAGGCTACAGTCCGACCTTTATCAAAGTCGGAAACGTGACGGTACGCATTTCTCCTCCTTACACGAGGCATACAACAACGTTTCACCACGCAACGCCGGTCAACTGCTGTTTGTGTATGAGAAATCGGTTGGAAACTTTCCTCATGTCAGCACGTTGTAGGTGTCGCCACTGGCGCCAACCTTGTGTGAATGCTCTGAAAAGCTAATCATTTGCATATCACAGTATCTTCTTCCTGTCGGTTAAATTTTGCGTCTCTAGCACGTCATCCTTTGGTATAGCAATTTTAATGGGCAGTAGTGTAAATTAAAACGTGTGTAAGTAGGCTGTTTATGTTTTCTTTATGTAAGTAGGCTGTTTAGCTTTTTTATTGGTAACGCCACCTCTGTATGAAAATCACTGGCTGTGCTGTGTGCAGTCTGTGGCTGCTTTGCATTGTTGTAATACTCGCCATTGTAGTGTTAGGCAGCTGGCTGTGAACAGCGCGTAACGTTGCGCAGTTGGAGGTGAGCCGCCAGCAGTGGTGGATGTGGGGAGAGAGATGGCGGAGATTTGTAAATTGTCATGAACTGCTATATTTATATATGATGATATCAAGGTAAATACATTGTTTGTTCTCTATTAATATCTTTCATTTGCTAACTACCCCTATCAGTAGTTAGTGCCTTCAGTAGTTTGAATCTTTTATTTAGCTGGCGGTAGTGGCGCTCTCTGTATTGCAGTAGCTTGAGCAGCGAAGATTTTTGTGAGGTAAGTGATTTGTGAAAGGTATAGTTTAATGTTAGTCAGGGCCATTCTTTTGTAGGGAATTTTGAAAGTCAGATTGCGTTGCGCTAACAAAGTATTGTGTGTCAGGTTAAGCACAGTCTCGTGTAGAATTGTTCAAAGGGGACGTTTCACGTGATACATGGTAATTCAGTTTTCCACGCTTCTCAGTAATATATTCTGTACTATATGTCGTACAACGATATATATATTTTTTAATATTCAGCTGCGTATGTGGTTACTGTCAGCAAAATGTGTTCCGAATGGAGATAGTGTTAAAGAAGGGATAAATTAAAAGTCCAGGTCCATGGCACAGATTTACTGCATGAACAGCAAAAAATATAGCGAACGATAAACTTTTTTTCTTTTCATCATTTTGTGGGGGTTGTGAGTGAGATAGAAGTTCGTTAAGGTCTGAAGGTTTGTAAGCGTTCTCATTCTCACATCCTGGGTGACTAGAGAACTGGTATTCTCATGACGTTGGCTGTGCTTCTTCTTTCACCCCCATCCCCAATCCTTTTGACAGGTGTGTGGTCCTTATCCCACAGCGGTTCTTTCCAGACATTAAGTGATACATGTACCGAGTTTGGATGAAACTGGCCCAGTGTTTTAGGAGAGGATGTGGAACGTACATACACTCCTGGAAATTGAAATAAGAACACCATGAATTCATTGTCCCAGGAAGGGGAAACTTTATTGACACATTCCTGGGGTCAGATACATCACATGATCACACTGACAGAACCACAGGCACATAGACACAGGCAACAGAGCATGCACAATGTCGGCACTAGTACAGTGTATATCCACCTTTCGCAGCAATGCAGGCTGCTATTCTCCCATGGAGACGATCGTAGAGATGCTGGATGTAGTCCTGTGGAACGGCTTGCCATGCCATTTCCACCTGGCGCCTCAGTTGGACCAGCGTTCCTGCTGGACGTGCAGACCGCGTGAGACGACGCTTCATCCAGTCCCAAACATGCTCAATGGGGGACAGATCCGGAGATCTTGCTGGCCAGGGTAGTTGACTTACACCTTCTAGAGCACGTTGGGTGGCACGGGATACATGCGGACGTGCATTGTCCTGTTGGAACAGCAAGTTCCCTTGCCGGTCTAGGAATGGTAGAACGATGGGTTCCATGACGGTTTGGATGTACCGTGCACTATTGAGTGTCCCCTCGACGATCACCAGTGGTGTACGGCCAGTGTAGGAGATCGCTCCCCACACCATGATGCCGTGTGTTGGCCCTGTGTGCCTCGGTCGTATGCAGTCCTGATTGTGGCGCTCACCTGCACGGCGCCAAACACGCATACGACCATCATTGGCGCCAAGGCAGAAGCGACTCTCATCGCTGAAGACGACACGTCTCCATTCGTCCCTCCATTCACGCCTGTCGCGACACCACTGGAGGCAGGCTGCACGATGTTGGGGCGTGAGCGGAAGACGGCCTAACGGTGTGCGGGACCGTAGCCCAGCTTCATGGAGACGGTTGCGAATGGTTCTCGCCGATACCCCAGGAGCAACAGTGTCCATAATTTGCTGGGAAGTGGCGGTGCGGTCCCCTACGGCACTGCGTAGGATCCTACGGTCTTGGCGTGCATCCGTGCGTCGCTGCGGTCCGGTCCCAGGTCGACGGGCACGTGCACCTTCCGCCGACCACTGGCGACAACATCGATGTACTGTGGAGACCTCACGCCCCACGTGTTGAGCAATTCGGCGGTACGTCCACCCGGCCTCCCGCATGCCCACTATACGCCCTCGCTCAAAGTCCGTCAACTGCACATACGGTTCACGTCCACGCTGTCGCGGCATGCTACCAGTGTTAAAGACTGCGATGGAGCTCCGTATGCCACGGCAAACTGGCTGACACTGACGGCGGCGGTGCACAAATGCTGCGCAGCTAGCGCCATTCGACGGCCAACACCGCGGTTCCTGGTGTGTCCGCTGTGCCGTGCGTGTGATCATTGCTTGTACAGCCCTCTCGCAGTGTCCGGAGCAAGTATGGTGGGTCTGACACACCGGTATCAATGTGTTCTTTTTTCCATTTCCAGGAGTGTACATAGACATACACTGATCAGCCAGAACACTATGGCCACCTACGTAATCACCGGTGTGTCCACATTTAGCACGGGTAATAGCGGCGAGGCGTTGTGGTATGGGAGCAACGAGACCCTGGTAGGTCGCTGGAGAGAGCTGGCGCCACACCTGCACACTCAGGTCACCAGATTCCATTGGATTCCGGGGATGGGTGCGATGAGTTCTGACACCACATTGACATTCCAGGTATGTTCGATCGGGCTCAGACATGGGGAGTTGACGAGCCAGCACATCAATTTGAACTCTCCACTGTGTCCCTCGAGTCACTCCATCAAACTCCTGGCCTTGTGCCATGGGGCACTATCTTGCTGACAGTTGCCTCTACCGTCGGGTTGAAGTGGTTGAAATCGCTCTAACCACTATGGGACTTAACATCTGAGGTCATCAGTCCCGCCGGCCGGTGTGGCCGAGCGGTTCTAGGCGCTTTAGTCTGGAACCGCGTGACCGTTACGGTCGCAGTTTCTAATCCTGCCTCGGGCATGTGTGTGATGTCCTTAGGTTAGTTAGGTTTAATTAGTTCTAAGTTCTAGGCGACTGATGACCTCAGATGTTAAGTCCCATAGCGCTCAGAGCCATTTGAACCATTTCATCAGTCCCATAGACTTAGAACTACTTAAGCCTAGCTAACCTAAGGACATCACACACATCCATGCTCGAGGCGTGATTCGGACCTGCGACCGTAGTAGCAGCGCGGTTCCTGACTGAGGCGCCTAGAACCGCTCGGCCACAGCGGCCGGCCTACCGTCAGGAAACGCGGTCGTCATGAAGAGGTGTACGTGGTTTGCAACCAGTATACTCCTTGCCCCTCATGGTGCCTAGCACGAGCTCCACTGGACCAGTGGAGGCCCAAGTTAATGTTCCCCAGGGTGTAATGGAGCTGCCGCCAGCTGGTCTCCAACCTGCAGACAGGTTTAAGGAGCTGTTCCTCTGGAAGACGACGGATACGCGCCTTCCTATCGGCATGATGAAGACGGTAGCACGAGCTCCACTGGACCAGTGGAGGCCCAAGTTAATGTTCCCCAGGGTGTAATGGAGCTGCCGCCAGCTGGTCTCCAACCTGCAGACAGGTTTAAGGAGCTGTTCCTCTGGAAGACGACGGCTACGCGCCTTCCTATCGGCATGATGAAGACGGTATGCCGTTTCATCAAACCCTGAAACGCTCTGCCACTGCGCCAACATCCTGTTCCAGTGCTCATTCCAGTTGTAGTTGACAGAGTGTAGGTGTTAACGTTGGCACGTGCATGGGTCTTCAGTTGCAAAGGCCTAGTTTCGCCACAGTTCGCCGACTGCCCTATTTTAACAGCCTGCCCAGCCTACGATATCTGACACCTGTAATGAAGTGTGACCACCCAACCCCACGGCATATGGACGTGGTTTCGTCTTGCCCCGTGTTGAAGACACCACAGCACTCCTCGAACAACCGACAAGTCGTGCAGTTTCTGAACTGCTCGTTCCGACCCTCTGAGCCAATCGTAATCTGCCCTCGGTCAAACTCAGACAGATTGTACGCCTTGCCCATTCTACATGTGGACAGCACGCTCAATGATACCACATGCACCTTGCATGTGTCTGATTAGTAGTCATTCCTCGCGAGGTGATGCTGCTATCTTCTGGACGGGCTTTATCGATAGTGGCCCAGTGGAAACAATGATCTGGTTAATTAGTGTATATACGTACATCCATTTTTACCATGTGTATGAAAGACAAAAGATAAACGATATTTATCTAATTTTTGTAGGCGTTTTATTAAACTGTGAACTAATAATGCAATGACACAATTGGCACTGCTTATTTATAACAATCTTTTTTTTGTAGATAAGGACGAAGCAGTTCTCAGGGCATCGCAAGTAATAGCTAAAACTCCTTCTCAGAAAAGAAAGCTAACTATCTAGACAGTGTAGACCCTTGTAACAAAACGTGCTTCCTCTACATCACTCCTTTCCCTATTGACACTTGCTTCACCCACATCCTGCACCCCCATTCAAAATCGACCTGCTTAAAAAGATGTGTACGATACTTAGTGCTAAAAAAAATGGGTCAAATGGCTCTGAGCACTATGGGACTCAACACCTTAGGTCATAAGTCCCCTATAACTTAGAACTACTTAAACCTAACTAACCTAAGGACATCACACACACCCATGCCCGAGGCAGGATTCGAACCTGCGACCGTAACAGTCCCGCGGTTCCGGACTGCAGCGCCAGAACCGCTAGACCACCGCGGCCGGCTACTTAGTGCTCGTAAATCATTATACTGACTGTTCGTAAATCACTTGACGGCTGGACACTTTACTTCTGAACTGACAGAAATTGAATTGAAATGCTTTGTGTCTGACCAGTAGCACTAATAGTAACAATAAAGATAATAATAATAATACTATGTACGCCATACGACAGAGTAGTAGCCGTTGCAGAGTTACTGTCGAGTTAAATGTCAGTTTGAAAGACTTCACGGCGCCACTGCTTTGTGTCTGACCATTTCCGCTAATAATTGTAATAATATAATTATAATAATCGAGAAATGGGAGAAAGAACTCAAGAAACGCGGGTTTTGAAAGCCAATCTAACTGGGCTTTCCCAAAATCAATCTATCTCTACCATAAATGGAAATTTGTGGTAAGTTCCTATGGGACCAAACTGCTTAGGTCATCGGTCCCTAAGCTTACACACTACTTAACCTAGCTTAAACTAACTTACGCTAATGAGAACACCCACACCCATGCCCGAGGGAGGACTCGAACCTCCCACAGGGGAGCCGCGCGAACCGTGGTAAGGCTCCCAAGACCGCGCGGCTACCCCGCGCGACCTATCTACCATACCTTACGTTTGCGTATGACCTGGCAATACTCACAGAGGGCGAAGAGACTGCCATCAAACAGCTCGACATAAGGAATGTGCAGAAAAAGTAGGGTTACAAATCTCATTCGAGAAAACTGAATTCTTATGTTCAAAGACAGACACTGCAAGCCTGAAAACAAAATACGGGTAAAATCAACAGATTTCCGTACTTTAAATACACAGGAGAATTCATCGAACTGACAGTCCTTGAAAAAAATCTCACAGAAAAATGGCCTCTAAACAGGCAAAACCTCTGCAACAAAAAATCCATGTCAAGAGAGACAAAAATTCGGCACTACGACACAGTTATGAAACCAACAGTCCTCTACGCAAGCGAAACACTGACAACAGAAGACGCAAACTTGAAGAAGTCAAAGAAGACTGAAAGATCATTACGAAAATTTTAGAAGCAAGTCATACCCAAGACGGTTACAGGCTCAAATCAATCAAAACAACAGAAAAATTTCCAAACATCAAAACAGACAGTAAGAAAAGGCGAATGAAATTATTTTGTTCCAGAATGAGATTTTCACTCTGCAGCGGAGTGTGCACTCATATAAAACTTCCTGCCAGATTAAAACTGTGTGCCGGACCGAGACTCGAAGTCGGGACCTTTGCCTTTCGCGTGCAAGTGCTCTACCAACTGAGCTACCCAAGGACGACTCACGGCCCGTCCTCACAGCTTTACTTCTGCGAGTACCTCGTCTCCTACCTTACAAACTTTCCTTCTTTCAGCAGTGCTAGATCTGCAAGGTTCGCAGGAGAGCTTCTGTAAAGTTTGGAAGGAAGGAGACGAGGTACTGTCGGAATTAAGGCTGTGAGGACGGGGCATGAGCCGTGCTTGGGTAGCTCAGTTGGTAGAGCATTTGCCCGCGAAAGGCAAAGGTCCCGAGTTCGAGTCTCATTCCGGTACACAGTTTTAATCTGCCAGGAAGTTTCAATTCTTTTGTTGTCTACCAGAAAAGCGAATGACAAAAACTATAGTAGACTACGTAACATCAATTAAGAACTTAGCACCTTGGCAACATGAAATTCGAAAGGACCTCAAAAATGGAAACGTAAAACGAGCTAGTATTTCAGAACGAGATACCTTCAAACAATGCTGACCAACTGGACGTTAAATCAGAGCAACGAAAACAAAAACAGCAGAGATGAAAGTGGTCAGAAGAACGTAAACAAGCGTTCTCAGAAAGGCTCCTACTGGAACGAGGAGAAGCTAAAGAAAAGTTGACTGAGTTATTTGCTTAAAGTCTTACAGTTATTGGAAGACTTTAATAATAATAATATGGTGCGCGCAGTACAGCAGTTTAGCAGCCTTTACATAGTGACTGTCAAGTCAACTGTCAGATCAAATGGTTCAAATGGCTCTGAGCACTATGGGACTTAACATCTGAGGTCATCAGTCCCCTAGTAACCGGCCGGCTACTGTCAGTTATTTCATGTATTGCTGTGAACTGAATTCTCTGGTCTACTGGCGGAAAGTTCCTGAGCGTATCTGATGTACGAGATGCCTCAATTTTACTATCAGAGATGGGTGGTACAAAGTATGTGTGAAGGAGGTGAACCATGTGAGACAGATTATGCTCTTACATTCGTTTCACAAACTGTAACATCCACCAGGTTGTGTTACGCGTTATTGCTAGTATCTGGGAAAAAATAATTTCTGGTAACTTACATCACCAGTCTTACGAAATACTGATAAGAGTAACAGCTTTTAAAAATAATTTAATTTCATGAGCGAAACACAGTTGAAGACTTTTGTTTTGATCCCTCAGGAAATTCAGCTTATTACCCCCAGTTTGGGAACCACTGGTGTAGACGAACTGGTGTGGTTCCTCTCGTAGACGGCACCCGTGAAAAGCAGCAGAGCTACGCCACAGCCGCCGGTGGGCGATTCCTTGACAGCACGCGGGGGCTGGCGTGCGCACCGGCGGGCAGGAAGTGGGAGGACTCACGACCTGTTGTGCGGCCCCTGATGGACGCACTTCCGGCGCCGGAAGGCACGCCCGGGGCGATGGCCGCGCACGGCGGCGGTGAAGTCTGCAGCGCGGCGGAGGCGCGCCGCGGCTCGCCTGCAGCAGTGTTAGGAGCCTCCGACTGCGGAGGTCTGGCTTCCCGTCTGCGCATGCGCAACCCATCACGCTGTGGGCTTCAGCCCGTAGGAACAACGTCAACATTTCCAACAAACACGTGGGGCGTTGCCAGCTCTCCCGTATTTCCCGAGATCCCGCACATTATAGAAGTTTTGTTTTGTTGTTGTTGTTGTGGTCTTCACTCCAGAGACTGGTTTCATGCAGCTCTCCATGCTACTCTATCCTGTGCAAGCTTCTTCATCTCCCAGTACCTACTGCAACCTACATCCTTCGGAATCTGTTTAGTGTATTCCTCTCTTGGTCTCCTTCTACGATTTTTACCCTCCACGCTGCCCTCCAATACTGAATCGGTGATCCCTTGATGCCTCAGAATATGCCCTACCAACCGATCCCTTCTTCTAGTCAATTGTGCCACAAATTTCTCTTCTCTCCAATTCTATTCAATACCTCCTCATTAGTTATGTGATCTACCCATCTGATCTTAAGCATTCTTCTGTAGCACCACATTTCGAAAGCTTCTATTCTCTTCTTCTCCAAACTACACTCCTGGAAATGGAAAAAAGAACACATTGACACCGGTGTGTCAGACCCACCATACTTGCTCCGGACACTGCGAGAGGGCTGTACAAGCAATGATCACACGCACGGCACAGCGGACACACCAGGAACCGCGGTGTTGGCCGTCGAATGGCGCTAGCTGCGCAGCATTTGTGCACCGCCGCCGTCAGTGTCAGCCAGTTTGCCGTGGCATACGGAGCTCCATCGCAGTCTTTAACACTGGTAGCATGCCGCGACAGCGTGGACGTGAACCGTATGTGCAGTTGACGGACTTTGAGCGAGGGCGTATAGTGGGCATGCGGGAGGCCGGGTGGACGTACCGCCGAATTGCTCAACACTTGGGGCGTGAGGTCTCCACAGTACATCGATGTTGTCGCCAGTGGTCGGCGGAAGGTGCACGTGCCCGTCGACCTGGGACCGGACCGCAGCGACGCACGGATGCACGCCAAGACCGTAGGATCCTACGCAGTGCCGTAGGGGACCGCACCGCCACTTCCCAGCAAATTAGGGAGACTGTTGCTCCTGGGGTATCGGCGAGGACCATTCGCAACCGTCTCCATGAAGCTGGGCTACGGTCCTGCACACCGTTAGGCCGTCTTCCGCTCACGCCCCAACATCGTGCAGCCCGCCTCCAGTGGTGTCGCGACAGGCGTGAATGGAGGGACGAATGGAGACGTGTCGTCTTCAGCGATGAGAGTCGCTTCTGCCTTGGTGCCAATGATGGTCGTATGCGTGTTTGGCGCCGTGCAGGTGAGCGCCACAATCAGGACTGCATACGACCGAGGCACACAGGGCCAACACCCGGCATCATGGTGTGGGGAGCGATCTCCTACACTGGCCGTACACCACTGGTGATCTTCGAGGGGACACTGAATAGTGCACGGTACATCCAAACCGTCATCGAACCCATCGTTCTACCATTCCTAGACCGGCAAGGGAACTTGCTGTTCCAACAGGACAATGCACGTCCGCATGTATCCCGTGCCACCCAACGTGCTCTAGAAGGTGTAAGTCAACTACCCTGGCCAGCAAGATCTCCGGATCTGTCCCCCATTGACCTTGTTTGGGACTGGATGAAGCGTCGTCTCACGCGGTCTGCACGTCCAGCACGAACGCTGGTCCAACTGAGGCGCCAGGTGGAAATGGCATGGCAAGCCGTTCCACAGGACTACATCCAGCATCTCTACGATCGTCTCCATGGGAGAATAGCAGCCTGCATTGCTGCGAAAGGTGGATATACACTGTACTAGTGCCGACATTGTGCGTGCTCTGTTGCCTGTGTCTATGTGCCTGTGGTTCTGTCAGTGTGATCATGTGATGTATCTGACGCCAGGAATGTGTCAATAAAGTTTCCCCTTCCTGGGACAATGAATTCACGGTGTTCTTATTTCAATTTCCAGGAGTGTATTTATCGTCCATGTTTCACTTCCATACATGGCTACACTCCATTCAAATGCTTTCAGAAACGACTTCCTGACACTTAAATCTATACCTGATATTAACAAATTTCTCCTCTTCAGAAACGCTTTCCTTGCCATTGCCATCCTACATTTTATATCCTCTCTACTTCGCCTATCATCAGTTATTTTGCTCCCAAAATAGCAAAACTCCTTTACTACTTTAAGTGTGTCATTTCCTAATCTAATTCTCTCGGTGTCACCCGACTTAATTCGACTACATTTCATTATCCTCGTTTTGCTTTTGTTGATGTTCATCTTATATCCTCCTTTCAAGACACTGTCCGTTCCATTTAACTGCTCTTCCAGGTCCTTTGCTGTCTCTGACAGAATTACAAAGTCGTAGCCGAACCTCAAAGTTTTTATTTCTTCTCCGTGGATTTTAATTCCTACTCCGAATTTTTCTGTTGTCTCCTTTACTGCTTGCTCAATATACAGATTGAATAACATCGGGGACAGGCTACAACCCTGTCTCACTCCCTTTCCAACCACTGCTTCCTTTTCATGTCCCTCGACTCTTATAACTGCCATCTGGTTTCTGTACAAATTGTAAATAGCCTTTCGCTCCCTGTATTTACCCCTGCCCCCAGAATTTGAAATAGTTTTGTTTTAATCCTCCCGTATTGATCGGCTGTTTCTTCCACATATTTCGTAAGTGATCACTGTTACGAACAGTAATCGACGAAGTGTTGTTGATAGTTCGTGTTCCCTGGCCGACAAATCGCGAAACATTTTCGTATAATAATCGACACTATTGTCGACGTATATTTTTGTGTTCGTGCTTCTGTGGAAAGCAGACGGTTTGGCTGAAGGGAATGCGGGGAGCAGAGAAAGAGTGACGGGCACACGTCTAGAGGTATTGTCAGAAGGGGAATATTTACTTGTTTCTTTGCCTGTACAGGCAGCCGAGGGATTCTTCCTTTTTTTTATGGGACTTAACTGCTAAGGTCATCAGTCCCTAAGCTTACACACTACTTAACCTAAATTATGCTAAGAACAAACACACACACCCATGCCCGAGGGAGGACTCGAACCTCCGCCGGGACCAGCGCACAGTCCATGACTTCATCGCCTCAGACCGCTAGGGTAATCCCGCGCGGCAGCCAAGGAATGTGTTCGCCTCATGTTGATCAGCAAGTATGGTATAAATGACACATGGACGTACTAGCCAACCACGATATTACTGCACTTGGCCTCTCGTGGCCGTTATCCGAAACACGTGGCGACATTAAAGTGAACAGAAACAATATCCATTTGTCTGCCTGTCGGATACGCTATGAAAGTCGGAATAGTTTCAACAGCAAGTTGTCTGGTCGACAGAACGGCAGGGCAGTTTTTGGTAGTTTCAACGCTCACAGATAAATACACAAGCAGACCGAAGTGACCTGACTTCCAGTCGCAATAATTTTGTCGTCAACAAATAACTAGTACTCGCGAAAGCGGATTTTGGAGACGTTCGTGTTTAAACACACTTGCATCATTTACTTCTGAACTGACTCATAGAACACGACAACCTTTCGCAACACTTCGAAAGAGTCACTATTGATGGATCGTACAATTTGGTAGTAATCAAAAACAGAGAAATCCTCCCATTTGTATGGCCTTTTTTCCGTAATCGTACAAACTGTCCAGCGTTCACGTGTCTGTTCACGTCTCCTAAGGTGAGACAGTTGTCATATTGCGCTCTCGTAGTGAAAATAAAGAAGTAAAATCTTCTTGAAGCAAGAAGGTTAAATACAGTACTCCTATGTTCATTTGAAGAAGTAGGAGGAACAATATTCTTGGTTAAAGCCCATGGTTACCAATGCTGACTGAGCTTAGTGTGTGCTAAGTAGGCGTAATTTCAGCGCCCCTCGTGGGGTAATGCTGACTGCAGCCCACATGCTAAAGCTCCCTTAAAAACCGTGTCCAGATGTTGGCCACCTCCTTTAAAATCCTGTTGACATGTTGCTCGCCCTACGTTCGCTCCTCGATAGATTCAGGCGTTCATACACAAACTGCGGGGTTGTATAGTATCGTGCAAATAGAAAGGGGGCCGTGTAATGCGTTCTGCGCAGGCAGACATGGAAAATACTTCGTGTTGTCGCCCATGTCCTCTCTGTGTTTTGTCCCTCGCCACACACTGCAGTCATTACATAACCCTGGTAAGTGGCTACGCTGCAGGAAGTTCCACACTGTTTTTGCTTTTGCCTCTTCCTATAACAGTTTATAGGCTCGGAAAACTACGGCTGTCGCTTCTTACTCGTGTTTTCCTTACGCCACCCATATCGAACACTACAGTGGCTAAGTACGTACACCACATGTAAACTAACATTTAAATCAATACTAAATGCTCCCCGAAACGAGGTGGCGCAGTCGTTAGCACACTGGACTCGCACTCGGGAGGACGACGGTTCAAATCCACGTCCGGCCATCCTGATTTAGGTTTCTCGTGAGTTTCCTAAATCGCTTCAGGCAGATGACGGGATGGTTCTTTTGCAAGGGCACGGCCGACTTCCTTCCTCATCCTTCCCTAATCCGATGGGATCAATGACCTCACTGTTTGGTCCCCTCCCCAAAACAACCAACCAACTAAATGGTCTACACGCACCTCAGAGGGCACACTACAGACAAAAAAAAAAGTTCAAATGTATGTGAAATCTTATGGGACTTTACTGCTAAGGTTATCAGTCCCTAAGCTTACACACTACTTAACCTAAATTATCCTAAGGACAAACACACACACCCATGCACGAGGGAGGAATCGAACCTCCGCCAGGACCACCCCCACAGTCCATGACTGCAGCGCCTGAGACCGCTCGGCTAATCCCGCGCGGCCACTACAAACAGATGCGGCAGAATCAAGCTGATGTGAAGTATAGTTAAATGAAAATAATGTACAGTGGTTCGCTAGTCAAACCTTATTCTAGCTCTCATTTTATGTAAAGCAACACCAGCAGATGAATCTGCCAGATTAATTGAAAGTAATTTAAATCTTATTGGGAAATATTGCATCAAAGAGAGCTGATACAGTACCCCTTCATGTGTAGTTCGTTGGGTTCTTCACTTGCACGGATGGGATCGTTATGATAATTGAAGAAACCAACACGTTTAAAGCCAACTCTCGTCAGTGAATAGGGTAAATGCTGAGAAATGAATGAACGTATGACATAAAATACAGTGACAGAAAGTTGTTTTTGGTTGAATGTCTGCCTCACTTATTACTTGAACCTGTTGAGGGTAATACGGGTGTGAACAGTTTTCATGAAGAATATTGCTGATGGTGCTACGAGTGGAGAGGTATCCGGGCTTCCAGCCCACATTTCAGCAGGCCGGTGCTACAGTCGCAGAAAAATCCGTGTTGGCAGTGGTAGGAAATTAAGAAATGCAAGATTTCTGTGGCAGAAAATTAAAAAGTATCCGTTGTGGTGGTTGTGGCAGATTTAAGAATCGAAGGTGGTGGAACTAGCCAAGTTGTGCTAACCTTAACAACGGTAAGAAAATTGAAAAAAAAATCGAAGATGGCGTAACAATTATGCTAGCAGCCATCACGGTGTCATGTTCAAAAGTGTGCCCAAACAACCTGATCTGTGTAATGTGGTGTCATTTTCAAAATTATCAAGAGAAACTGAATTACTTTTCAAAAGCGCAGCACATACACACATACACACAGTTTATAGTTTATTCTGTCACAAGGTTACTTCCACACCTAAAAATCCATGAAAATTGATATTAATAACAGGACTGTGGACTCACAAATTATGTGCTACAATGGTGTTTTCGTGTATAAATTGTTCTGTAACAATACAAAATAGTCATGGCTAAAAGTATGATGCTTGGCCGCAGCTGACACTTCACTTTAGGCCTAAATGAGGCTGTGTACGAAAACAAAACTGACCAAGCGTTCAGCTGTACAAATCACATATTGTCGAAAATGTTTTGCTAATCAGACAGACAGCGACAGTTGACAAAAACAAACTGGTATCTGAATTACTGTTTGATAACAGCAGTTATTGGAAGAGACCACTTAATGGGTAACTTAAACTTGATGGATAAGTATGACAATGGACTCACAAACGATGTGATTCAATGCTATTTCCATGTGAAAACTGTCCATAATAGTTATCAAAATACATAAAGATATTGGAATTTCGATCTTATTGACTATTATTGGTGGTATAAAGAACGAACTTTCATCACCTGACATTTTTAGAACTATTTCAGTGATGCTTCGCCTCACCAAGTACGATTTTAGGGGGAAAGAAGAGAATACATGATGTTCTCCATTATAAAAGTGTAGCCAATGTTGTTGCCTGACTAACATATATTTTTACTATATTTGATCTAGAAGTTACCCGTAGTAACATGCTTATCCACCAAAGTTACATTTTTCCGATGCTTTATAACAACACGCCATACTAAAAGTGATGCATTTCAAGATGTTTAATGTGCTATATCACTTAAAGTATATATTTTTGCAATAAGGAAGAATAACTTCATAATACTATAGTTACGAAATGTAAAATACAACATGGCCAAAGACAATTAATGGACAACGTTCCACACAGAGAAGAGAGTTCGATATACCTTTTCACCAAAATAAAATTAGTTTCCAAATGCGTAAAGATTTTCAGTACCAAACATACATGGTATTACTGTCGGACCTAAATCTTCTTTAATATCAAAGAAAATACACAAGGCTTGCATAATAGCACTGCTGATCTAACTTATCTAATTTACAGATTAGGATGCACTTGTAGATGAGCTAGTTCAATTACTGAACAGTAAAGTATCGATATTTCAAGTCTAGATATTTCCAGTCTCGATAATTCAAATCTCCGTATTTGGAGTTCCGATATTTCGTGTGCTAATATTTCGAGTTTCTCATATGCGAGTTGTAAGGGGAAGGGTCGCCAATTGTGCTGGAGTCGGCGTTCAGTGAGTAAAGACACCGTCTCAACGAATTCAATAAATGTATGCAAATGACCAAATTTTTCTACGTAATTTATCGTACCTGATCCTGAGATACGATAAAATACCCCCATGAAGCACGTAGATTACGTGGGTATGCCGTCTATTGGGAACAAGAAAAGCTGAAATTGTTGTTGTTGTTGTGGTCTTCAGTCCTGAGACTGGTTTGATGCAGCTCTCCATGCTACTCTATCCTGTGCAAGCTCCTTCATCTCCCAGTACCTACTGCAACCTACATCCTTCTGAATCTGCTTAGTGTATTCATCTCTTGGTCTCCTCCTACAATTTTTACCCTCCACACTGCCCTCCAATGCTAAATTTGTGATCCCTTGATGCCTCAGGACATGCCCTACCAACCGATTCCTTCTTCTAGTCAAGTTGTGCCATAAACTTCTCTTCTCCCCAGTCCTATTCAATACCTCCTCATTAGTTACGTGATCTACCCACCGAATCTTCAACATTCTTCTGTAGCACCACATTTCAAAAAGCTTCTATTCTCTTATTGTCCATGTTTCACTTCCCTACATGGCTACACTCCATACAAATACTTTCAGAAACGATTTCCTGACACTTAAATCTATACTCGATGTTAACAAATTTCTCTTCTTCAGAAACGCTTTCCTTGCCATTGCCAGTCTACATTTTATATCCTCTCTACTTCGACCATCATAAGTTATTTTGCTCCCCAAATAGCAAAATTCCTTTACTACTTTAAGTGTCTGATTTCCTAATCTAATTCCGGACAGCATCACCCGATTTAATTCGACTACATTCCATTATCCTCGTTTTGCTTTTGTAGATGTTCCTCTTATATCCTCCTTTCAAGACACTGTCCATTCCGTTCAACTGCTCTTCCAAGTCCTTTGCTGTCTCTGACAGAATTACAATGTCATCGGCGAACCTCAAAGTTTTTATTTCTTCTCCCTGGATTTTAATACCTACTCCGAATTTTTCTTTTGTTTCCTTTACTGCTTGCTCAATATACAGATTGAATAACATCGGGGAGAGACTACAACCCCGTCTCACTCCCTTCCCAACCACTGCTTCCCTTTCATGTCCCTCGACTCTTATAGCTGCCATCTGGTTTCTGTACAAATTGTAAATAGCCTTCCGCTCACTGTATTTTACCCCTGCCACCTTCAGAATTTGAAAGAGAGTATTCCAGTCAACATTGTCAAAAGCTTTCTCTAAGTCTACAAATGCTAGAAACGTAGGTTTGCCTTTCCTTAATCTTCCCACTAAGACAAGTCGTAAGGTCAGTATTGCCTCACGTGTTCCAACATTACTACGGAATCGAAACTGATCTTCCCCGAGGTCGGCTTCTACCAGTTTTTCCATTCGTCTGTAAAGAATTCGCGTTAGTATTTTGCAGCTGTGACTTATTAAACTGATAGTTCGGTAATTTTCACATCTGTCAACACCTGCTTTCTTTGGGATTGGAATTATTATATTCTTCTTGAAGTCTGAGGGTATTTCGCCTGTCTCGTACATCTTGCTCACCAGACGGTAGAGTTTTGTCAGGACTGGCTCTCCCAATGCCGTCAGTAGTTCTAATGGAATGTTGTCTACTACCGGGGCCTTGTTTCGACTCAGGTCGTTCAGTGCTCTGTCAAACTCTTCACGCAGTATCTTATCTCCCATTTCATCTTCATCTACATCCTCTTCCATTTCCATAATATTGTCCTCAAGTACATTGCCCTTGTATAGACCCTCTATATACTCCTTCTACCTTTCTGCTTTCCCGTCTTTGCTTAGAAATGGGTTTCCATCCGAGGTCTTGATATTGATACAAGTGGCTCTCTTTTCTCCAAAGGTCTCTTTAATTTTCCTGTAGGCAGTATCTATCTTACCCCTAGTGAGGTAAGCCTCTACATCCTTACATTTGTCCTCTAGCCATCCCTGCTTAGCCATTTTGCACTTCCTGTCGATCTCATTTTTGAGACGTTTGTATTCCTTTTTGCCTGCTTCATTTACTGCATTTTTATATTTTCTCCTTTCATCAATTAAATCCAATATTTCTTCTGTTACCTATGGATTTCTACTACCCCTCGTCTTTTTACCTACTTGATCCTCTGCTGCCTTCACTACTTCATCCCTCAGAGCTACCCATTCGTCTCCTACTGTATTTCTTTCCCCCATTCCTGTCAATTGTTCCCTTATGCTCTCCCTGAAACTCTGTACAACCACTGGTTTAGTCAGTTTATCCAGGTCCCATCTCCTTAAATTCCTACCTTTCTGCAATTGCTTCAGTTTTAATCTATTGAAATTAATCTACTGAAATTAAATGCCTGAAACTATCAGGAGGCCTCGTCCACTAGCTTACGGTTAGAGAATTTGAGCAATCAATGTGTAGGGTAATCGGGCAACTACTAAATGAAAGAGTACGATCAAGTAACATTTCATTTCATTGAGTAACAAACTAGGTAATTAGAAAGCTCCATGAATTTTGTTAATTACAAAAGATTACCAACAGCATTACACTGGACTAGACGATTTAAGCGGTTATAAAAAAAAATGTTCGGACACACCAATAATAATTTCAACTGTAGTAGAAAAAGAAACAAATTTGCATGACATCCACTCAGCACACAATTAGAATGGAATTTGAAATCGAAGGGCTGCAAAATCATTAGAACAGTCGCAAGACCTACAGCTGTTAACAACATCGCTTAATTAATTCTGGTTAGCGACTGAAAACCCCAAGAAAGGAAAAATTGCCTGTAGGAAAAAAGTGCAGGATTTCAAGTAAGTAAATCAGTGTCTCAGAAACAGCAAATGCGCTGAGATTAACTATCTCTTTCTCCGCTTTTCCGCACGACCTGCAAGCGTGCATTACAAATGTCAGTGTTACCAGGGCGACAGAATCATAGCTGAGGGTGGCAGCGCCAACCGGAGCCACAAAAGCTGCTAATAGAGAATGCTGCTGGTTGTAGTGGACTGACTGCCAAAAACATCATCTTGTCAATACCGATACAGTTGAATAATCTCAAAGTTGTGACAAAGTTAAAGTATAACTCCAGAATGACTTGGCAGAAGGTCGAAGTCCAACCACCTCCTTCACTTGACAAGCCACCAACTTGACTCCCTCACTCTGGTGCGCAACAACTTACTCCTCACCTCGGGAAAGCACTTGAAAAAACTCTTCCGCGCCAAGTCAGCATAAGGGCCTCAGTGAACTGCGAATCCCAGTCCTGGAAATTGGTTCCCTTTCTCCCGACAATTCCTTGAAAAAATCCGACATAAAGTTGGTTCCCTAATCAATTATTGTCGTTCCAGGTACCCCAAACTTAAGTATCCAATTGTTTACTAGCGATTGTGCCAATGTTACTACCTGTTTGTTTGGCATTGCGACCATTTCCACATTTGATCTATAATCGTGAGTACATATTTATGCTCTGAAGGTGTTTTGTTGAAAGGACCTAAAATATCAATCCTGATAAATTCAAACGGTGCCAATGCTTCAGGTAATCTCTGCAATGATACTTTCAGTTGACAGTAATCGGCTCCCAGTGCACACCGTATGCAACTACGCACACACTGGTTCACGTCTGCGTTTCCATTCTCCCACCAGTAGTTCCCTGCTACTCTCCTGTTGGTAGCATTATATCCTCCAAGACCTGCTAACACGCGATCATGTGTCTCCCGTAACTCTCTATTCCTCTGTTTTGCTGGTACTACTACTTGTGGTCCCAACTTGGTTGCTTTGTATAGCAAATCATCCTGCATACAAAACTGTGGTTGTTTACTTCACAGCTTACACTTGTCATCCGTCCTCTGCGCTTTCTACCATTTCTTAAGCTCATTACCACATATTTGCAACACTGCTACTTTCCTACTTGGGTCATTTCCATTCCCATGCTTTTTTCTAGCTTTATACACGATCTCAAAATCAACCTCACTCAATTGTACTGAGCTCTGTGTCAATCTTCTAGACAGGTTCTTCAACCCCACCAACCATTTCAACACTGCATGATATGTTATCATTTTAAAAATTTTCCCATAGAAATGAAGTGGGTGATTCCACAGAGAAGGCTCAACATCTCTTTTTCCATCTTAGAGTCATTCCTCTCCGTTGAGTTTATTCGCCTTGGTACTTAGTCTACCAGGTGCTTTACACTCACTATTTCTTGAGGCAACACACACAACCAATTCCTTACTTGAATCTGGAAACACTGAGATCAGACTTAATGCCAAAGCTTCTGTCAGCTTTTCAAAAGCGCATTTGCAATCCTCTAACAAAACAATTTTTGAACCTCTCTTCAGGAATTGCGTCAATAGTTGAGCGACATCTATAGATCCCTTTACAAATATCGGTAATAATTTCTGACCCAGACGAATGATTGTAGTTCCTTCATTGACTCAGGCACAGAAAATTCGCATTGTGCTTCATTCAATCTCAGGGTCTGTCTTAATCCCGACCTTGCTAATTATGTGAGCAAGATATGCTACCTCTTCCAACACAACATTAAACTTTTCTATTGCCAACATTAAATATGCTGCCCACAATCCCAGATATACCTTCCTCAGTTGTTTTATGTGCTGTTCCATATCACTTGGATAGATGATTATCTGTACTGATAATGACCCCACAGAGAAGAAATGCTGTTTCTGGTCGATCTTCCAGAGCGACTTCTAGCTGATGATGGCTACTTGTTAAGTTCAACACTGAAAAATACTTGCACTGACCCAAATAGCCTTTGACTTCTGTAGTGTTTGGCAAAGGGTAGGCATCTGTTATTGTCTTAGCATTCAGATGGCGACAATAGAAATAAAATCTGTACTCCCATGATCCATCCACTGACTTCTTGGCTATGACGACAATTCCGGCCGCCCGCCTACGAGATATTACTTTTCTCAATAATCCTATCCTTCAGCTGCTGATCTATAAATTCCTCCAGAATCGGATGCAAAAATCTTGATGTACTATGTGGTTTGCGGTAAACCAGTGATACATATTTTGTTGGTATCCAGTGCTCGATAATACGCGTAGTTGACAACATCCCTTTCGGAGAAAGCAATCCCCAAATTCCGAAGTAACTCTTCCATCCATTCCCTATCACTTCTCTTTAGCTGCTTTATATTCTTTCGTAATACAGTTTCAATGGCATTTGGTGACTATCCATGGCCGACACTCCTTGTATCCCACTCTTCCTCGTGCAGGATATGCACATTAGCAATTAACAAGCTCTTCATTAATCATAAATCCTCAGCACCAAACTTATTGACAAATATTGGTACCATTTTCTGATCATTTTTCTCTCGTACACTTACAACACTTCTTTTCATTAAGCAACCTGCCTGACCAAGTACTTCATTTATGTCCAACAGCTGCAGACCACACAAAATTCCTACCAGAAATCTAGACTCAACATTAGCACAAAGTGATTTCCTAGTACCCTTAGGCACATAATTGTGTGAGCTGAATGTTAGCGTGACTGTTCACAGTATAAATAATTTATCTTTGACGATAGACTGATCTTGCAACATCACAACACTGGCAGCAATTTCACCCAACTGAAAACTTTTCCCATCAACCTCCACCATATTCTGCCAAAGATCGATTTTGACACAATGCTGATACAAGAAATCCAACCCCAAAGTCATGTCATAGCCCTCACTCAGATGTGGCACAGTTTGTACACATTGTGTAAACTGAACCATATCCAGGCAAAAATGTACATCTAACAATCCCAACAGCATCACTTCTTTATCCCCCACTCCAGGTAATCTATGCTGTGGTGGGTTCCATTGCGTATGTTTCACCAGATCCCCACTAGCAACCAACACATGCACTCCTGTGTCCAACAACATACCACAATTAACTTCTCTGACTGCACAATCCACCTCTGCATATGACTTTGTAGTATCTAATCTTACTGGGACCGCAGGTGACTTAAGGTTCCCTTTGACGTTTAACATCTACTTCTTTCCTGCTACCTCTGAAACTACTGCGACTTCTGCCTCCACTCCCATTGCCCCAAGGCTGACGTCATTGCTTCTTTATTTTCCCTTTTGTCCACACCTATAACACCTTATATTGGATTAAAACATGGTCTGCCCAATCCACACTCCAGCTGATACGTCAATTTCTTCACATTCTATTGCTAATCTGACAACTGCACACAAATCTATTGGACCCCTGCCCATACTCTTCTTGACTTCTCTGAAGGTAATCATCTTATGAATGCATCAAGTGGCCTCTCATAAAATCACCTTATTCACCATAGCATTACATCTCAACTTGTAAGTATGTCCATTGATATTCCTTATTCTATCTGCAAATTCTTCCCCCGACTTCTCATGCTCCTTTGGTACGATGAACAGCTGTTCCCTAAAATGTCTGCCACTATTCTGCTTCATATACCTCTGAACTAACCTCTTTCTAAATACCTCAAACGTTCTAACTCCCTTGAGAGCTTCTGTATACCCCAGATAAGTTTTTGCTTCTCTCATTAATCTCAACTTTCCTATCCTTAAAAGTTCCACTCAGACCACCCTCCCAAATTCTTAAAGTCTTCCACAAATGCTAGCACATCCTCAGTTAATTTACCGGAGAGAGGAGCAGCTAAACTTGCGGATGACAAATCTATACCTTGCTGTAGTAATTGTGATTCCACTAGACCAACTCTGTACTGTCTGCTGTAACTGTGCTACCTCTTCCAATAACATGCGAACTGCCTCTGGTTCTGACACACCTTGTGTCTGTGACTCTGCTGGGGCCTTGTTCTTCCTGATACTCATTTTGAAACACCAATAATCACAAGACGCATAAAATATAAAAAAATTAATCTAGTGCTTACATCTAATTACCATTTCAATTCTCAGCACTGCCTAGCCAGTTACATTGCATGCATCTAACAAGTACTAGCCAATCGTGACTTCAGTCACCTCTAAAGTGTAGCAAATCTACTAACTCTTTACTTGCAACAAAATTCATCTTACAAAAAGCATTGTACTCAATCTCATTTTCCACGACTAAAACACTCAAAAACAATTACATTTTCTTGACTCACCATGTCGCAGCCTGTAGGTTCAGATGTTGCTGCGTACCTATTGTATCAGGTATTCTGACACCAGTAAAGTAGGCTGGAG
This sequence comes from Schistocerca serialis cubense, assembly GCF_023864345.2. Lineage (NCBI taxonomy): Eukaryota > Metazoa > Arthropoda > Insecta > Orthoptera > Acrididae > Schistocerca > Schistocerca serialis. The sequence goes on from NC_064643.1 coordinate 714,895,391, forward strand.
TCAGAGAAAATTTAAAGCCACCAGTAAAGTAGGCTGGAGTCAGAGAAAATTGAAAATATTGCGATAAGATCTGTATCGACTAAGGAAAGACTTAAATGTTCATACTGGAAATAGCAAAATGTGCCAAGAGGACGTTTAGGGTAGTGAAGGTTAAGTGAGAATTTCTCCTATTCACAGACTATGCACATAGAGAGTATTATACTGATCAGACGGAACAATATGACCAACGACCTCCTGTCGAGGTGATATCAGCGTCACTCGACGAGGAATGACTGCTGGTTAGACACAAGCACGGCGCATGTAATACCAGTGAGCATGCTGTCTTTGTGTAGAACGGGGAAAGCGCACAGTCTATCTGAGTTTGACCGGGAGCAGATTGTGATGACCCGGAGGATGTTCTAGGGGTGCTGTGGTGAGTGTCTTCAGGTGACGAAATCATGGTGAAACCACATCATGACGTCGTGGGGTTGGGCGGCCACTGCTCATTACAGATATCGGACGTCATAGGCTGGGCAGACTGATAAAACAGGACAGGCAGCTAACTGTAGCGGAACATCCGACTTTAATACTGGGCAGAGTACAAGTGTGACCACTCAGTCCACTGAACACTCCTAGCGATGGGCCTCTGCATCTGGTGACCCATGCATGTGCCAATGTTTACACCATAACATCAGCAACTGTGACTAAAATGGGCATGTGACCATTGGCACTGGATGTTGGCACAGTGGCAGAGTGGTGCGTGCTCTGATGAATCCTGATATCTTCTTCGTCATGCTGATGGGAGTGCGCGAATCCATAGTCTTTCAGGAGATTAGCTCCTTGACACCTGTACTGTAGGACAGAGAAATCTGGTGGCTCTGGGCAGCATTCACGTGGGCGTCCATGGGTCCAGCAGAGCTCGTGTAAGGAACCATGACCTCCAAGGACTATCGTACTCTGGTTGCAGAGCACGTACGCCTCTTCATGACAATTATGTTTCCTGATGGCAGCTGTATTTTTGAATAAGGTAATACGACATGCCACAGGGGCGGGAGTGTGATGGAGCTTTTTGAGAAACATAGTGGCGAATTACAGTTGATGTGCTTCCCCCGCCCCCCACTTGCCAGATCTGAACCACGATTGAACACATCTGGGATGTGGTTGAATGATGTGGTGTCAGAGCTCATCGCTCCCCTCTCCGGAATTTACAGAAATTAGGCGATTTGTGTGTGCAGATGTGGTGCCAACTCCCTCCAGTGACCTACCAAGGCTTCATTGCTTCCATGCCACAATGCGTCTCTGCTGTCACTCATCCCAAAGGTGGACATATCGGCTGTCAAGTAGGTGATCATAATGTTCTGGCTAACCATTGTATATTGCTTGACATTGCTCCGAAGTCTTAAACGAACTAGCAGACATATGCAGTTATGCAAACAGTAGTTGTAGGATGGTTTAAAGACAAACACTGTGGTGTTAAGTATGCTACCTGGTCAGCACACAATAGGATTGAACCCAAGTGATATAAATATGATGAGTAATTTCAGTATGTAGATAAAAGAACAGCATGAGAAGATTTATTTTTTCAAGACAGTTACAAGCAACACACAAAAAATGTAAAGTATCATTTGTCCAAGACGTTGAAGAGTTGACAAAAAGGTAAAGAACCATGACACATATCTACTCATCTAGATAATTTCATACGACGTGAACACTTTATGACAAGATTGTTGTATTTAGCAGTTAAACTAGATGGATAATCACTGAAAATTTCTTTCCAATGCTTCTAGTGTCAGTAAATAAGAGTCTTGGCTCAATGAGAAGGTCCTAGAGAACACCAACCTTGTATATACTCATATATTTTATGTTGCCACACATAGTTGCAGTATTTAGATATAGTACTCTCTAAAACCTTTTAAATATTGCTCTTCATTAAAACAAGCAAGTTCTGTATGAGCACTTCTCGGGATTTTGAACATTGCTCATGCTTGAGCCTTGATTTTCTTTTGTGTTTAGCTACCCTATCCGTGTCCCACGCATTAACTTGAGCTGACACTGTCTATAATGGCTAGACTTGTCATTACAAATAGACAATGTCGACCTTGCCAGTCTGTAATGCAGTCCTAATATAAAGTAAGGATACTATCTGGACAGTCTAAACCGTAACTTGTATGAGACAATGGTTGTTAACTATCTCTATTGTAATTTATGGCATTAATACTTACGCCACGAGGTGGGCTAATTGTCTTTTAAATATGTTAGTTGGGAATATCACGGGTACGTTGAAAGCCCTTAGATTCTGTGAGGATGGAAATGATGTGCGCTATAAAATGTTAGCCAATTGGAGTATGATGATGTGAGCTCAGTCTGTAGAAAACAAGACTGTTACGCCTGTGAATAAATGACATGATACAGACAGTGATTAACATTGCAAAGTTGATGGTGGCATGTTCTGAGGTAGTACTGTGTCGAAGCGTGTTGCTGTGAATCGCAAAACAGATCAAAAATCTGCCAGCGCACGCTCGCAGCGGGATGTGGTAGTCACCAGTGACGTACTCAGCTACAGCTGCCGGTGTGGTACAAATTTATGATGGTGTCATCCAGTGTAAAGTGAGACGTCTGCACGCATGGTACGCAAAGACTCGCCATGAAGACTACATTGTTACGATATACTGTTGTTTTTATTGCATTTTACGGTTTTATTGACAAGATTAGCGTCTATTCTTGGTTTTAAAATGGTATATTGAAATGTCAATTGAAACAAAAATCGCCTTGTGTATGTTTTGTCATGTGGCAACAAGTTGGCAAAGAGCTGTGGCGAATTTCTTGTTGTGTGCTCTGAGTCCGTTGAAAGTCGAGGTGTTTATTTGCAGGTTCGTTCGCCCATCTCCCCAGAGTCTCTCCAACTGCATGTCGATGTAGTGTAGCTGAAACTTTCTATGGTAATTTGACTAGTAAGAGTAATATTTACATTCGAGTCTCAGCTATTTACCAGAGACGATCCCTTGTTTATTTCTTCCTTGAATACCACTTTTACTCTTGCTGTCAAGTTGTAATACGTAACATTCACAATTATAAGCTCCCTTCGTCTTTATCAGAGCATTAACAAAATCAGAGTCATCAACATTACCTTTGACAACAGAGATGATAAAAATAATTGATAATACAATGATAATATTCGATTTTCTTGTGGAAGGAGTAACGTCTTTGGTTCCTACCATAGAGTAAATATCTCTAGAGTGAGCATTCACATGCGCAGAACAGATTTTGTGTTGTCAACATACATTGCCGGCCTGGTCACGTGATCTCGGGACGTCGTGTGTTTGCCCGTATAGCGCCCTGTATATTTAGAATGTCACTACATCCCTAGCACAGACGAATTCTTTTCGTACGTGTCGTGGATTATTTATGTATGTTGCGCAGACATTTTAACAGTATCCATTTGATACCGGGGATAAACCAGCTACGCAACTTTTAAGGGCAAGTGATATTACATTCAGCTTCTTTGCGATAGGTGTATAGTTCAGATGCACTCGATTTTTGGTAGTTTTTGGTATGATACCGCACTTTATAGTATTACAGAGCATGAAGTACATTTTTGCAGTGATAGTCCTGCAAAACGACTTGACAGTACGTTAGTACTTTTGCAAGTGTCCGAAAAACACCGAATTTACCACACATTAGCGATTATATCCTTGCTAATTCGTCCTTTTTTCTTGTATTTCTGCGTATTTATTTTCTCGTTTTTGCGACCTAAAGCACAATTTTTCTTACTGGTGGCACTTTGAGGTATTTATTTAACGCATTTTAAGTACTTGCTCCCGGTTTATTAAATAAATAGTAGAGTGAGTAATCTATATACATAATTGACAAGTCACTGATAAATGCATGGAGGATAGTATTTACTGAAACAACTAACCTTTCCCTTTCCTGTTCCACTAGCAAATTTACGAGAGGAAACGATTGTTTGTAAGCTTTTGTACGAGCCGTAATATCTATTATATAGTCATAAAATCGTAGAAAAATAGGTCTACAGAATCAAGTCTTAATTATAATGCGTCTCGAAATTTTTAAACGTATACAGTCTCTCTTACTAAAATGAAAACTATAATTAGAGCTATATGGAATGTACCCATGAAAAGTTACTATCCCTCCTTTCACATATTTTTCTTTGCATCCGTAGCAACAACAGTAATTCACCATCGCTATTACACTATCAACAAACGGTGAAACACAACAAAAACTCTTGGTATTATAAACTTCAAATGCTGCAGAAAGCACACACGCACAGCGAAGTCCCGAAATCACGTCACAATCCTGGTTTAATGTTGACAACATGCGCAGAACGCAATGCTCACTCCAGAGATATTTACTCTGTGGTTCCTACAAGCAGCACAGCATCTGACACCGTTATTTCCGTAGTAAACTCTTGTTACAATGGCATCCCCAGGAGTACAACAGAATGAGTTACGAATTGATGCTGAACTCCTGCATTAGACAGTTCAAAGTTCACATTTCAAAAAAAAAAATCAAATGACTCTAAGCACTATGGGACTTAACATCCGAGGTCATCAGTCCCCTAGACTTAGAACTACTTAAACCTAACTAACCTAAGGACATCACACACATCCATGCCCGTGGCAGGATTCGAACCTGGGACTGCATCAGCAGCGCGGTTCCAGGCTGAAGTGCCTATAACAGCTCGGCCACAGCGGCCGGCTGTTAAATAACAAATAGCATTTGTAACTTGACAACATATTTCCAAGAATACACTACTGGCCATTAAAATTCCTACACCACGAACATGACGTGCTACAGACGCGAAATTTAACCGGCAGTTCACATTTCAGTTACTGAATGCAATATTCTTTATACGTTTTCATGCCACATTAGTTTTAATATATTAATAAGATTACATTACATTTTCCAATTAGATATTGCTCTTGTGTGTCATGACAATAATTATGTATTAATCTACATCTGTATTTTCTTGTAGTGATGTAGGTTTAAGTTTTGTGTGGTGTTCACTATGTTTTATTACAGTTCTCAAAACTTGAAAAAACTGTCCTGGATTGTAATTTGCCTCCTCATTCAAGCATGGATAGACAGGAAAACCAGGAAAAATCGCATAGAGGCCTTCAGCACTGAGAGTTGCAATGTGAGTGTCAATGTATGTTGATTGAACTAATTATGTTTGCTTAATAACGTTCGATAAACTTTTCAGTGCCCTAGTATTAGTCATGTCACTCAGGTACATGTCTGATATCGTAACCATTGGACATTACATTCTTCTAATATACAGTTGTCGTCTTCTGTCGTCGTGTCGGTGACAGATGATGATAAAGTTGACAGCAAAGTCGGCCAAAATCTGGATAGAAGGAAGACACGTTCAGAATGGTAGTTGACATGGACTATAGGGTTGTACAGGAAACAACTCAATGATAGAACTTGGAACAATCACCGTAATAGGGATTAGAATTTGGGCAGGGAATTTCAGTAAACTGCGAGTGTAACAAATGGCTGAGAACTTCTATGTAATCCATTCACACACAACGAATTGGTGGTCCTTAGAAATTCAAATTTACGTTTGCCCTGTGAATCTTAGAAATTACTAACGTAACTAATATGTAGCCTCTGGTCCGCATAAATTAGGGAAAAATTCAGAGCACAACATTCTTTCGGTTACCATGAGAACACAAAATGTCTTTAGTGACCACTTAATTTAATAATTGTAGCACACCATTCATGGAAATGTAAAGATCTATTACAACATGTCAGTTCGTTACAAATCGAGAAAATAGGCTTGATGACAATCCGTGACACTTGTTGTGACTTGGCAAGACAGCCAAGCCACTGTGAGGTAGCCGAAAGACACGCGTTTAAGCTCACGCAGGCTGGCGTGAGGTCTGGAACAGTTAAAGGAGTTGAGTCTAGTAAAAAAAGTACAGAGTTTCTGGAATACTTAACTTTAATCCACAATTGGTGAACATCGGTCTGACGGTACATGCATCACAAGATAAATAGCAATTGATAATGGCGCCTTGCTAGGTCGTAGCAAATGACGTAGCTGAAGGCTATGCTAACTATCATCTCGGCAAATGAGAACGTAATTTGTCAGTGAACCATCGCTAGCAAAGTCGGCTGTACAACTGGGGCGAGTGCTAGGAAGTCTCTCTAGAGCTGCCGTGTGGCGGCGCTCGGTCTGCAATCAATGACAGTGGCGACACACGGATCCGACGTATACTACCGGACCGCGGCCGATTTAAAGGCTACCACCTAGCAAGTGTGGTGTCTGGCGGTGACACCACAACACTGATTTAGTGTTCATGACATATCACATTACATCACTTGGCAGCACAACTTATCACAAAATTACAAGTAGAAATGAACTGTTAACACAAGTTTCAATACAAAGTTCATGTTAAAAACAAAATTAGAAATGTTCAGAATGTAACTGTATGTACCAATTACTTTGTAATGTGAACGGAAAACGACTCATTCCACATCATTACGACCTATTACCACTTAATTTAATAATCGTAGCACACCATTCGTGGAAATGTAAAGATCTATTACGACATGTCAGTTCGTTGCAAATCGAGCAAATAGGCTTGATAACAATCCATGACACTGATTTAGTGTTCATGACATATCACATTACATCACTTGATAGTACAACTTATCACAAAATTACAAGTAGTAATGAACTGTTAACACAAGTTTCAATACAAAGTTCATGTTAAAAACAAAATTAGAAATGTTCAGAATGTAACTGTATGTACCAATTACTTTGTAATGTGAACGGAAAACGACTCATTCCACATCATTACGACCTATTACCACTTAATTTAATAATCGTAGCACACCATTCATGGAAATGTAAAGATCTATTACGACATGTCAGTTCATTGCAAATCGAGCAAATAGGCTTGATGACAATCCATGACACTGATTTAGTGTTCATGACATATCACATTACATCACTTGATAGTACAACTTATCACAAAATTACAAGTAGAAATGAACTGTTAACACAAGTTTCAATACAAAATTCATGTTAAAAACAAAATTAGAAATGTTCAGAATGTAACTGTATGTACCAATTACTTTGTAATTTGAACGCAAAACGACTCATTCCACATCATTACGACCTATTACCACTTAATTTAATAATCGTAGCACACCATTCATGGAAATGTAAAGATCTATTACGACATGTCAGTTCGTTGCAAATCGAGCAAATAGGCTGGATGACAATCTATGACACTGATTTAGTGTTCATGACATATCACATTACATCACTTGGTAGTACAACTTATCACAAAATTACAAGTAGAAATGAACTGTTAACACAAGTTTCAATACAAAGTTCATGTTAAAAACAAAATTAGAAATGTTCAGAATGTAGCTGTATGTACCAATTACTTTGTAATGTGAACGGAAAACGACTAATTCCACATCATTACGACCTATTACCACTTAATTTAATAATCGTAGCACACCATTCATGGAAATGTAAAGATCTATTACGACATGTCAGTTCGTTGCAAATCGAGCAAATAGGCTTGATGACAATCCATGACACTGATTTAGTGTTCATGACATATCACATTACATCACTTGGTAGTACAACTTATCACAAAATTACAAGTAGAAATGAACTGATAACACAAGTTTCAATACAAAGTTCATATTAAAAACAAAATTAGAAATGTTCAGAATGTAACTGTATGTACCAATTACTTTGTAATTTGAACGCATAACGACTCATTCCACATCATTACGACCTATGACGCAAAATGATCCACAAAACATGTTACTAACTACATAAAGTTCACACACATCATTATGTGTCTTTGAAAATCATTGCACAGGAGATCACATCACTAAATTATTCTATGAAAACACTGTGTCTAAATGTCCTTAGAACACAGATAGTCCCACAGTCATTTCTTTACAAGCATTCCTTACACTTTTTATTACAAGTCAACTGAAGCATTAAAAATTACAATGACTACTTGCATGGCTTACGGCTGCACTTTTATACATACAGTTTCATATCGGTGTCTACTGATTCATTTCGCAGGAATGGGAATCCTAACCACGAAAGAAATGATTAAAGGCCAAAAAATGCCCAAAGGACTCGAACAGACATAATCCAGATCTTTATATTGGTAATAGACATAACTAAGATTAAGGTATGTGGATATGTAGTTAAGTGTAGAAACGCCAAATCAAACACCTTTCAGCCGTGTAATTTTCCAAATTGGTACTTTATTGGGCCACCAGTTTCAGCGATATATTACGCCATCTTCAGGTCCTCTGACCGAAGTGTAGGAAGATTCGGCAGGTGCTGTTTGAAGTGATCGCTGTCTCAAAAATCTACAGATCATTCTCTGACTGTTGGCCCCTATTTTGACTGGAACCGAGGATGGAATCTTCCTACGCGTCGCTCAGGGGGCCTGAAGATGGCGTGACATATGGCCGAAACCGGTAGCCCAATAAAATAACAATTAGGAAATTTAGACTGCTGAAATGTCCGATTTGACATTCTATACTGAACAGCCGAGATCCCGAACTATTATTGTGTGTGTAATGCAGGAATAGATCACTCACATCCTCTTCAGTGAAAATGAAACCTATCACTACTGACGTAATACAACGAAAAAATAACAAATTTGCATAATAAAACTGCTGCAACAATGTCAGATGCACTTAATATTAATATGCATGGAACACAAACAACCTAATATATGTAGTGGCAAAATTATATCTCAACTAATAGTATACCTCAGTTTTGTCTGTCAGTGAAATATGCATGTAGTTGAGAAAAAACACTAACCGAAAACTTATCACTGAACACTATAAGAAAATATTTCTATCACTGATTACATCAGTCTTTAGAACACTATCGTTTTAGATCATGAAGAAGGTGCATCGCCTTTACCTTATTACGAGTGGGGTAACATAACACATATGTACCAGCATTCGGTATTGATATAATCCGGTATGATCCTCAGTACACAAGGGACCATTTTTTTTTTCTTCTTAAGTAACGAAGCCTTTGGGTGACTCTTAGTAACACCTTTGTTCCCACTGGGTATAGTTGCGTCCTCTTCAACTGCTGGTCAAACTGCTTCTTGCTTTGTTGTGCATTTGCCTTCATTTTAGTAGGTAATCCATCGACTAACTGAATCTGAAACAGACAGACTACTAATCCACAGGACGATGCATCTGTCATTAAGCCAAAATCTATCATCATATCTAGATAACATAACAGTGGTTTTTATATTGTCAAATGTTATCTGGCACGCATGAGTCCATTGCCATGACACATTCTTCATTAATAAATTTAACAAGTGCTCCGAATTTAGGACTTGATTTGGTATAAAACGACAGTGTAATGATGCTAATCCTAAAAATGTCTTCAATTACATTTTATTGCATGGTGGTGCTGCATTCTCTATTGCACTGACCTTTTTTCTCGTAAGAAAAATGCCACACAAAGAAATTAAATGTCCAAGGAAGTTGATATCTGTCAGTGCAAACCTTGACTTTTTGAGGTTGGCAGTCAACCCTGATTGTCGAAAATTTTCCAGAATGCGTCTTAGAATCTCTACCAAATTGGTGCTGCAATTAAGATATCACAACAAACGGTGCAGCCAACCCATGTAACTCAGGTTCCAACACAGTGTCTAGTGCTGAAATGAATACACCTAAACTAACAGTAAGACCAAATGGCTATGCTGTAAATTGGTAACTGTGTCCCAAGTAAAGGAATGCTCCGTGCTTTCGCGGGTTCCATGTTTAGCGCTACTTGCCGAAACAGAGATCTTAAATCTATTGTGGTGAAAATCTTGACACCAGAAAACTTTCGAATTGACTCTTCGGTATTTTGGGTTTGTGTCCTCTGTAGAAGAATTGTTTTATTTATATCTCTGGCCCAGATACTGCCCCAGATAAGCATTTCATTGTGTTTCTCGGTTGGTGGCTGACCTTAGCGCCCATGGCATGGAGTAATACCTGTGACAGCACGTTTTATGCCGTTTCACATTTAGATGACAAAGATGTCCTTTTATTATGCCTGGCTTCTCATCAAATGCCATAACATACTGTCGTAGCAATTGTCTTGATCGTATCTTTCGCTGTGGCATTAGGGCATTATATTCAGTTACCTTTTTATTAATTTAACTGGTGTTCTTTAACTAGAAGAATTGGTCAGTGGTTGGTGAACGTCCTACAAGTATCACGAATAATTTTTTTTAATTGCAAGTCCTTGACAACGGCGTGCAAGTAATTCTTGTTCCTGCGCCAAAATGACTGTTAAGGGACTCCATATTTATTTAACATGGGTTTACTGGAGGCAAAATCTATTATTGCATTCATCTCTCTCAGTAATTCACGCCCCAGTATCAAGTAACAATAGGGTTAGGTACCACCAGGCAAATGCAATCAATAGCTCCATTGCCAAGGTCCATGTTAGTTCCTGTTTGTAGTTTCACCGAATGTGAGCGTCCTCCTGCAGTGCCAAGTATCTTGCAGTTCACCACAGGTAAGGTCGGCAAACTAGGTCGTCCCTGTAATTGCTTCATAAGAGCCGTGAAGGCAGCTCTCACACTTGCGCCATTGTCGAAGATTGCCAAAACATTGAATCCCACAGTACTAACACTGACAGCTGCTTGTGGCACATTTTTTGGTTTAAAATTACAGGCTTGGTCACCAAGCAATAGTTCGTCCCTAACGTCAGCTCCATCGTTATACCGTATCATCTTAATATTATTGTCACAACGCCATTCACTTATTCCCACCAGTCTTTCAAGTTGGTCGCATTTAGTTTTTCTGACGTGGATTGGTGGGTATAGCCTGTTCATCAGTAACGTCAGCAATAATAAGCAAACGATTTCTCCAATCATTACTTGCCTCATTAGGTTTTGGTTAATTGTTAGAATTTCCATTCCAATGTGATGTTCTGGATTTTATTGATAGCCGGGATTGAAGCGCCTATCATATCTCTTGTTCCTGTATTAACTGCCATTTCCATTAACTGCCGTTTCCATTTCTTGAGCTACTCATATTGTTGTACATAGTATTGTGAGAAACCCATTGTTGATTCTCTTCAGCATTCGATTCCTGCTGAAAGTTATTTGTATGCAAGCCTATTAGAATAATTCTTTCTGTTAGAACTATTTTGCCCATAGAGGTAAGAATAGAGGGAGACCCCGTGACGTCACAGCTGTGAAGCTATGTGAAGCCGAGGGTAGCCATCTGAATCCGACCAAAACATTGCTGCTGTAAGCTTGTGTGCATAGGCTTGTCGCTCGCTTTTGGAAGGATTTTGCGCTATTATGGTGACTTGTGTGATGTTCGGATGTACGAATCGTTCTGATTGTGATGCGAAATCGAAGGGAATAACATTTCATGTGTAAGTTGTCTCGTTAAGTGTGATTTTACAACTTCATTGTGAATGAACGTGTGCTACATCGGTACTTGTACTATAGCGTGTTTTCTCCTGTATGATTTTAGATTTCCTAAAAATGAATGTCGGAAAGCTCTGTGGGAGAATGCCGTGAGGAGGAAGAATTGGCGTGCGTCTAAATGGAGCACTATATGTTCTCAGCATTTCCGAGAAGAGGACATAGACCGAACTTCCCTTTCAACAGAAAGGCTCCGAGAAAATGCTGTACCATCAGTTTTCCCTACACACCCAAAACATTTGCAAAAGGTACGTTAATTCAAGGAATTAAATTCTTAGTTTTCAAGTTCACGTTTCAGTATAATACGTACGTATCGTCGATAATCGAAGTGTTGAGTAACTCACTTTGTCTTCATCATGTACCAAATTAAAAGCTAACACTACATTAAATGGCGTAAAGTATAGGCCTAAACAGGACACTGTGTAGATTTGCCATTCTATGTACCGTATTTCAGTAAATATTGGCGGTAATGAACAGTGTTTCCCAGTAGTGTAACGTAACTGAAATGTCCCAGTACGTGTTACAAACAAGATGTATTTATGGGGCTTTGGAGGGAGGGTATAGTTAACTTAGTTTTCAGTTTCAATTATTTAGTTTGTGATACACGTTTATTACTGAATTAACAAAATTGTATCGTTTACATTGAAGACTAGCTATTCGTAATATTACATTAAAAACTATTTTTAATCAGAAGAAACGCGGAATTGCGCCTTTACGAGATTTTATTTTAAACAAAAACTTTGAAACAACCAATCTGATGACGTTACATGCGTATATGGTGCAATTAGCGACTGTAATACACGCAGCGCTATGTTTTGGTCAGAGTGTCATGGCAGCGAGCCACGCCCCCATGGCTTCAAAACGTAGTACGGCTGGGATACGTAGCGCCATCTCCCCCTATTCTTACCTCCATGATTTTGCCCATTGCAATTGTTACCTCTTGCTTCTACGTCTTTCATCAACATGTCTACTGCATTCAGTGCAGACAAATATTCGACAAAATTGATAGCACTGAGAGGCAATAATTTATTTTGAATGTCAAATGGTAACTCCACTTTTAATATTCTAATATGATCTTTGGCAGAGACTGGTTTCGATAAATACTTCTTCTTATTATAGTACTGCCCAATGTAACTGCTTAGTGCACCTAACCGTGAATTGTACGGTTCTGGATTATAAATCTGCTTACGGATTCTCTCTTGTCTCGCTGCAGACCAATACTTTGCAAAAAAATGCGTTCTCGAATTCGTCATATGCACTGCAAGTTCTGCACTTCAACTGCACAGAGAGCTCCGGTCACCTAACATATGTCCATTCACATAACTTATCTCCTGACTTCCGGTCCAGATTCCAGGTAATACGTCTTTGAATGACCTGATGAAAACGACTGGGTGTACAGTTTTCTTCTTCGTATTAAAAGATGGAAACAGTCTGCACCTAATTTTTCTTCCATATGAAGTGCTGCATAATCACCCACATATATGGCTTTACATTTGCGTATGGTGATGTTAATGTTTTGCAGGGTCTGAACTAGCTCTGTTTGTCATGTGGTCATTATCAGCAATGACCGAGTAATTATCCTGCCAAGTACGACGTAGATTGTTCATTTGCTGATTGACATTTTCCATCTGCTTGTCTGTAGTTACACGCCTTTCAGAAAATTGTTCGCTTAATAGAGTTCGAGCTTCTTGCAAACCTCTGAAAAGTTCTTGGATAGCAAAATCTTTCTCTGAAATGACTACACTTACCACTGACTGAACCTTCTGTTCAACAGTAGTAATCAGTTGTATAGGTTTGTCTTCTAACCACTGGTGGAAAACCTACGTAAATGGTTCTGCTTGTTGAGTTGCGTGTTAATATCATACTGAACACGAGAGACATCTCCTACTACTTGTCAGAGCTCGGCAGTGCCTTAACTTCACATTTTCGAGCTCCAGTTTTAAATTATCAAATACATCTAGCAAATGTTTGTGCTGATCATGGAACTAACCGGATGCGTCAGCTAAACTTTTCTGTGCAATTAACTCTGTAGAATGGCACTATCAAGTACTGTCTGTGATTCTATTATTTGATTTTGTAGTGCTGTCTTAGTGGCCTCTAATTCTGTCTGTAATGACGCCTGACTAATAAGAAATTCAGTTTTCATTGCGGTCGACATCTGCTCTATATGTGCCAACATTAATGTAAACGTATCACCAACCTCCTGTACGTTCACCGCCTGTTGAACATTTTGTGCCGCCTGTTGCACCATTCCAGCCTGCTGTCTTGTTTTAACCGTTCGAATTTTAATGTCGTACTCAGAGTGTCGTAATTCATTCAAAATGATTACACCAATTACAGTTGAGTCATAAACAATCTTTTCCTGCTGTAATGTCTTGATTGTGACTTTGAAACCGCGCGCCAGAAACAATCTAATGTGGACTGTGTAGCAACGAAGTCGTACATACAGTTGACACAAACGAATTATTAAAACTGACTACGTCTAATATACAAAAATGAAATTGCCTGTCTACTGTTAATAATTCCATTCTACACTCTTTTAGAAGAGTCTGCAGAGATAGAAATGAAAATATATCCCTACTTTTCGTAGACTGCCGCGCAATCGTCATATGTTACAATTATTGTGATCTTAGTTTTTCTGATTTACATATATCCTCTCTGCAATACTCCAACAATCGTACGTGCAAAAATACAATATTAGTGTCTTACAATAGTAACATATACTTATTTGTAACAAACAGAATATGTTGTAAAGCGTGGTATGTGCATTTCCAGACTCAAGATTAGCCCTGTCAATGGTTGACAAATTATACTGTTATTTTTGTTGTATTTTATAGTTTTATAGACACGATTAGACCCTATTCTTGGTTTTCAAATGGTGTATTGAAATTAATGTCGATTGAAACCAAACTTGGCCTGTGTGTGATTTGTCGTGTGGTAACATGTTCGTAAAGAGATGTGGCTAATTTCTTGTTGAGTGCTCTTGAGTCCATTGAAAGTCGCCGTGTATATTTGCAGGTTCGTTCGCCAATCCCCCCCAGCGTCTCTCCAACTCCATGTCGACGTAGTGTCGCTGAAACTTTCTGTGGTAATTTGACTAGAAAGAGCAATATTTACGTTAGAGTCTCAGCTATTTACCAGAGACGAGCCCTTGTTTATTTCTTCCTTGAACATCACTTTTACTCTTGCTGTCAAGTTGTAATACGTAACATTCACAATTATAAGCTCCCTTCGTCTTTTTCAGAGCAATAACAAAATCAGAGTCATCAACATTACATTCGATAACAGAGATAATAAAAATCAGAGATAATCTAATGATAATGTACGCTTTCTTATGCAAGAAGTAACGTTTTTGGTTACTACACACGGCATAGTATCTGACATAGTTATTGCCGTAGTAAGACGTGAATTTACAACGACGCGCGGGAGTTGGGGACCTGGAGAATGCCTCAACACCGCTGACTGTAGTGCGCGCCCCAATCATGGCTGTGAACACTCGGCGCGCCGGCTATGTTAAAGAGGAATGCACGTTTGGAAACTAAATCTACTAGCCGACAGACACACTAAACATGTGCATCTTATAGGCGTTGAATGAAGTAATGACTTCACTTCAAAGACTAGTTCATTATGAACTTAAGTAACTGTATCTCCGAACAGGCAACCATGTCGAGGGTAGTATCAAAGAATATCGGTCCAATGATGCACGTTCGTGTTACACCGCACCAGAGGCCGATTTTTTTCATCATGGAATGGTTGCTGACACACAATGTTAGGGTTCTCGTGTTCTGTGAATTCACATGACCAGAAGGATGAAACCATGTTTTATCACTTATAATGTAATGGAAAGGCTCTAACAAACCGTCGTTGATGTTCAGATGCTATGTTCAGCAACCTACACGTTCCTGAGTCATCCTCCCGTAATTGCTACACAACCATCACACTATATGGTTTCAAATTAAGACTTTGCAAAATCTGCTGGAAACTCTCCCTACTTAGAGGCGCCTTTTAGCCACTTTACGCGTAGACTTTTTCGTCTCTGAATAATTTTTCGGTGAATGTCTGCAACAACTTCTGGTGTGCCAACTGAAGAAATTCTTGTCGCTTTACATTTTGCACAGACCCTTCGGTGCGCCAGTTTTTATACAGACTCTGTATTGCTCTCTTTGCTTGTAGTCCCCTATTCGGATATTTGACCCCGAAAATTTCACGAGTTTCCTTAATCGAATCTGTTTTCACATATTCTCTGTCGACAAAGTCATTTTGCAGACCGCAAAGAGAAAGTCTAACTTTGCTAATGAAATAAATTGAAACGCTGATAGAAGAATGCTAACAATCGATTATTGCATAAAACTGTCCATTGTTGTAGCTGTTTACTCCATCTCAAAAGTCGAAATATTGCAATCGCATACAAAGGGGAGGCGGTCTACTTTTATCTGCGCCACCTTGTACTTTTTACTAACGTTGCGCAGCTGTGATCGTCAGACACCGCCGCCAGAGACCGTCCGACATCATCGGCCGACGGTTTGGTACCAGAGTGTCCGATCTTCTTCGTTAGTTTTTGGCGAGATCAAGGAGATTAGAATCTATTTTGGCCTACGCCTGCCAGGAAGAGAATGTGACAAGTACTGTTCACTCTTTCCTCTGTTATTGGAATAACCAGACAAATTTTACAAATACAAAGATGAAGAGAGACCTGTTCTATTACACACTCGGGATATGATTCGCGAGGACACTGAAAAGCAAGATTAAAAAAACTTTCCAGAACTTCAAATAAACTCAGCAAAACAGACATATGTCAATTAACCTTCAAAGAATGACATTCAGCACATGTTTGAAAGGCAGACATAAACTTTAGAATAAGATACTCTGAACACCGTAAGCACTGAACAGTGGAAACACATAACACCACTTTTGCGTTTTTTTATTGTGCCAGATCTGACGATTGGATAGCCCAAAACTCGTCACGAGTAATTAAAAACAAGAAAACAAATTTTTGGCGGCTGAGACAAGTATACAATCATTACTGCTGCTCAATTAATAATTATTAAAAGTTGTTCGAAACTTGTAGTTTCCAATAAAGCAGCGTTTTCAGACAACAGAGTCTTAGACACATCCCTATTACTATATTTCTCATCCTCACGGTGCTACAGATTCCTTCTTTCTAGTACTAACTTCAAAAATTTTCTCATAATCCATGTTATGCGCATGGCAACGTCGGCTGGTTTGACCGAAGGAAAAAAAATGCTTTAAATTCCACCGACCGTCATCCGTAGTTAGTACGTTAGATTGTACTGGCGTAATGCTTTTAAAAGATCGGCCGTCTTAAGCCGATGTCGGTCGTCGGTGGAATGCACCGATGTCGGTGCCACTGTGACCCCGGCCTCAGTTGAACGGTGACTGGTCAAGTGTCTTCCTCCACCCCATCTCACTTACCACTTGCCCGCCACTGGACAAGTGTGAACAGCTGCACACCTGTTTAATGGCGCACGTTAGTGGTACAGTGACACTACGCCTCACTCAAGAGCCATCTTTTGAATTCAAAAGAATGCATAAAAAATAATCCAAGAAAGAGGTTTCAAACTTCAGGCCCATATCATCAACGCCTATGTTCAGTAAAGTAGGTAAAGTTATATTGCTGACACAACTCGGTCATCATTTCTTGAAAAATAAGTTATTATCAGAAGCAAAGCTTAGTTTCCAAAAGGATCACACCACTATCGCAACAATTACAGTGTTTCTTCATGAAGTGTATTGTGTCCTTGATCAAAGTATGCGAATTGTTGACATATTTCTAGACCTCACTACGGCTGTTATGCCGTAAATCATGAGTTATTCCTAAGTAAACTTGAGGCCTTCAGTATAAATGCTGCATCCATGCAGATGCTGACTACATACCTAGTCAACTGTAAGCAGCTCACTTACAAAATCAGTGATCAGGTTATAAATTTCCGTTCCAGGTATGAAATAGTCACATGAGGTGTACACCAGGGCTCAGTTTTGGGGCCTTTCCTCTTTCTTGTGTATGTAAATGATATAGAGCCACCTCTCATCTCCCAGTTGGCAATCTATGCACCTTATACCTTACTGTTATTTATTGGCAAACAAAATGGTGGGTTAACACTGGTAGGCAACTGAGGGACTATAGTTCGGTTAAAATTACTTGACAGTTGACAATTCATGGGCTGGAGCTGGTTTCCTCCAATCAGAGCTTTCTTTCTTGTTGTGTTTGGTTACTCAATCCTGGATCTTGTCCTTTAATTTCATAATTCATCAGTGTGATAGCCACAAAACAACACACCCACATGCCACACTATCGATATAAACGCATTTCATACATAGCACCAACCTAACACTTCTAGATCCTTCTGCAGAAGACGTGACTTAGTGTCAGTGTATAGTTATTATCATTGAGATCAGCTTATATTAGAAACGTTTCGCAAAATATTACATGAAGCCAAATTTTTGAAGGGCGCAATTTATCGTTGCTAATGGAATATCAGACCGATAAACGTAACAAATTTACATACTGTAGCGTCGTAGTGCAGCAGTAAGTGCATTAACGTGGTGTAGAGAAGGTATTAGGTTAAAAAATCGTGAAAGACAGATTTTTTTATTTCGAAATCTTATCAGAAGACTTTCATTATTGTTTTTACTCAATTAATTGATTTAAATGCATTTTTTAAAAGTTTCTAATACTTTGCTATGTCATTTTCACTAGCTTATTGACTTTTACATTTGCCCTTATTTTTCTTCCTATGATTCTTTTTTTATTTGGAATTTGCCAATATCGTCTAAAATCTAGAAGAAAATGCCAATCAGCACTGCTCATTGGTTGGTATAGCAGCAGTTCATGTAGCCAGTGTAGGATAGTTTCAAGTAAGCACTGAGTGATAGCGAGATATTACAGTTTGTTTTTTAGTGCTGAAACTGAAATTTTTCTGTCTTGAGTTTGCACACCGAGTTTAGCTTTAATCACTCTGATCAAAGTGATCATGATTTAGTTCTGCCATCGATTCTCGATCGCCATTGTCTTGGGTACATTTCACATTACGAGGTTTTGGGTAGATTAGGACATGAGTTTAAAATCATGTTACAAAAAGCGCCGTCGGCTGCAGTTCAGTGATTGGTCACTTAAAATCAGCTATCAGAGCATCTCATGTCTCCATCATACCTCCCAGTGGCTGCTTCCAACACTGCTCCATGTTACACATTCATAGCATTTGTGAAGGGACAGGCCATGTTTGTGTGTAACCTATAACCAAGTGGTAGCTGGCAGCCAATGTGGCAACGCTGTAGTGGCAATTGACAGATGTCAATGTCAAGTAATTTTAATCAGGCTATAGATTAAATAACTATGTATTTTCAGGATCAAGGTTGAACATAAATATTAGCAAATCATAGTTACTGCCATTTAAGGTTGTAAATTCACACCACACCTCTGTTAGTAATATAGGTGTAATTGAAGCAGTAGATACAGAAGACTGTAATTTTCCCAGTATTTACCTAGATGAACATCTACCATGGGTAAGCTGTATCAATTTTATATGAACTACATCTAATTAGCAAGCTATCAAAAGTAATTGGCAATCAGTCATTACTCATTAGAAACAATTTATTGTTATGGGGCAATTTTTGTACAGATTAATTGTCGACTAATCATAAGTGCCATAACTGCTGTTTTGAGGAAATCACAAAAAACTTCCAGAAAGCACTCCTTTTTGATATCCTTATTTTGTATGGCCTAAATAAATGAAGACAGTTAATTTACAAACATTTTTTAGAGCAATGTTACCCGAAAATATTTAACAAAAACAAAAAAAATTGTTGATGGAACAAAACTAGAACGGTGCTAGGTGCCAACCTCTAACATAAAAACCAGACTAAGTCTACTACTTAATATCTGTAAATAAAGGGGCGTTGAAAGGATAATAATAATAATTTTACTATTATAAAAATCTGCAAACTACTGTTTAGAGTTTTCCTATACTAACCATATTATATATATATATTTTTAAATCTTATGAGACTTAACTGCTAAGGTCATCAGTCCCTAAGCTTAGCCTAAATTATCTTAAGGTCAAACACGGACAACCATGCCCGAGGGAGGACTCGAACCTCCACCGGGACCAGCCGCACAGTCCATGACTGCATCGCCTTAGACCGCTCGGCTAATCCCGTGTGGCTATGTATTATTATGAAAAATCAGTTAGGCCTACAGAAGTGCTGTGTTAGCAAGCAAACTAGTTAAAGAACAAAGACAAAATCAAGCCTGTTACTGTGTTCTTACAAGTTTTATTTCAAAATAAATGTCTTTTACAAAGTTTAAAATGTTACATTTTGTATTAATTTACCACTATTTAATAAACAAAATATTACAATCTTACAGTCTATAAACAGCTGCTGTGTTTACTCAGACAAAGTCTGGTAAAACAGTTTGTTTTCTTGTTTAAGATAAGGTATCATCTTTTTTAAGTCCTCCTTCTCAGTTTTCAATCTGGCTATTCGTTCAAGCTGTGGTAGATCTGAGCCTTTTATGGTTTCCATCTTCACACATTTTTTGAATACATTCGTTTTCATCCACATTTCAACTCCATTGAATGTTTTTTTGTAAACACTTTTCCTGGGTTGATTTTGGAAACTTTCAGCCAAACGACCTTGGAAATTTCTAAATTTTTGTGATCAGGTGTTCTTTAGCTACTTTGGAGAAGTCATAAAAATCATCATCGTTCATCATAGTGGTTAGAAAAGGAGTTTCGCTTTTGGCATTACACAAAACTCTCACAAGATCCAAAGGAACTTCACATTTTTCTACCATTTTTCTTTTTTCAATTAGAACAAAGTGTTGGTCACAGGTTAAGTATGAGTGTCCAGAGACGACTTGTCGTGTACTTCGTCAAAGAAATCGTTCCAGACCAAGTATATCCATAAGAACAATACCATTTGATGTTTGTTTTGGCCGCAGTATTTGTCAGACCACACTATTAACTTTTTTTCCGGGTAATTTTACTTCTAATCCCCCTTAACACACAACTCGCTGTTTCGTTGCCTCCCCTGCCACTCATGCCCTCATGCCAAAGAAACATAAAATCTTTAATATTATCAGTCCTATGCAATCCCAAATTTTAACAAGAAACTTGATGTAAATAATACATTTGGCAGTGTGACAATGTTGGCAAAGAGAAAACCTGTTGTAAATCTATGGATACTGTGCATGTATCACTTGTAGGAATGGTAGAATGTACATGATCATGCTTCATTTCTTCTCTAGCTTTTTCAGCACATCTTTAATGAAATTCTAGTGAAGTATCATGTACAGCTCTATTGGTTGAGTCATTCAGCATTTTACTTTTAAGCAGATCACATGTGTTACAGGTAGCTTTCCTTGGGCGTTGAAATCTCAGTTTGGGAAAGTATTCTTTCTATACTTTTTTGTAGTACAAATATCTAATGATTGTGTTTTGATAAAGTGGAACAAAAGCCTCATACTTCTGCTGTAATTTAAATCTTGGCTCATAAATAGAAGCGAGCTTTTAGCCTTGTGTAATGGTTTTCTTCCTTGGGGAAACTTTTGTGTGTTCAACAATGCGTTTTACATCAGCAGCTGCATATTTCCTTTCTTTGTTTTTATTTCCCTTACGTTCAATGTAGGTAACATCACCACTCTTTTTTGGTTTTTCCAAGGTTTCCACTCTTCGTCTGGTAATTTTGTGTATTCCCAAAAAGGTTTTTTTGCACACTTGAAAATGTCCTCCTTCGTCAACAGAAATTGTATAAAAAACATTGGCCTGTCTGCGACTCTCCTCGGGTTCTTTGTGAGAACCATACACCTTTTTGTAACTTTGAACACACCTACGTTTCCCATCAAATAAGAGTTTTGATTAACATTATCATCTAGTTCATAGAACTGATTGAATATGTTTAATTTGTTTTCCAATGCAATTTTCTACACTGCTAGCGGTACTGGCATGAAACCTACAGCAAATATGGGAATTAGAGGCATTAAATAATTTGTGACTGCCACGAATAACCTGTTTGTTTGCTACTCTGCACAGTTGGTAGGTCTACTATAGTCCAGGAACCAAGGCAAACATAACATAACATCGTCTGCGTAATCTAAACATAGGTTAGCTTAAAACGCCACAGAAAAATCATAATCAAACGAAGTTCTAAAAATCCTTAGTCCTAAGGCGTTAAAGTTATCGTATACACTTACCTCATCAGGTGGAGGTTATTTTTGAGGAACAGTAGCTTTCTTATTGTCCCCATATGGTTTTTCCTCGGCTCTTAGTTTCTTATTTATTTGGGAAACACTCCCTTCACCCCTTTTCCGACGGTTTCTTGTTTCACCCATCACATAAACCACAATAGTAAACACAACAGACAGGGCTAATCACTGCAACTTGAACACAATCAAACATCTGCATGGGCACATAGCCCGGATTTTATATCAGAACAGGTGGCACTTAGCACCTGGCCCATTCTAGTGGTAATGTTTTAAACCACTTTCACACTGATTACTAGATAGCCCAGTTTTTACTGGTGAATGTTAGGGACATAGCCCATATTTTGACAATAAAACGAAATTTTTTAATTTGTGGCACTTAGACCGGATTTTATAGTTTGTCGACAATTCTGAAACAGAGATATGGCACTGTGCTGCTGACATACATATGAACAGAACATTTTCCCAGAAAACAAGAATCACAGTTATGCATGGAACAGATTACAGAAACACTTGCACGGAAATCTTTGTACATCATAAATGCCTTACTGTCTAGTCACTGTATCTTTATAAATTAATTAAATTCTTTGTGACATAAACACAAATCAACCAAGTGCTCTGATATACATGTTGACAATATAAAGAAAGACTGTTACTGCAGACAAAGAACTAAGCTAAAAACAATGGACCATAGTCCATGCATTAACTTGTAGAAAACTGCGATGACAGTTGAAACAGTCACCTGTTGGTAGCTCCATGTAAACAAAAAATAAAAATAAATAAATTACCTGTCTTCATTCTGGTCTCTTTTCTCAATCATCTGTTTCTTGTGGATCAGTAACATGGCTCGTTGGACTGATTGTGCAACAGTTCAGTTAGTTTTCCTTTACACGGAATAGGAGTGCTTGTATAATGTGAAATGTTCACTGTGCAAAAATAAAGCAGTCAGGGAAGCCACTATCGCAGAGCTGGGAAAGACGATGGGAATACGAGAGGATTCAGAAGATTAAACAAAAATTAAAAGGATCAAATCAGTATTTATTGTTTCCTAATATTCTGCTACAACGAGAAGACTGGATCTACATTGTAACATCAACAGTACAGTTTTTAAAATTATTACATTGCACGTTCCTAACAGCTGTACCTACTCCCAAGAACTGAAGAAAATGAAAAGATCAAAATCTTCAGGGAAGGCACTGATGCAGTGTAGCTGCCAAATGTTAAATGATTTAAGTTACGAGGTGCATTCAAGTTCTAAGGCCTCCGATTTTTTTTCAAATTAACTACTCACCCGAAATCGATGAAACTGGCGTTACTTCTCGACGTAATCGCCCTGCAGACGTACACATTTTTCACAACGCTGACGCCATGATTCCATGGCAGCGGCGAAGGCTTCTTTAGGAGTCTGTTTTGACCACTGGAAAATCGCTGAGGCAATAGCAGCAAGGCTGGTGAATGTGCGACCACGGAGAGTGTCTTTCATTGTTGGAAAAAGCCAAAAGTCACTAGGAGCTAGGTCAGGTGAGTAGGGAGCATGAGGAATCACTTCAAAGTTATCACGGAGAAACTGCTGCGTGACGTTAGCTCGATGTGCAGGTGCGTTGCCTTGGTGAAACAGCACACACGCAGCCCTTCCCGGACGGTTTTGTTGCAGTGCAGGAAGGAATTTGTTCTTCAAAACATTTTCGTAGGATGCACCTGTTACCGTAGTGCCCTTTGGAACGCAATTTGTAAGTATTACGCCCTCGCTGTCCCAGAACATGGACACTGTCATTTTTTCAGCACTGACGGTTACCCGAAATTTTTTTGGTGGCGGTGAATCTGTGTGCTTCCATTGAGCTGACTGGCGCTTTGTTTCTGGATTGAAAAATGACATCCACATCTCAACTATTGTCACAACCGACGAAAAGAAAGTCCCATTCATGCTGTCGTTGTGCGTCAACATTGCTTGGCAACATGCCACATGGGCAGCCATGTGGTCATCCGTCAGCATTTGTGGCACCCACCTGGATGACACTTTTCGCATTTTCAGGTCGTCATGCAGGATTGTGTGCACAGAACCCACAGAAATGCCAACTCTGGAGGCGATCTGTTCAACAGTCATTCGGCGATCCCCCAAAACAATTCTCTCCACTTTCTCGATCATGTCGTCAGACCAGCTTGTGCGAGCCCGAGGTTGTTTCGGTTTGTTGTCACACGATGTTCTGCCTTCATTAAACTGTCGCACCCACGAACGCACTTTCGACACATCCATAACTCCATCACCACATGTCTCCTTCAACTGTCGATCAATTTCAATTCATTTCACATCACGCAAATTCAGAAAACGAATGATTGCACGCTGTTCAAGTAAGGAAAACGCCGCCATTTTAAGTATTTAAAACAGTTCTCATTCTCGCCGCTGGCGGTAAAATTCCATCTGCCGTACGGTGCTGCCACCTCTGGGACATATTGACAATGAACGCGGACTCATTTTAAAACAATGCGCATGTTTCTACCTCTTTCCAGTCCAGAGAAAAAAAATCGGAGGCCTTAGAACCTGAATGCACCTCGTATTGGACAAATATCCTGGAAACTGAACACGAAAATTACACAAAGCAGTTTGGTAAAATAATATTTAACATGCATCTTTATCGTTTAGGCTCTAAAATAAGTATATCAGTATAATGTGTTTGAAACATTTTTCAATATTCGGTGAAACTGTCTGCACATTGTCTACTGATATATCCTATACGACTGCTAAGGAATCGATTGTTTCCCTACAGAGGAATTGTCATTCTGTTCCTGAATAGCATAGGAACTGAGTGACCCAAGATGGGCTAAGATGCTCCACTGAGAAACAATGTAACTTCGCAGATGGAGGCAGAAATAATGAACATACAGAATTACTTCCATTTACACGCTGTCGTAGCCATATCCTAGACTTTTATCCACAGTCATAATGTTGAGTGAAATACTTATAGGTGATATTGCACATTTCAGTTTTATATTGTGTAAATTTTGATGTTGTCAGACTTTTTATAGACTGTTGCTGTAATAGTTATTACATTAATTGCATCAGACATTCATCATCATCATCATCATTTAAGACTGATTATGCCTTTCAGCGTTCAGTCTGGAGCATAGCCCCCTTATGAAATTCCTCCATGATCCCCTATTCAGTGCTAACATTGGTGCCTCTTCTGATGTTAAACCTATTACTTCAAAATCATTCTTAACCGAATCCAGGTACCTTCTCCTTGGTCTGCCCCGACTCCTCCTACCCTCTACTGCTGAACCCATGAGTCTCTTGGGTAACCTTGCTTCTCCCATGCGTGTAACATGACCCCACTATCTAAGCCTGTTCGCCCTGACTGCTACATCTATAGAGTTCATTCCCAGTTTTTCTTTAATTTGCTCATTGTGCACACCCTCCTGCCATTGTTCCCATCTACTAGTACCTGCAATCATCCTAGCTACTTTCATATCCGTAACCTCAACCTTATTGATAAGGTAACCTGAATTCACCCAGCTTTCGCTCCCATACAACAAAGTTGGTCGAAAGATAGAATTGTGCACAGATAACTTAGTCTTGGTACCGACTTCCTTCTTGCAGAAGAGAGTAGATCGTAGCTGAGCGCTCACTACATTAGCTTTGCTACACCTCGCTTCCAGTTATTTCACTATGTTGCCATTCTGTGAGAATATACATCCTAAGTACTTGAAACCGTCCACCTGTTCTAATTTTGTTCCTCCTATTTGGCACTCAATCCGTTTATATCTCTTTCCCACTGACATTACTTTCGTTTTGGAGATGCTAATCTTCATACCATAGTCCTTACATTTCTGATCTAGCTCTGAAATATTACTTTGCAAACTTTCAATCGAATCTGCCATCACACCTAAGTCATCCGCATATGCGAGACTGCTTATTTTGTGTTCACCTATCTTAATCCCACCCAGCCAGTCTATTATTTTCAACATATGATCCATAAATAATATGAACAACAGGTTGCAGCCTTGTCTTACCCCTGAAACTACTCTGAACCATGAACTCAATTTACTGTCAACTCTAAATGCTGCCTGACTATCCATGTAAAGACCTTTAATTGCTTGCAAAAGTTTGCCTCCTATTCCATAATCTCATAGAACAGACAATAACTGCCTCCTAGGAACCCGGTCATATGCCTTTTCTAGATCTATAAAGCATAGATACATTTCCCTGTTCCACTCATAACACTTCTTCATTATTTGCCGTAAGCTAAAGATCTGGTCCTGACAACCTCTAAGAGGCCTAAACCCACACTGATTTTCATCCAATTGGTCTTCAACTAATACTCACACTTTCCTTTCAACAATAGCTGAGAAGATTTTACCCACAACGCAGATTAAAGAGATACCTCTGTAGTTGTTGCAATCTTTTCTGTTTCCATGTTTAAAGATTGGCGTGATTACTGCTTTTGTCCAGTCTGATGGAACCTGTCCCAACTCCCAGGCCATTTCAATTATCCTGTGTATCCATTTAAGACCTGGCATGACACTGTATTTGATGAGTTCCGACTTAATTTCATCCACCCCAGCTGCTTCATTGCACTGTATTGTATTGACCATTTTCTCCACTTCCTCAAATGTGATTCTATTTCCATCATCATTCCTATCCCATTCTACCTCGAAATCTGAAACATTACTGATCGTATTTTCACCTACATTGAGCAACTCTTCAAAATATTCCCTCCATGTGCCCAAGGCATTCACAGGATTCACCAGCAGTTTTCCTGACCTGTCCAAAATACTTGTCATTCCCTTCTTACCTCCCTTTCGAAGATTGCTAATTACACTCCAGAATGGTTTTCCAGCAGCTTGAACCATAGTCTCCAACCTGGTTCCAAAGTCTTCCCAAGATTTCTTCTTGGATGCTGCAATTGTCTGTTTGGTTTTGTTTCTTTCTTGAACATAACTTTCTCTGTCTACCTGAGTTCTAGTATGTAGCCATTTTTGATACGCCTTCTTTTTCCTTTTACAGGCTGTACTTCACAAAATTTTGGATGAATGATTTCCAAATGTTTTATTTCCCTCAATGATAGGTTTTTACAAATCACATTAAAGCAGTTTACTGAGGACTGATTTAAACAAATTAGCTTTATATTGAAACATATTACATATTAAAAGCAGCGGTGGTGGTGGTGATCGTAGTCGCCGTCGTCGTCATGGTGGCAAGCTGTATTTGGTGCGAATATAATGGTTGCTGTCTTCTGGGTTGGAAATGCCCTGAATTCCACTACCATTTGTTATTTTCAGCATATTTTCTTGCTTGGCCATAACGGATTTCTATGAAATTTTATGTGAACGTCCGAACATGTCCCAGATGAACATTGGTGAAAACGTTTGTTGAAATAATACTGGCTGACATACAGTTTCACGTTTGACTCTATGACTCTATGCACGACATTGCTCAGGGCGAGAGTGAATTTCTATTGAAAGAAGTGAAATTTGGTCATATGTATGACTTTATGCGTTCTCTAAGAACAATAACGAAAAGAATTTTAAGAGCCATATTCAACCGAAAATTTTAAGCGAAATGGCCAGTTTTGCTTCTTATATCTTAGGGACTAAAAAGTACGAACGTCAAACTTGCCACGTTGTAATCTAACATCACAAGGTTCTCGAACATGACGTTTCATTTATTTACCACTTCCAATACTGAGTAAATTAAGTTCAATGTTGAAGATTTTGTAAAAAGGTCAAAACTCCGTTTTCGACATGGTCTTTCAAAAAACTGTGTTCTATAAAACTCTCGTAACTGGGATTATTAGTAAGGACATGGTATGGACTGCAGAACACAGTGTATTTCATTATCTAATGTGGGCTAACAATGCTAGGTAATTTGAATCAAAGTTGGGTGCGAAAATCGCGGCATGAAAATATTTCGTAGAGTAAACGCATGTTGAACGTGAAACATGATACACGATAGCCCGGTAGCACGAGGCATGGAACAAAACTTTTCATTTGCCCACTATTTTCCAATAATCTCCACATTCGTCGAAAAAATTATGATTTTTTTATAAAATGGTGAAAACAGGCTATATGTGACACTTCTTTTACAAATACTGTTTTCTATTTAAGCTTCAAAACCAGTCCCATTCAAAACAATATTTTAAGCTTCCCCAGAAAAATGGGCTTAATTTCGAAAGTGGGCTAACAACGCTACATAAAATGAGGCAAAGTAACCGGAAATATCGCACTGCGAGTATAGTTTTACCTTAGGCTTCTTATTTTTTATTGATTAAAGGTACAATAAACAAGATAACTAGCAAATTTGTTTTCCAGTATAAAATATTATTCATCTACCACTTTCCAAATTTCTACAAAATCATTTAAAGCTTGATGTACATAAATATTACAGAAATAGATCACATTCTACAGAGCCCAACAGAAAAATGTATAAACTCTTTGTCAGGTTCTGTCGAGATATCGATATAATCGTTCGATTTGAGTTACAAGTGTGTTGCAGTATGGTCCTTGATTCAACAGATGGTAGTACTTTCATCTCAGCTCAGATGGTTTGAGCATGCTTGACACTCGAGCAACGAAAATCTATTGTGAAATGGTTTTTCAAGTTTGATAATGCCTTTGAAGTGCAACATCAGTGGAGGCGGGAGTATTAAACAGAACCGCCAACTCGCCTAGCAATTAAACGCATAATTGACAATTTTGAAGTGCATGGACGATTTGTGATATTCACAGAGGAAGACAGCATTCAGCTAAAAGTCCTGCTTCGTCGGCTCTCGTGTTGGTAACGTTTGTTAATTCTCCACAGAAGTCTGCTACGCAATGTGCATGTGAAGTGGGGGCTAGCAGTACACGTGTACATAGAATTTTGAAAGCTGCGAAGTGGAAAGTTTACTGCATGCGATTAATGATGACGATCCTGATCGCCACTGCAATTTTGCGAATGGTATCAGCAAATGGTAACTGATGAACAATTTGTGACAAAGGTAGTGTGGAGTGACGAGGCACAATTTAAACTTAATGGAACTATGAAGCGGCATAACAATGTGTGCCCATCACTGGAGAAGTGTACCTGGAAATGTTACATACATCAATTCTGCCAGGTATAGGTACGCTTTATGGGGCTGATGAAGAGATCCTCTACCAATAGGACAGGGCACCAGACACTACCATCTAGCCGTACGAGTTTTCCTCAGTGACAATTTTCCGGGGCACTGAATTGGACGAATTTGGCTCCGCAGTCGCCAAATGTTACACCTGTGGACTTTTACTTGTGGGGACTCTGAAGGATAACATCTACTGACATAAGCCACACGTGCTGGAGGAGCTTTGCCAGGAGATTACAGCGGCAACTGCAGCGATCTACACTGTAACACTGACTGACATAGCTGCAGCGACAGCTTGTCGTTCTGTTATGAATATTTTGACCATTAAAAGTAACCATGTGCTGAACTGAAAGTTGTACAACATGTGTGATCAATTATTAAATGTAAAATAAACACATAAGCACATAAGTAATACTTTTCCCTCCTTTAAGTGCGTATACCTTTTTCTGGCAGACTCTGTATTTGTTTTTTAGAAAATTTGTGTTTCATAATTGATTTCAAACTAATCACACTTGGAAAGAGCATGTTTTCAAGCAATCCAGAAAATCACGTTCGATTTTCCAGTGTGCGCTAACAATAGGAAAATGACAGACAAATTTGGGGGAATGCACCACTGCAATAGGCTACATTGCACCAACTTATTGTCCGTGATTCGTTGCATGTGGTTTATGTTTTTAAACTGACAAGCAATATTTCAGTACATTGTGTTGGTCCATGGTTACATTATCACTACCGTTCAAAAACATTAACTGGCAACTCCATCACCATAGGGGTCATGCAATACTGTTCAAGATGAGTTTCTTGATCCAGGATCCCAAATCTGTAAATTTGTTTCTTAATTTAAGTTCCACAGACTTATTAAAAATTACTTGCTTGTTGCTCAGGAGTTTCATTTGGAAAATCTGCAAGCTTTTTGTAGCTTATTATCTCAATGAGGGCATGTTGCAAACAATTTGTTGATGCATTATTTCAGATCACTTGCAACATGATATGGTACCTGTACATGTGTTTATTCGAAAATTAATTTACTTTTTGTCGACTCAAACAAAGATCACTAAAATACAGGGTTAGTCAAACACGACTTTACCACTTGAGAATGATATAGAAATTTATTGAGATAACTTACAGAGCCAGTAGATGTGTCATTTTGTAGCCAACAACCTAAAGTCTAATTCAAGTAGGGCATCAGTACCCCAGTGTGGCACCAGGACTGCCAGTGTAGTGAACAGTTACAATGACTACTTTCACTGGTGTGGAGCATGCTCGCTGTGTGTTTCAGTTTCATGAAGCGAACTCTGCAACAACGGTTTGGTGTAAATTTCGCAGCGAATGTAGTAAAGAACCCCCAACAAGACGTACAACTTAATCTTAGGGGAACTTTGTTGAGACAGGTTGTCCACTGCGACATGATAAATCACTAGGTCGCCTGTGTGTTTGTGATTTCTGTACTATCCTGCCTGTTTGGCGAGTACTGCATAGACGTTTACACCGGTAACCATACAGATGCACAATGGTACAGCACATTAGTGATGCACATAAGATTGCTTGTGGGAAATTCTGTGTGGAAATATTGCATTGGATGGAAGACAATGAGCCATTCCTGGACACAATAATGTTCAGCGTTGAGACAACATTTCACATCAGTGGTATAGTGAACACCCACAACGGCAGAATACGGGGCAGCTAAAATTCACATGCAACCCTTGAACACGTTTGTGACAGCCCCAAAGTTAACACCTTTCGTGACCTTAGCAAACTGAAAGTGTACGGCCCTGTCTCTTCATTGAGAAAACTATCACTGGTGTTGTGTATCTGGATATGCCGAAAAACATTCTTAACTCCATAGTTTGATGAAGATAACCGAGATGCGGTGGTTTACTATCAGCAAGAAGGTGCACCAGATCATTTCCTCGCGTAAGTTCGAGATTTCCTCGATAATCGCTTCCCAGGTCGGTTGACTGACTGTAAAGGGCCAATCACAAGGCCACCTCGCTCCCCAGATTTGACACCTCTGGTGTTTTATAAAAGACCATGTGTATGTTCCTCCCCTATCAAACTATTCAGCCGACCTGAAAACTCGAATCGACGCTGCCGTTGCACAAATTACGCACGATTTGCTGCAACGAGTGTGGGAAGAAATTAATTACCGGTGGGATGTCTGCCACATCACAAACGGTGTGTGGCGGAGGGCACTTTACGTGCCACTGTCATTACCTCCCTTTCCTGTTCCAGTCGCGTATGGTTCGCGGGAAGAACGACTGCCGGAAAGCCTCCGTGCGCGCTCGAATCTCTCTAATTTTACATTCGTGATCTCCTCGCGAGGTATAAGTACGGGGGAGCAATATATTCGATACCTCATCCAGGAACGCACCCTCTCGAAACCTGGACAGCAAGCTACACCGCGATGCAGAGCGCCTCTCTTGCAGAGTCTGCCACTTGAGTTTGCTAAACATCTCCGTAACGCTATCACGCTTACCAAATAACGCTGTGACGAAACGCGCCGCTCTTCTTTGGATCTTCTCTATCTCCTCCGTCAACCCGACCTGGTACGGATCCCACACTGAAGAGCAATACTCAAGTATAGGTCGAACGAGTGTTTTTTAAGCCATCTCCTTTGTTGATGGACTACATTTTCTAAGGACTCTCCCAATGAATCTTAACCTGGTACCCGTCTTACCAGCAATTAATTTTATATGATCATTCCACTTCAAATCGTTCCGCACGCATACTCCCAGATATTTTACAGAAGTAACTGCTACAAGTGTTTGTTTCGCTATCATATAATCATACAATAAAGGATCCTTCTTTCTATGTACTCGCCATACATTACATTTGTTTATGTTAAGGGTCAGTTGCCACTCCCTGCACCAAGTGCCTATCCACTGCAGATCTTCCTGCATTTCGCTGCAATTTTCTAATGCTGCAACTTCTCTGTATACTACAGCATCATCTGCGAAAAGCCGCATGGAACTTCCGACACTGTCTACTAGGTCATTATACATATTGTGAAAAGCAATGGTCCCATAACACTCCCCTGTGGCACGCCAGAGGTTGCTTTAACGTCTGTAGACGTCTCTCCATTGAGAACAACATGCTGTGTTCTGTTTGCTAAAACTCTTCAATCCAGCCACACAGCTGGTCTGATATTCCGTAGGCTATTACTTTGTTCTAAAATTCTACAACAGATCGACGTCAGAGATATAGGTCTACAGTTTTGCGCATCTGCTCGACGACCCTTCTTGAAGACTGGGACTACCTGTGCTCTTTTCCAATCATTTGGAACCTTCCGTTCCTCTAGAGACTTGCGGTACACGGCTGTCAGAAAGGGGGCAAGTTCTTTCGTGTACTCTGTGTAGAATCGAATTGGTATCCCGTCAGGTCCAGTGGCCTTTCCTCTGTTGAGTGATTCCAGTTGCTTTTCTATTCCTTGGACACTTATTTCTACGTCAGCCATTTTTTAGTTTGTGCGAGTATTTAGAGAAGGAACTGCGCTGCGGTCTTCCTCTGTGAAACAGCTTTGGAAAAAGGTGTTTAGTATTTCAGCTTTACGCGTGTCATCCTCTGTTTCAATGCCATCATCATCCTGGAATGTCTGGATATGCTGTTTCGAGCCACTTACTGATTTAACGTAAGACCAGAACTTCCTAGGATTTTCTGTCAAGCCGGTACATAGAATTTTACTTTCGAATTCACTGAACGCTTCACGCATAGCCCTCCTTACGCTAACTTTGACACCGTTTAGCTTCTGTTTGTCTGAGAGGTTTTGGATGCGTTTAAACTTGCAATGAAGCTCTCTTTGCTTTCGCAGTAGTTTCCTAACTTTGTTGTTGAAGCACGGTGGGTTTTTCCCGTCCCTCACAGTTTTACTCGGCACGTACCTGTCTAAAACGCATTTTACGATTGCCTTGAACTTTTTTCATAAACACTCAACATTGTCAGTGTCGGAACAGAAATTTTCGTTTTGATCTGTTAGGTAGTCTGAAATCACATCAAACCAAACTGACACTTGACACTTTTATGTGAATCTTGAAGTTTGCTACGAAACGACACATCTACCGCTCCTGTAAGTTATCTCAATAAATTCTGTATCACTCCAAAGTCGTAAAGGTCATTTGACTCCCCACGTATATTATTTTAGTGACGTCTCAATAGGACAATTTAGAAATAAGAATTTTGTCAATCTGTGTAGCCATAAAAACGATTTCGACATAACCGAGAATGGAACATTATTTTGCATCAGCCCCGGAAATTCTCCGTGTAAAGGGATTGGTGGCATAACCAAGCGATTGGTTACTATCCATGCAAGCCTACAATAGTGACCAACAAATCAAATATTGATTTTAAAAGACCTGTTCAACTTTTACGACCAAAATGTACAGGGCATCGAATATGTATTTATGTTCCAAAACAAGAAATCTAAGAAAGCGAAAAGTTCCAAGATATAAGATGACGAGAAAGCAGCACGGTTGTCGGTATGAGAGAACATCATAAATTTGTACCTCTTGACTCGACTTCGGTTTGTATAAACACCATTTCTAATGACAGAATAAATTTTGTTGCCAGAGTGTCTAGCACAGCCATGCTAATTCTGAAACTGATGGAGTTGTTACCCTGACCGTTACAGTGCCTGTATGTTTGATAATGAACTGTGGATCGGCAACATTGTTGACATATCAATGGAACAAAATGATGTTCCGATAAAAGTTGTGCTTTCTCAAAGGCTGTCTCATTTATTTCACTGGCCCAAAAGACCGGGTGCTTGTTGGGTACCAGAACAACAACTCATTTTCACATTCTGTTTTCCTTCGATATCATCATCTGGCCGACAGAACCAATTTCCAGGAGAAGAATTACAGAAAGTGGCTCAAAAATTTCGTAAACTGTAATGTTGAGAATTTTAAAATCAAAATTTATATTATTTTGTGCTGGCCACATATGCGAGATACCCATACTGATTTGAGAATCGGAGGTGAGGTACTTAGCAGATGGCTTTGTAAGCAGACAGGTACCACAAGGCTGTGGAATGTAAATTAAGGAACTAAATTACAGGCTTCAGTTGTTGGGTGCAGAAACGCACTCATTGCGTGACAGCTATCGCGATGGCGTTGCCGGTTTATGTCTTGAACAGGTGATGACAATGTCACCATGGACCAACACAATATATGGTGAGGCATTACTTGTCAGTTTAAAAACGGAAACCGCATGCAACGAAACATGGACAACAGATTGCTGCAATGTAGCTTGTTCCCGTGTTACAATGACTCAAATTTGTCCGTCATTTTCAGGTATTGTTAGCGCACATTGGAAAATCGAAGGTGATTTTCTGGATGCTTATGAACATGCTCTTCCCAATTGTGACTAGTTTCAAATCAATTATGGAACACAAATTTTGTAAAAGCAAATTGAACGTGACCTATTTTTTTGTAATTTTTATGGACTTCACGTTTGAAATAATTTCGTAGAAATTTGGAAAACGGTACGTGAATGATATTTCATACTAGAAAATCTTAGGTTGCTAAGTTTTTCTGTCGGAAGTTTCATGTTTATCATGTCTTTAATCAACAAGATATAAGAAACCTAAGTGAAAACTTTATTCGCTGCAGCATTTTTTCGTCTACTTTTGCCTCATTTTATGTAGCATTGTTAGTCTATGTTGGAAATTAAACCCACTGTTTTGGGAAGTTTAAAACACGGTGTTACGAACGAGACTGGTTTTGAACCTTCAATAAAACAGTATATGAAAAAGAAGTATCACATATACCCTATTTTCCTCATTTTACAAAAATATTTTTTTTCGACGAAAATAGGGTTGGAAAATAGTAGATGAACGAAATTTTGTATTCTACATCCTTGTGATATCAGACTACGGCATTTTAAGTTTCATGTTGAACATGCTTTTACTCTATCAGATATAAGAATCGGAATTTCACTTTTTTCGCGCTGAGATTTTCGTGCCAAACTTTGATTCAAATGATCTAGCACAGTTAGCCCATGTTGGAAAATCAAATACACTATTTTGTGGTGGAAATCATGGTCTTACTAATGAGGTCGAAAACAGATTTTTGACCTTTTCACAAAATCTTCAATTTTGCACTTAATTTACTCAGTACTGAAAAGTCATAAATAAAAAAAAGCTTTCTATTTGAGAACATTGTGCTGTGAGGTTTACTACCTGCCACATTCCGCGTTCGTCATTGTTAGGATATACGAAACAATACTCAGACATTATTTGGACGATTTTGCTTAAAATTTTGTGGCTGAAAAAACACTCGTAAAATTCTTTTCGTTATGATTGTTAGGATAGCGCATAAAGTTTTACAAGATGGCCAAATTTCATTTCTTACTGATAACTATTGCCCGAGATATAACTTCTCAAAGTCCCCAGGAATTAATGCTCGTTTGCACAAAGTCGCGCACAAAGTCACACAAATGAATACATCTCGGTCAGTATTGCTTCGACGAACGTTAAATTTAACCAATGTTCATTTGGGAAATGTACGAATGTTCGCGTAAAGTTTCAACGAAATCAAAAATGGTCGATCAGGAAGGGCTAGATGGGTTGACATTTGGAAGAAACTAGTACCTTTCCTTCCCCATATATCACGTCAACATTGTGGAGCACCAGAGATACGTTTAGGAACAAATAACCTAGCAGCAAGTGAAGGAAAAATTGCTTAGCTGTACGATGAAAATGTGGTTTAATGAGCTAGTACAACCTTTAAATTTGTTCCGAAGAGGTGGCTATGTAACATTTATGGCTTTATTTTGGTACTACTGCAATCTATAATGCTCAGGAAAGCTACAATTTGTCTTCACTCTTCATGCAATATGGTGAATTATTGTATACGGGTTTCTCGGCAGGGCCCATTGCATCATCGTTTGAAGACTACCATATGGATAGGACAGATTGGGCTGTTTCAAGTCATGGTTTGAGCATCTCGAAAAGTCTTGAATACTATCTCTGTGCCATATCAATTAGCCCTAAAACCCAGTCACAAAATGCTTTAGAAACGAAGGAAGCAAATGTAGATCTGGAGGTTTCTGGGCATATTATACAGGTGCTGCTAACACCCGTAATTTGTATTTGGTGTAGTCTCTAAGAGTAATGTTTTCTTGTTACTAATTTCCTTAGATCTTGGAGTAGATGGAAGTCAGGGTCACATGGACGGTGCTCCAACAGTTTATACTTCAAATCCTTCATTGTCCCCATTGCCAAAGGATCCTTTTGCATCAGGACACTGTTTTGAATAGAGGTAATTGTTTTCTTTTGCAGTTCAGACTCCTTAAAGTACTTTTATCCCTAGCTGGTTCATAGGAATTACATAATGTTTGCTGCCTTTCGTTTTTACTTTTTGCAATAGAACCAATAAGACTAATCCCTTTTGCACTTCACAACACACTGACTGAAACCTTTCTGCCAGATGAAATTGACTTTCCCATTTCTTATAGCAGGGTTGGTACAATTTCTGGAAATCAGCGAATATTAGGGAAATTTGAAAAAAAAGAAAAAGAAAAGAAACACTGGAAAAATCTCGTTTTTATTTCAGTAGATGAAATGGTTTGTTTACTGAGATCTCATGCATAGTCGCTGGCTGGGCGCCGCTTCCCTTCTCTGTTATTCTTACTGCTTCTCCTCTTCCTACCACTTCCCTCAGCTTGCAGTCAGTGCTGCCACCGTTTCTTACCACTAGCCTAGCAGCTGCCGATGAGAGGCAGGGATGTGTAAAGAGTGGTTTGTTTGGATCTGATTCTCAAGAGACTGTTGATGCAGCAGTCAGAGATGGTGGTCATCTGTGCATGAGTTGTGTCTGAGTGATCGTGTGAATGTGTGTTTTCTGACAAAGGCTATGGTTGTGAGAGTGTGGTTGTCTTTTCTACATGCATGCCTGTGGCTCATCGATCATCTTCACAATGAGCTGCTACCTGCCCTCATAAGTTATCTGTTGCATGGATTAATCACTGTTATCTCATTTCATCAACATGGTATCTGACACGTGAATAGCTGGCTACACGAGTGGACTCCCACAACAGCCCAAAACTGCTGGCCATTTCTGTGGGTATTTCTACAGGATTGGGCCTGCTGATCTGAAGTCCACCATTTCCCACTAATGTGCAGGGTGTGCCCGTCGGATTTAGCCTTGGCGATCTACCCACAGGCCACGTGTGTGGCATAATGTGGTGGATTTTTGTGGCTTATCTGTGGACCTAGGACTGCAGTGTTCCTCAGCAGGCCAGAGGCTAGCAAGTAAATTGTACAGTGCAACATTTTATAGACATTTTATTTATTCTAGTACATTTTGGCACCTCAAAAGTAGTTTAAATATAGACAATTAGAAGAAGAAATTTGTGGCAGTCACTGGCAGTTTGTACACTGTGTACTCATATATCTCTCAAAAGAAAAATCACACAATATCTGTAAAATAATAGCCATAGCACAGTAGTTAATAACCAATATAGTGTTGGTTTTCACAACCCTTCACTGCCTTATATACTTATTTCAAGACACCTACATTTTTCTGAAATCAGTGAAGGTATTTTAAATATGTCTTGTGACTCCAAAGAAATGCATATTTTTGTCACCAAATGTGTTTCATTTTATTGAAATAAAATAGTAACAGTGGTCTTAATGAAACACACATACCATTTGGCTTGCTTTCACCATCTAAAAACAGTTCATTACAAAAGATGTTGATGTTAGTACTTCAGATTTTTGCTCACAAGGGGGAGAAATACAGAAGTACTTACATTTTTGTCATCTATGTCTTTGCTTACCCTTGACATCTCAAAACTTGTCAGGGAAAAATGCTAAAACTTGTCTGGAAATCAGGGAAATATCAGGGAATTTCACTTAGGGGAAACTTGTGGCAACCCTGTATACAGAGCACATGTGTTCCACCAACTGCTGTTAAAGCGCTCTTGCTTCTTGTGGAAAGTAGTGGATTCACATTTCATTAAAAGCAATCCAACATGGTGCTAAATTCTTTTCAAGTCACTTCAATGATTGCTGAGACATTCATAGTAACATTTGCTTAATATCACTATTCAACAAGTGCCTACATCCTGCCTCCACCCTTATCTTACACAAAGCCGTCTCCTACTTTTTTCTTTATGTAGAAAGTGATATGTCATTTCTTCTGATACTCCTATGTCAACAACTTTCAATACTCCTTTACTCACCAATTGTCCAAGATCATACTGTAAATCTGCCAATTTTTTAATCTGTTGTCACAGTGTCGGTCCATCTTTCACATAGAAGATCTTGAAGAACTATGCTCATATTTGAATTCTACCACCCATTTATTAAGTTTTCAGAATGGAAAATAGAGGACTAAACTCAACATCTTTAAATGAAATTTCCATAGTATAAAAGTGCCCGTCACACAATTTTTATTTTTGCAAAACTTTCTAGTTCATCCATTTTAATTACCTACAATTATTACAAGAAGTTGTAAAAACAGATGTATTCAGCAGTTAAACTTGACACCTTGCTTGTGTTATTGCGCAATATCTACAACTGCTCACACACACACTGCAATCCATCATATAGTGCATGGCAGATGGTATCCTGTACCACTACAAGTCATTTCGTTTCCTGTTCCACTTGCTGATAGAGTGAGGGAAAAAATGGCTGTCAATATGCCTCCGTGTGAACCCCAATTTCTCGTATCTTATCTTTGGGTACTTATTCAAAATATATGTTGGCGGCAGTAAGATTTTTCTGCAGTCACTTTCAAATGTCGGTTCTCTAAATTTCCTGAATAGTGTACCTTGAAAATAACAATGCCTTCCCTTCAGGGATGCCCATTTGAGTTCACGAAGCTTCTCCATAATACTTGTGTGTTGTCTGAACCTACTGGTAACAAATCCAGCAGCCTGTCTCTGAATTGCTTCAGTGCCTTCCATCAATCTGACCTGGTACGGATCCCAAACACTCGAGCAGTGCTCAAGAATAGATAGCACCAAAGCACTATATTCAGTCTCCTTTACAGATGAACCACGCTTTCCTAAATTCTCCCAATAAACCAAAGTCGACAATTTGCCTTCCCTACCAAAATTATCACATGCTCATTCCACTTCGTATTGCTTTGCAACATTACGCCCAGGTATTTAAATGACGTGACTATGTAAAGCAGGAAACTACTAATGCTGTATCTGAACATTATGGGTTTGTTTCCCCACCCATCTGCATTAACTTACATTTTTCTACATGTAGAGCCAGCTGCCATTCATCTCACCAACCTGGAATTTTTGTATCACCCTTAAGTCACTCTGTGGATTGGTGCCAATGTGTCTGCCACACCATTTGTGTATGTATGAAATAATAGATGTCCTATCATACGTCCCTGGGTCATTCCTGGCATTACCCTTCTCTCTGATGAACACTTGCCACTGAGGACAACATACTGGGTTCTGTTACGTAAGACGTCTTTGAGCCACTCACATATCTGGCAACCTATTCCATAAGTTTTGTTAACAGTCAGTGGGCTTCTGTGTTAAATGCTTTTCATAAATCTAGGAATATGGAACAAAAAACGAGGTTGATACCAGTGCTGTCCGTGCGCAGTGAGAGAATTTTTTACCTCATCCCGCTGCACTGTTGTTCAAGTTACGCACCTCATTTAGTATTTGGTTCTACCACAATTCCTCTTTATTCCACGGAGTATTGGTTGTCTAGGTGGATGAGTGACAGCAAGTTGGCACTAGTGGCATCAAAGGTGACGACAACATGGAGTAGTGCAAGTTAGACTGGGTGGTCAGACCTCGACTGCCAGTGTTAACGTCTGCAGCACTGCATAGGGGAAGCGCAGCAATGAGTGAGGGTTGTGTTGGCCAGGGTTGTGGCTGCCGATAGCAAGTGAAAGTTTCATATATGTTTCCAGTGGTTTAGTTCTTTGTTGCTATTCATCATCATCATCATCATCATCATCATCATTATTAGTTGGATTCACTCAGGATACTGGAGCGAACATTTTTGGTTAGGCTCAGTTGATAATTTCCATTGTTCTTCTTCAACACTGCCAGCTGGGAAGAGTTAAGTGGTGAATAGCATTGTTGTAACATTTATTTCTACTTTAAGAAGACAACGCCGACAGACCACGCCAATGATAAGAACCGATGTTGTGTTGCCACAGTGGTTTACTACGAGAGCTGGCTAAGACAGCTGTGTCACTACCTTAGCTTCTTGGTGGTATTTCCTATCGTATTAAATTACCAGTAAAGACGGCAAATTATTAGTGTTATTCTTCAACTGTGTGTGACGTGTTGATTTCCTTGTCTTGTGTTGTGATGGGGCTGTTGTGAGTTATTGCAAGAGCTGGCTCTGACAACAGCTGTGCTTGATAACCACCTTGTTTCTAACGAGAACTACAAAAGCATATTCACTGTAATAAAAGTGTTGGAAAAGACTGCTGCTACCACTTTAGAGGTGCTGCATTTGATACTGGTTGTCTTGTTTTGGTGTGGTGAGACACTTGTGAAATGTTGAACGGACTGTCTCCGGCAGCAACGTTGGTGGTAAAGTTTCATTACTTACAACAGAGTGTTAGCACAAGGACCTGTCATTAGTACGCTAACGGAAAAGATAGTTATTCGCCAGTGATACCATTCTTGGCTGTGGCAATTGATGATCATCCGTGTCGGGTTGTTGCTATCATAGTAACTCGAAAGGGCGAGGTACTGGTGGTCTGTCGTGTGGGTATTTGTGTTTCCAAGAAACTGAAGCTTGAACTGTGGAAAGCAGAGATGCCCCTGTCCTGTATTGTATGGTCACTATCTCCTGGAAGTGTAGGGTGTTCTATGGTCAGGCCTTTTACCATATTGTTCCTTTCAACTGGCTCTAAAGCTTTTATTATGAAGTATGTATGTTGCCCTTTGGGACAGTTGTGTTGCAGTATGTGTTCTTTGAAGTAGTGCACTTCGCTTCTGTAGAACAGTAAAGCAATGCACCATTACAGTTATTAGATTTCAAGTAAGAGTGCTTGACTGCAACTGATGAGCTGGATACAGTCGTACGAGCTTTCTGCAGGGTTACAGCCTGGCCAGTGTTCAGTCTCAGCTTATTGTCTGAATGTAGTAATCATGCACTTTGCCAGTATAAAGTTTTTTTACCATAGTAAGTTTTAAAAAGTTGTGTTGCTAAAGCTGGGCCCTGGTACCTTAATTCAGTAATTACACATTTGGGCACAATTAAGTTTAACTTGTAAGAACTTTCTAACTAAAGCTTGACTGTTTAGCCTGCCATTTGTGTGTTTGATGGTTAAAACCTAGAAAGGAAGTTGCCTACCTCCCTTCATTGTTCAGTGATATTTATACATATCGTGGGGCTACGTAGTGAAGCTTCGGGCAAGGACCATGGCCATTAAAGCTAAAAATGGACGATAATTTAATTGTACATTGGAAGCTTAACCCTTTCAGACGCAAAATGAATAAAATCATTTTTTAAACTTTTTTTGTTTTATTATGATATAACTTTTACAACATTCTGAAAAAATGTGAATTTTCTTTTTCTTTTTTTTTTCCGTGCAGTATTTCAGCAGGTACAGCATGATTTCAAATGAAAACACTGCACACTAAATGCGGTGGCTTCAAATGAGACCACCGCCATTAACTTCATTTTTTCCCGTGATAGGGTACAAAACAGTTCCTTTCTGCTGATAAATACAAAGCAACTTGGCAGGAAGAACATATCCATCTGCTTCTATGTGGATTACTTTTTGTGTTGCAGTGTACACATCGCCTTGGTGTGCCATGTACTGGCAGATGTTTTGATTCTGTTGTGTGTTTTTCCACTGGAACAACAGCTGTACACTTTTTGCGCATGGTTCAGATGATGTGCTTGGGTGACCAGGACTGTCTTTGAAAACACTGGATTCTACAAGGCCAGCTACAACACACCGCCGAAATTCCTTTAGCTTTTTCTTTTCATTCGCCTTGGTTAGTCGAAACAATATAAATGCATTTCCAATAGAAATATCAATCATATGCCAAAACAGTCTGAGCCAGCAGAATCTAGATTTTCTGTAAATTGCATGGAAACTATTCATCATGTCCGCTTTATCTACACATCCCACGTTCGAATTATAAGATTTCACTATCTGTGGGCAAGGTATTTTTGTAATTGTGCCATCCTTTTCTTTCCTAAGGACGTCTTTCAAAGTTACAGGTGAGTCAATTGTTGATAGTAATGTGACAACACGTTTATCTTTCCATTTCATGCACACAATCCCTTCAGAACGAACTGACCAGGCACTTTCTCCTCTTCGCAACTCTTTGTCTGGTTTCAGAAGAGGAAGCCCTTTTCTGTGGGCTCTAATGGTACCACAGGCTAGGATACCATAAAGTTTTAGTGTCTGCGAAAGTGGAACACTAGCAAAAAAATTGACAAAATATATGTGACATCCTTTGCCTTCTAAGCCTTTACACAAATCTCTTACGATCCTCTCTCCCAAACATTTCTCCACTGCACCATCTGATTTCCCAGTGTATACCTCAAAATCGCAGATATATCCCATTTTGTCAGCTCTGACCCATATTTTGTACCCCCTCTTGATGGGCTTTTGAGGCATATACTGTTTGAATGATATTTGCCCTTTGAATTTCACCATGCATTCATCAACAGATTGGTCCTTAGTTAGAGTATAACATTCTTTGAACCTTGTCAGTAATTGATTTACTAGTGGTCGAATTTTATACAATTTATCGTAACATTTATTCCCTTTTTGTGGCATAAGGGAATTATCATTTACATGTATATGAGATAAAATCCAGCTGAATCTTTTCAATGACATAAGTGAAGAAATGTACTGATCTCTGAGTTTGTTGTGTGATGGCCAGCAATCACGATATGTGCAAGATTGTTTGATTCGCATTATAGCCAAAAACACCTTGAGTTCATCTTTTTCAAGAGGTCTGTAATTCTTACCTTTCTGAGTCACATAAAGATTAGTCTGGAATACTGTGTGTTCCAGCATATTGTCCACAAATAGATATAAAAAGAAATCAACTGGCAATATACCTTCACCTTCAGTTTTCCTTTGACACCAACATCCTTTAAAACATCGACAGAATGCATCGTACCGTCATCCCTTGCCCATGTAAAATTCACAGACCTTATAGTGGCAGGTTATCTTCAGAACAAACTATAATCACTGTCATTTTCAGAACAATTATCACTTTCACTTTCAGAAACAACATTAGATATCCTGGTCTTGGCAGTTGTGAATCAAGATCACTGTCTTCAGCCAAAGTATCACTTTCATTATCACTGGTAGTGTCAACCTCAATGTCCACATCAGAAGGAATTTCTTCTAAAAGACACGCCAGAACTCCCTCACCCTTTAATTTGCGAGAAAAAATTTCGCGAAACTGAAATTAAAAAAGATAAGCTTCTAATACTATCCCTGCAGCCGCAGTGGTTTCAAATGAGACCACCAGAGTAAGTATGCAAGAAGTACACGATTTTCATTATTGTTTCAATACATATAGCATGTACTTATATAAGAAAGTATTATGAATTTGTTCCATGTGTGAAACTTACATTTCAAAGACAAATTCAATCACAAATCAAGATAAAGAGAACCAGCACACCACAAACAATAATGGCACTTATACTTGAATCGAACTGCAACCACGTGAGAAATATTGACGTAGTTCTACATCCAGAAGAGTGGTTACGAATGTAACCACTGTGCTCTTGCCACAAAATCAAAATATCATGGGTGACTTCAAACGAAACCACACCGTCACAAAGGGTTAAGCTCTTGGGCCTGCTGCTAAGTTACTTCCACGATGGAGGCAGTGACTGTGGTCTTAGTCTCACGGTTCCTGCCACAGCATGTTGCACGTCTGGCCTGGGTTCATATCTCATCACCTGATCTTGCCAGATGTTTTCCTTGGGGTTGGCCAAGATGCAGAGTTCCATCAGAACCGACATGGCATTCATTACCTGCCGTCATACAGTGGTCCATGGGTGTTGAACATTTGGGAGAGATTGATGTTTAATTGTTGAAACCCATTTAAATAAATTAAAAAGATCGTTTCCATTCCAGGCTCAACAGTCAATAATTCAGCCCTCCAGTCCTATGATATCGGGAACAAAACTATTAGAGCAGATTGTGGTTTAGGGGTGTTGGATGATTGATTGGGTGACTTGGGGAAGGGGACCTAACAGCAAGGCCATCGATCCCATCGGATTAGGTAAAGTTGGGGAAGGAAGTCAGCTGTGCCCTTTCAAAGGAACCACCCCGGCATTTGCCTGAAGTGGTGTAGAGAAATCATGGAAAACCTAAATCAGGATGGCCAGATGTGGGTTTGAAGCATCGTCCTGCCGCATGCAAGTCCAGTGTAATGGTTGTTGGAGTTGAGGCTCAACTGCTGTTGATTTATCAGTCTTTATTTTGTCATTGTTTCAGAATGAGAATACATGCCATATGAGAGCCACACCTGCTGAATTAGGAGCAACTAAAATATGAAGCCCATATTTGAGGAGCCATGATGAAGGTATGGTGCAGAAGCTACTTTGCGCACCCAAGCATTGGGGGGTGGGTGGCTGGGTGGGGGGTGGGGGGTGGGGGTGGGGGGGGGGGGGACTGCCTGTTTCTGTTTCATCCTGTGGCAGTGAAATGGTGATGTGCTATCACCTATTAAAGAAGCAGTCGCCAAGTTGCTGGCAGTTTGAGAACTTTTTCAATATCAGTAAACTGTCACTAGCTCAGCAGTGGAGATTGATGGCAAGGATAGCACATTACCAGAACAGGTGGAAGGATACTCAACAAATTAGGGGAGTGGAGAAAATGTGGAAGCAGTTGGAGCAATTGC
This sequence comes from Schistocerca serialis cubense, assembly GCF_023864345.2. Taxonomy (NCBI): domain Eukaryota; kingdom Metazoa; phylum Arthropoda; class Insecta; order Orthoptera; family Acrididae; genus Schistocerca; species Schistocerca serialis. Next base: position 714,939,973 of record NC_064643.1, read on the forward strand.
AAAATGATCTGAGTGAATTGTTGCAGTGGGTGGAGATGTGGAGTGGTGATGGTGTGGTAGCTGAAGGTGTGCAGGGGCAACGTAATTCAGGGTTAGTGACCGACAGGAAAAGGGGGCGATAATATTTGGTAAGCTACTCTATCCTTTGCAGAATTTTATTAGTGATACTGGTATAATGTGTGATAGTTCAATTGGTAATGTAGTTAACTTTTTGTATATGCTGGTTGACATATCAGAGAAGGGTGGATGTTTGGTATTGCCGATACCGAACTGATAGTTTTAATTGCATCAAAGATGGAGGGTGTTTTCATATCTTATGTGCAAAGGACTATAGATCATGGGGAGGGATTGCGCCAACTCTGAAGTCAAATTTTAGCGGAGATGGTACCTGAGCATGCCCTCCAAGAATTGGTGCTCATACATTATGGTAGAGAGCAGGCATCCCGACAACCGACAGGTGACTATACGTGAGTAAAACCGAGTGTTAAGGTAAAACCGAGTGTTAAGGCACTGGGCTTGAGCTGTACCAAAAAACAAGTAGAATGCCACATTATTAATGGACTAAGACTGGAGGATAGGGTGAGAGCAGTATTGTGTTGAGCACTACAGAATTATCAACATTTGGAGGAATTATCATGCCAGGTGCAGGGCAAAACGTATACAGACCAAAGGAGGCAGGTTAATATCCAGATCGGGTGCAACCAGGAAGTTGGAAAAAGACAATATAATTGTGATGAAGGTCACGTTAAATGTTTTAGGTTCAGAAAGAGGAGTCACATCCAGAAGTTTTGTGATCAGAGTAGAGGGTAGAGGTGGAACAGATACTTGACAATTAAGGAGGCTGAGGCGGAGGAGAGTTAAAAGCAAATACCCTACAGCCAGAATGTTGCAACCAAGAGTTATGACCCTCCTGTTTGTGTGATGCCATGTTAACAAGGAACTTGTTTGTGTATTTTTGGGTTCCCGAAGGACTATTATGGCCACTGATAGCAGGTGAGGGCAAAGAACCAACCACATTGTGCATTTCTGATAATACAGTCTGACGGCGGAAGGTATTCTGAGGCTAACAAATCATGGGTTGGAATTATAGGCATCACTGAGGTAAAGCTGCTGATTGATAACTTCACCTGGAAAGTGCAGGTTAGGGTCATGGATAATCTTACGACAAATCTGGTACTAGGACCTGGCTTTATTGCCAAGGTCAATCTCATGCCTAACTTGGCAGATCAGTATTTTCAGTTTAGGCATGCCAAAGCAAAGAAATTTATGTTTTCTCAACTTCAGGGCATGAAACACCAAGGGGAGGTAGGGGGGAGGAAATGATGGTTGCAGCCAGGGGTACAGTTGTGTGAAATGATAGAACAGATTCAGCATTTGTCTGATGAAGATAAGACTAAGATCAGAATTTTGTGTGAAAAATTTCCTGATGTCCTAACTAAGAAAAGGGGTTACTCATTTGATGAAGTATAAAACTGAGGTAAGTGATGACATACCCATTTGGAGACAGTCTTTTAGATTGTCCTATCCTTGTATGAAACAGCTAAAGCTCACAGTAGAGATGATGGTGCAGAGGGGGTCATCCAACCATCCTCTTCACCTTATTCTTCCCCTATATCCACAGTTAAGAAGCCACAAGGAGGAATTCAGACTTTTGTTGACTCCAGTGAACTTAATAAGAAGATAATTTTGAGTTTGGTACTGTTACCCGATCTCCACTCTGTTTTGCATTGTTTAAGGGAGCTAATTTTTTCAGCACTCTACATTTACCGTAAATCAGGCATGCTACCAAATACCTCTTGAATAGTCTTCTAAGGCGTTAATCGTATTTAGCACAGACTGGAACTTATATGAATTTAATCGGGTTTCATTCGGCCTTTGGTGCTGCAGTATTGTCACAATTCTTGGATCAAGTCTTTGAGGGAATTAAATCTGAATTCCTTTACCATTACCTAGATGATGTAATTTATAGTGCATCTATGGAAGATCATTTCCAACACCTTGAGATAGTTTTCGAGATGTTACGTAAGGCTCGCCTTATAGTCAATCCTTACAAGGTGAGGTTTGCTTGTCCCTCAATACAGTCCCTTGGGCATGTGGTATTTGCAGAGGGTCTCACTAAAGATAGTTAAAGAGTTAGGGTGATTACTAAATTTCCTATGTCCTGTAATATGAAGCAGGTGGCAAGATTTATAGGCATGACCAGTTGAGAGAGTGTTATAATCAGAACAGATAACTTTGCAAATACTGCATAGGGGACAGTTTTTTGGAAGAATTTTGCAGCCATGAGCAAGGTCCATGAAAAAATCTATTTGCTAACGTGTTTTAAGGGTTCCTTCATCATACATGAATTTTTTTACACCATTCACAGTTAGATTGCAAGATGCTCAGAGTGGTCAGGTTCCTCCTGAACCCATATCACAGATCTAGCCGTTTGGTTCATAGGCACCATCCACTGGGTACGGCTCTCTCTCTCTGGGGTACCGTGAAGATTTGGTAGGGGGGGGGGGGGGATGTTGTGCCCATTGGTTTTCTCCGCCAGCAATTTGCATTGTGCGGTGATGCTACAGTGTCAAAAGTGACAGCATGGAGTAGTGCAAGCTAGGCCGGGTGATCAGTTCTTGACTGCTGGTGTCTACAGCTGCAGCACTGTATAGGGGAACAGCAACAATGAGGCGAGGTTGTGTTGGCCAGGGTCGTGGTTGCCAATAGCAAGGGGGTTTGTTGGCATTAAGATCTGCAGAAGTGTTGAAATGTCTGTGGTGCTTTAGTTCTACATTGCTGTTCGTTGTTTTGATTATTTGTTGGATTCAGTCAGGATACTGGAGAGAGTAATTCATAGCCAAGATATGTGGTACGCCTCGGCTGATCATTCCCACTGTCTTTCTTCAACATCACATTGTGGTTGTGGTCCTGTGAGCACACAGCACATCTGGGTGACAGTAGCTTATTGTTTGAAAGTAGTAATCATGCACTTGGCCAGTATAAAGTTGTTTTTAAGCATAATAAGTTTTAAAAGCTGTGTTGTAAAAGCTGGGCCCTGTTAGCTCAATTTAGTAATCGTGCGTTTGGCCAATATTAAGTTAAAGTTGTAAGAACTTTCAAGCTAAAGCTTGGCTCTGTTTTGCCTGCCATTTATGTGTTTGATAGTTAAAACATCACCCCAGTAAGGAAGCTGCCTACCACCCTTCCTAGTTCTGTGATATTCGTACTTATCGTGGGGCTAAGTAGTTAAACTTCCGAAATGGGCCACATCCATTAGAGCTAAAAAGGGGCAATAAAAAATTAAACTGTTCATTGGAAGCTTACATTGTTAAGCCCATTGCTATGTTCATACTAAGTTACTTCCAGAACGAAAGTAGTGATTGTGGTCTTAATTTCAGGGATCCTGCTGCAGCATGATGCGCATTTGGGCTGCGTCCAAGTCTCACCACTTGATCATGCTGGAGGTCTTCCTGGGGACTGACCAATATCCAGAGCTCCATCAGAACTGAGATGGCGTTCACTTCCTGTCATCGTACAGTGGGCGATGGGTGTTGAAGATCCAGGAGAACTTCATTTTTAATTGTTTCCCTTCACAATGAAATCTAATCTTTTTCTTAGGCCTCTCAGTCCTTTTCCTTCACCCTTCTTCCTTCCCCTTCAATCCTTCTGCATGAAGGAGTAACTGGCTCTGAAAGCTTGCGTAATTATAATTTTGTGTGTGTGTTCTGCCGCTGCTTGGTGAGTAATTTTTTTATCTATCTAATTAACTTATTGTATCAAAAATTGATTGTTTTCATTGTTATAGAATGTAAAAGTAACACCAATATAAGAAAAAAGAAACATCTGTTAAGGACACAGAGGAGGAAAATCCCCATGAATGACATTTAAGTAGAACAGCAGTGGGCAGAGTACTTTGCAGAATTACTAAATCGTGGTGACGCTCCATTGAGGCTCTTCCACGTGAAATACCAGACACTGTAGACAGCAAAGTAAAGATCCCCACTGAAGAAGAAATACAACAATAACCAAAACCGTAAGGCTTTTGGTGAAGATCAAATTGCAGGAAAGCTAATAAAAGATGGTGGACCAGTACTGGTTAAAATAACTACAAAACTGTTAAAGAATGTTTGGGAGTACGAGAAATCGCCTAACGCCAGGAAGATGGCCATAATCTGCCCTATATTAATGAAGAATTACCCCCTGGGATGTTGTAATTTAGAGGGATTGGACTCCTTAATGTAAGCTGCCAAAATCTACTTCAATGCCTACTGAACAGAATGATCCCAATTGCAGAAGGAATTGCAGGTGACTATCAATGTGGCTTGAGGAGGATCTGATGAACTACAGGCCAGCTTTTTACACTCGGATAGGTAAAATGAGAAAGGTTGGGAACATAATGTTGCTATTCACACAGATTTTGTAGGTTCCAAAACAGCTTATGACAGCCCTTATAGGGGTGCAACCACCAATGTATTGAAAGAGTTCCTGTTTCCACAGAAGTTTTCATACTGGCCTTAGATAAGGAGAGTGTTATCTCCAACACTTTTTGATTTAATTTTAGAAAAGATAAACAGAGAACACCAAAAATTAAACGAAGCTGGAATAAAACTGGGTAATATCACAACAAATCAGCTTGTGTATGCGGATGGATGATGATCTAATAGGGCTAGCAAAGAGTACCTGTAGCTCATGACAAGTTCTTACAGAAATAGTCCAAGGAAAGCAGGGTACAAATTGACACAATCATGAGCAAAGCACCCAATGATCAAATCCCACTGATAGTTGATAAATTCACTTTTAAAAGAGTAGACATATTTAAATATTTGGGAAGCATTTTTAATGAGCAGAAGAGGATGGACACTGAGATTAAGACAAGGATCACAGTGACAAAAATATCTTGTCTTGGCTCACGAGACATGCTGTGCAGTAGAGCAGTTTCGAGAAGTTTTAAAATCAGACTATACCACAGCATGATTCTCCCAGTAGCTCTATAGAAACAAAAACTGCTAGTCTTCAAGGGAAATGTATTAAGGAACATAGTTGGCCCCAAGAGGGACACTCACGTCAAAGGAATGGTGGACATTAAAAACAAGGAACTGGCAGGCCTATTCTCCCAAGCTGATATTGTTTGAAGGATGAAGAAAAGAAAATTGATGTGGGCTGAACACGTTATGAGGATAGAAGAGGAAATACTACCACAGGTAGCATCATCACGATCCAGGGAGGACGGAAGTGGGTGAGGATCACCATGTACCCGGTGGAAGGAAGATAACAGGGGTAGGCAGGTGATGAGCCTGAGAAATGGAGAATAGACCATGAAAGCCAGGAGGAATTTAGAGAACAGATAGGGTCTCCAAGGCCAAAGCGACAATTAAGAAAGACGAAGAAGAAGAAGAAGAAGAAGAAGAAGAAGAAGAAGAAATTTAGCAAGACTACAGAACATGTGATGGGAAATGCTATGAAGTCATTGAACCATTAAGTTAAGATTCTAATTCTTGCATAAACTCTTACATACAGTTGATTTACATGTATATTTCTATTCAATATCTGTGTAATGGTATAATAAATATATCTGCATGTCCCAAAACTGTCAGCTGCGTCTGCTGCCAGAAGTCATTGTTTAATACTTTATACAAATGAGGAGTGAAACTTTTTTTCTTGGCCAGTCTTGTGTACCAAATGAATGGCTGTGAAAAACAGTATGTATACTTTATTTTTCTGGGCTTTTATTTCCAGTGCTTATGGAAAAGGGCCACTGTTGTCACAAAACGATAGGGAAACATTCCACGTGGGAAATATATATCTAAAAACAAAGATGATGAGACTTACCAAACAAAAGCGCTGGCAGGTCGATAGACACACAAACAAACACAAACATACACACAAAATTCAAGCTTTCGCAACAAACGGTTGCTTCATCAGGAAAGAGGGAAGGAGAGAGAAAGACGAAAGGATGTGGGTTTTAAGGGAGAGGGTAAGGAGTCATTCCAATCCCGGGAGCGGAATGACATGTCTGCTTGTGTCTGTTTGTGTGTGTGTGTGTGTGTGTGTGTGTGTGCGCGCGCGCGCGCATACCTGTCCTTTTTTCCCCCTAAGGTAAGTCTTTCCGCTCCCGGGATTGGAATGACTACTTACCCTCTCCCTTAAAACCCACATCCTTTCGTCTTTCCCTCTCCTTCCCTCTTTCCTGATGAAGCAACCATTTGTTGCGAAAGCTTGAATTTTGTGTGTATGTTTGTGTGTCTATCGACCTGCCAGCTCTTTTGTTTGGTAAGTCTCATCATCTTTGTTTTTAGATATATTTTTCCCACGTGGAATGTTTCCCTCTATTATATTCATATCATTAATTTGAACACAACAACTACGTTTGTTATTGTCACTGTTGCATTTCGAAATCTTTTCTGTCGTCTTATTTTCTCTTTCTGTTTTTGCCAGTAGTTTCACTTTGTATTCACCTTCTCCTTTTTACTGTAATCTACTAGACAATTTTATCCCAACGATATATACTCAATAATACGTAATAATATCAATATAATGGAAGGAAACATTCCACGTGGGAAAAATTATATATAAAAACAAAGATGAGGTGACTTACCGAACAAATGCGCTGGCAGGTCGATAGACACACAAACAAACACAAACACACACACAAAATTCAAGCTTTCGCAACAAACTGTTGCCTCATCAGGAAAGAGGGAAGGAGAGGGGAAGACGAAAGGAAGTGGGTTTTAAGGGAGAGGGTAAGGAGTCATTCCAATCCCGGGAGCGGAAAGACTTACCTTAGGGGGAAAAAAGGACAGGTATACACTCGCACACACGCACATATCCATCCACACATACATATGTAAGGTAAGTCTTTCCGCTCCCGGGATTGGAATGACTCCTTACCCTCTCCCTTAAAACCCACTTCCTTTCGTCTTCCCCTCTCCTTCCCTCTTTCCTGATGAGGCAACAGTTTGTTGCGAAAGCTTGAATTTTGTGTGTGTGTTTGTGTTTGTTTGTGTGTATCGACCTGCCAGCGCTTTTGTTTGGTAAGTCTCATCATCTTTGTTTTTATATATAATACGTAATAATACATAACCCACTTCCAAACCATAACAAAAAATTTTTTTTACGCTTTCAACACTACCGCTGCAATAAAATCCACCGTTTCTAGTTCACAAACAGTTCCTTTCACCTATTAAACAACCATTTTGGCTAGTTCTAATAACTTTTGCTTTATTTCCATTTCCGTTTTTCTCACATCACTGATCATTTTCAGCCGCTTCCCACAGGTTTTAACGTCATTATTTCTTCATCAGACAATTGTTAGCCTCATTTTCATAATCTGCCACCACAAAACCACTCCTTTTAATACATTTACACGTAGTTTTTTAGAAATTTTCACGAATTTCTCCACCCTTTAACGTGTTTTGGTGGCAACACAACCACCTAACCTTTATGCACATCGTTGTCTACCAACCCAATCACCACAGGATCAACATTGCCCAGCTCTAACCAACACTTTTTCGCCATTTTTCGCACCAGATCTCCAGTCTCTTTCTAGTTCACCTTTATCTCTCCCCATATATTTTTATTTTCATTTTCATTTCAGCCTCATGTTACACTTTCCACCTTCTAATACCATGTCACCCTCACAACACCCCCACAACGACCCCATTAAGTTTTATTTACATTCCCTCCGCAAACATGCCTTCGCCCTAGCCAGATTACACTCCCATATTTTATTTTCTCAGGCTTGTCTGACATTTGGCATTACCCCCAAAGGCCTCACACTTAAAGTTCCCATCTCTGGCTGCAACCCTTCTTTCCATCAGTCCCTATACCAGTTCCAAACTGAACAATCCATTGCCCTCACCCACCTAATCCTTCACCTACACATCAACTCAGCCAATGAACACACCCGTCAACTCCTATCCTTAATAAAAGTCCTCAATCTTTCCTCTCCCACATCCACACCGGCTGTTCAGAGCATCCTCCTACAGGCCAACCACAAATTAGAACAGCATGCCACTCTCCATCTTAAAAAACTATCCCATCTTCTGGTTTCCCACCTCAGGAAAGGCAACTCACTCACCCTTCACAACCTTTCCAGCAAACCTCAACCTCCTCTCAATGCACACAAACCCAGTCTCTCCCACCTACGCAATCTCCCACTTCCAGCTCCACTCCCTCCAAAACCTCAAAATTCCAGGTCTGCTTGTGTCTGTGTATGTGCGGATGGATGTGTGTGTGTGTGTGTGTGTGTGTGTGTGTGTGTGTGTGTGTGTGTGTGTGGTGGGGGGGGGGGGGGGGGGGGGGGGGCGCGCGCACGCGCGAGCGCGCACATGTGTATACCTGTCCTTTTTTCCCCCTAAGGTAAGTCTTTCCGCTCCCGGGATTGGAATGACTCCTTACCCTCTCCCTTAAAACCCACATCCTTTCGTCTTTCCCTCTCCTTCCCTCTTTCCTGATGAAGCAACCGTTCGTTGCGAAAGCTTCCAGCGCTTTTGTTTGGTAAGTCTCATCATCTTTGTTTTTAGATATATTTTTCCCACGTGGAATGTTTCCCTAGAGGGGAAGCGCGCGCACACACACACACACACACACACACACACACACACACACACACATATATCCATCCGCACATACACAGACACAAGCAGACATTTGTAAAGGCGAACAGTTTGGGTAGAGATGTCAGTCGAGGTGGAAGTACAGAGGCAAAGATGTTGTTGAAATACAGGTAAGGTATGAGCAGCGGCAAATTGAAATTAGCGGAGATCGAGGCCTGGCGGATAACGAGAAGAGAGGATATACTGAAGGGCAAGTTCTCATCTCTGGAGTTCTGACAGGTTGGTGTTAGTGGGAAGTATCCAGATAACCCGGACGGTTGTGCCAAGATGTGCTGGCTGTGCACCAAGGCATGTTTAGCCACAGGGTGATCGTCATTACCAACAAACACTGTCTGCCTGTGTCCATTCACGCGAATGGACAGCTTATTGCTGGTCATTCCCACATAGAAAGCTTCACAGTGTAGGCAGGTCAGTTGGTAAATCACGTGGGTGCTTTCACACGTGGCTCTGCCTTTGATCGTGTACACCTTCCGGGTTACAGGACTGGAGTAGGTGGTGGTGGTGGGAGGGTGCATGGGACAGGTTTTACATCGGGGGCAGTTACAAGGGTAGGAGCCAGAGGGTAGGGAAGGTGGTTTGGGGATTTCATAGGGATGAACTAAGAGGTTACAAAGGTTAGGTGGACGGCGGAAAGACACTCTTGGTGGAGTGGGGAGGATTTCATGAAGGATGGATCTCATTTCAGGGCAGGATTTGAGGAAGTCGTATCCCTGCTGGAGAGCCACATTCAGAGTCTGATCCAGTCCCAGAAAGTATCCTGTCACAAGTGGGGCACTTTTGGGGTTCTTCTGTGCGAGGTTCTGGGTTTGAGGAGATGAGGAAGTGGCTCTGGTTATTTGCTTCTGTACCAGGTCGGGAGGGTAGTTATGGGATGCGAAAGCTGTTTTCAGGTTTTTGGTGTAATGGTTCAGGGATTCCGGACTGGAGCAGATTCGTTTGCCACGAAGACCTAGGCTGTAGGGAAGGGACCGTTTGATGTGGAATGGGTGGCAGCTGTCATAATGGAGGTACTGTTGCTTGTTGGTGGGTTTGATGTGGACGGACATGTGAAGCTGGCCATTGGACAGGTGGAGGTCAACGTCAAGGAAAGTGGCATGGGATTTGTAATAGGACCAGGTGAATCTGATGGAACCAAAGGAGTTGAGGTTGGAGAGGAAATTCTGGAGTTCTTCTTCACTGTGAGTCCAGATCATGAAGATGTCATCAATAACTCTGTATCAAACTTTGGATTGGCAGGCCTGGGTAACCAAGAAGGCTTCCTCTAAGTGACCCATGAATAGGTTGGCGTACGAGGGGGCCATCCTGGTGCCCATGGCTGTTGCCTTCAATTGTTGGTATGTCTGGCCTACGAAAGTGAAGAAGTTGTGGGTCAGGATGAAGCTGGCTAAGGTAATGAGGAAAGAGGTTTTTGGTAGGATGGCAGGTGATCGGCGTGAAAAGGAAGTGCTCCATCGCAGCGAGGCCCTGGACGTGCGGAATATTTGTGTATAAGGAAGTGGCATCAATGGTTACAAGGATGGTTTCCAGGGGTAACAGACTGGGTAGGGATTCCAGGCGTTCGAGAAAGTGGTTGGTGTCTTTGATGAAGGATGGGAGACTGCATGTGATGGGTTGAAGGTGTTGATCTACGTAGGCAGAGATACGTTCTGTGGGGGCTTGGTAGCCAGCTACAATGGGACGGCCGGGATGATTGGGTTTGTGAATTTTAGGAAGAAGGTAGAAGGTAGGGGTGCAGGGTGTCGGTGGAGTCAAGAGGTTGATGGAGTCAGGTGAAAGGTTTTGTAAGGGGCCTAGGTTCTGAGGATTCCTTGAAGCTACGCCTGGACATCAGGAATGGGATTACCTTGGCAAATTTTGTATGTAGTGTTGTCTGAAAGCTGACGCAGTCCCTCAGCCACATACTCCCGACGATCAAGTACCACGGTTGTGGAAGCCTTGTCCGCCGGAAGAATGACGATGGATCGGTCAGCCTTCAGATCACGGATAGCCTGGGCTTCAGCAGTGGTGATGATGGGAGTAGGATTAAGGATTTTTAAGAAGGATTGAGAGGCAAGGCTGGAAGTCACAAATTCCTGGAAAGTTTGGAGAGGGTGATTTTGAGGAACAGGAGGTGGGTCCCGCTGTGACGGAGGATGGAACTGTTCCAGGCAGGGTTCAATTTGGATAGTGTCTTGGGTAGTTGGACCATTAGGAGTAGGATTAGGATCATTTTTCTTCGTGGCAAAGTGATATTTCCAGCAGGGAGTACGGGTGTAGGACAGAAGAACTCCAGAATTTCCTCTCCAACCTCAACTCCTTTGGTTCCATCAGATTCACCTGGTCCTACTCCAAATCCCATGCCACTTTCCTTGACGTTGACCTCCACCTGTCCAATGGCCAGGTTCACATGTCCGTCCACATCAAACCCACCAACAAGCAACAGTACCTCCATTATGACAGCTGCCACCCATTCCACATCAAACGGTCCCTTCCCTACAGCCTAGGTCTTCGTGGCAAACGAATCTGCTCCAGTCCGGAATCCCTGAACCATTACACCAACAACCTGAAAACATCTTTCGCATCCCGCAACTACCCTCCCGACCTGGTACAGAAGCAAATAACCAGAGCCACTTCCTCATCTCCTCAAACCCAGAACCTCGCACAGAAGAACCCCAAAAGTGCCCCACTTGTGACAGGATACTTTCCGGGACTGGATCAGACTCTGAATGTGGCTCTCCAGCAGGGATACGACTTCCTCAAATCCTGCCCTGAAATGAGATCCATCCTTCATGAAATCCTCCCCACTCCACCAAGAGTGTCTTTCCGCCGTCCACCTAACCTTCGTAACCTCTTAGTTCATCTCTATGAAATCCCCAAACCACCTACCCTAGTAACTGCCCCCGATGTAGAACCTGTCCCATGCACCCTCCCACCACCACCTATTCCAGTCCTGTAACCCGGAAGGTGTACACGATCAAATGCAGAGCCACGTGTGAAAGCACCCACGTGATTTACCAACTGACCTGCTTACACTGTGAAGCTTTCTATGTGGGAATGACCAGCAACAAACTGTCCATTCGCATGAATGGACACAGGCAGACAGTGTTTGTTGGTAATGAGGATCACCCTGTGGCTAAACATGCCTTGGTGCACGGCCAGCACATCTTGGCACAACCGTCCGGGTTATCTGGATACTTCCCACTAACACCAACCTGTCAGAACTCCGGAGATGGGAACTTGCCCTTCAGTATATCCTCTCTTCTCGTTATCCGCCAGGCCTCAATCTCCGCTAATTTCAATTTGCCGCCGCTCTTACCTCACCTGTCTTTCAACAACATCTTTGCCTCTGTACCTCCGCCTCGACTGACATCTCTACGCAAACTCTTTGCCTTTACAAATGTCTGCTTGTGTCTGTGTATGTGCTGATGGATATATGTGTGTGTGCGCGCGCGAGTGTATACCTGTCCTTTTTTCCCCCTAAGGTAAGTCTTTCCACTCCTGGGATTGGAATGACTCCTTACCCTCTCCCTTAAAACCCACATCCTTTCGTCTTTCCCTTTCCTTCCCTCTTTCCTGATGAGGCAACAGTTTGTTGCGAAAGCTTGAATTTTGTGTGTATGTTTGTGTGTCTGTCGACCTGCCAGCACTTTCATTTGGTAAGTCACATCATCTTTGTATATATATATATATATATATATATATATATATATATATATATATATATATATATATATATATATATATATAATTTTCTGCCTTGAACAGACCTGGATGAACATCCTTACATAGGCTACATTGCTTAATATAGCTGTAAATAGACAAATTTACCACGCTGCTTATTGTGGATAGGACAGTCGTCAGAGACTGCAAAATTTCCTAGACTTCAAGGCTGCATGACCAATCTCCCTGTGAATTTTACAAGTGGGGTATATTGAAGGATCATATGTACTCATAACTGTCTTACACTGAAGAGCTACATCAAAATTTTGAAAATGCTATTGCTGCCACCCCCCAAAGGACAACTGATGTCTGAGTCTCTCTGATAAACCGTGCACAGTTCTGTATAGACATAAATGCTGGTTTTTCCAGCCTCTTCTGTCAACAGCATCTGGTTTGGAGGCCGGATGTTACAACCTACTCCATGCAGATGGACAACATTTTAGCTGGAAGGATGTTTACTGTAACTATAGGAAAAGACACTGGCTGTCCAAAAGTATTGAATAATGGCTTACCACAGGGATCCATCCTCACTTCTCTCTCAATTTGTGCGTGTCTGATATTCCTCCAACAGTCCAGAAAGTTTTGCTATGTGGATGATTTGGCAATGGCTACCAAACACAAATTCTTCGAAACAACTGAAGAAATCTTAACTTCTGATTTAGACATCTTACGCCAATCCTTCCATAAATGGAGGTTACAACCTAAATCAAATAAAACAGAAGTTGTGTTTTCATCTGTCCAACAGACTGGCCCTTGGTGTCTATTTTGAAGGAGAAAAACATTGTAACATGCTTGCAAAATACCTTGGGATTCACCTTAGACATGACAATTTCTTTTAAGGAGCACTTGATGTGAACCTCTGCTAACTCAAAAGCAGAAATAACGTTCTTCATAAGCTCTGTGGCACCTAGATAGGGACCGTCAGCAGACGCACTTCTCGTATTGTCACTCTAATTGGTATAGTCAACTGCAGATTACTGAGATCTCTCTAGCCTAGTAGTCCCGGATGGAAAAGTGCATATAGTAATAATGGATATCAGAAGGTTGTAAATAATGCACCGATATTGAATGATGTATTCTCTGGGGAGAAAAAAAGGTTTAAGATCAAGTCATCCCACTCTTATAATGCCAGAATTCCTGTCTAAAATTCAATGCCATCAATGAATTGAAACACGGTTGGAAAAAAACTGTCCACCATAATGATTGAAACTACCCTGCATCCAAGAAAAGCCCCCTGGATTTTACCAGACACAGGCAATTTGGACTGATCTGAATTGCATCCAAATGAAATATGGAAGGTGCTCAGACACGCTCCAGAAATAGGGTAAATCTTCATCACTACCTTGTGTGACTGTGGTGCTAAACAGCAGACAGCTACTCATGTTGTATCAACATATCACACACATGCCTACAAGGACCCTTTAAAATATTCCCTGTCAGTGATGAGTGGAGTGATAAACAATATAAAAAACCTTGATATTTGCCTACAGCTATTATTATTAGTATTACATTATGCTGGAGATGTATTTAAGTGTTGACTGTGTGTATGTATAGCTATTCATGTCATTAAAAAGTCTTAATGCATCCTATACGATAAATTATTATTACTATTATTAAAAATCACTCAGCTTGCTGTTTTTTCACTACAATAAACAAATTACTACTGCTGTGTCTGCAAAATATAATGCTCATTTTCTTGCCTAACACATTTCATATTTAAAGTTCGCCTCCAAGTTCAAGAATAATGACAATGACCTTAGTAACATAATAAATATGAAAATGTTCTTCCTACTGAAAGTTTACTGAAATAATATTAACTAATTATGAAGGTAAGTTATCTCTGTATTTAGGAAAGAAATTAAAGACTTTTACGAATATTATATTCCAAAAGTTTGTCAGGGAGTAAAGCATTACAAAATCTAAACTACATTTCTGATTACAGTTGGTAAACTTTATCAGTCGAATCAGGCTATGCTGCAAACATTTTGAGAAATGCCTAGTAAGTGTGGCTGAATGTCTTCTGTGTAAGAAACTTATATTACCAAAATATGGAAAAGGCAACAGGGCTGAGGATTGGTGCACAGAAACATGTAACAGAAAACATATAACACTAGCTTTGACCTCCTGCTCTTTTTCTAGGAGGATTACACATACCAAAATTCTTGGATAAAAATACATAAAAACGAAGAAAGGCAACCAATTATCTATAGAGGATTGGTGCTTGGCACATAGAAACATGTGACACACACACACACACACACACACACACACACACACACACACACACACACACAGAGAGAGAGAGAGAGAGAGAGAGAGAGAGAGAGAGAGGAGAGAGAGAGAGAGAGAGAGAGAGAGGGGGGGGGGGGGGGGGGGGGGAACAGTTACATCTGGCCAGTACAGCCAGAGTTCTGGCTCAGATTCTGGTCAGAATGGGAAAAGATAGCAGTCATGTAGGCTTCAGGCGTGCTTGGTGTGTGTGTGTGTGTGTGTGTGTGTGTGTGTGTGTGTGAGGGGGGGGGGGGGGGGCAGAGCCGCATGCACGTGTACTTAGAAACTTTCCTTTCTGTGAAGAAGGCTTTGGCCGTAAGCTCAATGTGTAACAGTCTTTTCATTGTGTCTGGATGCAACTCAATGTGCAAACCTTATGGTGAGTAGCAATCTATGCATTGGTGATCAGTATTACCTGGGCCTGGAATGTGCTAATCAGCTACAGGGCCATGACTTCCTAAAATCATGCCCTGAAATGAGATCCATTCTGTCTGAAATTTTGGCCACCACACCTAGAATAGCTTTCACTCACCCTCCCAATCTCCGCAATATTCTTGTCAGACCCTACGCTCCTTCTGCACTGATCCTCCTACCCTATGGCTCCTACCCCTGTGACTATCCCCACTGGAAGACATGCCCTATGCACCTTCCTGCTACCACCTATTCCAGCCCTGTAACTGGTGAAACATAAACTATCAAAGGGAGAGCTGCCTGTGAAACAACACATCATATACCAGCTGTTATGTAAACACTGTTCGGCCTTCTACATCAGCATGTCTACCACCAAATTATCAATTAGAATGAATGGGCATAGGCAGGGGGTGTATACTGGCAACTCGCAATATCCTGTTGCAGAGCATGCTCTACAATGTAACATTCGTGATTTGTCCCCCAGGCAGTTCTGAGAACTACGCAGGTGGGAACTAGCACTACAGCACGGTTCTCGCCACCCACCTGGCTTTAATTTACATTAATTTCTTCCGTCTCCACATTTCTTGGATTGGATTGGATTGTTTGGGGGAAGAGACCAGACAGCAACGTCATCAGTCTTATCAGATGAGGGAAGGACAGGGAAGGAAGTCGGCCGTGCCCTTTCAAAGAAACCATCCCGGCATTTGCCTGGAGCGTTTTAGGGAAATCACGGAAAACCTAAATCAGGATGGGATTGAACAGTCATCCTCCCGAATGCGAGTCCAGTGCGCTAACCACTGCGCCTACATTTCTTCACTGTAACTACTCTTTGCTTCCCTCCATTTTAGTTTTCTACATTTTTCATTGTCTTTCCCATCTATTTTCTCTGCCCCCCCCCCCCCCCCCCCGCACCTCTTTTATGTACAATGCACTTAGCTTTTCACTCTTATTAACTCAGGTCCGGCATGATTAAGCAGTAATCTCTGTCTGCGCATATTACCCTATCTTCCACCTTTAAGCCCTCAGGTTTGCAAATCTCGTTTGATGCAGTCCCAAACAACCAGTCTTTCCTTCTCATCCAGTACGATAAGTCTCCCCAGACCAATGGTTCTGGGTGACTTTCCCGAAACCTACCCCTCTCCAATCCTTTTCCTTCACCACTCTTCCTTCCCCTTCAACCCTTCTACCTGAAGGAGCCATTGGCTCCAAAAGGTTGCCAGTTACAACCATGTCTTGTGTGTGTGTTCTGCCACTGCTTGTTGGTAATCTATACTATTAAATATTCCACCCTTTTCATAAAATTATTAAAAATAGTGTTTTATTACAAAAACATTGAACAACAGCTGACATTTAAATACAGGCGATAACAAATTACACGACTTCATCAGGAGACAAGTTGAAAAGAATGAACTAGCATGTTTCATGAAGTGGGGATTGTCCATTGGGTAACAAACAACCATGTCTGTTTAATAGTTTTCCTAATACTTACAATTCATTTACCACTAGTAGTGTAAAGAATCCACAAAAATCAGCTAAATGCATGAAATTAAACAGATTGTGACAAAACTGCCTATGCGCCACAGGCATATTCTGTAACAAATCTCATTTTCTCTGAGAAAATGAGTCCACATGACAACTAAGGCCCTTATACATACATGCTATGTATGGCTTGAGAGGCTAGTCTGCAGCCGAATCATTCTTGACATTCATTTTTACTTGACATCTACTGTCCACTTTCCATATCTCTATTAAAAATAACAAAGAAAAAAATTCTTAACAAAATAATTTACTCCTTTTTTATGAATTTTGCAATAGGAAGGAAGGTTTGTGTCAGTGCCCTACTGGCGAACAGCTCATCAGTGGTTGCACATACGCTTTGATAGGGCAAGGATGGGGTGCGAAAGTGGTTGTGGCTTTTAAAAGGAACCATAACCGCATTCAGTTTCACCGATTTAGAGAAACCAGAAAAAAACAAATATGGAGAGCTGACAGGGATTTGGAACACATTCCTCTTGAATTCAATTCTTCGGTGGCAACTTGACCGATATATTCATATGACAACTGCATCCGAAATGACTTTTGCATATGCTTCAGTATTGGCCCTTTATTTTATTTGTGACTCTAGCACCCATTCTGTGTCACATTTTAATATAAATACATACTACGGAATGCACAGTTATGTATAGTTTGCAACCAACAGGACTTGTGTGAAACTGGTGTGCTTCAATGAGGTTGCCTATGTTGTTCTCTCCAGTATTTCTGTGAGTACCATCTAACACATTAAGAATTATATCACAATTTGATCAAAGTGAAAATCGACAGAATTTATTTAACCAAACTGTAGATACAATTTTTATTAATATAAACTCATTTCAAGAGTATGCATTCTGCAAAAAGTATTACAATGTAGCAGTGACTATGAATGCCAGAAAAAATGTATTTTATAATACTACTGTACGAAAAATAAATGCACAGATAATAATGTATCCAACAATGTCTCAAATTTTGTAGTGTAACAATGCACAAAGCATCAGAGTCAATAATGTTAACAAAACAGTACAATAATGAAATCTATTTACTTACATCTATCTCTTCCTAATCCTTTGGTGTTGCTTTTTACTAGTTCTTCATTTTGTATTTAAAGAAATAAAACTAAGCACACATTAGGAATTATAAAACATAATCTATTAGTAAAAACATGTTAGGTAGCCTTGTGCTGAAAAATATCTTCTTTCCTCCTCTAAAGTGGATACATTTTGCTTTAAGCTCTGAGGAAAATAGCTATGGCTACCATATTACAATGCTTATTAATGTGAAAAAAATCTCCTGTGAATATGGTAATGAGTAAATTATTTTGCTTTTAGCCTACTATGCCAAAAACACAATTTTCCATTAACCCAATATTTTGCAGTCAAATGAAAGGCTGTGGTTATAAAAGTGAGTTCCCAAAATTCACAAAAATTGTTGAAGTCTACAAAAATGTTCAATGTATTCTTATTCTATGAACGATAGAACGATAAATTTCTGTTAAACATTTCCAATCTGATTACATGAAACATCCACACAAAAGTATCAGTCTATTACAACAAACTGTTCACACAAATGAATATAATTTTCCGCCTTATAAAAATCACTGTTCCAAAATCAGTAACTCAAAGAGTAATACTAGATTCATTCACAAAAAACAACTACCCAGTTTATAGATGCAATATTCCAACATACATGTTGGTTTTGAAAGAAAAGGAATGAAGGAAACTTTGAAAATGTTAAAACCTCAATTTAAAAACATCACAGTGTTAATTCTGTTTCAGACTTTATTAGGGTCTTACACTCCCACTGTGAAGATTCACATTAATATGCAAACTTAAGCCAACAAACTAAATGTTTAAATTTTCACACTGTTTAATGCCTCACTCTTTGCTCTCAATTCTATCTTTGTGATAAATAATGTACAACATTTTTACAATTATAAACAATTTCCACAAAGAAGTCTACATGCACCACTGGGAATCTAACCAGTGCTAAAAGACTGTTTACAATATGAGCTTCAGAGAGAGATTCTTGAGCACCTACAATGCTTAATTTTTATTGGGAAAAATTCGGGAAGGCTCAAAGCTATACATTTAGAAAATTAAATAAATCTTTCCGTAACAAGGTAATGATCATTTAGAAGTGAACAGTGCAAAAAATATTTTTAGTTTTACATAAGAATTTGTAAAATCGTTTAAGGGAAATAATTTGCACAAGGATCAATATAGTAAATTTTACACTATTAAACTGTAATAGTTTCTGTCACAAACAATAAGGTTTACACAAGGATATATGATAAAAAGGTACAAAGTAATGAAAAACAAATTTAGTCATACTATTGCATATTTGTATAATTTCAAATGTTGTTAACTGAAAATGAGATTGGCCTAGTTCGTTTATAATGGAAGAAACCAAGACTGAAGGTTTTTGATGAACAAATATACAGTGGTTATTCTATTGCACAAAAATGCACTTACTTCCTTTCCCAATTCAAAACACACCTTAAGAACCACACTATTTGAAACCATCCATGTGCGATGCTGTTTTCAAATCAGGATTTGTCAAATTTACATTGTTATGCCCCCCCCTCCCTACCCCCATCAGTTCACCTTACACTCTACACCTCCTTTCCACACCAATCAGAATTTTAACTTCTTTCTATAATAATTTATTATTTCATTTATCACCTCACTGGTACTCTGCGTAATTTTATAATGCAGTAAATAAATTGCAACCACTATCCAGTCTTCCATTTAAACTCTGTCTTCCTTTGTGTTTTATCCATTCACATATACTTATATCTCTGAAATTGCATTCAGCTGGATTAATCCTCAATTTATTTCTAACATTTAATTTAATGACTGAAAAACTCAACATAATGAAGTAAAACGTGCACACAGATAGAGAGAGAGAGAAAGAAGGGGAAGGAGAGGGAGTGGTGTCCACGCCATTTCTACACAATTTTTCTAGGGAATATTTCTGTGACACCTTTCAATTTAAAGCATAAAATATACTTTGTAATAAAATAAATTCTTTGTAGAGTTCTATATCTTATGAGGCAATTTGCAAATGCTACAAAACCAATGCATGACAGTTTTAGATATTACCAATTAAACTTACTTCCTTAATAACACACAATTCTTCTCCATTAATTATTTGGTGTCCTATCATTTTATCAATGGACAGAAAAGTAAAAATATGAATTAAGTCTCCACAGAAGAACACCCAAAGGCACATATACTAGGGCTCTCTTGAGGGATACCAGAATACAAATACTTAAGATGAAATTCAGGAAATCTAAGGAAACTACATATGTTTGCTTTTACAATATGCCACAGGAAATCTCTAGTGACTAATACAATCGGATTTTTTATGATATGATATCTCCCACTTTTGTGATGAAGTTTAATATCTATTTCCCAGAGTGCCCTTTTTCTTTTTTTTGCAATAGACATTGCAATTGTATCTATGAAGCAAGAATGGGACAGAAAGTGAAGTGCAATGGTGAGGCTAAATGTTGTACTGAATCACATTTGCATCCAGCAAGCAATGTCAACAATTTAGTTCCATTCTGGAATATTTTTTATGGTAATGACTAATCTTTTAATGCAGATTAACAGTTACTCTCTCTCTCTGACAAGAGTTTCACCAATGAAACACCTCAGTTATAATCTAGCAATATTTCAGGGTGTCCTTCAGCTTAAGTGAAAGGGTCAGAGGCAGAACAGACACAGGTCTGTTTCTCACAATGATTTAGTGGGAAAAGAAGCAGGCAAGGAAAATAATTTCAAGAAGAACTTCAAATTTCTTCTACCATTGTCAACTCTGAATCCCTTCACGGACATTCCAGAGTTCCCACCAACAAAGAAATGGAAACAGCATCCTCTGACAATCTGAGGAAGTAACAAGAACATTCTTCTCATATGGCACACCTGCAACCTGTTAATATGGCTGAACTATGGACTGCAAAACACAGTGAACATTCACCATTTGCACAATGTAGATAGTATCCCTGAACATGCACAATACAAATGATATATCTTTTACAGGAAGGCAACTTTTTGATGTATGATTAACTTGCATTTCCACAAATAAATGCCACAAAGTTGTGTACAAACTACTCACTTGACATAACCTTCCATAGAAGTGGTGTCACATGAATTTCAAATTGCCCACAACAATAATGCTATGAGAAACACCTGTACATCAACAGTATGTCCCCCTTGTCAGTTATACTCTCCTGATTCCTCTGGCAATATGCTGAAATCCTTGCAACGTGATGGGAAGATACTGGAATGTCAGTGAACTAAACCTAAGGCCGAGCATTCATGTGGTATAGGGAACCTGTCTTAAAAAAAAAAAAAAAAAAAAAAAAAAAAAAAAAAAAAAAAAAAAAAAAAAAAAAAAAAAAAAATATAATAATAATAATAATAATAATAATAATAATAATAATAATAATTGTTCACAAAGAGTGAAAAAGGGGGGGGGGGGGAGAGGGTGAGCTCTAAGAAAGAAGAACACAGCTATATAGGCTTTATTTGCAAATCTAAAAATATAAGAAAAAGTAAACAGTAAATAGCTGAACAGTTCTAAGAAAGAGAGCATAGCAACTCACCTCCCCAACCCTTATCAAATCACCCTGTTTGCTAATTAATTAGGCACACAACTTACATTTGTGGCACAGAATACACTGCCTGTGTGCAGCATGTGCTGCACCAACACAAAGTAAAATGCCAATGGAATGATGTATTAGTAACCATGAAAGAACATAATATATTTAACCTCGGAACTTTGCAAAGCAAGAAATGTATTATAGGCTAAAAGTGACATTCCTATTTTGTGTAATCAGTGAAGGGTCCTCTTAAAAATACATTTGAACTAGAAAGCACAGTGCAATAGAATAGTTCAACAAATACAGATTCTTAAAACACTTTACACATGTGTCTATGTATATTTATTACCCTGTGGAACTTCATCTCTCATTTTATGTGCTTTAACATTAAATTGTTAAAGACATACCTATATAGCCCCTTATCAACATGAACACTGTTATACTCACTGCTCGCAACTTTAGATGTGCCCTCATTAAATGTCTACATAACACAAACTGTCTCAAATAATATTTTTTGAGAGATGTTTACTTCAAAATGAGTTCTTGTAACGGCAATGAACATAATGATATCTAATATAATAACAATCTATATACAACCATTAGGTGACCTATCAATTACTTATATAGAAAAAATATTTTGTTAATGGAACTGCATTTTATGAGAGTAAAGAACTAATGAAATATGAGACAAAAGTGGAGTAGGAATGTTGAAAACTACATTTGCCAAAATTATCAGTACTGCTGGAGTTACAATAATATTCTAAGTCAGGCCATAACAGAGGTAAGTACTCACAATGAACTATCCAGAGTAAGCATATTATCACCAAAAGAGTATGGGCAATAATTGCCAGCATCAAACACTTGGCTCCCTGAGACAACATTGAAATCAAATGCTCAGTATTTCTGATAATAGTAATACCAAATATGTTCGCTATACTAATCTTAATGCAAATCATTTACTCTTTTGCCAAGAACAATAACAGGGCCCATAACTAGGCACTTCAATAGCAGTTGGCAAAACAACTCGCCATCACTTCGCATTAGAGCGAACATGCAAACTGTTGGAATGTTTAATAAATTCTTGCAGCTGTATACACACTTATCTGCCCCGAGCCCCTCAGTTTCTGTAAACTGAATATCACATCGTATCTTCATTTTGTCTAACTTACTTTTAAAATAGCATTGTTGCTTTTTAAAGAGGGGGGGGGGGGGAGGGGGGGAGAAAAAAAGAAAGAGAAAGAGAGAGGGAGGGAGAGACAGGGAGGAGGGGGGAGGGAGAGACAGGGGGGAGGGGGAGAGGGGGAGGAAGGAAGAGAGAGAGGGAGGGGGAGGGAGAGAGAGAATTTATTTTTGTAAATTTTAAGTGAAAATTATTTAACTAAACACTTTCACACTATTAGGTAATCAAAGACATTTTACAAGCACAACATTTGAGTTTTAATGTCTCATGTATTCAGCAGCAATTGATGTGTGTGTGGTTAACACACTTTAAACAAATTATGCTGAAATTGAGAACTGATGAAGAGCAAGGACATGTGAAGGAACAAACTTCAATGAAGGCAGACTGGACCATTAAGAATACAAAGAACATGAGATTTTTGATCTGTAATTGTCACTTATAATTCTTTGAAGTCTTATGGAGGCGGCACTTGGCTATTGTGTATGCTGGTTGGTTCAGGAAGTATAGCAACTTCATTGAGCACACTACCCACTATAGCATTGATTATCTTCTTGTCATTCTTATGCAACTTTATTTTTCTTGATACTTCATCAGTCAATTTTTAATCTTTCAACAGAGTGGCATATCTAAGCAGAACTATTGCTGTAATTAAGTGGAGCTATTGTTATCCTGCTTTATTTCAGAAGCTACACATTAAAAATTGTGTTTCAGTTGTTCCAGTCTAAAACTTTTACAACATTTTAAGCTGGAAACACCTGACTGTGTACTATACAACAGTACTGCTACACCAACTATACACAAGGTTGACAAATATATAGGACAAGAGAAATTCACAGATCTAAAATACAACAGACATGCATTTTACATACAACAGCAACAACCGCATATGGATAGAAGAGTTGAAATGTTAATATGAATTGTACCCCACAGTTCAAGGACTGTGCTAAATCATAAACCTCTGGACTGAATTAAGATCATGCAGTTGCACAACCTATACAATCTGATTACTGTTCAGTTTCTTTCAATCAACAGTCGGTCGGTCAGTCAGTCAGTCCGTCATTCTGGCTCTTTGCATGTTTTAATGTACAAAATTTGCTGAAAGTTCGTCTGAGTTCATATTTCCAATATAACCAAAATTTTTCTACTATAAACAAATGTTGCCTTTTTAAATCCAAAACATTTCACTGGATCAGTTCACAACTTTGATACTTAAGTGTCACAATTCTTTATGATGATATTTCACTGCACATTTAATCTAATCTAGGTTCTCATCACCTAAAAATGTTACACTAATCAAAGGATATTAAAATCTTCCAGATACATAGAATGGCAACACACGTGAAAAGCACCATTGTCAGAATGTCTTATTACACGAGCCATCCACAAAAATCCAATCAATCACTCAAATACAAGAATGTCTCTACAAGAAAACTGCACTGCTCCCAAAACACACACACACACACACACACACACACACACACAAACACACTTAGAGAGAGAGAGAGAGAGAGAGAGGAGAAGAAGAAGAAGAAGAAGAAGAATACAACTATCTAAGCTTCAGCTTCAGTTTTTACTCTTTTCTTTTTAAGAAACAAGTGCTGCAAGGAGAAACAGCGTGAAGTACAAATGTGTTATTTATAGAATATATATGTACTGTCTGAGTAACAAATACAGAAACCTACATACATTAGTGTGGAGAAAACCAAATGAAAATGGCTTGGATGCAAAAAATGCTATTAATAGAATAACTGTGAGACAAGAAGGCATTTCTCCTACCTCACAAAATACAAGGTGCCATAATGGGATCAAATAGTTTTATTGGCAGGATAATCTCTACTGATCTGATATGTACAAGTAAATAAAGGACCCCATAACAGGATATATTCCTTGCCCCCTCTGCATAAAGTGTTCTAGTAATTTTTACAAAAGTCAACACATAAACCTGTTAGTTATCACACTGCCATCA
Source organism: Schistocerca serialis cubense (assembly GCF_023864345.2). Lineage (NCBI taxonomy): Eukaryota > Metazoa > Arthropoda > Insecta > Orthoptera > Acrididae > Schistocerca > Schistocerca serialis. Next base: position 714,964,239 of record NC_064643.1, read on the forward strand.
TACTTTTATTACGGTATTTCAAATTTACATTGTCCATTTTGATGGCAATTATTTAGCATCTCATATTTTTTAAAAATGTTCTAGTAGTTAATCACAGTTATTATTTTCTACACCTCTCCATTTCTGAAATCAATCTTAAAAATTCACAAGGACAACTATGAAAAATCAGTGCTCTATTACTGCAGTAATCTACATGTAAAAGCACATGTGCACACGCGAGCGCGCCCACACACACACACACACACACACACACACACACACACACACACACACACACACACACTCTTTTTATTCATTATAACTGTTATTAACAAAAAAACTATTTTTTGTAGGTACTGTCTGGTCCTTAGTGAATAGCTTATTAATGGCGAATATCTTGTTTCGTTGGCTACGGGAAGACATGATACATGTTTTTATTAATCAATTATTTTTCCCAGTACAATCAACTATAAATTTTAAGCTGTCCAAAGAGAAAATTTCTAGCCAACCATTTCCTGTTAAGTTGTATGTTTATATGGATGAGTTAATACATCTTTCATACAGTTTCTATATGTATAAAAGGTAACAATAGGTCTTTTACCTCGTACAGGCCTGACACTGACTAGCGAAATACAGTACAAAAGATAAAACTTCGCAACATCCTTTTAATGAAAACAATTTTGTATTTTTCTGTGCATCCCATCATCAACTACTGATACCGATGTAAACAGCAATCACATTTATATACACCACAGCTACATTTAAAATCATAATTACACAGATTTCACATGTGCATTTGTAAAGATGTCAGGTACTTCTCAACTCACCATTCCAAAGAGCAAACAAGTCAAATCTTCTATAGTCTAATTAAAAAATGAAAAAAAGACTTCTTGGAATGATGATTTACAAAAGTTAGTAACAAAAATAAGGCCCTCTATATTCTTATATCCACAAATGTTTGAGGGATACATGCTATCAAGGCATAATACTGCTGTATATTTCTTTACTAGTGAGCTTCCTAATACTGATGACAAAGTCTTTAAAGATCGAAAGTGATGCCTCACTGCTCACATTCATAAATGGAACGCTCACAGTATGTACTGATGTAAATTTAAATCACATACAAATATCATTAAGGCATCTTCTTAGAAAGGATTAATAAAAAACCAATAGATGTACACACACTGAACCTTGTAGTTATAAAAATGTAGTGATTCAGAACAATTCCAGTAACAAAACGGTGTTCTCTTTTATTCTAGTTTTAAGTCCCGCTGTCTAATAACTACAATGTACCTGATGTGCACCCTTCAGTTCAGCTGAATTCTATTAGCTTTTTATTCTCCATGTTGCACAACCATTTATGCTCACCACGGTTGTTTAAATACATCTCCATACGACATAAAAATTCTGCAGTGTGCTTGTACTTTAGGATCTTTGATCTTTAATATATTTTCTGCTTAAAATTTACTTTTCAGTGCATTATGTAAAATATGGCAGTATGGTAAATAAAAATAAATTCTCTTCTAAATGACTCTTTTTTAGAATATGGAAACATTAAATGGCTACAAGGTTGAGACTGATACATAAGAATGTCATTGAACTCAACTGCCAGCTGCCCCTGAGCATTTAATGTCATGTGAACCACAGTTTCAGTCTGTTGTGCCATTGTGGAATTTAGAGTTGCAGTGTAGGTAGTATTACAAATATTTTATTGTTTTATGGCACTTTTCAAATAGGTAATTGTTCAAGTGTTTGAAGGTATGTGCATTTGGGGGGGGGGGGGGGGGGGAGAAAGCAAGGGGGGGGGGGGGGGGAGTGTAGGAGATCAGCAAAAATCAAATTCACTTCAATACTTTGGAACAAGTGGAAACACTGCAACATTAAATTTATACTTTTATAAATGAATATCTTATCTTCAGCAATAGGCAGACAATAGCTGAGCTCTGATGTTCTACAAACCAGTATTGATTCTTAGCCCTATAAATGAAATGTAATGGAGGGTGATAATATGAACTAAATTAAGCTATTAACTTATATGAGCAACACCAGTAAATTCATTTTCAGTACTTTTTCTCAAAGTAAATCAGTAACATTTTATAGGAATGGGTACAGGTGTAGGCAATTTCTAGTTGCTGTTTTCTAATTCTTATCAAACCATGGTTCTTAATATAATAAATCAGTCTTTCTTGGAAAGAACACATTACTTGTGTATAACCTCAGCAGTCTACATTTTTTTTAGTACAGTTTGCAACAATATTTATTGAATCTAATTGTGTATGTATGTATGTATGTATGTAAATGAGTCATATTTTCTCCATTATGTAGTGTGCCTCCAGCATTTCCTGACTAGATGTAACAATCAGGTGTCTCCTGAGATTCTATAATGGGCAGCCAGCAGGAAGAGAGCACTTGCATCATACAATTTCTATTTAAAACCTATTTCTTATAATCTCCAAACTTTAATGTTTCCACATCTCTGTATTCCAATACACTTATTACTACACAATATTAAAAGCACTTTTATACTCAACACACATACAACTACTTTAAAAGCTGCATCCGAGGCATGTGGAACTTCACAACTGTTGTTTACAAACAGTATCTCATAAACAAACTGCATCAATTAAAAATATATAACTGTAAAGGACATCAAAATAGGAAACGATAACGATCAAACACACTACAGATACGTTTATTCATAGTATGCACCTTACAGCTCTGGACGTGACTTAATGTTATTAGGAAGGGGACATCTTGCAACCCCATTAGTTTGCTGTTGAACTCTAATTCCTAAGATATCACAGATGTTATACACCCAATGCCTTGAATGACATAGGCAATCATGTTAACTATATTTAATCTAAGACATTTCTCAAAATATTATTAATGCAGACTTCCCAAGTGTCAAAAACATCTACATTGATCCCAACAGTATAATTTTGTGACTACCTTTGTCACATTGCACAGACTCAATATTAATAGCTGGCAAAATGAAACAGTCTTTGTGCATTTGTTTTACAATATTAATCCACACACCTTCACTAATATAGTGTACAAAATGTTCTCAAACTTGCACAGAACTGCTTACATAAGTCTTCGGTGATTATTGGAATGATATATTATACACCCTCCTTTTAACTGGCTCCTGAACCCAACAACTTAACATTAATGGCTTAGTGGTTATCTTTCAAAATCTCAGGCACAGCACCATAAAAAAGTACATTTCACTACATCTTTCTTCATTTAGACTAGTGGTTGTAAATAAATAACTGCTCACTTCCTAAGCCTTTAAATATCTTCCCCAAGGAATGCACATATCTTCTGCAAAACAGGTCTGATGAAGATATAAAAAGTACAATGACATGCTTATATTTATAGCATGCAAAACAAAACAGGAGAGAGAAGGCTATGTGCTCAAGTTATGCACATACAAGTTAACTGCTTTAATAATTACACCTGGAACCCTGGCAAACATTACCACAGTCATTTAACTTAAAACAGTTGAGACAAACAAATAAAATGTTTCAGATGCTATACATTGATTGTAGCTCATCTCAGTTGACTCTGTACACTTTTCTGATACAGGTGACAAAATTGGTCGTGTAGGAATACATAAATAACCATAACACTGTATTCAACATAAAATTCTGTGTCCCATACATATACCGAGACCTGTAAGTTTTAACAATTTTTATTTGTCGATTAAATGGGAAAGTATGTAGACCATTTTAAATTTATCACAGATTGTACCAGGAAGCCTCCACAACAAATAAAAGTTGCTTTCAGGAAATCATCAGATAGACAGGCATGCGTGTAAGCTTTATGCCCTATTCACAACCAGTTCAAATGACTCCTGTCGATATAATCACCAATAAAACTGAACTGTATTGTTCTTCTTGACAATAAAATATTTTGCTCCAAGTGACCACAGAGTAAATGTTTTAAATTTACTTAAAAGATATACCACATTGTATCTGCAGCAGCTCATATTTGACAGCGGATTACAGATTCTTGCAGTGAGCAGTTTGTGTTGACCACTAAGTAATGCTGCAGAGTAAATGCCTAGATGCATGAGGTGCTCTTGCTACAGTATGCATATTCTACTCACAGAATATTAGCTGAGCTGAGATTTCCTACAAGAATAGTTTCATTACGCTGTTTCAGTATCTCTCAGTACCTGCAGGATGTACTCATCAGAATCCCCCAGGATAGGGTTGAGTATAACCTCAGGTAATGTAACATCGTCCAGTGGGGCCCAGGTTCTCTTCAATTCTCTGCTGATTTCCTGAACACAGAGATAGACAGTATTAGCTCCAACAGGCCACTACTCAGCGTGTTTCATAAACATGTGGTTTGTTGTTATAAAGATGGCAAGTTATCTTGATTTTACAGAACTGTTAGGTGAGATACAATTCCTTACAAAAGAGTGGAAATGAACGAGATTTTTGAAACAACATTAACTGTTTGCAGATAGTGTATAATACAGATACCGTAAGTTAATTTTACCAGTAGATCTCTGTGCAGAAATTTGCACCAATAACTGACTAACAGTACTCATTCCACAAGTGAAATGGTTGACTTAAAATAATGAGATTTATTTATGGATGATGATTTTATCATCATTGAAAAATCATGTAGACGAAGATGAGAGCCATAGGTCTCTTTCTTCTCGTGCAATGATACTACTACAGTTGCCTGCTATTGCTGAAAAATTATTAGGAAAGAAAAGTACATTAAACTTTGGATCACAGAAAATCTTGAGACACTGCAAGTGGAAAGTTTCTGCTGTCAAATCTGCAACTGTAGAAATAATATTCACACTTTTCTGTTATTTGAAGTGGAAAAGCACATTACACTGATTGAGTAGTGTTCCCATTAGAAATTTACTCACATCAATGACTCCTTTGCTTTAAACACCTTAAAACATTAGACAATAATCAAAAAAATTTACAAAAATGCATCAGCAAAATATGGTGGTAACTGTGACCATAATCTTATAATAATTAGGATGGGTTATAAATCAAATACCGTATTAAAGACATTTAATAAAATTTGGCAACCAGAAATTAGTATGCCACAAGCAATCTCACTGTGGCTAGTCCATCAAAGAGCAATGCTCTACTCTTGAGCATGCAACAACTTCTGTCAATTAAACAAATGGAAGTAGGATGTTCATTCTCATGTTCTTGATACAACACATTGTAACTAACTCCCATTATCACTCATCAAAAGGAAATTACTGCCAGTGCGCCAGCATAAGCCACAGCAAAAGGTATCATGAACTCTGCTATCTATCAGAACAAGTCTTCTGATGCCTCTTCATACCCATACAGTCACTGTAATGGACTGTTTCACGTACAAATCAAAGAAATGCTGCGCGTTAAACATTTTCTCCAGATATTAATGCATTGATTGTCAAGCTAGATACAAAATTGTGGTTTGTTAACTAATGCAACATTGTTCTCTAAGTGGGTTCAAAATGGCTCTGAGCACTATGGGACTCAACTGCTGAGGTCATTAGTCCCCTAGAACTTAGAACTAGTTAAACCTAACTAACCTAAGGACATCACAAACATCCATGCCCGAGGCAGGATTCGAACCTGCGACCGTAGCGGTCTTGCGGTTCCAGACTGCAGCGCCTTTAACCGCACGGCCACTTCGGCCGGCCTTTAAGTGGGCCCAGTCAATTATATTCATCTACCCAGTATCTTAGGCGAAAATTGTTTCATGTTACTAATGAGAATGTGCACTTTTAGTCCATCTTCATGAATATTCTAACAAAAATTATCACTTTTTAACAATATAATGTAGTTTGATAGATAAAAAATCTACACGCTAAACAACAGCAGAACACACACGTAAAAGAAGATTATACTCATGCAAACTTTCTGAGCTCGTGGCTCCTCCTTCCAGCAGAAGGTTGAAGAGGAACGGTTGGAGAGGTTTAGGAAAAGGGGTACATTTTGGAAAAGTCATCCAGAACACCAGGTCAGCAGAGATTTACCGCACTGGATGAGTCTTTTCTTCTCATCCTGTTTGGTAAGTTCCCCCTGACCCAGGGTTCTTAGTGACTTTTCCGAACTCTACCTCTTCCTTCCCTTTCAACCCTTCTGCCACAAGGAACAGCCTCTGGCTCTGAAAGCTTGCATACAGAAAACCTTTTTTTTTTTTACATCATGTTCTCCTGTCACACAGCTTGGCGAGTAGAAAAATTGTATCATATGACAATATCAATGACTTGGGTTCACTGGTAGTGTTCTGGGAAAATGCTATCGGTCTATGAAAGAGACTGCTTACAAACACTCATGCATCCCATGTTGAAATATTGCTGAAGCGTGTAGGACCTGTACCAAATAGGACTAACATGTGGTAATTAACGTATACAAAGAAGGGTTTGCACAAATGGCGAAAGATTTGTTTGACACACTGGAGAGTGGCACTGAAAAACCTGAAACAGTAGACACTTTTAAGGACACGTGCTAATCACCCGATAAAGTCTTCTTATGATGTTTCAAGCATCACTACTCAGTGAAAAATACAGCATCACACTACAGCCCTCTAAATATCACTCCGTAATGAAGTGAGAAAACACAATTACATTAATTATAGTGAGCACAGAGGCATTTAAGCAATTATTGTTTCTGCACCCCATACATGAATGGAGAGGTAAGAAACCCTAATAACTGGTACAATGAAAAGTAGCCTCTGTCATGCACTCCACGGTGGTTTGCACAGTAAGGCAATGAACATAGATGGATGTTAAGCGTGTAATATTCTGCTAGATACGTATCTACATATTGGTTTACACATTAGTATTAACCAGTTATTTTTAGCCACAGGAAATTTTTTAGTGCCTGTAAAACATTTGTGGACAATTCCTACGAGCAAAACAAGACAAAATATTCGCCTGAACATATGTCCTACAATGTGTCAAATTAAAATATTGAACCATGTTTCCTTATTACAATGTTTTGTTTATGGCCAAGGCCATAACTGAGCACAATGTTATCTTAAACTTACATAACACTCATTCAAGGGCAGTTTCTAATATTCGTTGATAACCCTCAACACTGATTTGGACTCATTGCACGGCACCAAACCAAAGAGGCACGCACGCTAAGATGATGGTTTAAGAGAGCCGAGTACTTCAGCTCTCAGGCTGCATCTTTTATTACTGCCAAATACACCCTTAACATTGCAATAACATGTCATTTAGGCATGATGGGGCCCAGCACGATACACCTTCAACATAAACTTTTTCAAGATGTAGAATCAGATACTGAGCTGAAGCGCCTCTTTTCCATCAAAATTTCATTACAGATAACTGGATAATCCGTGAAAAATCTGAGGTTACTGTAAGTATTGCCTGCAACGTCGTTAATACAAAACATGAACTGCAAGGCTTCCAATACTTCCCTGGGACACACACGAAGTTACTTCTATGCCTGTCAATAACTTTCCATCCAAGCTAACAAGCCGCACTCTCCCCACAAAGAAATCCTCAATCCACTGCCGCATCACAGCACAGGTTCTACCACCACCAAGGTTGATGGTATAGCCTGCATATTACTGTTGGGATGCTGATGATGTTTGGTGACGTCTACTGTGTCACCTTTAATGGAGTGAGATGGAGAGAGTCTTAGGGTGCTCAGCACAGGTTATTCTGGAACGGAGAAGAAGTTGTGATTTGTAGGAAGTGAATAGGGGAGAAAACACTGAAGGATTCATTTTAGGAAAAAAATATTTTGAGAGTTATTTAACCCTATCCACAGACATGGCCTACAGTAGCTATATATGACTGCAGTTCAATGAATACACACTACTACAGTGTATGTTAGGCCTTTCGAGCAACTCCCAGTACCTTTCACTTTCAGAGACAAGCCCTATGCCTGCAACTCATTCTGACAATAGACAATCAAATACTTTTATCACAATTGGATACAAGTCTGAGACACCAACTGTTCTTTCCAGTAGTCTGAAACATCAGGTATTACTCATTGCGAACTCAAGGTAATGGCTGTTGCTGGACACTGATTGGAAACTCATTTGTCTAGAATGTGTACAGTCTTCACGGTGTCTTACTGCATCATCATCATCATCATCATCATCATCATCATCATCGAAGTTTCATTCTATAGCAGCTTCGAGGCTTGGCAGTGGCATTGTTCCTGACAAGTACTCACAGCAACCGCTTCCAGGTGAAGTCTCCTGTCTCGTGGCACTGACTACTTCCAAATGTCACTCTTCACAGCCTTCAGTCCACTGCACTAGGATTCTTATGCGAGTTTCTACTGTAGAGTTGTTTTCCGCTTGCCCTTCTGACGGTCTTCCTAGGACTGAGATTTCTCCAGAACCTTCTCTAGCAATATGGCTGCGTGCCAGCATCTGCTCGTCACTGTGGCGCCCAAGCTCGTTGTCCACATTGGCCATTACAGTTTTGTAGTTTCCTCTGCTGGCTTTCCGCAAGTCTTAATTTCATACAGAGAACTGGTTCAAGTCTAGACACTTGTCTGACACCCCATCTCGCACGATGTCTTCATATTACTCTTAATAAAGTTTCACCCCATCCTTACATCCATGCCATGCCTTCCACTAATAAAATTTGATAGCCATGACACTAGTAACAAATCTGACTTTATATCCCATACAATCATATTTTCGATAATAAGCATGTTTGTGAATGTGTTTCAGTAGTCAAGAAACACTGCAACTACTCGACTGCCTCAGTGCATGGCAAGTCAGCATGTTAGGTGATACCTGACTGCCCTGGTTCAAGCCAAGTCAGGATGTGATCTGAAAAAAAGTGAGAGTTGGGCTTTGTGTTATCTGTGAACGGAGGTGCTGCAAATAACAGAAGGCATGAGAAAGCAATAAAGTTTATTTTTCCGTAAGCGCCGACAGAAAAAGAATTATACACAACTCTGGTGGCTAGGCTGAGAGCAGCAGCTGTGATGGAAAGTAACAAAGTCTGTGGACAAGTCCAGAGGTCAGGTTGCTGCACAGTAGCAATCCCAAGAAGGTCACGTACTGAGCAGAGCAGAAGTCCAGACAAGGTTGACCCAAATGGCGAGGTGTGGAGGCAGCAGTAGTAGTGTAGTCCAGGCCGAGATTGCAGAGTGCGATGCCACATGCATGTATAAGAGCCCTGATGGTATACGAATTCAGCCGTCAACAGCAACTTTGGCACAATGTCACTGGAGCAGTGTCAGTATGTAGCTATTTCATAAGGGTAAACAGGCCAGTGTTGCTATGATACTGCGGAGGCAACTACAGACAGGGACCACTGTGGACACGGTCTGGTTCCACACCTGCACTGACTGGCTGAACATCACTGTGTGTGGGCCACAAGTTCCTGGCTGTGGATTGCACAATGTGTGACCCGCGGTCGTGTGGTGGCAGGGACGCTGTTGCAGGCACTGATTACAGGTTTCATAAGATTGACATTTCTGGAATCCATTCTGGTTAGTATGAAAGTCACTCTGTTTGAGATACCACATTACATTTGTACTCTGAATATTTTCCAAGATTCTACAACAAATGAATGACAAGGATGTTGGATGGTAGTTTTGTGGGTCACTTTTTGCAGCCATTCTTGTAGACGGGCATAACCTGTACTTTCTTTTTTTTTGTTTGAGGGATCTACTGTATATTATAGCTGCAACAAGGACTCTGTTACAGTCTTGAGAGCACGTGGAACATGCTGGTAGTTCTGTGGCCTCCCTTTAACAATTCTTCCAAGATCATTAAATGTCTGTATGGAAGTAGGTTTTGGTAAGCAGGAGCATCCAAAGGAATATTTCTGTTCCACGCAAACACAGTGCACAAAAAGTGCAACATACCTAAAAAAAGCAGAGGAATACCAAATAACTTTTTTTTTAATCAATTCGTAATCAAGCACATCTTGAAAATCTAGGTGCAGGGGCACTCACAGCTTAACTAAATTACTTATACAGAAAACACTGTGCAAATAATGGCTACAGAGCCCCTTCCACTTATTCCAGTAACTGGACATTGTGGCAACCCTCAATGCCGAATTAGTTTGTAAGCCAATATCACATTGATCATGAAATTCTGCTACACAAGCTCAAGTATTGTGGCATGAGTGGAACAGTGCACAAATGGTTTCATTCGTACCTAACTGGAAGAGTACAGAAAGTTGAAATAAGCAGTTCTCGTAATATGCAAAGATCAGCACATTCCTCAAACTGGGGAACTATCAAGAATGGGGTTCCACAAGGGTCGGTCTTGGGTCCTTTGTTGTTCTTAATATATATTAATGACTTGCCATTCTATATTCATGAAGAGGCAAAGTTAGTTCTCTTTGCTGATGATACAAGTATAGTAAGCACACCTGACAAACATGAATAACTGATGAAATTGTCAATAATGTCTTTCAGAAAATTACTAAGTGGTTCCTTGTAAACGGACTCTCACTGAATTTTGATAAGACACAGTACATACAATTCCGTATAGTAAATGGTATGACGCCATTAATAAATATAGACCTTAATCAGAAGCATCTAGCTAAGGTAGAATATGCAAAATTTTTAGTTGTGTCCATTGATGAGAGATTAAATTGGAAGAAACACATTGATGATCTGCTGAAATATTTGAGTTCAGCTACTTATGCAATAAGGGTCATTGTAAATTTTGATGATAAACATCTTAGTAAATTAGCTTACTACGCCTATTTTCACTCATTGCTTGCATATGGCATCGTATTTTGGGGTAATTCATCACTGAGGAATAAAGTATTTATTGCACAGAAGCGTGTAATCAGAATAATAGCTGGAGTCCACCCAAGATCATCCTGCAGACATTTATATAAGGATCTAGGGATATTCACAGTAGCTTCTCAGTATATATACTCTCTTATGAAATTTGTTATTAACAACCAAACCCAATTCGAAAGTAATAGCAGTGTGCATAACTACAATACTAGGAGAAAGGACGATCTTCACTATTCAAGATTAAATCTAACTTTGGCACAGAAAGGGGTGAATTATACTGGCACTAAAGTCTTTGGTCACTTACCAAATAGTATCAAAAGTCTGACAGATAACCAACAAGTATTTAAGAAGAAATCAAAAGAATTTCTGAATGACAACTCCTACTCCATAGAGGAATTTTTAGATATAAATTAAGAAAAAAAGAAAAACCAAAGAAAAAATTATTTAAAAAAATTTAAAAAATAAATAAAAAGTTGTTATATTAACTTAATTATGTTGTTAAATTAACTTAATTATGTCATGTATTGGAAAATCTGACTCGTTCCACATCATTACGAAATATCGTATTCATGATCCATGGAACTGGTATTAATCTAATCTAATGCGATCTTCAAAATATGGCAACAAAATGGGCAACTTCTCAAAAATTTCAGAATGCCTTAAATATCTAATTGTAGCCTCCCCCCCTCCCCCCATAATAACAATGAGTTACAATGTCAACATTACAGATCATACGTAAAGAGCAACAAATCGTTTTCTTCTTAAATTTCCAAAGTACTAAAGCAACAAGACCCTTAAGTTTATAAACAAGTTTCTGCAAAGATATTTCATGGTGATATTTCAGTGTTCGCAAGCCTGATAAATATGAATAAAATTACATATCAGTGCTCCAAATTAGCTAAAAGGGAGAAAAGAAGTTAGTTTAAAGTTCCATGGATCATTTGTATGATAAATCATAACTGAGTGCAATGAGTCATTCTATATTTACATCATCACAAATTTTTTGTACATATGGCTACAGACTGATCATTTACAAGAGTTCTGGTACATTCACTGTACTATCACTGGGCGATTTTTCTGTATGAAAGCAATCATCAACACTCAAGAATAAATATTATCATTAATTTTTATACTTTACTGTCATTTATAACTTCTCCAGAACTTCATCAAATGTGTGAGGCGGTGGCCTGTTTCAGGCCTTTCTGCTCACTTTTTATCCTATTTGTATATAAAATTGTATAGAAGAATTCTTTTGCTCCATTTACCTTCCAATTCAGTTTTTACTTGTCAACTTTTTCCCTGTATTGCACACTGATTACACGAGTAGTTAGGGGGTAGCTTGCAGTAACATAAGTTATCCACCTCTGTACCAAACCTAACGTTTCCTTCTTGCAAAATGTTTTTTCCTTTTTAAGGATACAGGATACTTTTCTGGCTCAATATTATGTAAAAATGAACACCTATTTCTTTCAGGCACTGTTTATAATGTGTATCTTTTACAGCTTTTTTGTTGATATCAGTTAATGCAGCACACTTTCTAAACAAATTAGAAGTATTTTGAATATTTTTGAACCTGCTTAAAGTTATTAAAAAATTACAAAAAAAATGATGCACTTTTCCCCAAAATGCTTCCACAAATTGAGGTACCATTTAATCCAATGTTATACATTTGAAGGAGACCACATTATTACCAGATATGCATGACATGATGACTGAGGTGCTAGACCTATTTAATTCCACCTATTAAGCATATTACAAGGATAAAAAATATCATATCTTACATTTTAATTTTTATAATATTTTTCCTAGTAAAAATGTTTTTTTTTTCTATAATTTAGTTGATTCTGCAATAAAGCTTCAGTCTACTACATACGTATGGACTACTGTAAGATACAGAAAAAAATTAGAGCAATGCTTTATAAACTTTAGGAAATATTTGTACCCGAATTCTGAAAAACACAACTTGCGGGAAATTGCAAATGAAGATATGAGTCCAATTAAACTGTGCCTCAGAACATTCCTGAAGCATAGTCTTCATCCTGCAGCATTTCTTCATCTTCAAGCTTCCTCTTGGCATTCCTTTTGGCAGTTCTTGCTTCTTTGGTAACTTGAAGAGCGAATCTTTCAGCTTCATGCACCCATTGTCTGTCACACACAAGCAGTTGATCTTTCATATTAGAGCCACATTTTATGCCTAAATTTCTCAGGATTTCCTACCTTCCTATCACTCCATCATTGAAACATATCACTGCATCCAGTACACCAACTTTTAACGTATTTAGTCCTACAAAAACATTCCTGGGCAATCTTTCCTATATGCAATGGCTGAAGTCGCTAAAAATTGGTTTTATTTCATTCATAACAGGCTCAGGAAGAGAATACTTATGATGGTATATCTGACCACTTTCTTTTGCGTTTTGGTAACCACACCAAGAATCTGCTCCTTTAGGGCAAAGTCCATGAACAGGGTTGTCATCTGTGGACAACTTATGAAAGTAGGTGGCCCATACAGCTTTTCTCATGGCTGTGACATCATTCAGAGGTGCAGATCATCTAATGGCCAGTCCATAATAACTCTGAAAGAGGTCTATTTCAGTTTCTGTCAATTTGCCTCGGCCAGACAGAGATTTTCCATCAGATAGCAACTTTCCTTTCATTTCTCTTCGTAGCTTCCTCAATCTAGCACCCATCCTCTTTTGCACATGTCCACAACACTCCAGTTTTGTCGCCAAGGTATCACCATAAACATTGAACTCATTAATTTTATTGAAAGCTTTAGAGTCCCCATCACCTAGGTACCTCATATATCTAACGTTATAAATGGGCACGACCTCTGAAATACTTTTAGAGCTCCATCACACTCCATACCTCCACTGTAACCATCATAATTCTTAGAACACTGATGTTCAATATGTCCAGTGTTACAATGGCAGGTGTGGCAGTAATTAGGTAAGCACCCAACATCAACAACTTTTCCATTCTCCAGAGAAGTAGCACTTACAACACCATTCAGTGAACAATGTCCTCGATGTTGCCATGTCCCATCAAACGCAATAGAAATGTCCCTGGTTCCATGAATATTTACAGTTTCTTCTACTCCACGTTTCATAGATGCTTTAGACACAACCATCAAGGCACCTAAAAGTATTTTTAATTAGGGAGGAGGAGAAAGGTCCATCAAACCACAAAACGTTTGAGCAGCCTTTTTTCCTTTTCCTATTGCACGCATTGCATCCACCAACTTCAAATTCACATAATATGAGTTATGCACAATGTTCTAAGTCATTTTCGATGTAGATTTATTGCAGGATCTACACAGAACAACTAATTTTGACGCTAAACCCTTCCTGCTACTTTGTTGTTCAGTTATTTCCAGACAGGCTACACCATCATATTGTTTTCATTTCGCCACTTCCTTTATCAAAGAAGATAAGATGTCCACATCAACGACAACAAATCCACTACAAACAGCGTCCTTGTTAACACAAAAATTTGAATCACCAGGAGGTGTGCCATGTGGGAGTTTATTCCCTGAAGAACTGATACATACGTTACTTGCAACAGTGTGGCTTGCTTTGTTTGTGAAATGATTACCACGGAATTTCCTTTTAATGAATTTGTTGATGCATGTCATAGTTCATATTTATTGCACACTAAAGGATATGTACTTCCACAAATATATGTAGCACTTGAGCAACAAACATTCAGTAACACGTGAACAAACTGCTTCAGCGAAACAAAAGTAAATACTAGCAAAGATAATCATTTACAGACGCTAAAAACCTGCACTGTTACCAATATATACAATGTATCATACGTATAATCGTTGGAAACAGAAAGTTCTCAGTTCTTTTCGAAATAATACTGGTTTCTGTGACAGAAATAAAGGGGATGTGGTGGCATACATGACTGTAACTTTAAAATTTGGTGTATACAGGTAATTTTTCATTTGAAACCCTATAATGTATACATCAATGTAATCAGGAAAGACTACAGAATTTAACAAAGTCATTACAAAATTTAGATTTTTCGGCCATTGATAAGTACCCTGAACCCTTAAATGTGTGTGGTCTCTACCATGGGAATTCCTTTTTGCTGGGGTGGAAACAAGAGGAACTTTCACATGCTCTGGACAAGTTGCCAGTCACTCAGAATGCAGGTTACACACTAGCACACTGTATGGAGCATCGGGTGAGCCTTTCAGGGATTCTCCTCTTGGCTCAGTTCCTGTGAACAATTAACAGCAGAACAGAAGACTGGTGACCTCTATAGCAGAATGGGAAATCACTGGTGCAAGGGGGTGAGAAGTACACTACCCCTTATCTTGCTGAGTGTGGTCTCCAGACAATTTTCCTCAAGCAAAATATATACCCACTTGTGTGTCTGTAAATTTACAAACTTTGCCCTTTCCATGGGAACACCGTGCAAAGCACAACAAACTTCCCAGAATTTCCAGCACCAAAGTCTAGACATGTGAGCTGGCGACACTCGTTTTCTGTCTCAAATGCACACTTACCTCATTGGTGGATACATCTGCAACTTTGTGGTTGGCGCTACAGAACAGATTTCCAGATCCATGATTGGTAAAAGCCCTTAGACCCTTTCTGGGACTGACTACAAAAGATGGCACTGGGTGCCTATCCAGGGTCTGAAGCAAGGCTTTCAAAAATTGAGAGAAGCATTTGTATTCTGATTCGAATGACTACTAGGTGATGATACTCTATAGACTCCACACTCTCATGTGTTTTTCTCGACTTCGGTCTCCTGCCAAGTCTTAAATTCATGACCAGTAATCAGGATGATGACAAGATCCATGATTCGCAGTCACATTGCATCAGCTCAGCAGCAGTTAGCAGCTACCGCAGTTTGGCAAACTGTGACTTGCACGTGACTTCCATGATGACAGTCTAGGTAAGACCGCATGTCCAATGAACAATCCTGATTTCAAAAAATGCGATATGTTGATGGAAGAGGAGTTCAATCTTCATTTTCTATTTTTAGTCTTCCTAATTTTATCTACGCACTTCATGAACCAGTATGCAAGGTGTTCTGCAATCTAATTCTTGCGTCAAAAGGGCTCTTTTCCATCAGCACTAATGTTCATTGGAACCTTGCCCGTGTGGTGATTTTCCTTCTGATTCTTCCTTTATTCACTGATCTGTTGCGTACTGTGTTCAGGTTCATACACCTTTCCTTGGGTAATTATATAGTTTTTCAATTACGACTGAAATCTTAATTAATGTCCTTTATATGTCTGGGGACCATCACGACCGTAACAGTCCAGCATTATTCTGGTGGCAACCTAAGAACCTTCATTTTCTTACCATTATTCTATTTCGATTATGCAAATTGTTTTATAACCTTGACTTTTGTGTGTCCTGAGTGATTTTACACACTGTTTCCATAAACATTATTCTACCAGATCAATCCATAATTCAGCAACTATTAAGATAAATTATCCAATTTAAATGCCCAGATCAACCAACCGTAAACAATAGGTGAGGCCCCTGATGAGTTTCAGGAACTTTTCAAGCAACGTTTTCCAATATGCTGGCAGTGAATTTTTCAAGTAGCCAGTTAGCTTCATGGGTGGGTGGGGTGGGGGTAATTCATGATTATATATGATCTGGGGTGACTGCTTTCAGCATCCATCTAATCTGCATATCCAAGATATACCTAATGAGCAAGAGATTACGTTCACAGCAAAGCCGACTTCTGACAAATTTATTATGCAGTATGTACAGTAATTCCCTGACTTACACTAGCCAGATTTAAGCAAATCCACATATTCAGCTCGCGAAAGGTTCTGACATGTTTTGTGTGGAATCATTTTATGCATGGAGCTTACTTGACTGATCAATTGCACCTCACGTACACATGACCACCATCTCAGACCGAGCTGCCAGACGTGCTGGTCATGTGTGTGTGAGAGGTGTGGTTGCTTGTGTGAATGACTATATCTGTGTGCTTTGAAATGGAAAACTGATATTATTAAAGACTTCAAGGCAAAAATTAAAATTTGTGAATTGGCAAAGTTTGATCTACTGGATTTACAGTCAGAACAATTATAAAGGGGGCGGGGAAACTCTAAGCTGTGAAAAATGCTCCATCTTTGAATTCAAGTTATCATTCGTAAATGTTATGGTATTGTCACTCAGAAGAAATGGTCCTGTTGATCAGCACAGTATCCTCTCACGCTAAGCTGGTTTTTGAGAGACTGAATGAAGCTGGGGAGATAAAAAGTTTAGAGCTCATAATGGTTGGTTTAGCCGATTCAAAAGTCATCGTAACGGGCACAGCACTGCAGATATTGGAGAAGCAGCAAGTGCTGATAAGGAGACCATCACTCTGTCCAGCACTATACCAGCCAAACCATATTCAATGTAGATGAAACTGGTCTGTGCTGAAAGAAGATAATTGAAAGAATTTTATCGTGCATGAAGAGAAAAAAAAATCTTTCCAGGTCTTAGAGCTGCCACTGACAGTGATGGTTGGTGCAAATGCAGCTATTGAATTAATTAAAATCTCTTAGTGATTGCTCAGAAAAGCCGAGAACTTTAAAAAGCACATATAAAGCTGGACTGCTTGTGGTTTGCAGGTCAAATGCTAAGCTTGGATGATAGCTTAATTTTTTGAGGACTGGTTTGGTCATGACATCATACCTTAAGTCTAACATTATTGTTAATTAAAACAAATCTGATTTAAAGTGATGTTACTAACTGACATCACACTAGGTCATCCTATTGTTACTCTAATTTCGACCCAAGTTATAAGTTGCATTTTTGCCATCAAATACAACCAGACTGCTTCAACCGAGTGACTGTGGAGTCATTAAAACATTTAAAAATTGCTACAAGAGGTGATCATTTATGCATCTACATGAAGCTACGAGAAAAACAATGAGCTCTTTGTTAAAGACTTTTGGAAGCAATTCAATTTTTTAGATGTCAATGAGAATTATTGGACACTTTGGAATGAAATTTCACAAAAGACCTTTACATGGTGCCGGGGAAAAAAAAACACCTCTTACCTTTCTTGTTTTTTCCACCAATGAAACCCAACCCAGGGTATAAGCACCAGATTCTGATCAAATTGATAATCTGACTGAAGAAAAGGTTGATCCTGCCACACAAATTTAGAGATGGATGCTGATAACATTCAAGAACTGCTGGTTTCACACAGACCACCAAGAAGATCAAATAATGGTTGCAAACTTAACAGAAGGTCTCAGTTAAATTGAAAATGGGCTACAACTTTTAAAGATTCCAAAGCAGTGCACATTTCTGGTACAAAACAGGGAAAAATCTTTGCTGCATGCTATGAGGAAATTTTGCATGATTAAAAAAATTTGACTCTTCAGATGAAATTATTACATTTTACGAAGCCTTCTACATCACAGTATCTTGGGTTTAAATTGTTTCAATGGACAATGCTGCACTGGAATATAATTTGTTTTGTTTAATGTTTTATTAAATATTTATCTTCTAAATTATATTCTTTTCTCTAGTCTTTGGTCGCAAATGAATACAACTTGTATTTATTGAAATGCAAAATTGGATGCTGACTTATGTGAAATTGACTTACACAGTTATCATTTGGTCTCACCTATCACGTAAGTCTGGGAATTACATTATGTTAATCCTGATAAATGTAAATGTTTATTAACGGTTTTAAATTTTTTCTATGTGTCATAAAACCAGGCTAATTTCATTTTTGCTGAATACTTACAAATTCCAGGGCATCAGGAACATCAGACACGCGCAAAATGTCTTGTGCGTGGATTTCAAATTTCTGCAATCCACTACCTCTCAGCCTTGCTATGGCAATCAAGTCATCCTCATAATACTTGTAGCCTGGAAATTATTTCAAAGTAGTTATGAAATACTGTTTGGTGGGAAATAAAGAAAACTAAAATGAAGTGAATGAATTCTAACCGAGGAAGACCAGCTCCTTCAGTTTGGTACACCGCCAAGCCATCATTACCAGGGGATCAGGCTGAGCAATAGGTTCCACAGATGGCTCTACAAGGCAGAAGCTGTTGGAAGTTGCACCGATTGAGTCAATCCACCACAGCGATTGCAGAGTGTTATAGTACCAGAGTGAAATCCGTTGCAGTGCTGTGTAATTCATCTGTAACGCAGCAGGAAAATTATCACTCAGTGCAACAATTTATTTCTATTATAAACATGAAGGAGTATAGGAAAACTATCTTAACTACTACAGATGGATTATGGAATGGAATGTTCCCAAAACTGGCATTCTTGTGTAATTTAATTATCAATTAGTCAAATGAAATGAAGAACATAAATGTTCTAGAAAGAGCAACAAAAATCTTTCTGAGATAGATGTTAGGTTTTGATTGCTCAAGTTACAATACCGCAAATTTAGTGTACACACATATGTGCTTCAATACAATTAATGACTGGAAACGAGAAACGGTGATAGAGTGAATAATTTGATTTTTCTTTTTTTTCCTCTCCTGTAAACTGCTAAATGTACAATAGCTAGTAACCTGAGGTAGGTTGGAAGTATTAGAGAAGCCTCCTTGTACTCCAATTACTGACACCAGATTTAGCAGTGTGCAAGTTCCTTTCTTCGTGGCATGAGGAACACTGACTGTGCCAAGCATGTCTTAACATGGTTGTAAAAATATTTTAACTGTTTCTCGTTTGCTTACCTACAAGCAATAGTACATTTTACTTCATTTGAGTTATTTTTGATGTGAAGCATTTGTTCCAGCACCTTATAAAGTTAAAGTTTTAAAGGTGAAGGTAAGGTAATGTAACGTAACATAACATCAGGCAAGGAGCACAAAGAAGAACACTGAGCTAAGAAATCAAGAAAATCAGTATGTAACAAAAGGATGGCTGTCATCCAGAAAGAACTACCACAATGTGATGTAAGCTGCAATCACTAGAATTTCACTGTGTGTTGTGTAGCATAATTAAATCAAACAAAAGATGATGTAATTTTGGTATTCAAATTACACTATCTTCCCAACCTACAAAATATACCTAATCTTCCACTGGGCAACAAATTAAGTGCTGAAAAACAGAAGGACCTACTAGCCATGGTCAATTTTCTTGAAGTGAAATACAGGGAATTTTATTTCTAGTTTTGTCCATCATGTCCATACTGTATTCTTTGTTAAAAGTTCAGAAATGAACGAGATAGTGATGCGCACATTCAGCAATCCCTCTTAACTGAAACATGACACCTACATCTTTTCATAAATTTTCATTTAATTCCAAACTTATTACACTTTTGCAACATTTTTTTGTCAGATGCTATAAATGATGTGAAACTATCATAATTTGCATTCCTTTAAATGAAATTATTAGGGAAGTGAATGTCATGGTTTTTCTCTGTCTTCTTACATTCTTGCAGTGTTTACCATCCCAGTCTACAATTTGGGATTTTTAGTTTCAATGAATATCATCACAAGCAGTTTATTCATTTCACAAAAAAGGTGGAAAGCACAGATTTTGTTAGTCCAATTAAGTATAGCTTGATGGTCAAAACCAACACTTCTTGAATTTTTATCAATTAAGCACTCGAGCAACAGCACGAATAAGTAGAGATATTCCCCTAAATTTTTAATGACAAAGCAAGAATGCAAGACAACCTAAAATATTTGTCTACAGCTACTACTACAATACAGACTGCAAGGGAATGACACTGAACTAACATTTAAATATGACTTTTTTAAAATTAAGTACATTGCTTGCAAAACTGTAATATAGTCATGTTAAGGCAGCACTATGTTGGTGAGAATGGCAACAAATTTGAAAAATGATTCAGTTTTATTTACACATATGTATGATACACACAACTGCCTTAGCACCCAGAGAAAAAGATAAGCATCTGGAGTGCACCCTGATGAGCTCTATGGAGCTGTCAGTGGCAACATCAAGATGGTCAAGATGGTCGGGTCATATCCTGGAAAAAATCCAAAGTGATTCTTGTATTTTATTAACTGACTAATGCCCTGGTTGGGAGAGAGTTAAATTATAGCTATCCAGTTGTATTAACTGATCACAGTGAAAACTATTTTTTTCCCCTCCTTCAAATTGTAATTTACATTTTTTCCCCGTAGATGGTGGTCGACATCAAAAAATATGTGCAAGTTGTCGCAGTCAATAAATTTTTGGAAACCTTAATGTATCTTATATAATACAGACTAAAACAATTTTTGACAATACAAGAATATAACTAATACAACTAATTTTATTATTCCAAAAACAGGACTTCTGTGCCCCATCTGCTCTATATGCAAGGTAACTGTACTTACATTCTCACAAAAGAACACTTTTAAGAATGAAAGTGGCATGTTCGGCCTGAAAATGGTCGAATCCAAAATTTCCACAGCATCATAGGCATGAATGAGGATGAGATGTACTTCACATGAAGGGCTGAAAAACGCAAAAAATAAAAAAAATAAAAAAAACAAATTACTATATTATCAGAGGGAAATGACACAATTTAAATTTGGATGTGGTATATACTCACTTGTGATTTGCAAATTCAGCCCATGCTGAATCAGGTATACCAGGATGGTCCTCTTCAACTCCATGAACATGGATTATAAACTGCCTAAGACCAAGGTTGCTGATGACTGGCAACATTTCATCACTCAAATAGTCGTAGTCAACACTTAGCACCTGAGGGATGATATTTTAGTATGAGTTTCCATAACAAACTGCTTGATTTGCAAGCACACAAATACATATAATTTTTATAAACAATGTAAGGAAGATAGACTGCTGCTTACCATAAATATGATACGTTGAAGAAACTGCAGACAGGCACAATTAAAAGACACTTACACATTAGCTTTTGGCCACAGCCTCCATCAGGAAGAGAAACAAACACATTCATCCACACAAGCAAGCACATCCCCCCCCCCCCCCCCCCCCCCCACACACACACACAACCACTATCTCTGGCAGCTCAGGCCAGAACGCAATTGTCACGAGGAAGGGAAGCAGCAATCTGGAAGAGGCAGGGAAGAGAAGTGTATGGTTGGGGGAGGGGGAGGGAAGAGCAGCGCTGTCTGGCAGAGTGTGCAGAGACTAGACTTCAATTGACACAGCATTGGGAGGCTGTGGGGCAAGGAGGTGGGGACAGGAGGGGGGAGGGGAGAAAAAGGAAATGAGTGGGGAAAGATAGGTGGGTGCATTAGTAAAGGGCGGCACAGAAAGAGACTGGGAGATGAGAATGGGAATGAAGCGAGAGGTCAGATGGTGTGGGAACTGTTGGGTTGAGGGTGTGGAGACTGTAAGTTAGCATACGTTGACACCGGGATG
Organism: Schistocerca serialis cubense; assembly: GCF_023864345.2. Classification (NCBI taxonomy): domain Eukaryota; kingdom Metazoa; phylum Arthropoda; class Insecta; order Orthoptera; family Acrididae; genus Schistocerca; species Schistocerca serialis. The sequence continues at coordinate 714,986,254 of NC_064643.1, forward strand.
ATTTTCGGAGCAGAGAATGAGCTGTAAGGATAACTTTCACCTGCAAAATTAAGAAAAGCTGTTGGTAGAGGGGAGGATCCAGATGGCTAGGCCACTGAAATGTTCAGCAACATGTTATACCACAGGGTTGTCTACTTTGCTCTTGGCCACAGCTTGGCGATGGCCGTTCATCCTGGTGGACAGCTGGTTGGTAGTTGAACCAATATGAATAGCTCTGCAGTGACTGCAGCAGAGCTGATATATGTCATGGCTGCTTTCACAGGTGGCATGTGAAAGCAGCCATATCGTACACCAACTCTGTTGCAATCATTGCACAGATTTTTATATTGGTACATCCCATTGCACCAGTTATTAGGATTTCTCCCCATTCCATTCATGTATGGAGCACAGGAAGAATGATTGAATGCTTCTGTGCATGCTGTAATTATTCTAATCTTGTCCTCACAATCTGTAAGTGAGTGATACATAGGGGGCTGTAGTGTATTTCTAGTCATCATTTAAAGCCGGTTCTTGAAACTTTGTTAGTAGACTTTCTTAGGGTAATTTACATCTCTCTTCAAGAGTGTCAGTTCAGTTCCTTCAGCATCACTAATTCTCTCCCATAGGTGACCACCCCTGCTGTCCTACTCTGTGTATGTTCAATATGCCCCCATCAGAACCTTTTGGTACAGGCCAACACACTTTAACAAGATTCTAGAATGGGTCGCACAAGTGATTTGTAAACAATCTCCTTTATACACTGATTGCACTTCCTCAGTATTTTACAAATAAACTGAAGTTGACCACCTGCTTTACCCACAACAGAGCCTTTGTGATCATTCCTTTTCATTTCTGTACAAAGTGTAACACCCAGGTATTTTTACGAGCTGGCCGATTCCGGCAGTGACTCATCGATATTACAGTCATAAGATACTATTTATTTTTTCTAGTTCTGTGAAGAACACAATTTTACATCTCTGAACATTTAAGGCAAGTTGACAATCTTTGCACCACTTTCAAATCTTGTCAAGATCACACTGAATATCTACGCAGTTCCTCTCAGACAGTACTTCATTATCAATAACTGCGACATCCGCAGAAAGAACACTGTCCGCAAAGTCATTAATATGCAATATGCACAGCAGCGGTCCCAAAACACTTCAGTGCAGCACACACAAAGTTGCTTCTACATCTGACGATGACTCTCCATCCAAGATAACATGCCATGTCCTCCCTACCAGAGATTCCTCAATCCAGTCACAAGTTTCACTTGATATCCCATATGATAGAGATTTTGACAATAAGCACAGGTGTGGTATTGAGCGAAATGCTTTACAGAAATCAAGAAATATTGTATTTACCTGACTGCCTTGGTCCATAGCTTTCAGTATGTCACGTGACGAAAGTGCGAGCTGGGCTTTACATGATAGACACTTTCAGAATCCACACTAGTTGGCGTGGAGGACGGCATCCTGTTCATGGTACCTCATTATGGTTTGTTGGTTGATTTAGGGGAGGGGACCAAACAGCGAGGTCATCAGTCCCATCGAATTAGGGAAGGATGGGGAAGGAAGTTGGCCATGCCCTTTCAAAGGAACCATCCTGCATTTGCCTGAAGCGATTTAGGGAAATCAGGATGGCCGGACGGGGGTTTGAGCAGTCGTCCTCCCAAATGCGAGTCCAGTGTGCTAAATACTGTGTCACCTCACACAGTCCTCTTTATGGTTGAGCTCAGAATATGTTTTAAGATTCAACAACAAATCAATGTCAAAGACATGGATGGCAGTTTTGTGGATCACTTCTACTGCCCTTATCATGGACGGGCATTATCTGTGCTTTTTTGCAATAACCTGACACGGTTTTTTGTTCGAGCAATCTACAACAGATTACTGTTGGAAGAGGAACTAACTCAGCTGCAAATTCAATATAGATCTGATAGGGATTCCATCAGGCCTTGGAATCTTGTTCAATTTTAACTATTTCAGCTGTTTCTAAACACCACTGACACTGCAATACTTATTTCATTCATCTTTTCAGTGGTATGAGGATTAAACTGCAGCAGTACTCTTGGGGTTTCCTTTGTAAAGGAAGATTTGAAGACAGAGTTAAGCATTCCAGTTTTTGCTTTGCTACTGTCAACTTCAGTTCCTCCCTAATTCGCTAAGGACTGGACACTAACTTCGGTGCCACTAACAGCCTGTACATACGACCAGAATTTCTTTGGCTTTTGTAGGAAAATCATTTGACAATATTCTGCTACAACAGTCACTTAAGGCTTCATGCAGTGCCTTCTTGGCTGCTGAATGTGTTTCATTCAGCATACATCTATCTATAGTCCTACGCTTTGTTTTCACCTAGTATACAGTAGTATCTGTCTTTTTAGAAGTTTCTTTGCAGTGACTGTATACCATGAAAGGTCCCTCTCATTATGAATTGTTCTACTGGGTTTATAGCTAACCAGTGCGTGGTCAACTTTTCTTTTGAATCTGAACCATAGTTTCTCTACAAGATCCCATCCTGTGCTGAATGTTTCAAGTTTCTCCTAGAGATGTGAAACTACTGATTTGATTTTGTATCTACTTTGCTGAATATATATGTGTTGTTTTAATTGCCCTTTGTACTTCGATAATCATTGTTGCCACAACCGTGTCATGATCACTAACAGCAGTTTTGACATGAACATCCTTGATGAGGATCCAATATATTTATATCATTAGAGGGGTTCCCAACTACCTGTTCTAGATAGTTTTCAGAGAAGGCATTTAGTAATGTTTCACAGGATGTCTTATGACACCCACTACTAAAAAAATTTGTAATTTTGACAATTGATTGTTGGATGATTAAAGTCTCCACCAATGACTACATCACGATACGAGTCTGGTGAGCAACAGAAGGATCAAATTATTTTATGTCATACCTGATACTGAGTCTTGCCCAATCAATCTCACATGCAGCTTCAATTTCTACCTCCGTCGATTTGAGTTTGTATCCTGCAACCAGTACACCACCCCCATTTCCCATTAGTCTATCCTTTAGATACACACTTAAATTTTCCCCAAAATATCACTGCTATCAGTTACAGGTTTCAACCAACTTTTTGTACGAAGTATTATGTGAGCTTCACTGCTTTTCAGGAATGCTTCAACTTCTGGCACTCCGTCATGAAACCTCGATATTTTAATTCTAAGCTATAATTATCTGCTTTTGATGGAGAGTAGCCTACTCTAAAACAAAAAATAAAAAAAATATCCTTGTGTGCACTACCTGGGCAATATCCTCTGATGTGTAGTGCTTACATGGCCCATTCAGGGGCACCCAACCATTCTCAACCTTATGATACAAGTCCAGGAAGTCACAGCCTAGCTTATCATACAACTTTCTAAGTCTCTGGTTCAGCTCTCCCACTCGACTCAAAACCAAAGGGCCACTCTCGGGTCAGTGCCGCAAAACTGTGAGCTTCATTGAAACTCCACGTGCAAGGCTGGTCTCCTCAACATCCTCTGTCAGTGGCTGGAATCAAACCTCTGAGCCCAGATGACATATCATTTGTTCCAAGATGTGCCACACACTGTAGTTGCTTGCACCCTGTTCCCTCAATGGGTGCCAGAATAGCATCTTCAACATGTTGAATGAGACCCCCCAGGCATACACACTGAGTGTACCTCGTGTCCTTTTCTGTACCTTGGTGCCATCTCCCTAAGGGGTACCATCAATCATCGTATGTTTGACATGGCAACAACTAATAGCCCCCTATCCTTTTGCGTTTGCCTGATCTTAACACCGGACAAAACGGGTTTCACCGAAACAGGTGAAGAGAATTCCACTGGCTAAGTTTCAGTGAAAGACAGCCCTTCAAACTTGTTGGTCAGAGGGATCAGTATAAACCCTGAGTCCTCCCTGGTTCCTGTCCACAATGTACAGGGCACCTAGATTACCACTGAAATGCAACTCACAATCAAGTTGACAAGTAATGACTGATCTCTTACTTTCTGTAGAAGAGGCAGGATCCACAGGAGAGCATAGTACTTGAGGTACCTTTGGTACCACAGGTACACAATTCTTGAGAGCTCTTTCAACTTACTGATTCACAGCAGCTGCCAATCATTTGACAGCACTTGGGGTGATTTCCAACTGCTTATGAACATCAACCAACTCATCCCGTGTTCGAGAACAGCATTCAGAGTGGAACTGCATTTTGGCTGGTGCAATGTATTACAGGACAGTGAACAAGAAACTTTAAACTATGCCTGCTGATTGTCTTTTATATCTGCAGCTCTAAAGAATTACTAGTTCCCTAAAAGAACATAAACAAATACACCAAATGAGATGTCCATTAAGGCAAATGAAAAACCTGTGATAAAAATTACTAATTTTTTAAATTTTTTGAGGTTAGTTATAGTTATTAACAGACTTAAAAATAAAGATAATTTATGATAACTGTAGATAATATATACTCCAACTTTAAGGGAAAAGCACATGTAACAATGTTAGTTAAAATATCTGATGCAGAAAACAAATCACAAACAATGATTTACTATGAATTAGATTAGCCACAGAATAATAGTAACTTCTGAAAATTCTCAAAAATGCACACACACAATGAAATCTGGTGTGATCTATTCTTCGGCAGTAACAGGGAATCACAGATGCTGATTTGCTTCGAAGTGAGTTATTTGTACTGGTAACTTAGTAAAAGTTAGTTTTGTAAGTGTCCACAAATTTTCAAAAATAACGTATTTCTCACATAATTATACAATGAAATTAGAGAACAACTGTTTTGAACACGGCTACGCCTACTGTCCTCAAGAAGGTTTATGTGCAAAGGTGATAATCTCGTTTGAATTGGAGAAGGTAACAAATGTGACACCTGGAAGAAAGTTTGCTACAGTCAGTGAACATTCATTTAAAAACTCAAGACAAGCAGTGTTCAGAGGCTACAAATATCTCTCTGCTAGGTGTTACGTTGATCGCACCTTATCCATGTTATCAGAATAGATGTTTGGTATCGGTAACTCCCGTGTATCTTTTACACCAGTTCTGCATTAGTTGCAGCTGGTTACTGAACACTACATCCTCTAATAAACAGTAAATTTATGAGGTTGTGACATGAGGTTTTAGCTTAAATTGCCTACACAGCCACCTGTATCACCATCAGGTACCAATTGTGTCAGATCCACATCACAATGAGCAAGCGCTAAAATGGCATTCTGAGAAAACTGAATTTAAAACTTTGAAGGAAAATAGTATACTGAATTTTTTTACATAACTTTTTACACACTTTGCTTCCACCATTTGCCGATAGGTGGCGACAATGATAAGTAGCGGTCGAAAGAAACAGATCGCAGACGTCAGGCAGTTAGCTTTGACCTCAGTCAACATAACCCCATTCAAACATTAGTCGATTTGTGTCTGCATCATAAAGTTGTTCTTGATTGAAAATGTCAGTTTACGAGCCTAATTCTCATCATTCACAGGAGGTGTTACTGTTTTGTTTGAATATGAAGAAAACAGCAGCTGAGTCTCATTGAATATTCTCAAGTACATATGGTAAGAACACTACTAGTGAAAGAACGTGTCATGAATGGTTTCAATGGTCCAAGAATGGTGATTTTAACATCGTAGACCAGCATAGTGGTGGAAGAGAGAATGTTTTCGAAGATGCAGAATTGGACACATGGCTGAGAGAAGACTCGCGTCAAACTCAAGAAGAATTGGCACGATTAGTGGGAGTGACACAGCAAACCATTTCAAAACGTCTTAAGGCTATGGGCATGATTCAGAAAGAAGGAACTTGGGTCCCATGTGAGCTGAAACCACGAGATGTTGAACGGTGTTTGTGAACAGTTGCTTCAGAGGCAAAAACGGAAGGGATTGCTGCATTGCATTGTGACTGGGGATGAAAAATGGGCTCACTAGGATAACCCTAAACACAAAAAATCATGGAGATATCCCAGCCAGGCTTCCACGTCAATGGCCAAACCGAATATTCATGGGCTCCAAGATCATGCTCTGCATTTGGTGGGACCAGCTCGGCGTCGTGTGCAATGAGGTGTTAAAACCAAGTGAAACAATCACAGGTGCTTGTTATCGGATGCAATTAACGTGTTTGAGCAGAGCATTAAAGGACAAATGGCTGCAATACAGTGAGAGGCCAATAAAGTGATTTTGCTCCATGACAACACTCGACCCCACGTTGCAAAAGAGGTCAAAACGTACTTGGAAACGTTAAAATGGGAAATCCTACCCCACCCACCGTATTCTCCAGACACTGCTCCCTCTATCACCTGTTTAGATCAATGGCGCATGGCCTGGCTAACTAGCACTTCCGATCTCGTGAAGAAGTCAGAAATTGGATTGATTCATGGATCGATTCAAAAGATGAACAATTTTTTCGACGCGGGATTCGCACACTGCCCACAAGATGGGAGAAAGTAGTGGCCAGCGATGGAAAATACTTTGAATGATACATGTGTAACTAATTTGTTTCATTAAAGCCTCAAATTTTGGAGGGGGGGGGGGATGGAAGCAAAGTTGTACACCTTGTAAAATCCATCCACATGTAAAATTAATACTTCACATTATCTCTCAGTGCTGTTCAGTTTCTCTTTCTTCAGTTATTCATTTTGGATTTTATTTGGCATACAGTTGACACAGATGAGAGATGTACAATATAAACCAAGACTTTATTCTCTTAATATTGATGAACTGTAAACTATTAAATTTATCTTTGCTTGTTTGATGGATTATACACAATTTTATATTTTTCGCTCTTTTTTTAAACACATAAGTTAATAGAAAAAATATAAAACAGTAAAAGGAATGATTAATACCAGTCACTTTTAGGGACATTTCTAATGCCCGAACATTTATTAAGAAGCTGCTAGTTGCTTGCATGTCATGTGATAAGTCTGACAACAAAATTTAAATTAATGATACACAAAATCACTGGATTTTTTTTCCATAAGAAAAATGACTGTCTTGCTCTTTAATCATCTTCATTTGCATATATACCATGACAGAGTTCTAATGTTAGTAGAGATTTCCTTAGATCTCAGTACAACTGATGAATTGCTGGTGAGATTCATTGCATGAGACTGACTTCTTTTCCTACAAGACTTGGTGGAGAAAGATTGCCAACTCTCCCATTCCTTTTACAATCATAGCCTCACAGGTTCATCATTATCAACTGTTATATGGAACTGTATTCTGCTGTTATCTTTAGTGAATCCCAATCATTCCACATTTCTTCAATTGAAATGCCGATTTATCTACCGCGAGCTGTCGTAGTTGATTTTTTGATAGCAATTCGAAGTGTAAGTAGTAAGTCGAAACAGTAACAATAAATGACTTCTTTTCAACACATAGCAGAATCAGCTGCACTCAGTCACAGTCACAGAAATGTTCAATCCCTCTACTTCAACATGCAATTCACAATTAAGTGCCTGGCAGAGGGTTTATACAACCACTTTCACGCCATTTCTCTACTGTTCCACTCTCAAATGGTGCGCAGGAAAATGAGCACTTAAATCTTTCTTGAAAGGAGGCAAAAAATCAAAACGTGAATAGGTACCTGGAATGTTAGAACTCTGCTACAATCAGGAAAACTAGAAACTTTGAAAGGGAGATGGAAAAGAATCATATGGACCTCATAGGAGTTGCTGAGGTAAATGGAATGGACACGGAGAGTTGCAGTCAGATGAATGTGTGTTGTACTACTCAGGAGGAGAAGTAAAAGGAATGAATGGAGTAGGAATGATTATGACAAAGGAATAGGCTAAATGTGTGGAATAAGTAGACTACGCAAATGACCGGGTTATTGGTGTAAGGCTGAAAGGAGCACAAAAA